>NC_134235.1:244812304-245412304 GCF_965152275.1 Natator depressus
TATAATTATAAAATAAATCAACTGGAATGTAAATGACAGGTTTCAGAGTAGCAGCCGTGTCAGACTGTATCTGCAAAAAGAAAAGGAGTACTTGTGGCACCTTAGAGACTAACCAATTTATTTGAGCATAAGCTTTTGTGAGCGACAGCTCACTTCATCGGATGCATCCAATGAAGTGAGCTATCGCGCACGAAAGCTTATGCTCAGATAAATTGGTTAGTCTCTAAGGTGCCACAAGTACTCCTTTTCTTTTTGTGGAATGTAAATATTTCGCTTACATTTCACTGTATAGTATATAGAGCAGTATAAACAAGTCATTGTATGAAATTTTAGTTTGTACTGATTTCGCTAGTGATTTTTATGTAGTCTGTTGTAAAACTAGGCAATTATCTAGAAGAGTTGATGTACCCCCTGGAAGACCTCTTCATACCCCCAGGGGTATGGGTACCCCTCGTTGAGAACCACTAGTGCAAATATTGTAAATGGTAGGAACATAGAACAACTGGGGAGATGTAATAGAAAGTTAAACTGTATTATACAGTTCAGCCACTAGGTAGCACTGTGTGTAAAATACTTTAAGCTAACCTGAGCCATATCTGGCAGATATTAAAGGATCTTAGGAGGAACACATGTAGTGTGTATATGCAAGCTCTGTAACTAGCTCATATCTGGTACTGAAGTACATGAAGAAATGGATGGCTGTGGCAAGGATTAAATGATTAATAGACCCAAGAGCTGTGATGACTTTCATCATCTGTGGAGCCATCCTGCAGGCTATAGCCTGCCGCATACTCAGGTCCTCAGTATACAGAATGAGGTGAAACTCCAACCAGTGAAGAATATATTTTTCAGTACTACTCTCCTGAAAGCAACCGGATCTGTAGGGATCTGGCAGTGAGTTTTTATTGTAACACTTGCACCAGTGAACAGTAGTTAGGGATGAATCTTTACATGTAAATAGCAGTGAGGGAATAGCTCAGGGCTCACCTATCTTTCACAGCCTGCTCTTTTTAACACAAATAACGAGGAGTCCTTGTGGCACCTTGGAGACTAACATATGTATTTGGGCATAAGCTTTCATGGGCTAAAACCCACTTCATCAGATGCATGGAGTGGAAAATACAGGAGGAGGTATAAATTCATAAAAAGATGGGAGTTGCCTCACCAACTGTGAGGTCAGCCAAACAGACAATTCAATTAACAGCAGGATTGTAGTGGTAATGAGAGTGGCCAATTTCAAATAGTGATGGTGTCCAGTTTGCAAATTAATTCCAGTTCTGCAGTTTCACGCTGGAGTCTGTTTTTGACTTTTTTTGTTGAAGAATTGCCACTTTTAGGTCTGTTATTGAGTGACCAGGGAGACTGAAGTGTTCTCCTACTGGTTTTTGAATGTTATAATGCCTACAACTATTACTCACACCTTCTTGTCAAGTGTTTAAAATGGGCCAATCTCATTACCACTACAAAAGTTATTTTTCGTCCCTTGGTATCCTGCTGTTAATTGAATTGTCTCATTAGACTGACCTCACACTTGGTAAGGCAACTCCCATCTTTTCATGTATTTATACCTGCTCCTGTATTTTCCACTCCATGCATTTGATGAAGTGGGTTTTAGCCCATGAAAGCTTATGCCCAAATAAACGTATTAGTCTCTAAGGGGCCACAGGGACTCCTCCTTGTTTTTGCTGATACAGACTAACACGACTGCCACTCTAAAACCTGTCTTTTTAATATGTTTGCTGTTCTCACGTTATCTTTCAGCTCTTTTCCTTTGAATTTGCTGCCAATCCATGAAAGGGGTCTAGGCAAGTGTATTTGGTTTTTGGCAAACAGAAAGCTGGCAACCCTACATGTGAAGGGGCCACGTGGCCAGCATCACATCCAACTGCTTTTGGCTGCCCTAACCTGATGGAGCAGACACCTTTCCGCAGCAGGATAAATTGGAGGTGGCATATCAGTGAGACTCAGAGTCACAACCTTCAGGACTGTAATCAAGCGTCGTAACCACTGAGCCACGCCCTTAACAACCAGAGACTATGCGCCCCACCCCGGTTTGGCCTGCCCTTCCTCCCCCTATAACTGTCGCCGCTCGCGCCTGCGCCTCGCTTTCATAGTTTAGCTCCGCCCCTCCCCTCCCTTCCTTTCCGAATTGGCGTATCCTACTCACCTAGCCCCGCCTCCCGGGGGCGGTTTTGGCCCCGCCCCATCTTTTGACCGCTCCACTTCTGGGTCAGAGCTGACCCCGCCCGCTGTCCTGCCCCCTCATCTCAGGGTAGTGCTAGCTACGCCTTCCTCTTAGCCCCGCCCTCTGGGCCCGCACTAGCTCCGCCTTCCTCCTTGGCATCGGCGGTTGGGGACCATTGAGGTCCTGCCTCCCGTTGTCTCGCGCCCTCGGGGCTGTGCTGACCACGCCCCCTGGGCCTCGACTGGCCCCGCCCTTCTCCCTCCCCGATCGGGGGCTGGGCTAGTGGTGGCGCAGCGGTCGCTGCTGCCGCGCCGTGACGCAGCCAGAGAGGCTGGGCCTTCCCCTCCTCCGCCGCCGCTGGACGCTGACAGACCCGGGGAGATAGCGAGCGTCGCCGGGGTTGTCGGTGGCTCCGGTCGCCTCGCTCGCCGCCAGGGACCCGGGGAACAGTTGGCGCTGCTGCCGGCCATGGTTCCCCGCCCGCCGCAGGAGGGGCAGGGGCAGAGGCAGCAGCGGCAGCCGCCATTGCGAGCCGGGGCTGCGGGAGTATGAAGGATGGAAGCGGACGAGGTGACAATTCGTGAGCAGAACTTCCACAGCCAAGTGCGGGAGTACACGGTGCGTACGGGGGCGGCCCGCCCCGGAACTCCCCCCTCCTGCGGCCCGCCCTGTAACCCCCCTTCATCCCGCCCTGTAACATCGTCCCCGTCCCCCCCTCCTCCGGCTCTGGAAACGCTCCTCGTTCCGACCCCCATCCTGCCCCCCGGAATTCCACCTCATCCTGCCCCCCCATGCCCTTCATGCCGCCTGCCCCGAACCCCCCATCCCACCTGCCCTGGAACCCCCTTATAGTGCCTCCTGCCCCCCCATCTTGTCCTTGCTGGAACCCTCCTTCACACTACTCCCTCATCCTTCCCCCTACCCCCAGAATCCCTCTTCCTGCCACCCCCACATCCTCTCCCCAACCTCCTTCATACCAGCCCATTTCCTGCCCCCCTCCTTTATCCCATCCACCCCTCATCCTGCCTATCCTGGAACCCTCCCCCGATCCTGCTTTCAAACCTCTTGCCTGCCCTGGAATCACCCCCATATCTACCCCTATCCCATCCCAGAACCTCCCCCTCATACTGACCCCCCCCCATCTTGCCCGCTTCAAAACCCCCTTTTATATTGCTCCTTTGCATCTCACCCTTACCCCATGCCCACAGTGGAAAACCCGTGTGCTCCCCTTCCTGTCTGCCCTGGAGCACCCCTCATACTATTCCTTTCCATCCTGCCTACTCTGGAATCCCTGTCCCTATGTTGCCTATCCAGCCCACTCTGTGACTCTTCCTCAACCTCCCGCCCCATCCTGCCAGCATGTGAGCCTCTTAACACCACCCCAGACCATTCTGCCTGCCTTGTAAACTACCACCATTCTACCTCCCCTGTAATCTCCTCATAGTGCCCCTCACTGTTCCACTCTATAACCCCCTCATAGTGCCCTCACTATCCTATATATCCCATCTTCACACTGCTGTCTCTGTATCCTCCCATCTTACCACACTACATCTTCTCATACTATTCCTCCCTTCCCTCATACTGCCCATATCACACTCTGCCACCTCATACTGCTCTCCATTTCTAATACTACCTACTTATTTACCCATAGTGCCAATCCAAATTACTCTATGCACCACCCCATATTTCCTGTGATATTGCTTCATGACTCTTATCCATTATAGCCCGGTGCGGGAGTACATGGTGTGCCTGGGGAGGCTTACCTGTGCCCCCATAACACCCTCTCTGCTTTACAACTCTTAACCTTCCACAGATAAGTGATAGTGTACAGAGGACACATTGCGTCCCTATGCTTCTGTACTCCACCCGCCCATAGTTCCTTCATGCTGCTGCATCATGCCTCCTACCAGTCAAGTATAGGAGTATACAGTATGTACATGTGTCCTGCCACCCCTCTGCCATGCTGTCCTACAACTGTCCTCATTTCTCTCCTCAGCCAAGTGTAGGAGTACACAGTGTGTACAGAGGGCATACATTCCTTTCATACCTCCCTAAACTCCCCCTTCATACCATCCCCAGTACTGTCCGATGCTCCTCTCTCTCCCCCATAGTCAAACACAGAAATACACTGAGCATATGGGTAGTGTCTACCACGCATACTGCCCCAAGCACCTTTGTGAAACAACCAAATGCCACAATACACATAGATAGAGGGATCTGACAGGGATCTCACCCTGTACTGTCTCATTCTCCCCCAGCCATGTGTGGGAGTATATGATGCATACATAGGTGCTGTGGAATGGGGGCCGACTATTACAGTCAAAGGTACATGCTATGTACAGGGAACATACCATTTCGTACTGACTCACACCACCCTTATAAAGTTTGCAAAAATATATGCAAAGGTATACCTTACTAGATTATATTTGAAAATTGATCCCTTGAATAAGTATATGATTTCATAATCTAGTAACTTGTGGTGACATATTTTTAAATTTTATTAGACAGCAATATTAAATTTGGGTGGGCTATGTAAATCAGATGGGATGATGGTGAATGGATTATTTGGCAGTGGGGACCTAACTGGATCCCTTAAGTACTCATTTTCATAGTTTCTAAAAAGGTGTAGAATCTTTTGTTAAAGTGTAATATGTTGTGGGTGGTGGTTGGACTCTACTGAAGCTGGTTCAGGTTACACATTTCCCCCTGTTTTTCTTAAGTGAGCTCCAAAAGTTTAACCAAGTTTGGTGCATAAGGTCTTTTGGAGGGGGTCCCTACTGCAACAGATCCTGAGGCCCACCAAACAGGACTCATCTATTCAACATATTAACGAATCTGTAGGAGATATGTGTGATAAGGAGACTTCCATCAATGTGGGTATAGCAAATAGTGGCAGGGAGATGGTACAGGGGAGGAGGATTTTTTCAGTATAGAGAAAGGCTTGAAGTTTCCTGGGCACCCACCTTCCTTGCCCTCTCCCCCTTGCTCCATTCATGACCCCTCTAAATTTCCTTTAATCTGCACTGCTAGGTACGTCTACACTTGCCTTCTTCTTTTGGTGGCATATAGTGTACCTCTACCCATGTAGCCCCCCCAGCATGGGTATAAATAGCAGCGTAGACAAGGAGGCATGACTTAGGCCAGTAAAGACATGCTCAAAGAGTGTGGGTAAGTATGTGAGTACATATCCTATGGCAACTCTACTTGTCCAAACTGTGCTGCCAGTTACACTGTTATTTTTAGCACTATACTATCCTGCTGCCAGTGCCTTTTCCCCACTAGCGGGAAAGACTCCAGAAGTGGGGAAAGGCTCTGTTTGGGGGAAGCAGCGGGGGGAAAAGCTTGGGGAACTCTCTGCTGCTGGAGCCTTTCCCTGCCATAGGGAGGGGGGTTTCCCAGCTTCTTCTCCCCTGCCAGAGCCTTTCCTCCCCTCAGGGAAAGGCTCTGTAAGCAAAAGCCTTTCCCGCTGCCTCCCTGCTGCAGGAGTCTTTCATTGACATGTGTCGCCACACGCTGCACTGTGGAAGCAGCTTGCTTTTCACTGCAGCATATAGCTACATGTACACTACATGCCGCTGACACTGGTGTGTAGTGTAGACGTAGTCCTCGGGTCTCCTGTGTACCTTCTTATCCATCAGTGCCCTGCCTGTGTTTTGCTCCCACATGTGATGCTTCCTCTTGTGCCTCGTGAAGGTGCCCACATTCTGAGACTGGAAGCATGGCTCCATGTCACCTGTCCCTGTACAGCCAAGTATGACAGTACACAATGCCTGTAGATGCCCAAAACCTGCCAAAAGCTAAGCAAAGATTAACTCTCCTATACGCGTAAATGTCGCTGAGGCAGTAGCTTAGATCTTGTACTAGGACCTACTTTGGTGTAATTTCTGTCTCTCAGGGGCAGGGGCGCACGGAAATAAAAATCTGGCTGCTTTTGGAAGGGCACTTCCTGTGCCCCCCCACGGCCTGAGGAGCTTGCTCTCCCTGGGTGGCTGGAGGAGCTCTCTCTCTCCCCACTGCGGCCCTGGGACTGGAGAAGCTGGCTCTCTTCCTGTCCCCCTGCGTCCTGGTGGAGCTCGCTTTCCCGCTGGCCTGGAGGAGCTGGATCTCCTGCCTTGGCCTGGGGCCAGAGGAGCTCACTCTCCCCGCCCTGGAGGTGTTCTGTGCCCCGCTGACTGGGGGGCCCCATACCCTGCTTGTCCCCCCTTGCGCACGTCCCTGCTTAGGGGTGTGGCTTATTTGTACCCCTGAGCGATATAAATTTTGCTGACAGAAGCCATAGTGTAGACAGAGCCTAAGATTACTTGATGATCTTGCTAGCAGTGCCTGTATTTAGATAACTGAGGCAAAGTATTCTCAGTGAAGGACTTTCTATTCTTGAGCCATTCTTGTGGTGTTAATTGCCCGCTTCATTTTATGTGGTTCCTTGCAGTGTTTAACCCCATATGCTTAACAATCTGTCCCACCTTGTATTTAGCTGGTTACCTTTTCCATACCTCAAGAAGAGCTGTGTAAAGCTCAGAAGCTTTTCTCTTCCACCAACTGAAGTCGGTCAAATAAAAAAGTATTACCTCATCCACCTTGTCTTTCATATTCTTAAGCCAGTTTATTGACCTTTAGTATTGTGCAAGACCGTCTGTTTTCTCGGGGTTTTGCTAGAAGGGATAATGTTGAGGTAGTTCCATGTCTATTTTGTTAGATTCCATTTACAGTGTGACCAGAGCGTTTCCATGAATGCATTTTAGAAGTATAGAAGTAGTCCCTATCTATAGCTAACTGAGAGTGTATCCTTCCCTGCAGCCTCTTAACAATTACAAAGTATATGGTGAGTATAATTTTAGCACAATTTTTTTATCTCCCTAAAGCTTGCTGAAGCAAAATGGAGTACACAGTAATGCTCTTGTGCACTCTCCTGTTACCCTGAGTCTTGTCCCCTGCTAATCAAGATAATACACACAACATCCACATCAGGAACTGTACTGTAACCTAAATGCCACCACTTCACAGTATTTTAACTATGCACAAGACTCACTGTTATCTCCACAACTGAGATAATATGCTCCAGCCTCTGATGTGTGCATATAACATCAATTTAAACCAGGGTAGGAGACAGTGATATAACTAAGGGCAGGTCTTTGCTACCCGCCGGATCAGCAGGTAGTGATCGATCTCTGAACACGCTCCCCATCGACTCTGGAACTCCAGCTCGCGAGAGGTGGAAGCGGAGTTGACAGGGGAGCGACAGCAGTTGACTCGCCGCTGTCCTCACGACCGAGTAAGTCGACCTAAGATATGCCGACTTCAGCTACGCTATTTGCGTAGCTGAAGTTGCATATCTTAGGTCGACCGACACCCCCCCCCCCCCCCCCCCCCCCCCCCCGTAGACCAGGGCTAAGGGAAGAGTTTGACCTTAGTTCTGTAGTGTTATAATAGAGTGAATTTCTGATGGATTATGTGACAGTGTACAAGTGAGTGAACTTTGCCAAATCTATTAGTATTTTAGCAGTTTTAAAGATTGTGTGATACTATTTTTATTTGTCTGTGTTTTGTGTTAAGAAAGCGTAGTTCTTGTTTCTCCCAATAGCATACCTTAGGAAGGGAAACAACAACATTTCTGTAGATGAAAGAAGGGAAATAATTTCTGATACTCTTTTTTTTAAAAACAGCTGTATGAAATTCCTAGATTACAGCTCTGTGGTTTGATAAAATTCCTAAATAAATCCTTAATCTAATCATTTCTGTATTATAATTGGCCTGTTCTAAATGTTTCATTTTTGAAAACAGGTAAAATAAAACTGACATATAATCAAATATTTCTTTAGTAAAGGAGTTCTCTCTTCCCCTGGATTGGTGTACTCACTGCATGGAAGAAGGCAAGGACATGTGGTATGGGCTTTAACCATGCCACAAATTTATTAGTCAAATTACATCCAAGGTAGCCCTCTGGGGACAGTCCACTGCAGTCAACTCGGATCCCATTGATCATTTGCCAAATCTTGTGGGCTCCCACCATCGGGGGAGCCAGTCATCACACTACGAGAGTCTAAGGGCACTTCCATTTGTCTGCTAGCATCCCCCCTCCTTCCAGGGCTTGAGGCGACAGCAGACTTCGACCCCCAGAGAGCACTGCCATCAAGCACATTGATGGGGCAGTCCCCCTGGGGTAGTGCCAGTGCCCCAGTTTGTTTGCTACAGGGCTTAGATATAATACTCCCATCTCATAAGGAGATGCCACTATGTTACTGGACTTTTTTGGATCTGGAGCCTAAATCAGCGAGAACTGGGCACCTGCCATGAGGAGGCACCAGCATCAGTTGGGCTGCTTCCATCCCATTCTGTACGAGCTACCTAGAAGTTTGGTCAGCGCAATACCAAGATCATCCAGGAACATATCGGCACTTATATCAGAGAGATGCACTCCTTCCTCTAGATAAAGCTTGGCCATACTCTGAGCTGTGTGACCATGTCTGATAATGAACCACTTCAGGACTCCAGCCATGTTTCTACTTTCTGTGGTCCTTCCTCTGGGCCATATCCACCTTTTTGTGGGTGTACTGCAGTCCTCCAAACCTTGCGGGCCAACATCTCCAACAGTACTCTTCCCACACTGGAAAATGCGTTCACCATCAGTCCAATATCCTGCTTAGCCTTCAAAATCAATGTGAGGTTGGAGCATGTTCCCAGGTTGTTCTTCCCTAGGTGGATAATGATGATGTCAGGCGTGTCCTCCCAGGGTGCCAGCCAATGCAAGAAGGGCATGAGCTGGTCCCAGGATATGCCCTGTCTGCTGTGCCAATACAGAATCGCATCCCTTCCAGTGTCCACCTGTGAGCCTCTTGCCAAATTACATTTTCTCTTGTAAGCCCAGTGCATAATGACGTGCTCTCAAATCCATATCCTCAACTGTGTGTGTGCTGCAGTACATTCTTTGATTGACATGGGGGCGGAAGCAGACATGGTTAAAACCTGTGGTGCTTACAGCCCACCCCCTGCATTACCTTCCACTCAGGCAGCTGCTGTAGGACTGACAGATGCTGGATTGCCAGCGTCCTATAGCCTGGACCTCTGACTCACCTGTGCACAACTGGGTAGTCACTGTTGAAGTCCCTGTTCAGAAGGAGTTGGGAGGCATGCTCTCCTGGTGGCAAGAATAAGAGCTGTTTCTGAAAGACTCCCACAAACTGGAATTTGGTTAGGAAGGAATGGTCACTGTGTAGAAACAGGGGACCCCCCTCGCTGTGTTGGCATTGAGCCACATATGTGTGCAGTGCCTGTACAGAATGGCCCATCTTGATGATCACTTTAGATAAGCTATTACCAGCAGGAGGGTGGGGTGGGAGGAGGTATTGTTTCATGGTGTCTGTGTATATAATAATGTATTCTGCAACTTCCACAGTATGCATCCGATGAAGTGAGCCGTAGCTCACGAAAGCTCATGCTCAAATAAATTGGTTAGTCTCTAAGGTGCCACAAGTACTCCTTTTCTTTTTGTGAATACAGACTAACACGGCTGTTACTCTGAAACCTGTACAGGATGCAGGTTCATCTCACCAGAACGGTGCAGAAAAACAGCCTCTGTGAATCCCCTTTGATCTGTTTTTGACCTGTGGACCTTGAGCTGTAGAGAGTCACCTTCCCACTGCATGTCATGTAGTTTGGGAACCTGCCCTGAAGAGTCTCCGTTGGCTGAAGGCACCAGCTCACTGACCTGAAAGGGCTCAAAGAAAGCCAACAGAAAGGCTTCCTTGAAGAGTTCAGCTTCACACCTGCCTACCCAAGAATGGCAGATGTGAGGAAGAACCTCAACTAATTGTTTTAGTACCTGCAAGGTCACTGTTTTCCTGACATTGCTCTCTGTCCTAGCCCAATCTTCCAGGATCCTATGGGCCATGAATCCCCTACAGGGGTCCAGATGACCTACAGACCTGCAGTCAAAGGACACAGCTAACGGGTTAGCTATTGTCGGTGGTGCCAGCCCTTGCCTATGTAGTGAGATCATGAACTGCCAGGTTTTGGGGATCTGGGCCCTGGGGAGACTCTTAGGCCGCGAATGCCTGGAATGCCTCAAACGCCGCCATGTAGGCCAAAGAGTTGCATGGTGCAATGATCCCTTGGCTGTGGATACTGTTTTTAGCAACCAAGATTCCATAGGGCTGCCCGCATCTGGTCTGGCACCTCTGTGACCTCTGGTGCTAGTGCTCTGAATCTGTCAACTGGCCATTGAGAGAGAGAGTATAAGTTATGCCTTTGTTAAGCCCAGGTACGTGCTTGTTAGTGAAATGAATGTTGCATTGGAGAAAATGGAGAACGAACCTCATTATCCTGGCAGATTTAGCGGACTGAAAGTTCACCAAGTGAATAATTGCTTGATTATTGCATCAAAACCTGATCCTTTTGTCCTTGAACTCCCCATCCTGAATAGTGACCAGAATGGGGAAGAAATCCAGGAATGTGATGTCCTTCAAAATGCCAGACTCCCTTCATTTCTGGGGCCACTCTTGGGTACACCCGTGTTCCCTAAAATGCAAGACAAAATCTATCCTGCTTGCTGCGTCTGAGTGGACTTGCAGGTCAGCCTTGATCAAGTAAACATCCCTCCATACAGACATCCCGTTATAGTGAGTGAGGAATCAGTGTCAGGTTGCCAGGTCTTCCTTCATCTCTGTAGTGACCTTCATAAAGTGGTTTGGCCCCATATCTCAATGGTAGCAGTAGCAAACTGCTCACAAAAGGCATGCTTGGAGGCTATCACTTTCCATGTAATGTTCAAGTTGTCCAACAGGGATTGGAGATCCCCTAGACAAATGTTTTGGTCCTGCTGACTCTAACAACATGTCTTTTTAGCACCACAAACTTGTCCCAAATTAGGTGGGACTGCCGCTGGACTGTGTTGTGCTCAATGCCTAAGTACATCAGTGTGTTCTCAGGTCCCTCAGTTTTTTCATCAGCTCTGGGAATACCCAATTTGCCCATCAGGTCCTGAAAAACCCGAAGGAGCCCCTTACACTCACCCTGCCTGAAAACAGAAAATTGTCCTGGTAGTGTGTCACCTGTTGGCATCCTGCATGCCTCCTGACTGCTCAGACCAGGCTTGTGCTGAATTTTTTCAAAGGTTGCCCATGAAATAGCACAGCCCTTGGGCATTGCACTGTCCACATAAAACTGATCATGGAAGAGGTCACAAGTCAGCTGGGTGGCTTGGGAAAAGGAAGAAGGCTGACTTAATGTCATTCTTTGTAAACTAGGCAAAAGGGCAGTATGAGGGTACCATGTGCCTAGTGTCGAATGATGTGTAGCACATGGTGCACAGCCTGGGGTTGATTGCATTGTTCACCGATTTCTCACTTTTGGGTACAAGAGATGGTGAATGAGGTGATACTCACCAGGAACTTTTAGGGACAAGGCCCACAGGGGAGATATGGAGATCAGGCAACAGCATTTGCTGGACAGGACCTGTAACCCTGTCAGAACAAACCTACTTTTGAATCTTGGCCCTGGACATGCCCTTTAACAGATGTGAGGTTATTTGCCATTTTGTGCACCCTCTCCCCGTCTATGGGATCATGAACAAAACCCTCCCACAAATATATGGAATCTTCTTTCTTGGAATAATCCCTTAAAAGGTGTCTAAACCACCCAAGTTAATTGGAGATATCGCCTTTTTCAGCCATTCTGGTCCTGCCCCTGCTCTGTGCTGTGTTGCATTGCTCCCCCCATCCTCTGGGGAAGGTTTCAGAGTAGCAGCCATGTTAGTATGTAACCGCAAAAAGAAAAGGAGTACTTGTGGCACCTTAGAGCCTAACAAATTTATTTATTGGGTGAAGTGAGCTGTAGCTCATGAGAGTTTATGCTCAAATAGATTGGTTAGTCTCTAAGGTGTACTCCTTTTCTTTTTTGTCTGGGGAAGGTGTGCTTTAAACATGGGCAGCCTGAATATTCGTGCCCGCTTCCATAATGCCTGCGTTTATGCCTAAACCTACAGGATGCATGAAAATACTTCCCTGTCTCAGTGTAAGCCCAGCATGAAAGCCTTGGCTGGCCAGGTGTTGGTGCCTCGAGCCTCACCCTGTCTCCTCCCTCCCCCCCCCCCTTCACACCCTGACTTTACCAGTGTATGGCCACTGTTGATGTAACGGCCTGTAACAGGCACCCCCAAGCCAGGCACTACAGCCATAGTTCCTGATTGGTTTCATTCCAGCACAAGAAGGGGTTCAGGGTTCCCTCATTCTAAATTGCTTATCCTACCAGAGCCCTGAGGTGCCTCAAAAAGTATTATACAGCCTACATAAAATATCTAGATATTTCAGCATGGGCCCATGTAGGTGATGTAGGCTATAAGCTTGTCCCAGTTTATCTTTATCTTGGGGGACCTTATACTGTCTTTTTCTCTCCTCTTCACTTTATCCCTCTCCTCCAATATAGGCTCTCCCTGAACTGCAGGGAAAATATGTCCATGTAATGGGCTCACCATATCTTCTCATGTGTTAACTGAAAGATGGGCCCCCAATTGATCAGAAGCAGCTGCATACGAGACCGCATTCAAACCCACATTAGTAGACCTCCTGGGGTGCTGCATTAAAGGCTGTGGGCCAGCAGCTGTGATGCTGGAATCTCTAAGGCTACCATCTGAGGAACCGGTGGCTGGAGGGTTGTCCTCTGGGGGCTCTGGGCATTGTGGTCCTCCTGTACCTGCAGTCATGGGGCATGTTTTGTGAACTCCCCTCTGTTCATGTCCCACTTGTGTGCCCCTGCAGGCCTGACTCTGAAGCCATCCGGGGCCTACCCTGTTGCTCCCACCAGAACTGTGTGTCTGAGACAGCAGGAGTCGTGAGGTGTGCTGAACCCCAAACACATGCATTGCGGAGGGAGGGGCCCTGAACACCTGGGGCCTGCTGCCTGCTCTCCCAGGTGGTCTTGCCTGTTTGTGAACTCACTCTACTGCTGTCCCTGACTACTGTTTTCCTGAGCTTCAATCTGATTCAATATGGACTGCATCACCTCCATGAATTGCCCTATTCTTGGATGATTAGTATGTGGTTCCCTTTCCGACATCATGCTTTTTTCTTTCTCCTTCCTGACTTTTCTGTTTACCTCCTGTTCCAGGATAGGCAACACACGTCCTCCTGCATCTGGCGGCTGCAGTGGGTCTGTTAGCCCATCCTGCTGCCTTACTGTGTCTTGGTCCCAGTTCTGCAGCTGGCCAACCATGTACCCTTCAGAGTCAACCAGGGTTTGATCGTTGCCAGACTGCTGCCTATGATCCATGTGCGCTGCATGCTCCTGTTTGGCTGCTGGAAACCAGCAAACGGGAAGTAGCCCTGTGCCCAGCGCTCTTATGATGGCTCCAAATCTTGAGCCAAATCCCACAAGACCTCAAGCCTACCCTGGAATTCCTGTGGGGGCTGGAAATCTCATGGGATCTGGCCTAGCCTGTCTTTTTGACCTCTCCGTCATGGAACTACCAAACCACAACCCTTGCTAGGCTTGTGGCCCTCAAATCACTTCAAATGCCAGATCAAAGGCTCTCAACATTTTGTAATTAAGGGTGTGCATCCCCCCCACCCCGCGGTGAGTCCCAGACATATGTCATGCCAGCTCCTGGTCATCTCGTGTTTGTAAAAGTTGTTGAATTGACCACATGGCGATAATAAAAAAAAAATATTATTTAGTGAATAGGGAATAATAACACAAGCCTTTCTGTGCTATTAACATACTATTCTGTCTTAGAGGGATCTCTTCTCTGGGATTGAGTAGTTGAATCTACCCCCATTCCATTTCTTGATGATCTCTCTCTCTCTGGCTGTCATCAGGGATGCCAGTTGTGGCACTTGTTTAGTATACAGTAGTTTCAACCAGTTTGACTCGTATTGAAGTTAGGCTTACTGGCCTATAATTGCCAGGGTTGCCTCTGGAGCGCTGCAAGCTCTGTTACTTTTGCCTGCTGGAAACCAGTAAACAGGAAGTGGCTTTCTGTACAAAGCTGACTCGTTTCACCATGACTCTTCCATGACTGTAATACAGATTAATTTGCTGTTCTGGCATGGTGACCTGTTGTCCAAAAAAGCTGTTGGAGCAGTCTAAACTATTCCCTAGCTCAGCGTTTCTCAAATGCAGCCACCAGGGGCTTTTCATGCAGCCACGACAGCCTCCAGGCAGTGATGGGGGTGGTGGGGGAGATGACAAAGTATCCGCCCTTCCCCCTCCCTCCCTGTTGCTCCTGGATGTGCCGCTCTGTACCACCTCTGGAGATAGGTGGGGCACAACGCTGCAGAAGCAAGGTAAGTTCTTGACCCCCCTTGGGGGAGGAGGCACTCCAGTCTTCAGCCTTAGGGTAGTTGGGCTTCAGGATCCTGCACTCATGGCCCTTGGCTCCGGCTGTGGGGCAGCGGGTGCTGATCCCTGGTTCCAGCCAGTGGCCTCCAGCTGGGGGCCTTTGGGCTCTGGTCCCAGGCTCTGCCCGTGGCGGCGGGTGCTGAGCCCCTGTTCTGATTGCGCAGCAGCAGGTGCTGGCTCCAGAGGCCGACCTCAAGCCCTGGCTGTGCTGCAGTAGGCTCCAGCCACAGGGCTTTGGTGCTGAGCGCTGGCTCCGGCCATGTGGCGGTGGGTGCTGAGCCCCGGCTCTGGCCCTGCTGCTCCAGCCATGGGGTTTGGGACTCTGACCCGTTGCTTTGGCCACACAGTCCTGGCCCCTGGCGCTGATTCCCAGCTGCACAGCAGCAGGCGCCAACCCCTGGCTCTGGTCCCAGGCGCCAGCCGTGTGGTGGTGGGAGCCAACCCTGGATGCTGACCTCTGGCCCTGACCATGCAGCAGTGAGTGCCAGGTGCTGACTCCGGCCAAGTGGCTCCGGCCACATGGCCCTTGGCCATGTGGTACTGGGCACTGGCCCCAGGCACTGACCCACAGCTCTGGCCATGCAGCAGCAAGCTCCGATCCCCAGCTCTGGCCATGTGGCTCCAACCGCTGGCTCCGGCTGCTTAGCTTCTGCTCTGGGTTCTGGCTGCAGACACTGACCCCTAGTGCTGATTTCTAGCTCTGGCCACGCTGCGGCAGGGCTCATCACCCCGGCTCTCGCTGCCTTCCTGGCCCCACATTCATCCCCAACATCAATCCAGGCCCCCCACTGCCTCCCCTGGCCCCATATCCATCTCGCCATTGCCCCTGGCGTCTGCTGCCTACCCCTCCAACCTCCCCCTCCAGGGCTTAATTTGTCCCAAGGCTTGCTGAGAAAAGTGATATTCACAAACATGCAAGTATCACTTTTTCGCAGAAGACTCACTAGCTAGTTGGGAGACTGTGAAAAGTGATATGTGTATGCTTAATATCTTTTACCACTTTTCACAGCCTCCCATGTAACTACTAAGTGTACTGTGAAAAGTGATATTAACAAGTAAAGAAATACCACTTTTCAAAGCATTAATTTTATTAGTGTCTGCAAAAAAAAAAAAATCCAAAAAACCCCCTACATAAATTACAATTTGGATGTGACATGTATATTTATTTGTTTTTCCTAAAGTTAATTATGTATTTTAGGAAAAAGTCTCAGTGCGGACACCAGCAAGAGTTGGTGGCCGCATTTTGAGGCCACCAGAAATTTTGTTGTGAGAACCCCTGCCCTAGCTAATGTGGTCTTACAACACAGGTACAGCACTTAAAGGAAATGCTGGGACATGCCCAACCTGATTCTGTAGACGGGAGGTTTAGAAGCCAAGAGTGAAATCTGTTAAAGTCAATATGTATTTTGTTGACTTCAATGGGGCCTGAATTTTACCCTTTAAATAAAGATTGGATGTCTTTCTGAAAAGATATGCTCTAACTCATCTGCGACATATGGGTGGGTGTGTAGTTTCTTCTTCACGTAGCTGTTGTTTGAAGTATTGTAGTGGATTGTGCAGGTTAGGTAGTGCTCCACTATAGTTTGATACTAATGGTTAGTTTAGTATGCTTGTTGCTGAAGTCTGTGCTATTTCCTGTCCTTACTTAAGGGAATAGTACATGGTGTGATTATATATAGCTTAGTAAAATTTGATCAAGTTCCTGCTGAGTTTCTGGCTTGTCTGAACAATTACGGTTTTTTCCCCATCCTAGTAGATTTGTTTATACAACAAAATGTATTGTTCCAGTTTCCTCTGGTGCTGTTTGCTCACTGTTCATTCTAAGTCAAAACTGTTAGCTTGGTGCTGTGAGCTATTCTAGCCTCTTTGACTTCCGTAGCATTTACTTTCTAAACAAATACTCTTTGATCCCCAAGGTTTTTTTTTGTAAGAGTCCCTTTTTTCTGTGATGCTTGGAGATAATGGTTGGCTCCCTGAGTGTTGTGGTTAGAATTGTGACACAGTATTCCAAGGACATGCAAGGTGACATTCCTGATTAGCTATGAAGTTCCATTTCTATACAGTGTTTATTTTAATCAGAAGTCCTTTGTAATTCCATGTGGAATTCTTCAATTTAGAAAAGCAAAATAGATTTTGAATTTTGAATGGCTTAAACTCATTCTTGTACCTGAAGTTTTCTTGGCAACATAAAAGCAATGGTTCGTGTATATTTTGCAGGGAAAAGCCTGTGGAGGAAGATGATTTTGTAACCATAGAAGTAATGGTCAAAAACTGAATAGCAACACTACTGCTAATTTAACATTTTGTGGAAACTAGCAAGTTCCATAAAATGTGTTGTGAATAATCAGTTGTCAGAGTAAGTTTAAACAAAAGCTATAATTCTTATAGCTTTATGCAAGTTGAGGCAAACATTGAAACAGTATTGGGATATAGTTTGGTATTTAGTGTTCATATGAAAAGACAAGGGGTCTTTGGAGAGAGGCACTTGAAGCACTTGAAAAAGTTAGTTCAAAAGTGCCTCATGGCAATGACTATACAGCAGGGACTACATAATTGGCATGAAGAACATTCATTTTGCTCCTTTTTGCTTCCCTCTGTCTTAATGGAATATTTTTTTGTTAAAGATGGTAGAAAGAGACTTAAAGAAAACCCCTCTCCAAACGTAGGGATTCCCAGCAATATGCAGCATTTATTTTTGGTTGCAACAGAAATATGGTTAAATTTTGATAACAAGTGCCATTATGGTCAGAAAATTCAGTATTTCTACTCTTCCTGACTCCCTTCGGCATCTCCTTTTTTTCCCTCCTCACTAGATTACTGTGTTTCAGGATGGTCAGATGCTCGGGATACTTCTGCTGAATGAATTGTGCTGTGCGATGTCTTCTCCTGGCATTGGCACTCTACGGGCAGCAGAAGTGGGTGGTTGTAGAATGAGAGATTGCATTGAAGCACCATAGGCCTGCTGATGGGGCACTGCTGTTCCTACCTACTCCAGCTCTCCAAAGATCAGGCCCAGGACAACTGCCACACTTCTCTCGCTGGTGGTATTCTTGTTTAAAACCATGACGGAATTTTTGTGGCAGGCAGAGAAGAAAGGAAGCAAGATGGTAATCAGAATAACTTTTTTAAATATGGTCATCACAAAACTTTTTACAAAGTACTTCAGTGTGTGTTTGTTACTGAACATTAAAATTTCTAAAAACTCTTGAATTCCATTAAACTTAACTACCTCAGTTGTCATCCCCCTCTGTGCAGATCTGAAGGGGTGTCTGAGTCCTATGTTGCTTTTGACAACATAAGCCATTCTTGTTTCCACATTCATGAGGAGCTGCTACCTGGGAGGGGGTTGGGGGACATGTGGCTCTGCGCGCTGCTCCTGCCTGCAAGCACTGCCCTCGCAGCTCCCTTTGCCTGCAGCTCCCCACTGCCGGCCAATGGGAGCTGTGGGGGCGGAGCTTGCAGGCAGGAGCAGCGCGTGGAGACCCCTGTCCTACTGCGGGGGCATATCGTCTGCTTCCAGGAGCGGAGGTGGGACCGTGGCAGGCAGGGAGCCTGCCTTAGTGGCAGCCCCATTACACCACCGGAGATTGCAATTGACTGGGAGAGTCCCCAGGATCAACCAGTCGATCACGATCAATGGGTTGGTGACCGCTGGTCTAGGTTATGACAAGATGCAACAATTAGATGAAACAGTGGAAGGAGGTATCAGTAACAATCAAACTATCCTATGAAAACATAGTTTTTACTTTTTTTTTCCTCATGGAGTCAGTGTGACTTTGCCTCTCTGAGGGCTGTGAACTCATTGCAGTGTGATTTGCTAACTGCAACTTGTGGGATTATTCGTGGCTATCTGAGGCTATGCTATCATTGAAATAAGATCTTATGAAGGAACTAGGAAAGTATGTTGGACACAGAGCCAGGGAAGCTATTCACATGGCATGTCTGGATGCTTGCCAAAATGAGCAGAGTTAAGTGAGATACAAATGTTAGGGTGTGATTGAATATGCAGGTCTGCCACTATCTGAGGAGGAAGGTCTGAGGGTAATTGGGTGGTGATTATGGGGCAAATTAGACTACAAGGCTGGAGAAGAGATGTTTGCTGATGTATCACAAAAGAGAGTTGTAGTAGGAGAGCTAAATGGAGCACAGAGAGAAGGTGAAGATGTGGCAACAGATTGCAGATGAGGGGCTAAGAAAATGAGATCAGGCAAGGAGGACAAACAACCGACCCCCGATGACTTAAAATTTGATTTTTTTATTTAAATACAGACTTTACAATACTATTTGAACTTATATTTGAAATGGATAATCTATGTTAAGGCCCTAATTTATAATAGTTATTAAAATAACAAATAAAATACAAAAAAAATGTAAGCAGTATGTGTTATGCTGCAAAATTTTAAAGAAAGTCAAGCTACCAGTGATTGGTGGAAGTCACTGGTTAAGTGCTTGGACCCAGAGTGTGTTGAAGTGCTTTTGGTGGCAGTAGTATTTCTGCACCTGCAGAAGAGTCTGTCTTCTTCTTTTCAGTTTATTTGATTCGTTCAGCTCAATAATTAGTTCATTCCAAGTTAAGAAACCAATTGGGAGATGATAAAACAGCAACACTTGTTTTCCTTTCTCCAATCTATGAATAAAGCTAGGTGTGAAAGGATGAGATCTACTGTTTTAAGATTTTTGAAGGATATAGTGACCAGAAACAATCAGTTCAATTCACTGTTAGGGATACTTTCTTTGTTTAATAAATTATTTAGTTTTAAATGCATAACGTGTTTGGCTAAGAAAAAGTTCATCAGAACGTTTTATTTAATCCATAAACACATTTTAAAAATGCTGGTTTTGTGCATTTTTAAGGAAATTAACTTATGGTTTGAAATGCTGCCAAATAGGCATGTGGTTTTAGAATGTACTAATATTTTGTACAGAATATATCAGCAGGTTGGGAGAGCTATGTACAAAGGGAATGGACTGGTGAGTGGGGTACTACCATGCTCATAAAAAGGGTTTTTGGGAAAAGAGTATCAATTTTTAAAGAATGAAGGAGAAATACAGGGTTGGGGAGAGAATGGATAAATTGAGGGAAGAAATGAAACAAAAATGAGGTTTTTATATTAACTTATTTACGTTTTGTATGGCTACTAAATAACTTATTTTTGAAAATGAGATGCCTCAGAGTCAGGTGGTCTTGAGCTCTGTCCATAGATTGAAGTAAGGCACTGCTACAAGCAAGATTAAATCTTAAGCAGTTGTCTAGCTTTGCAGTGGATGACTCCTGAAACCCGTCTTCTGACGGGTTCTGGAGGCCAGGTAGGAACTGTCAAGGGCACTAGTCCAGGGATTGAGCAGTGTTTCCAGCAGCTGGGAGGTAGAGCAAGTATGGACTTCTGCCTGGAATCCTGGCTTTCCCTATGTCTCTGGTGCTGGAAACCTTTCCTGGTGAACAATTCTATGCATCTAGCTTCTCAAGTACCTGTCAGTTCCTAGGTTCTGAACAAGAGAAAATGGGTCAGTCCAGTGTATGTCCTCAGGAACCAAAGAGGGAACCTGAAGGGAGACTGATGGAACAGGTGGAGGTGTTTTCTTGCGGTTACAGGAAGGTCATGGAGCTGGGAGAAATAGGAATCAGCCACTTAGAGAGGGTTGGTCAGCTGTTGGGGTGGATGAAAAGCTGCATTAATAATCCTCAGTAATCTAAGGATACTGTGATGGGACCACTGACCTCTTATGAACACGGCTTGTCAGTTGGGTGCAAACCTGCACATGCTCTCTCTACTCCCCTTGTTGGCTGTTAACCTTGTCACGTCGGTCTTCAGTGGCCCAGCCCTCTGGCCAAGTCACACATAGTCAATATGCACAAACAAACTTCTTCCGGGGTAAAAAGGGCAAAAGAGCCTTGTTAATGTCTTTAGTCCTGTCTCTGAGCTGGGTTCTTAGACCCTTCTGGGCTAGCTTTAAGTCCAAGCCTGCTCTGGTATAGAGCAGTGTCTCCAGGGCTTTCTCCCTGGAGACTCTTGCCTTATTGGTTCTAATTGCTCCAGCTCTCCAGCTAGATCACTCCTTCAAGTCCAGTTCCCTTGTCAGGGTAACAGAGTCCACCAAATGGTGGGCACTCTGCAGGATCTTCAACTCCGTCCCTGAGCCCTTTACATTCCAGCCCAAAACTTGTCCCTTTTTCTGGGCTTTGGGCACTCTGCCATTGCAGGGCACTCTGGTCTGCCCACTACTCTGGGTCCCAACCCAGGGATCCTACAAACAGCAGCCACACGTTGGTCCATTTAATAGTTGCTGCTGCTAACCCTGGTCTGTTTCTCATGTAGCCCCTTCCACTTCAGCCTAACCTCAGGACTGAAGTTCTCAATTCCTGTTCTTCCTCATCGAATGCCAGTGCCATCAGAACCCATCTTCTGGTTCTCTCTTGAGTTCCAGCAAGGAACACCCTTACTCCTGTTGTTCAAGCTCCGAACTGATCTGCTCGCCCCTGTAGCTACTTTTAACTGAGCCTGCTGTGCTCTGATTGGCTGCTTCCCTGCAGCCTCTCTGTGCAGACCTGGAGGACTGATATTCACGTCTCCTTCTTTGGAGCAGGATGTGGTAGGACCTGTACTATCGATGCTAACCTCTTTTGTATGCAATACATTCAGAGAGTATCACTAACTCTCTGACACATTATACACGACACGGTGCTGTTTAAAAGACTAACTTTTGCCATCACTTTTCTCATTGCTGTTTTTCTTACTTAAAGGGAAAGACGCTTTTGTCTTCTATATAATAGCTGCAATTTTCTATTCCAAATGGCTAAAGTAGACGTGTTCTTCAGTCTGTGTGTGCAGTCTTTCCTTTTCTTACTGTCCCGCTAACAGGAATTCTTGTAGTAACATCTGGATATAAGAGTATATATATGTAAACCACTAAAAGGAAACTTGTATACTAGGAAGATTATTAAGAAGTCAGTATTTTTGGAAAAGTGTTTCCTTTCTTTTTAGTTCTTCAGGCTCTTCTTGAGCTTTAATTTCCTGCATTGCAGTGTAACATGCTACTGCTTTCTTTGGGGGAGAGTATGGCTTTGTTCTAGGCTGCTTTACTCATCCGCGTTTGCCCTCTATTCTAATCTCTCCCTTGTTACCTGTTTTTTCTTGACGTCCATTTACCTTATGATCTGTGTAGTTTGTCAGTGTTCAGCTGAGCAGTTGTAGTGATGTCAGTGACTTCCCTTGGCAAATTATTTAAAATGACCCTCACTGTTTGAAAACTCTAGTCATTTTGCTCAGCACAGCAATTTAAATATTCAAAATGTAAATAGCATATCTATAGGAATAAACTATGGGGAGAGGGAATACAGTACTTCTAATCTATATTGCATCTTTCATTTGAAGATTGCTGTTTTACACACATGATTAAGCCCTATAATATATATTTGAAAATAAAGTTTTATAACTAGACCAGTCAGTTTTGAGTTTCCAGTTAGTGGTGGTCATCTTGCAGACAAGTGATATTTATTTGATACTGGCCATTAATATTCTCCATCTTTTTCCTACTTTTAGCTATGGGTTGGGGTGTGTGTGGCAGGGGTGGGGAGGGAAGGGACACTTGCTTATAGGAGTAGGAAAAGTCTACAGTAAAGAAACCTTGTGAGCATGTTGTGCCCTGCCCTGGCTCCTGAAAGTCTTGGCATGGCACATGGGGAGTGAAGAGGTATGTTGATAACTAAAGCTCTGATCCTGCAAAGAACTCCTTGCAGTGGACCCTTATGTTCATGTTGAGTCATACTTATTCCCATGGGACTCTGCCTGGGTATAAGGGTCTGCCTGTACAAATCTGTGCAACTTTGAGGCCCATCTGTTGATACCTTATTGTTTTAAGAGACTGAAGTGTCCTCCTTCCTCTTTTTATACCAGTTTTAACATTCCGTATACCTTGATTATATAGAAATCAAATATTTTAATTTAAAAGAATAAATATTCTAATTGTTGAATTACTATTGGAGTAATTTTTGATTTTGTTAATTATATTGGGCTTTTATGAACACTGTCATAATACAAGGGCAGTATTACTTTTTTTGGTTTCTATGGGAGCCTTGTTTAAATTTTTCTTGAGGGTGAAAATTGTATTTATTTTAAATCTTCAAACTTTTGAACTGAGCGAAGTGGTTTGAATTTTTTTTTTTTTTGGTAACTGTAAATTATTGCAGATAAAGGACTAGGGAAAACATTGAGAGAAACAACGTGGGTGAAGTAATACCTTTTATTGGACCAAATTCTGTTGATGAAAAAGACAAGCTTTCGAGCTCCACAGAGCTCTTCTTCAGGTCTTCAGCACAAAAGCTTTCCCTTTTCTGGGAAAAGGTAGGGCAAATGGGAGCCCAGTCTCTCACTTGCCCACAGCTGACCTTCTCGTGGTAATTACATTTGCAGACCCCCTTCATTAGAGGACTGTTCAAGAAGCTGCTACATATGTAACTCCACTGAACACCTGAGGGACAATTGCCCTAAGCAAAGGGAAAGTAAGCCTACGCCCTGTGCAATCCAGGTTAATGTGGCTGTCATAAACACAGAACTCCCCCCTCATCCTCTCCTGAGATGTCTGGAGAGATCCTGATGAATTTTGATCCATTGAAGATTGATACGGAATTTATTAAAAACTGCCAAGGTGAATGACAAGGAATGCTAAGGTTGGAGAGATGCTGTAGTATTTCTCTGGTATGAGAAGGCATGGTAAGGAAATCTGACATGCTCGCTAGGGAAAATGTTAAACTACTGGCACTTGGAATATTTAAAATAAAGTTCCCTTCTAGTCAGAAGATCTAAAAGGCATCTTAAAAGTTGGTGTGTTGGATTTCATTCCAGCAGGACTGCTTCTGCGTAATGATATATTGACTATGTCCAAGGCAGTTAATATATTAACTTGCAGCAAAAAGGACTATTACTTTGTGGTCCCAGAAGGGAATTGTGAAGAAAGAGGAACAGCTGAAAGGGGAAGGGTCGCGCCCAGCCCTGGTTTAGTGGAGGAAGGTAGTGGGCCTCCAGGAATTAAGAAAGGGGGAGCCAATCCCGGTGGTTGGAGCAGGCATCAGTTAGCAGCAGGCAAGCATTTGCAATGGAATAAAGAGCAGACACAACCCTAGAAAGCATAAGGGGATGCGTTCTCAGGGAAATCCTGGTTAGGGGAAACGGAAAATTTTGGGTGGTTTTTTTATTTGTTTTTTTGTTTTCTTTTTAGGAGGAAAGATTGTACAGGGAAGTTCCTATATGAGAAAAATAGAAGTTCTGGGAAACCTTACAAGCAGTTGATTGTGCCTGCTAAATACTGTGGGGAGTTAATACTTTTAGCCCATGACTGTCCTTGTGATGGTCGCTTGGGGTCACAGAGGACATACAAGCAATTAAAAAGGAATTTTTATGGACCAAATATACAGAATGAGGTGAAGGAGTAGTGCAGGTCTTGTGACTTATGCCAGAAGAAGAAAAAGCCTGTAGGACCGTGAAAAGCTCCTCTGTATCCCTGCCTGTAATAAGACATTTTTTAGCGTAGCAGTGGACAGTCTTGGCCCAATGCCCTGTTCTACCCAAATGGGGAAGAAATATGTTTTGGAGATAGTGGACTATGCCACTACTCAGAGGCCGTGGCTCTATCTAATATAGCAGCTGACACAGGGGCCAAAGCTCTCTTCACTATTTTCTGCCAAATGGGTTTTCCTAAGGAGATTTTAATCAGATCATGGATCACATTTTACGTCCCAGCTGTCCAGTAATTATGGAGGATGTATGGTGTGAAACCGCTGAGGGCTACCCCCTATCACCCATAGGAAAATGCTTTGGTGGAAACGTTCAATGGGACACTAAAATCTATGCTCACAATGTGTGCAAACAGAACAAATGACTAGGGTGAAATGTCACCCTATCTGTTTCCTTATGGGGAGGTTCCCCAAGAATTCACAGGATTTTCCCCATTTAATATATATGGGAGAAAGGTGAGGAAGTCCCTAGATCTCATCAGGGACTTCTGGGAGGGGAGTAATGAACCGGAAGGGAAACACTGATTGAATATGTAAAAAAGTTCAGAGAAGAGTTAAGGGACATGATGGAAGTGGTTCAAACGAACTTCACTAATAGCCAGCCCACACAGAAGATATGGTATGATCAAAGTGATTGTAAATGCTCCTTTGAGGTGGGGGAGTTGGTGCTGGTACCGCGCCCTGTAGAAAGGTATAAAATGCAAAACTCATGAGAGGAACTTTGAGGTTGTGGAAGGAGAATATGAGGTTACATACCAGCAAGATTGCCCCACAGGGTGGATTTGATTTAAGTCAAATTGATTTAAATCACTAGTCAGGAAGACTTGATTTAATCATGGATTTCTACATAAAAGTGCATTCTTGTTGGTTGTTATAACCTTAATACATATTCTTCACAACTCAGAGATAGATGTAGGTTTCATTTTTAGAAGGTACACACTATACATTTTTAAAGCAATTTATTTTGAAAACTTTTCAGATTAGTTTTACAGCTATATCAGAAAATGAATGATTGGTTATTTCAGTTACCAAAGGTAATTGAAGCAGATAGTTCACTTCCCAATGACTTCATAAATATCTCCAATTCAAGAGGTTAATCATTAATATTTGGAGGATTTTCTTGCCATGCTGTATTAGGAGGAGAACATCAGCAGACAGACACTTAAATTATTTTATTTAACTAAAACAACAAGGTTATGTATTCTGGATTTTTTTCTTCAACAGCAAACATATAATATTTTAACAAAACAAGTATATGAATTTTTGAATTTAGTTACATGTTCAAATTTTTTAAAATCAGGTTTGTTTTTGTTAAAATTGTTTTTAACTAAAATAGTTAAATGAAATATTAAAAAAAACGCACCTAAAATGAAATTGACTGTGTCAGCCAGGTCAACATGAGAAACTTAAAATATTGGCTTCTGCAGCTAATTCAGTCGTCTTCACCTTCATTTTCCTGTTTGTTCATAATCTGGAAAAGAAAAACAAGCTTTCCTGCTTTCTTACAGAAATATAGAATATGCTGTATATGGGGATAAATAAAGTCTGACAGTTCCTGGGCTTCACCTATTGTATTGTTCCTTTTTAAAAAAAAAAAAAAAAAAAAAGACTGAGGCCTTGTCTACACTACTGGGGTAAGTCGACCTAAGTCACGCAATTCCAGCTACATGTTTACACCGCGCTGTGTCGACTGGAAAC
This sequence comes from Natator depressus, assembly GCF_965152275.1. Taxonomy (NCBI): domain Eukaryota; kingdom Metazoa; phylum Chordata; order Testudines; family Cheloniidae; genus Natator; species Natator depressus. The sequence continues at coordinate 244,838,029 of NC_134235.1, forward strand.
TCTCTCCTGTCGACTTATCTTACTCTTGTTCCAGTGGAGTGCTGGAGTCAATGGGAGAGCGATCTGCGGTCAATTTAGTGGGTCTTCACTAGACCCACTAAATCGACCCCTTGTGCATCGATCGCTGCATTATCAATCCCCAGTAAGTGTAGACATGCCCTGAGATTTTATGTTGACTATAGAAAATTTAATGCTGACACAGTTCCTGATGCCTATCCTATGCCCAGAATCGATGATACGTTAGATACTTCTGGCAAAAGAAAATATCTAAGAGTGATTGACTTAGTTAAAAGATTTCAGAGTAACAGCCTTGTTAGTCTGTATTCGCAAAAAGAAAAGGAGTACTTGTGGCACCTTAGAGACTAACCAATTTATTTGAGCATAAGCTTTCGTGAGCTACAGCTCACTTCATCGGATGCATACTGTGGAAAGTATAGAAGATCTTTTTATACACACAAAGCATGAAAAAATGGGTGTTTACCACTACAAAAGGTGCACGGGCTGAAATTGTGGAAAAGCAGCATCACTTGCCCCACAACCTCAGCCGTGCAGAACACAATGCCATCCACAGCCTCAGAAACAACTCTGACATCATAATCAAAAAGGCTGACAAAGGAGGTGCTGCTGTCATCATGAATAGGTCGGAATATGAACAAGAGGCTGCTTGGCAGCTCTCCAAAACCACTTTCTACAAGCCATTACCCTCTGATCCCACTGAGAGTTACCAAAAGAAACTACAGCATTTGCTCAAGAAACTCCCTGAAAAAGCACAAGATCAAATCCGCACAGACACATCACTGGAACCCCGACCTGGGATATTCTATCTACTACCCAAGATCCATAAACCTGGAAATCCTGAGCGCCCCATCATCTCAGGTATTGGCACCCTGACAGCAGGATTGTCTGGCTATGTAGACTCCCTCCTCAGGCCCTACGCTACCAGCACTCCCAGCTACCTTCGAGACACCACTGACTTCCTGAGGAAACTACAATCCATCGGTGATCTTCCTGATAACACCGTCCTGGCCACTATGGATGTAGAAGCCCTCTACACCAACATTCCACACAAAGATGGACTACAAACTGTCAAGAACACTATCCCCGATAATGTCAAGGCTAACCTGGTGGCTGAACTTTGTGACTTTGTCCTTACCCATAACTATTTTACATTTGGGGACAATGTATACCTTCAAATCAGCAGCACTGCTATGGGTACCCGCATGGCCCCACAGTATGCCAACATTTTTATGGCTGACTTAGAACAACGCTTCCTCAGCTCTTGTCCCCTAACGCCCCTACTCTATTTGCGCTATATTGATGACATCTTCATCATCTGGACCCATGGAAAAGAAGCCCTTGAGGAATTCCACCATGATTTCAACAATTTCCATCCCACCATCAACCTCAGCCTGGTCCAGTCCACACAGGAGATCCACTTCCTGGACACTACAGTGCTAATAAATGATGGTCACATAAACACCACCCTGTACCGGAAACCTACTGACCGCTATTCCTACCTACATGCCTCCAGCTTTCACCCAGACCACACCACACAATCCATTGTCTACAGCCAAGCTCTGCGATACAACCGCATTTGCTCCAACCTCTCAGGCAGAGACAAACACCTACAAGATCTCTATCAAGCATTCTTACAACTACAATACCCACCTGCGGAAGTGAAGAAACAGATTGATAGAGTCAGAAGAGTTCCCAGAAGTCACCAACTACAGGACAGGCCTAACAAAGAAAATAACAGAACGCCACTAGCAGTCACCTTCAGCCCCCAACTAAAACCTGTCCAACGCATTATTAAGGATCTACAACCTATTCTGAAGGATGACCCAACACTCTCACAAATCTTGGGAGACAGGCCAGTCCTTGCTTACAGACAGCCCCCGAACCTGAAGCAAATACTCACCAGCAACCACATACCACACAACAGAACCACTAACCCAGGAACCTATCCTTGCAACAAAGCCCGTTGCTAGCTGTGCCCACATATCTATTCAGGGGACACCATCACAGGGCCTAATAACATCAGCCACACTATCAGAGGCTCGTTCACCTGCACATCCACCAATGTGATATATGCCATCATGTGCCAGCAATGCTCCTCTGCCATGTACATTGGTCAAACTGGACTGTCTCTATGTAAAAGAATAAATGGACACAAATCAGATGTCAAGAATTATAACGTTCATAAACCAGTCGGAGAACACTTCAATCTCTCTGGTCATGCGATTACAGACATGAAAGTTGCGATATTACAACAAAAAAACTTCAAAACCAGACTCCAGCGAGAGACTGTTGAATTGGAATTCATTTGCAAATTGGATACAATTAACTTAGGCTTGAATAGAGACTGGGAGTGGCTAAGTCATTATGCAAGGTAACTTATTTCCCCTTGTTTTTTCCTGCCCCACCTCCCCCCCCAGGCGTCCTTGTTAAACCCTGGATTTGTGCTGGAAATGGCCCACCTTGATTATCATACACATTGTAAGGAGAGTGATCGCTTTAGATAAGCTGTTACCAGCAGGAGAGTGGGGTGGGGGGAGAGAAAACCTTTTGTAGTGGTAAACACCCATTTTTTCATGCTTTGTGTGTGTAAAAAGATCTTCTATACTTTCCACAGTATGCATCCGATGAAGTGAGCTGTAGCTCACGAAAGCTTATGCTCAAATAAATTGGTTAGTCTCTAAGGTGCCACAAGTACTCCTTTTCTTTTGACTTAGTTAAAAGTTATTGGCAGATTCCTTTAAACAGTGATGCACAGAATAAATCCACTTTTAGTACTGATCTGAGCCTTTGAGTTTAAAATGTTACATTTTGAATTAATTGATGGAGAAGTCACTTTTCAGAGGCTTGTCAACCACGTGTTAAATAGATTACAAGGCTTTACATGAGTTTATATTGATATAGCAGTATTTAGTGACTCTTGGTCAGATTACAAGGAACACTTGGGTATTTATATTATCAAAACTCAAAGATGCAAGTCTTACTGTAAAGGCATCTGAACGTAAAATAGGAGCAACCAAAGTTCCTTATTTGGGACATTTAGTAGGGAGAGAGCATATCTTGCCCAATTCTGTAAAAGTAGAAGTTGTTATTAATTGGGCCACACCCCAGATGTAGAAGCAGGTCCAGTCTTTCATAGGTGGGGGTTAACTATTACTGCCAATTTGTGCATGGGTTCAGGGACACTGTGTCTGCTGTCTTTGTTCATAAAGAAACAGCCAAACAGAGTTGTGTGGAGAAAGGCTTGTCAAGAGGGTTTTGTGAGGTAAAGAAAATCTTTTCAGAAAAGTCTGTTCTTGCCAGTCTAGATTTTGACACAATGTTTGCACTATTTACTGATGCTTTAGACATTGATTTAAGTGTGGTATTAATGCAGTCATGGGAAAATAACAAAAAGCATCTCACTTCTTTCTTAAGTAAAAAACTTGACACCCACAAACAGAATTACTGTGTCACAGAAAATGTGTGTTATGCCATTGTATGGGCAATCAACCAGTTAAGACCCTGTCCCTTTACTAGAAAAAATCAGGGTTCTAATTGACCAGTCTCCATTAGTTTGATTACACAGAATCAGAGGCTCCAGTTCCAAACTGCTGTGATGGAGCATGATGGTCCAAGACTATGACATGGAAATTGTGCATGTTGAGGGGAAGGAAAATATGGTAGCAGATGACCTGTCCAGAAAAGAGGGTTCTGATTCAGTGCCTATGGATCAGCCAGTGCCTGACCCTAGTGCGTCATTGTAAGAGGTGAAGTATGACCCTAAGAGCCCCTCAGTGCCAACTGGAATTGAGGGACTCTTAGGGTCACAAAATCAGTTTTTATGGATCAGTGTTCTAACAGACAAATAACAAGATAGGGGTATTAGTTGGTGTCTGCTACAGACCACCAAATCACACGAGAACAGTATGACTGACTCCTTAAGAACCTGTCTGTAGTGTGTGTGTGTGTGTGTGTGTGTGCTCGCGTGCATATGTGCCTATAAGCTGCATTATCCTTGGGGACTTTATTTTGGGTGACACGCTGGCGGTTTCATGCTGCCAGTACTAAAATGTTCTTGGAAATACTAAAAAGCATAGATAATTTCCTACCTCAAAGAGTTGCATCTGACATGGGGAATTCTGTGTTAGACCTCATCTTGACAGATAAAGAGAAACTGATCACAGAACTAAAAATTATTGGTTGTATAGGTGCTAGTGATCATGACTTGATTATTTTGTTTGCACATAGTGTCCAACCCACATGTAAAGTCCAAATCAAATCTGATGCTTTAAAATGGCCAAATTTCATAAAGAAGAAAACAAATGATACAAATTAACTTAGAGAGAACTTAAATAGAGAATGTGAATGATAGTTGGGAACTGTTTAAGAACATTTTATGAGATTCTTGAAAAGCCACAATTGAGAGAGAATACTACATTGATTAAAAAACAGGCCTATTTTAGAGGGCAAATGAAATCTGCCATTTAAAAAAAAAGGAAAAGGGGAAATAAATAGCAATGAATATAAATCAGGGCTAGGAATTGTAGAAAATTGATAATGGAAGCAAAAGGAAACACAAGAAATCTATGGTCAGCAGAGTTAAGGACAATGAGGAGGAGTTTTTAAGTGTACTAGAACCAAAAGAAATTCTAACATCTGGTATTGGTCCATTACTAGATGGAAATGGTAGAACTATTAATAATAATGCAGAAAAGGCAGAAGAGTTTAAATATTTGTTTTATATTTGTGAAAACACCATATGTATCCATATCATATGATGATGACATAGTTTTATTCCAGCAGTATCTGAGGAGGATGTTAAGCAGCATCTGCTAAAGTTAGACATTTTAATATCAGGAGGTCTGGATAACTTGCCTCCAAGAGTTTTAAAATCACTGGCCAAGGAGCTGTCTGGACTGTTAATGTTGATTTTTTTGATAAGTCTTTGGAGCACTGGAAGAAAGCTAATGTTGTACCTGTAGTGAAAAAGGGATTATTGGGTAATGACATACTCAACATCGTTCCAGGGCAAAATCTTCCCTTGGGGCCCCCTGTGGGAATAAAACAATTTAGTCCCTTTTTGCAGGGCCTGATTCTCATGGTCACAGTTTCATGTCAGTTCTTGGATTAGGTGTAAGTGACACTTCTCCCAGATTGGGGCTGTCTCTTTATACAGTTGGCAGTTGTTTGTTTGCCAGGCCTCTTGAACCAGGTCAGACCAGTATATGCTGTTTCCCTCAGGAGGTGAAACTTCCTCAAACTTGATACCTGCATTAGGGATTTGCATTAACTAGTCCCCTGTCTAGCAGACAGAGGTATAACAAGGTCCAATGGCTGGAAGTTGAAGCTAGACAGATTCAGACTAGAAATAAGAAGTATATTAACAGTGAGGGTTAACCTTTTGAACAGCCTTCCAACGTTTGTAGTGGATTCTCTGTTTCTGGCAATATTGAAATCAAGATTGGATGATTTTTCCCTAAAGAAGAAGGTCTAATTCAAATAGGAATTAATTCAGGGAAGTCGTATGGCCTGTGTTGGGCAGTAGGTCAGACTAGATGATCAGTGGTCCCTTCTCGCCTTAAAATCTATGAGTACATCCGAGGATCCTATTAGTCCCCTTTGTCACAGCATTGTACTGGGAGCGTATGTTCAGTTGTTCATCCACTATAACCCCGAAATTCATTTCATAGTCACTGCTTTCCAGAAAAATGCAACTTTAATGCTCTTTTAACATAGTTTTTTGGATGTAATAGAGATCTAAAATATCTTTTAAACTAGAGATAAAACAACTTGTGTAATGCATATAAATATATGAAAGTGGTGAACTTCAAATTTGAACTGAAATTCACATCCTGGACCAAAGTGTTTCTGATATTTAAAAAGTTAAGGTCTTAAGAGTTAGCAATAGCTATTGTACATGTGGAATAAAGTTCAGGTACTTACATCTGTGGACAGGGGTTAGGGGGCCGAGGCTGGGGCCGCAGCTGGGGGTGGGTCTGGGGCCAGGAGTGGGGCTGTGGGCGGGGCAGAACCACAGCTGGGCCTGTGGACGGGTGCGGCTCCGCTTCCAGCCCCGTCCCTGAGGTTGGGGATGGGGATGGGGGTGGGGTCATAGTGGGGCTGGGAGGCATTCCCTTTCTGCCCCTCCATGTGGGCTGACCCAGGCTTGTTACTCACCCCCCCAGCATTCCTCCAGTTTGGGAACTTCTGATCTAGGCAAGTTCATTGATGCTCTTTCTTGTTTTCTATGTGAAGTATGCAGAACAACATATGTGGACTAGCCTAAAGCAAGTCAGGGAAATATCATTAAAAAAACTGTTCTCCAAAGTTATTAATATTAAGTTGGTTTACCGGATGCACTGTCATTAATTGCACAGTATTAATACAGCACATTAATTGCAAAATATTTCCAGTTATTGAACATGGAAAGATCACTGTTGAGGCTGATCCTAACGGGATAATTCTGAAAGTTATGATGAAATGCCCATCGTTCAGCGGGCCACTGAGAGAAGGGTTCTGAGCCATAGTCACTTATCTGTATGTTGCTTCTGATATCAGAACTGCAGCTGCTAACCTTTGGATGCACAAAAAATTCTCTTGGAAATTGGTTGCAGGATGTCAGCTGCCCACAACCACATCCTTACAGGAAGGCCCAGAGCTGTCTGGTATAGCTCCAAAGGTGGGTATGCCTGGCTCTGGAGGAAAGGTGGGGACAGGACATCTAGGAAATGTGCTAATTTAGTGTATCTCCAAATAGTCTAGGCAGGAGCATAAAAACACTTCCTGTTCCAGTCTCTAACTAGAAGCCCTAGGGGAGGATGAGTGGTATCTCTGCCTGCCCTCCCTTTGTTGGTGAGTTTCCTCCACAGCTGCACCTGTGGGCGAATTGCCTGAAGGAGCAAGTCAAGTCCTCAGTCTCCATAGTATGCCACTTATGTCAGGAAGTAGCCTCAAGAGCTTGCACAAAATTCAGCAGTCTGGCTTGCAGAAGTTCATGCAAACATTTTTCTTTGGTCTGTCTGTGAGTTTGCATCGTTGCCTCCAAGTTTTTATTTGCATTTTTGCATTCAGAATTCCAACTGAAGCTTGGTTGTAATCTGTTTCACCTGATTTTGTGGTATAGCTGTGCAAAACCATGCACTCATTTCATAGCTTCAATCCCACATTTAATTTTGAATTTTCAGTTCTCTGGCTAAATGTAGTCTAAGTTTCACATCACTAGGCTTGGAAGGATTAGATTTTTCTTTGTAAATGTCAGTAAAAGTCAGTTTCACCACACATACACAAACCAATGATAAAATATTTCCATTGATGATGATTGAGATTTACAAATAGGCAAATATTAAGAGAAATGCTGCTTGAGAAGTTTAGTTTTATTTAGTGATTTTTTTTCTTTGTATATCTTGATATGTATTGGTGTTGACAATTTGTGTTTTAAAGGTTATAAAGCTTTACATTTTTGAATCTCAACATTTGCTGTAATTAAATAATTGTCTGACACCCCATAATTTCCTGCAACTAAAAACTGAAAAAAAGCTTAAAAAAAATCATTATTATCCATAGAAATTATAAAAACTCCAAATTTTGCTAAGCCTACACATAACAAATCCCAGAACAGTTCTATTAGTTAGAAACACTTTGCACAGGATAAGAGGAGCTAAACCACTTGCAGTATGCCGAAAATCCAGTTTGCAGGGTGCTGATTTGGTCATTGATCTGACTGGTCATCAGAGTTCAGACATAGCCAGAATAATCCACCAGGTGACAGCATAGCTAACTGGAACCAATCTTAAAGCAGAAGTCATAACTTAACCTTTTTATTAACCAGATAAACTACACTTCAGTTGCCAGTGGCCCTCAACAATCACAATTTAGTGTTTTGCTTATGGAGAGAGGGAAAAGACCAGAAGAGCTGAATCTGCTCCGCATAAAGTACCTGCTGTTGTATCTTCGAGAGAGAACTCAGGTGTATCAAAAGTGTAACATGAATCAAATTTACTTCTGTTGCTGCGTTCTTGCTGCACCACTTTTCAAATGTGTCAACTTTTATTTTGGAAACTAGTGAAGTTATGAACTTCTGGCTTTTTGGTCAGAAACCTGACTTAGGGCAAGCATTATGAATTGTTTTATTAATTGATGCAGATTGATTAATGGTTAACTGGTGAATATAGGATAGTTCCTGGAGCAAGAGATGGATCACAAAGGGGTATTATCAAACAATTACAATCCATACTCGATGGGGACCCAATCCGGAAAGAAATCTTTCCTGAACCTCCTCTCCTGACCTTGAAACAATCCCCCAACCTCGCCAAATTTATCAGAAGCAAGCTCCCCACGGATTAGGACACACCAACTCAAAGCAGCACCAAACCCTGCAAGAACAACAGATGCAAAACCTGAAGACATATGTCTACTACCACAATGATCAACACCCTCCACAATACACATTTCAAGATCCATGGGTCCTACACGTGCCTATCACCACATGTGTACCTAATCCAGTGCACTAAATGTCTAAATAGCAACTATGTGGGTGAAACCAGACAATCAATATGCTCTCAAATGAACTCACAGAAAAATGATAAACGACAAAACCACCACATCACCATGGTGAACGCTTTTCACAAAGTGATTGCTCTATATCAGTCCTCATCCTTAAAGGAAACCTGCACAATGCTTTCAAAAGATGAGTCTGGGAACTTAAATTCATAACTTGGCTAGACCCTAAAAATAATGGACTGAATAGTCTCACAGGACTTATGGCTTATTACAATGATCTATAACTCACTAATAGTGCCCTCGCAGTTGCTTCCTCCCCTCTCCTTCCTTTTCTCCATGTGACTGGAGGAGTGTTAATGGGCCACTTCACCTTGAATGGTCCCTTGAAATATATGGCAGCTACTTATGCTAAACAATCTTTTCCACCTTGTATTCAGCTGTGACACTCCGGGTACATCTATACTTCAATTAGACATCTGCAACTGGCCCATGCCAGCTGACTTGGGCTCACCGGGCTCTGGCTAAGGAGCTGTTTAATTGTGGTGTAGACACTTGAGCTGGAATGTGGGCTATAGGACCTCCTACTTTTCAGGGTCCTAGAGCCTGGGCTCCAGCCCAAGTCAGAATGTCTACATGGCAGTTAAACACCCCCTTAGCCCAAGCACCAAGAGCCAAAGTCAGCTGGCATGTGTCAGCTGTAGGTTTTTAATTGCAGTGGAGACATACCGTACCCTCTGAGTAAATTTCCCATACCTGAGAAGAGCTCTGTGTAAGCTTGAAAGTTTCTCTCTCATTCTCTCTCTGACAGAAGTTGGGCCAATAAAAGATATTACCTCACCCACCTTATCTCTTGAATATCCTAGGACCGACACAGCTACTACATCACTGAATACAATGAGAGGTCTACAGTTACAGGCACCTAGATCCCACAGTGGTGAACCTGGTATAAATTCCTAGTAACCCATTTCTCCTATGAAGGGTCTGTAACTACTCATAGGATGAGTTTCTCTGTCTGTTACATTTTTATTAATATTTCCTGTCGTGATTTTATTATTTTTTTGTGCATCCTTTCTGATAAAGCAGTATCCTCCTTTCCCTTCTGAACTGGATTAGGTCAGATAATTTAAATTTCATCCCAACATGATTTCTATGCCCTTTTTTGTTCTCCCATCTCTAATAGCTTTTTTCATTCTAGATTTAAGCTGATAGTCAATTTAACACTTGCTGCCTTTAAGAGTACTATCTGGAGAAGCAGTTTAGCATTTGTCTGTCTTTGTAGGACAGACTTGTTTCACAAACCTCAGTTGGTGACTAATGCTGGTTAAAGCTCAGCTCTAAGCAAGACAGATTTCTTGTGCTAATATTACATTTCATAGACACAGGTAGATCAATTTCAAAAACTATTTTATGGGTTAAGGAGCAAAGTGGGCTTTATATGAGTCAATTTACACTTAATAGCATATTTCTTTCAATATTCATTTGGATAACTGTACTGTGTCTGCTATGATTTAACTAGGTGTTTGTTTAATACATATTCACAAAAATAAATAGTAACAACCCCGGAATGTCTGAAGGGATAGTGTGCCTTGAAGTTTATGGATCTTCAAACTCACTTTCATGTTTTTAATACACATTGCCAGTTGATTTAAGGGGCTATTATAATATGTAGGTACATATGAAGAACAGTATTGCACTAACTGACAAAGTACATTAAGCAGTTAAGTTTAAATATCACTTTACATTTTTATTTTCACAGGCAAACAGATACAAAGAACACAATAAGTAACATTTATAGAATGTTGGAGTAATACGTTTTATAAGCAAAAGTGTTTTTTAACATTTATGCTCTACAAATAATGCTTAACTTTCAAAATTGACTTCCATTTTTGGAACAGCAGCAGGAACTCAGATTTTGTTTCTCCAATTCTGGGTTAATTTGGTTGCTCATGAAGATGATGAGGATAACCAACAAGCAGGATCAAGCTTTGTGTGCAGAGATCTCATATAAGCTCTGCCAGTGAAATTTAATCCGGATTTACAGCATTCTGCTAAATTGATCATGGGCCTTTCTGGTGCATGGGACCAGTGATCCTGATCAACTTTTTCAAATTCGCTGGAGGCTTTATGATGCTGACTGATACCTGCTGAGGAGTAGAAAGACATCAGACTTCTTCACCTGCAACAGTTTCATGCGTTAAATTTTGGATTTTTGGAAATGAGTTGATGCACTAACCCTTTAAACATTTGGCCCTAGCATTTGAATTTATTTGGAGTTTAATAATTATTTATTGAAAAATGTAGCAAATTGATATAATCGACAAAGTAAACTGAGTTGCATTTATTAATTGAGCTCTAAAGCACATGGAGAAATCTCAAGTGTAAAACACAATTTTAAGTATAGCACTTATTTGCTGCTTGATCAGAATTTAGTTTCAGTTTTGGGTAGCTGATAAATACACAATATAATCCAGACTTTTCATTAACCTAATTAAATGAAACTTCTTTTTTTCAGATTTGTTTTCTCCTATTTGCTGTTCTCTACATAGTTTCCTATTTCGTAATCACAAGATACAAAAGGAAAGCAGGTAAGTAGTTTTTAAATTTTGATTTTGATTTAAAAAATGAGTTGGGTATAACTTTTTTCCGCAAAGAGAATTGCTGTAGAACAGTGGTGCCCGTTCTTGTCACCTCACTAACTATATTATTTTTAAATGTCACTTGACCAAATTTGGGAGGGGAGAGAAGGGACATTTCAAAGCTGCCACCTACTCCCTTCTCCTCCTGCCTTTAGCTCCCTTATTCTTTCTTCTCACCTGAGTTCTTATGATTCTGAATTGGAAACCTATAGGCAGCCCCCAGCTTGGGTCCCTAATACCAAACTTTGAACTTTAAGATGCTTAGACTGATCTACAGATTATGAATAAAAATCCCCAGTTATCACTTTAAGGCTAGATAGGTTCTTGTCCCAAGATCAGGCCCCATATTATTACAATTATTATATAGTTGGGAACCCTGACGTGCACAGGTGCAACAGCCAAACTATAGGAACTCTTCTATATTTGCAAATAAAAAATTTATTAATACATTTAGCAAAGTCACACACATTCTAACTCCGTAAAGTAGATAGAGATAATACAAAAGTACATCTGAACATCCATACTCACACCATCCCTTGCAGAACAATCTGAAATGTTAGCCATTATCTTCCTCAGCACTGTCACTTTCCTCATCTTCACCAGTTGCCATCATTCTGGTCCCTTCCAGGGCTACATCTCTCCCTCTCCTACGCTCACGTTACCATGTCTAATGCATATTCAGCAGGGCTTTCTCCCCTCTTCCTTATTTGTATTTCCTCCCCTTACCAATGTTAAGGTGTCCTTCTATAGATTAGTATATTTATGATTTCACCCCATTATCATATACGTCAGTTCATTGCCATGGCACTCTTGCGGTCGGATGTTCTGTCCAAAACCTTCCAGAAGCTGGTGTTAGTTCATGTTTCTATGGTTGGCTGATGTCATTATGGACAGAATTCCCCCTTACATTCTACTTCCAGTTCCCCAAAACTTGTGGCTTACCTAAGTTTACGTATGCCAAAGTTTGTAGGCCTCAAGTCTCATGCTAACTGCTGAGGCCAATGTCTTACAGGATACAAGTCTGTAGGTTCCGTGCATTACTGCTAAATATAATAAAGCAGAATTTAATGCAAAGCAGTGAATATAATAGAGGTAAGCTGGCCCACTGGGCTACACACCTTACCTGCTGGGTTTGCAGAGGGAAGTAGTGGCTTTCTTTTAAAAGAAGTCTTGATTTTAGTGGCCCCAGTGCTCAGAAGCAGATCTATTTCAGCATTCTTTCTAAACCTGTTTCCTGCAAAACCACCCTCCTTGTCCCCAGTCCTTGAAGGAAATAATAGATCATAGATTCTAAGGTGAAAAGGGACCTTTGTGATCATCTAGTCTAATGTCCTGTATAGCACAGGCATAGAACTTTCTCAAATTAATTTCTAGAGCAGTGGTTCTCAACCTTTCCAGACTACTGTACCCCTTTCAGAAGTCTGATTCATCTTGCGTACCACCAAGTTTCACCTCACTTAAAAACTACTTCCTTACAAAACTACAAATGTGTCACAGCACACTATTACTGAAAAATTGCTTACTTTCTCATTTTGTCTGTATGAAATTGTAGTTTGTACTGATTTTGTTAGTGCTTTTTATGTAGACTGTTCTAAAACTAGACAAAGATCTAGAGAAGTTGATTTACCCCCTGGAAGATCTCTGCGTACCACCAGGGGTTATGTTTACCCCTGGTTGAGGACCACTGTCCTAGAGCATATCCTTTAGAAAAACATCCAATCTTGATTTAAAAATCATCAGTGAGAAAACTGTATTCCTCAGGATGATGCCAGCTACATGCACGCTTCTTTTAACAGTTCAGGTAGCCAGCGCGAAAGGGCAAACATGGCCAATTGCTTAACGCTGCTCCACAGCCCTGAATTTTCTTGTTAGGTTTCATTCAGAAGAAGGGTTTACTAGTCTGTGACTGCAACACTTTGCGTCATGGATACTAAGCCTAGCCAAAGGGCAGCTTGAGTATTGGAAGATGGCTTCCACTCTGGCTGAATGTCTTCACTAGGATTCCTGTAGATCTTTCATTTTCAAGTCTTTCCAGTTTAGTAATTTCTTTCCTTTACTGTTTTTACAAGCTACTGTATATCTCTCAAAATGGGTGTTGTGAAAGCACAAAAAGGCTTACAGATGGGCTTGCCCTTCTTTTCTGCCTAATTTAATCTAGTGCTCGTCTGACTTGATTGTGTCTGTGTACTTCTTATACCGGCTTTAAGGACAGTAACAACATACTGACTGGATGACTATTCCATGTGCTGCAAAAACATAAAATAGATCCCTACAACTTCCAGCAAATTTTTCCTTCCTGTGCCCTTTACAAAAATCCTTTCATTTAAGAGATGCCCCATAGGAAACAGTTTGCAGACAGTTGTTTTATGTCAGAGTTTTGGTTGAAATTGAAGAATATGCTATGTAGTTCTAAATACTTAATTGTTAATTTACATGCAGGTAGAAGTCAACTTTAGCATCTTTGTCATTACACAAAGGACTCTTTAACTCAAAACACTTTCCTACAACAGTCAAAAGAACCTACCAAATGTCCACAAGCTGAATTATTTTTATATTAATTCCATAGGAAGATATACATTTATAGAAAATTAAAGTTGCCTGGATAAGCAATCAAAATTGGAAACTCCAAAGTCATGATTGTACAGTGGTACCAATGAGCTGTTTGATAGTTGTAATAGTTTCATCTCAGACAGAAGAACTCAAATTTTTTTCCTTTATTAACTTGCTTGCCACTTCTACCACAAGCTGATGAGGATTGGGCCATGGCTTTCTTTTAAGCATAAATAACTGTTTGTATTTAATTTTGGGAGACCAGGTCCTAATGTAATGATTGCCCTGTCAAGAGCACAGAGGCTATACCCGCTACTTGCATGGAATTCTTTTGTCGGAGTGTGAAGCAAGCCTGTTACTGGACACATCCAAATTTGGAAATGTATTCAGGTCTGGTGTGGACAGGTTTTGTGCATTCTTTTGCCTGGAAAATAATTCACAATGCAGGATGGGCAACATGGAAAACTTGAAGGGGATAGGAAAAAAAAACTGACTTGAAAGTGGAATTTCAGTTCTGGAGGCCACATCATAAAAAGGGGGCTGTGGCTGTCCATAAGGTTATGAAGGAGAACAAGAAAGAAGTAAAGATTCCAAGCTGGGTGGTAGCCCATCATAAATAGGAGGAATACCTAAGGGATAAGAGAAGGAAAATTCTCTAAAATGCCAGAAGAGAAACCCAGAGGCTCATGGAGGAATTAAGACTAGGTGAGAGGTGCTGGTATCACTTCTGGTAGTCAAAGACAGGTTATTACTATTGTTCTGATGTATTTTTTTTTGTTGTACATGTGTGTGCTGTTTTTCACTGCATATAAAATTCACAACTGTTTTTCCAAGACTGGGTGTTTCTTGTATATTTTTAGCCTGTATTCTTACGATGTATTCAAACCCATTTTCCCCTCAACTTGTTTGAAGGCTGTTTGTAATTTTAAGGAAGAGTAGTGATGTAGAAAGGAATTTCCTGTCATGACTATCCTCCAAACACACTAATTTAATCTTACAGGCCATCAAAGAGGTAACCCTTAGGTCTTGTCTACACCATGCAACTTTTAGCGACAAGTCAGCATGTGTAAACCTTATTTGTCGGTACTTTGTCGGCACTTTTGCTGACAAAATACTTCCAGACACACGAGCGGCGTTAGCTTTGTCAGCAGGAGCATTCTCCTGCTGACAAAGCCGCGTTGACACTGCCACTTGCATCGGCAAAACTTTTGTCTTTCTGGGGGGGGCTTTACGTACCTATGAAAGACAAAAGTTTTGTCGACAACTTTGCAGTGTAGACATACTTTTAGTCCTGAGCAATGCTCTTTAATTGTCTTGATTGAAGAGATTAAGAAACCAGTAAAGGGAGTGTAAAGGTGGAGGGAAAGCAGCACTAAGTTTTATTAAGAAAAATATTCTTTCAGGAAAACTAATGGAAATGGGTAACATTAATTTACAAAATGTATGTCTACTACAGAATACAAAAATAATGGATTTGGATTTAGTAATACAAAATTTTTGATCTGACCTATAGCTTTTCTGTTTTAGTAACTTATTTTCATCTTTCTTTTATATATAGGTAGCTGTAGAAACTAAATCTGCTATAAATTATTTTTCAGATGAGCAGGAGGATGAAGATGCCATTGTCAACAGAATTTCGTATGTACATTTCTTAGTTCCTTGATACAATTAAATTTGCAATAATGTAAAGTGTAAATAGGCAAAATTGTCTGCATAGTGTTTACTGCACATGGGCAGAAAAACATTACAACTTTTCTTTAAGCAGTTGTTTTAGAGCATTGCCTTATGGGTGGGGGGAACCCTGCTTTTGGGAGCACCCATTTAGTTATTCACCTGTAGTTTAGAACATAGGTTGTAATGGATGCATGCAGAATGGCAGACTGAGGCAGGTTATGAACACAACTTTTTTATTCCCCATTCGCATAAACTCTTTATTCACTTTCCTTATTAGTTTTAGGCCATGTCTACACTACAGAGTTAAGTCAACGTAAGTTATGTTGACTTTCATAAGTCACTAATAAGATTGGTTGCTCACGTCCACACAACGCTCCTTGTGTTGGCTGAACACATCCACAGTCATTGCTCTTGCATTGACAGAGAGAGCGTTGCATTGTGGGTAGCTATCCCACTGTGCAACTTGCCACCCTCTACCCTTCTGCTGCTGGGAGTTCTGGAAACAGGTTGCAGTGCATCATTGGGACATGATGTAGTTCTTTCCGTCCCATCATTCCATGGGCTTATTACTTCCTACTTCCAACAGCCCTTGTAAACTCTGCACCCGCCATCTTTGCCTGACAGCATGGATCCTGAGCTGCTGACCATTCTGGTGATGAGCATTATGAACACTACATGGCTGGGCCTGCAGTATTTCATGAGCTGTGAAACAGAATGAATCGGGACATGCCTGCCTTGCTTTCTGCCATGGGAACAATAATTGAAGATTGCTGCTGGCATTCACGGAACAGCTTGCCACGGCGGTACTGGGCTTGGGAAACAAGCACTGTGTGCTGGGATTGCATAGTGATGTACGCATGGGATGATGAGCAGTGGCTGCAGAACTTTTGGATGCGCAGAATCACCTTTCTGGAACAATATGCAGAGCTTGCTCCAGCTCTCCGGCACAAGAACACCAAAATGAAAGCTGCCCCCATCATGGAAAAGTGAGTGGCAATCACTATGTGGAAGCTGGCAACTCCAGACTGCTATTGGTCAGTCATGAATCAGTTTGGAGTTCGAAAGTCCACCGTGGGGGTGTGTGGTGATGCAATTGTGCAGGGCCAATAATCACCTCCTGCTACAAAGGACTGTGACTCTTGATAATGTACAGGAAATAACTGATGGCTTTGAGACAATGGGATTCCCTAACTGTGGTAAGGTGATAAATGGAACACATATCTCAGTTTTGGTCCCCGACCATCTTGTGACGGTGTACATCAGCCGAAAGGGCTACTCCTCAATGGTCTTACTTGCGCTGGTGGAGCACTGGAGATGTTTTACTGACATAAATGTGGGGTGGGTTGGGGAAGGTGCAAGTTCCTTTGGAACACTGGACTATATAGAAAGCTGAATGCTGGGACTTTCTTTCCAGAACAGAAGATTTCAATGGGGGAAGTGGAAATATGCCCATAGTGATCCTGGGAGATCCCGCCAATCCCTTGCTCCCATGACTCATGGAGGCTTACACCAGGAAGCTAGACAGCAGCAAGGAGAGCTTCAACAACAGGCTCAGCAGGTGCCAAATGACCTTTGAATGTGCCTTTGGCTGATTAAATGGTCGCTAGAGATGTCTTTTTGGCTGGATAGACCTCAATGAGGAAAATATTCTGATGGTCATTGCAGTCTGCTGTACGCTACCTAATATTTGCGAATCAAAGGGGAATAAGTTTCCCCAGGGGTAGACTGCTGAGGCTGATGTATCTGGCTGCTCAAAATCAGCAGCCAGCCTAAGGGCAATTAGAGGGGCACAGCAGAAGGCTGTTTGAATTAGGGAGGCTTTGAAGGTGCATTTTGATGATGATTCCCAGTAATGTGTCTTTATGTGTTGCATTTGGCCAGGCAATGCTTACTTGCCACCTGGAATTACTCCTGCAGTGTTTGCTTCCTGAGCGTTAATTGCAAGGAGCAAATATTCCTACCTATAGCCATTGTGTTTGATGGTTAGCACTGAGTGATGTCTGTATGCATGTCACAAATAAAGACTCATTTTATTTCAAAGACTCAAGTTTAATAACAGGATGAACCACAAACTTTTGGTCAAACAGGGGACATGCAAAGAGGAACAGTTTCATGGTGAGGGCCCGCACAGCTGGATGTAAGTACAGCTTTTGTTGGAGAACCAGTCCCTACGTGTGGAGTGCATGTGGTACTGTGAAGGACCAGGAACATGCAAGGAATGTGGTGGGAGAGTTTGGGGAGGGCATGGACTGGAGTTCTGTAGTGGATGGAGCGGGAGTTGGGCATGGATGTGCTCAGATTGCAGGCTAATGAGGACCTTCAACGTCTCTGGCCCTCCAGGAGCTTTATCATCCGCTCCTGCCCCTGTGTCCTTTCCTGGCTATCCAGTCTGAGTCTTTCGTTGATTGTCTCCCTCCATGCTCTTGTTTCATTATATGCTGCATCTGTTGACTGCAGCACTTCACAAAACATATCCTCCTTACTCCACCTGGATCGGCACCTTACCTGACAGAGGTGCTCCACCGGTATAGAGGAGTGGTTCCTGAAGGGCACATCTGCAGAAGCCAAAGAAACAATGAACAGAGACAGTATTGTGAGTGCGCTCACAGCCGTGAATCACAAGTTACACACACCTCTTTCTCACTATCTTTTGTCGAGCACACAGGCCAGCACAGGTCCCAAATACGATGAGTTTAGGGGGAGAGTTGGGTGGGCAAGGGGGAATGGGCAAGAAGGGACAAAGGGTGGTTTGCAAAGGGGGTTACTGTAAGTGGCTAGGGAGCCTATTCTGAATATTGGTACCCTTTTCCACAGGCTAGGGTATTGAACCAGATATCTCACCCCTAAGGGTAACCCAAGATGCAGGGGTGTATCTCCTGCATGTGTGTGGCTTCAGTCTGGCTCGGTATGCTGCTTGCCTGTGTGCTGCTCTGGTTCCTGCAGAAATAATTGCCAGGTGGCTCAGAAAAGTTTCCTACAGCTGGGGAGAAACAAGGCAGCTCTCCCAAGGAACTTTAGGCAGAGGTTTGCAGAATACCTAACAGAAAAGTTTCGTAGAGATCACTGTGGAGGATTCCAGGTACTTCTCTGTGTACGTTAATAAACTTTTCTGCCATGGCCCCACTGTGTAGATGGACGGGCTCTGTTGCTAATTTCTGGCCCTTATCCCTCCTGTACCATATAACAAAATACATGAGAGCTCAATCTCTCACTGTGCAGTATCAAAGCAAAATGAGCACTTACCAGAGCTCCCCTCTCCTGCATCCTGCGCACCAGAGTTGGAGTGCTAGGACTGGCTAGACTCCTTCGGAGTGGAAAAGAGGTCCTGATTCGCCGCACCCCCGGATGACTCTGCCATGTGCTCCACATCATCCTCCAGCTTCACTTTCTCTTCCACTACTTCCTTGTCTGGGTTGAGTCCACTAGATGCTGCCATCAGTCCCCCTGAATTATCCATGGGGCTCTTGGTGGTGGAGGTAGGGTTGCCACCGAGGATGGCGTGCAGCTGCTTCTAGAAGCAGCATGTCTTTGGTGCCGCACCTGAACGACGGTTGGCCTCCCTTGCCTTCTGGTACACCTGCCTCAGTTCCTTGATTTTAGCACAACCGTTCTGCGTGTCCCTCTCTTGCCCCTTTTCATGCATGCTTCTAGTAATCAGCCTGTAGTTATTGAAATTCCTATAGCTGGTGCAAAGCTGCAACTGCACAGCCTCCTCTCTGCATATACTCAGCAGATACAACAGCTCTGGTATGCTCCACAAGGGAGAGTGTCTGTCTGCTGCAGAAAGCCGGCATGATCAGCTAGGAAGATGCTGTGTAAACTGTGCACGCCAAGCAAACAGGAAGAGGAATTTCAAAACTTCCCAGGCCTTTGAACAGGGGAGGAGTGCCGACCTGTGAACCTTTGGGCAACAGAGTTCAAACTGCGGTTGTGATGGGCATTGTGGGACACCTGGAGGCAAATTAGGGTCATGTAATCAAGTGAGGTGTCTACACTGACACTGCGTTGCTCTAACTACGTTGCAAAAAGCTCTCTGCCACTCGACGAGGTGATTTTATTATGTCAGCATAGCTGGGGAGTTACATCGGCAGGAGGAGCATTTCAATATGTACACCTCCACTGTTTTGTCAACAAAAGCTGGCTTTTGTCTACAAAACTGAGTAGTTTAGACAAGGCCTTAGTTAACTCTGACTCTCACCTAACTGAAGTCCAACTGTCCTCATTATTTTCCCTCTCTTTATTCACTATTCCCCTGCTGATTTATTCATTTTCCTTCGTCCTCTGTCCAGATCCCTCTCTTCCCTCTTATTTACTTTATCCCTTCCTTCCCATTCTTAATATTATCAACCCCACTCATTCAAAAATCATGTGATTAGCTTAGATACCATGAGATTTTTAAAAAATAGCTAATGGAGGATTCTCTTTGTTTGCCTTCTGGTGTTTAAGTCTTTTAGCATTTCATGTTTTCAAGCACTTCTCTACAGCTGTGAGGGCTATAAACTATGTATAAATGAAAGCTGAGATTCCCACATAACAAGACTCCAAGAGCTGCAGCTTTAGGAAGAAACATCTACTACTGTGGTACTTGCAGTAAAATCACAAGATTTAGCAGCACTCCATTCTCTCTTGCCCTCTCCTATGCTCATTCACACACTGTTTCCCTCCCACTTACATATGAATACCACAAGGACTGACCCCACTAAAAATGCATCGCTAGGCATGCCCCTAAATGACCATGCCTTTGCAATTTAAAAGCGTAACTTTACTGTATTCTCATTACACCTTCTTTCCTATTTCTGGCTCTACTCCACTTTCCTTCTTTCATTGTTTTGAGTGTGGTGTTTCTTCTTTTTCTTCTCTTGCCACCCTCCTCCTTTCATAGATTCCCCCCCTCCCCCATATTGTCTCCTGTTCTGTCTTCTTTCTCTCCCCATTTCTTCCTAAAGACTACTTTACCTCCTTTTCTTGTACTTCTTTTTCGTTTCTTGTCTTATTCTCTTCTTCAGGGCCACTGCATGCCCACTTTCACACACACCTTCAAGCATATGTGTTGATCCACTCCCAGGCGGTGGGGAAGTAACTGGGGCTCCATGAAGACATAAGGGTGATCAGCTGGGTAGAGCTCCTTGCATTACTGGGGACTGAGTTGTAGTTATTTTGTTGTGGACAATGCAGAGGATTAACTTTTTAGAATGTTCTAAATAAGCTGTCTAAATAACTGAAACAAGAGACCACATTTGTCATAGCACAGTAATTTAAACTTTAGATGTAGACAGGTTATTCCCACCTTCAGTTTTTGATATTAAATGGATGCTCAAGTGTGTGTGTAGATTTACTTTCTGATCTGACAAGTATGGAGTTTTTTTATGGGAGTTTTTTTGACAACTAATCATTGTTAGGCTTTAATGGTATTCTATAGTGTGGTGTTTTTTGTTTTTTTTTTAAACCCTCTTGGGTACCAGAAGGGATTTTGCTCAGGCCAAGACCAGGGCTCTCTGCTGTAAGGACAAAAACATCTGATGAAGTTACTCCTCCTGTCTGGCTTGATGCCAGGTATCAAAGATTTTTTTCAAATACTTCTAGTCTTTCCTCGGTAGGTGTTACAGGAAAGATCACCCTTAATATCTTAGCACATAGTTTTACCTTAAACACTTACCTAATATATAAATAAATGTGTAAATGACCCAAGACTGAGGACGAGAGGGCTTTATACATTTAATTTAAGCATAACATTATTGATGCATTTATCCTATTTTCATGTAACTCTTATTTTTATTCCTTTTTCAGGCAAAATCTTCTCTGTTCCTGCCAGAAATATATATTATGAATATATATATTGTAAAAATTACCCAAATTATTCCATTCCAAATATGTTTTAACCATTGCGTCCACTTAAGGACAACTAAATGTGGCTCTTTCAGTTGTTTGTCCTGGTGTTTGGAGAAATCCCACGAGGCCTCTGTTGCAAGTCAAATCAGTACAGTAATCATCCCAAACTTCAACTAAAAATAAATTAATTTTACTGTCCATTTAAACTTTCATATGATCTGCTTTATAGTTAAACATTTCACTGAATAATTAGCATTAAAGTGATTGTCTTGTTCAATATTTTAAAAACATAATATGTAATACTTGTGACTGTTACATTAAGCACGCAAATGCACTCACAGAAACACACCTAATTAATCACTGTGGGTTTTGATAATATTGAAGAACTTAAATGTTCATCTCCTTAAAAGAAGTACCTTTCAAAAAAGATCTTAAATAGCAGGTCTTGTTCACAAAGTCCCTTGACTTTGCACTGTACCCTTTTCTGATTTATTGGCTTATTATAATCAATTTCTTCAGTTATCTCTGAAGATTGCCACTATATGGAGTCATATGCCTTAGCTTCCCAATTCTGTGCTCTCTTTGCCACTGGACTTTTTTTCCCCCTCTTCCTCTCCTTACCCAAAATAAACACCAAATCATGTTTGGGAAAGCTTCTTGAGCTGTGACTTTGCTTTATTTCCATTGTTAGGCTTCTGGAACTAAGTTCTTAGCTGAATTCAGGATGTATTCCTGCAATTTAGCATTTCTTGCTATTGACTTTTTCTTTAAATTGATTAACAGATGTCAGTGTCACTTTAGTTCCCTTCCTCTTAAATGGAAAACATTTTGAAAAGATACAATCTTTTGTTGCTGATGGTCTATTTTTGAGCAACCAACAATTTTTTACTTCCACCCTGTTCCTTTACAAACGTGAAATAGCTTTTTTTTGCTATTTGTTGTAGGCTTGAAGATATTATGAAGCAGTTTTCAAATTGCTCAGCACTCTCCCTTATGCTGGTGGTAGGGTGCTATATGCCGTGCAGTAGTACTTCTCCAGCAGTATGGGCATGCTGCGGGAGAGGGACATGTTGCTTATTTCACAGTGAAAGTGTGAAGGTACTGCTGCATTTTTTAGAAACCACACTTCCCCTACCACTAGTGAATGACACCCGCTTTGAATCCAAAAAATCACTTAAGTGTTACTGAAAAACATATCTGAGAAACAAGGTGAAATACTAAATAAGTATAACTAAGAATTTCAGACTTTGCTCTCTAGTTTTGAGAGATTGTGGGTAATTAGTGAAAGGACTTTCTTGTAGAGAAAAGACTTAATTGCAGACTTTAGGCTTAGGCTATTTTATTTTGCCTTGCTGACTGGTTTATTCCAGCCTCCTTACTTGCTTTTCAGGGGGTTACACTCTGGGTTTATGAGGAACTTCTTCGGTAAATTACAGATTAACTAGATAGACAAGGTGGGTGAAGTGTATATATCTTTGTGTTTCTCACCAACCAAAGTTGGCCTATTAAAATATAATACCTCACCCACCTTGTCTCTGTAATATCCTGGGACCAACACTGCTACAACTCTGCATGCAACATAGATTAACTAGCTTGCATCTGTGAGAAAATGTACATATTCTAGCCAGGCTGTCTATTTTGTACCTGTGGTACCTCAGTTTTGGATTTGGAATCTTCAAGTGATATTTGTTTTTTGTAAAATTATAAGGTAAGGTAAGTAACTGAGTACAAGACAATATTTTTTTGCTAGCTAAATTTTAATGTTAACTTCTTTCATTAAATTTGAAGCCATAAGAATTGCTCATTGTATGTATACATGTAATATAAGCTGCCTCCTGTTCTAATGATCTTAAACTCTCTTGTTCATTAGCTGTGAATGCTTGTTATCTTTAATTAAACTTTAACTTCACAAACACACAGGTTGATACTGCGTCACATATAGTAATCATCAGAATTTTGGTTAAAGAAAACTAACACTGTAGGATTCTGGATGGCTATACCTCCATTTAAGACCACTTCGTAGTACAACAAATTGACTGTAGTGGAAATACTTGTAAACAATGACTGTGGGAACGAGTAAGGGTTTGAAGAAATGGACCCTCTCTTTGTGAGAGGGTGGGGGAGGGAGAAAATAATTCTACAGTCAAACAATATAATTATTGACATTTTCCCTGTAAGCGTCTTAGTCCAATATATATCTTAATTTTCAGTTATGCCGTTTAGAAAATTATTATAGAGTTCCATTTTAGTGTCAAACTTACACTTGAATAAAATTTTTGGTTGGCGTTGTGTTCTTGTAAAGGGTATAATTCTGTTAAAAGCGAAAAAATGGCACTTACTGTAAATTGTTTTTGGAGTATTTCAGATCAATATACTTTTCCCTTCAAAATTTTAAATGCTTATTTTATTTTTGGTTGAGATTTCCCTTCATTCTATTATCTAGCCAACAAAATAATCTTTAGCCCATCAAATGATGATGGGTCCATGCTTTGTATGGAAAGAAACGCAGTAAATCTACAATTGCATGGTTAAATAGTCATGTTCAGTTGTGATCCTGTTGACATTTTTAGTGATTAATAGTTGCATTAATTCACTTTGAACCAGTGAGTGGTATCTTTCAATCGCTCCTTCTGTTAATCTCACCACTTTCCTGAGTAGTCTTAAGGAAAGGTATATTGTCCAAAGGTATTATATGTTGAAATACTTAATTGAGCTTGGATCATGAATGTATTCCAACCCTAGAAAAGAAAAGTCCTAATATTTTTTTCAGGAATGAATTATTTTTATTTATATAATTTTGATAATTCTGTAAGCCACCTCATATTTGAAAAATAAAGATGTAGCGATGTACGTTTGTAAATATGACCTTTCAAAATATGTGCATTTTTGTAGTGTAAATTGATACATTTTTGCAATGAGCCCCATGAATTAGGTTAACTACTTTGTTGTTTGAAACATGTTATTTTATGGGCAGTAACAATGATACGTTTGTTTGACTTCCAGGCTGTTTTTGAGTACCTTCACTCTTGCAGTTTCAGCTGGTGCCGTCCTGCTTCTACCTTTTTCAATAATCAGCAATGAGATCCTGCTTTCTTTTCCACAAAACTACTATATTCAGTGGTTAAATGGCTCTCTAATTCATGGTTAGTACTTGCATAATGTAATTAAAAGCACATTTTAACAGAACACCACTTCCAGAGCATATTCTGGTTTTGAGTGATCCTTTTGTTTTTAATATACTTACTGGCATAATGGCTCAAAATTGTAAATGTTCTTGGTTTATATGCCATTGATAAATTAGGCATTTGTAATCTAATGCACAGCAGCAAATTTACAAGTCATCACCATTCTGGCTTTTTGAGGGTTGTGTTGACTAAGGGAAGGCAACCCAAAAGCTACTGTTCTTGAATACAGAAACATGTATAGCATAAGAACTGCTTTTTCAGGAAGCTAAGTAACTTGGAAATGTGAAAGAAAAGTCTTATTACACCTGTAGGTGTAATGTTCAGTGAGCTAAAGAGGGATATGGAGGAAAAAAATTGTGTTTATTTATTCAAATGCGACTAGCGGTTCATACAAGAAACTTGTCACCTACAATGGATGGATTGAGAAGCAGTGAGTTTTAGCCGCTTTTATTTTTAAAAGTAAATCATGTATATAAAATTATATATTTTGATCTTGCCACATTTATTATGGTATTTTGTTAAAGTGAAATGTTCAATGTAGAGTCTTGTCTCCCTGTGTGTTGACAGTGTCTAGCACTTTGGGCACTGCCAGAATTCAAATAATGGTAAGCGTGCTTAGTGCTCTACAGATATATATATAGTTGCTGTAGTTCCGAGCAGCTAACATACTGCAATGAGAAGATGCATCTTGGTGAGGAATTGGTGATTGTCATTGGATTTAGATGTATTAATTGAGGAAAAAACATACCTTGTGATGTCAGGGGGCAACTTGCTAATAGAAAAGATAGCTATTTGCTGAGTTATCAAAAAGCAGAGGTACCCAGTTCTTCTTTAGACAGTGTGATGGACAATGATGAGGCTTAAAATTGATATGTGGTTCTGAAGTCCCAATATTTTAAAAGGTAAACTTTTTCTAGTTGGTTAAGCTTAGAGTGTAGTATCTCTTAAGTGAATTTGAGACAAGCTGTTGCTTCCTGGTATTGAGAATTTCCATGTTTCACTAACCTGAGTCACTTATGCCCCTTTATTTCTGCTCCATGCTGAAAGCCATTGTCTCTGAACATGTAACCCCAAACTCTGCATCTAACTAGGGCAGTTTCATTTTCCATGCAGTATCCCTATCCTTTGCATGTGACAGGCGGTGATGCAGTATGGTCAGGTAATGGGGCCTGATTAGGCTTGGAATTTAGAAATCCCAGAACCAAACCCCATGCATCCGGTACAGAGCAGTTCTTGCTTTGTGCTCCTCTCAGCTGCACCAAACCACCCAATCAGAGGCGATACATCTGGCTCACTGATATGATGCTTTTGGTTGCCAGGCACTGTCTAGGCTCTGTGACCTCCTCCAATGAGACTTGGTGTAGAAGATTAGATATGCTGGCCTGAAGTTTTACTTGCCTGTGTTTGCCTACATGTTGGTTCCATTTCCTTCTTATCATCATTTTGTGCCTTGCTTTTAACCCCCTTCTTAATTCTTGAGTCCTTCACCCACTTATTACTGTGTCTTTTCACCTCTGCATCAGGAATGGTTTTCCTCTTCATCTGTGACAAGCATCCCACCCTTTCCTTCTTCAAATCCCTCCTCTAAACTCTGTACTCTGACTTAGACTTTGTTCACCTATCTCTCTGGCACCATCTAACCTTGCTTTTGTATGTTAATTGTAAGTTAACTTTAAAAAACAACCCTTCCCCCCCCCCCACAAAAAAAAAACAAAAACAACAAAAACCACACAAAAACAGAACCTCTAAGATATTTGCAGCAAACTAAATATTCTGGCTCTTGGAACATATTAAGGCAGCATTCCCTTTCTCTGTTTTCTTCATTTCTTCTCCCACTTTTCCAAAATTAGTTGACATTCTTCTTATGTTACCTCGATTTGGTTAATTTTATGTCTCTACTGACATGCAATACTTTACAGATGTAAGACAGTCATTCCTTGTCACCCTATTCTTAAAAAAAATTGGATTTTAATTCCCAAGGGAAGCAGGAATATACCATGTAGAGCAGCTCTTTCCTTCTCTACCTACAGTCAGCCACATAGATTTTTAACCTTTTACTAAATACTAAATGAGAACAATAATCCTGTCAGAGAGCAAATACTCCCTCCCCTGGCTGAAGGGGAAATGTTGTGAAAAATTTGAGCAAAAATCATTCTGTTGCTTTTGTACAGGGGAAAAATATTTCCTATATAATTTAAAATTATAATTTAAAAATTCTTTTAGAAGAGCTGTAGCACCAAAATGGCTGAAGTTGAAAAATTGAAATTTGGCAAGAAATAGCTCTCCTTTAGGAGAAGTGCCTTTGAATTTTCCAGTAAATATTTTGTTTTGATTTGACTAAGGCCATGTCAACACTACCGGCTAAATCGGCACTGCTGCAATCGATGCCTTGGTGTCGATTTAGTGGGTCTGGTGAAGACACGTTAAATTGGTGGAAGAGTGCTCTCCCATCTATTTGTGTACTCCACCTCCCCGAGAAGCGTAAGGGACGTTGGCTGGAGAGTGTCTCCCATCAACACAGCACAGTGTAGACACCGCAGTAAGTGGATCCGTGTACTTCAGTTATGCTATTCATGTAACTGAAGTAGAATCATAGACTTTAAGGTCCGAAGGGACCATTATGATCATCTAGTCTGACCTCCTGCACAATGCAGGTCATGGAATCTCACCCACCAACTCCTGTAACAAACCCCTAACTTATGTCTGAGCTACTGAAGTCCTCAAATCATGGTTTAAAGACTTCAAGGTGCAGAGAATCCTCCAGCAAGTGACCCGTGCCCCATGCTGCAGAGGAAGGCGAAAACCCCCCAGGGCCTCTGCCAGTCTGCCCTGGGGGAAAATTCCTTCCCGACCCCAAATATGGCGATCAGCTAAACCCTGAGCATGTGGGCAAGACTCACCAGCCAGACACCGAGGAAAGAATTCTCTGTAGTAACTCAGATCCCACCCCATCTAACATTGGGCATATCTATTGCTAGTAGTCGAAGATCAATTAATTGCCAAAATTAGGCTATCCCATCATATCATCTCCTCCATAAACTTACGAAACTTACTCTTGAAGCCAGATATGTCGTTTGCCCCCACTGCTTCCCTTGGAAGGCTGTTCCAGAACTTCACTCCTCTGATGGTTAGAAACCTTGGTCTAATTTCAAGTCTAAACTTCCTGATGGCCAGTTTATATCCATTTGTTCTTGTGTTCACATTGGCACTGAGGTTAAATAATTCTTCTCCCTAATGGTATTTATCCCTCTGATATATTTATAGATAGCAATCATATGTTCTCTCACCTTCTTTTTAGTTAGGTTAAACAAGCCAAGCTCATTGAGTCTCCTTTCATACGACAGGTTTTTCATTCCTCGGATCATCCAAGTAGCCCTTCTCTGTACCTGTTCCAGTTTGAATTCATCCTTCTTAAACATGGGAGACCAGAACTCACAATATTCCAGATGAGGTCTCACCAGTGCCTTGTATAACGGTACTAACACCTCCTTATCTCTACTGGAAATACCTCCCCTGATGCATCCCAAGACTGAATTAGCTTAACTTAGATGGATTAACTGCAGTAGTGTAGACCAACCCTAAGCAATGAGTTTTGAAAATCTCACTTTGTGATTAAAATATACTAAATGGACTGTGTGTGTGTGTAGCAGGGATCGGCAACCTTTGGCATGCGGCCCATCAGGGAAATCTGCTGGCGGGCTGGAACGGTTTGTCTACCTGCAGCGTCCGCAGGTTTGGCCGATCGCAGCTCCCACTAGCCCATGCTGCTTCCCGCAGCTCCCGTTGGCCTGGAACGGTGAACTGCATCCAGTGGGAGCTGCGATTGGCCAAACCTGTGGATGCTGCAGGTAAACAAACGGTCCCAGCCTGCCAGTGGATTTCCCTGATGGTCCGCATGCCAAAGGTTGCTGATCCCTGATGTATAGTTTAACAATGGTTGATGTGAAAGTAGTAAATGCACTCGTGTAGAGCCTAAGTTAGCTGTATATTGCAAAATTTAGTGAAAGTACCTAGTGAGAGCCTGCTCCAAACACCTCTGGAGTCCATGGAAAGATTTAGTGTATTTTTCAGTGTATCTCTTACTTATTACACAGCTGGCAAAGTAAATGCTTCACAGTTTGTAATGCTTGCTGGAGATGGGCTCCCTCTTGCGGACTTTATTAGGTGTATGAGATGTAGTGTTCCTATAGTGTCTAGTCACATTATGACATTTCTTTTCTGTTTTCTTTCAAAAGTAATTAGGAAGTGTTATTTAAAAAAATAACTAAGAAAACATTAAGATTGCACTCTAAAGTGTGAAGTCAGGAAATGATTGCCTGAACATCCATAATTCTGTCCCCTTGTGTATGCAATGTAAGAATCTTTAGATACAGGATCACTCGCTATTTCTCAAATACAGTATAATGTATCATTTTCCTGCAACCTGTCATACAGTTTTTTTAATATATTTTAAGTATTGTAATGAAACAAAGATATAGTTGATTGACTAGTTGAAATACATGTTTAACAGCTAAGTACTGTTCAGTTTTTGAAACAACAGCACTGAGTTCTTCAGGTGTTATATAGTGGATGAGGCAGTCAACTACAAAACAAATTGAGCTGCAGACTATACTTCCAGTAATTTTTCCACTATTACTCTTCTAATTGTTCTGTAGTATGTTATGTTGTTTGATTTATTATCCACTTCATACAAAAGTCTCTAGTAGACTTCAGCTGGTGCACACAATTAATATACAGTACTACAAGTTGCTACTGTGCATTTGATAAATAGTATTTTGTCTTATAATTGAAGACTTCATTGTAATCTGTTCACACAGGAACAGAGTTAAGGCTGCATTTTTAAACTTTTGCCCGTATAAATCAGAATCTTAATGTTGTCATTGATGCACTGTAGTTTCTTGTATTGAATTGATATGTTAAGTATCCACTTCTGTGATTTTTATTAACAGTGGGTAAATTTTTTTAACCTATTATGAGCACCTCCCTGTTTTGTTGGGTTCTTGCCTTAGTATATGATTGTAACTATTTAATATTAGTGGTGACTTTTAAAAAGTCTCCTCTTACTATATATGTAACTAGGCAGAGAGTGCATAATATTCAAGATGAGTAATTTTGTGTAATGAAAGTTTAACTGTCAACAGTTCCTGAAAATGTACTTAAAAATGGTAACATTTTCATTTCTGCTATTTTAAATGTGTCCAGCAGATGGAGGTAAAACTTAATGAAACTTGCACATAAACAGGAAGCAAAGTGCTGGGATATCTAAGCTGTTTGCCAAATGTGCAAGATTGAGTTGTTTGTTTCAGAATTGTTAAAACTTGTTTTATTGCAAGTTTCCTCTTAAATCAATACGAACAAATACAAAAAAGCATCCTAGTGGGCTGATTAGGAAAGCCTTGTACTTTGAGATTTCATTGAGTCTGTACAATTTTCATCTAAAGTTAACTCTGCCAATAGATGAAGGCCTGCAAAGTATCTTTTATACAACTTTAACACCCACTCAGTACAGGGGGAGCATAAATATTTACTTTTCAGTTTATATTGTACTGCTGTATTCTCAAATTAGTCCAACTGATTGGGAGGTGGGGTGGGAAAACAAAACTGAAGTGATAATGAAAAGAAAGGGGGAGAGGAGAACTTGTTGATGGCCACTTGCGTATACCAATGTAATGTTACTATCTTCAGGTTTTTTCCCCCCCAATAAATCTTATAATATATTTACTGAATGGGGGGAGATGTATGTGTATAAATATTAATATAGTAATATCCCAGAAGGGAAGGATGTAGTTCCCATCAACCCTGTTAGTGTACATATGTTTGAATCACAACTTCTTAAAAATCATAATCTTGCTTAACCTCAAGTAACCATTCTATAATCCACTTAAACAAATGACACAAAGAACATGCTTCTGAAATTTACCTGCTGTTCAGTGTATGTTTTTATGTTGCAAATGCTTATTCTGTAAGTCAGTTGTTTACTTTTCTTGTGCATAGTAAGTATACATCTATCATAACTCTTGAAACTTTGACAGCTGACTAACAAAACCAGTCAAATTCAACCTTTCCATCTGATTTCTAGGTAACTAAAATAAGGCCACGTATAGTGCACAAAGTGAAAGGAAACGAAATAAAAATAACCTCACAAACTGGCATAGTACTTCCCCTTTTGTATAAATATGGGAAACAGGAGAAATAATATTTCATGCTCACTGGTTTACTTACAGGGAAAGGGACTATGCAAACCTGCTTCCTCTCACCCAGTACTTGCAGTTAAGAGTGGCTGAGAGGCTCTTGCTGCAGTTTCCCAAGGGTGGCATGACTGGTGGCAGGATTTTCTCAGTTGAGGGGCCCTTTCCTTTGGAATTTGCTTTTCTTCATTCCTTGAGTCTAACAGCATTTGGGAATGTGGCACACACACACATTCTTTAGCATTTGACTGGCTGCCTCCGTTATGTTGTTTCATGTGTGTTTGGGGTTTTGTGTAATTTTGTTTTCTGTAGCTGCAAGTTAGGGCTAAATTTAATTTTTTGTGCAAGTCCATTGACTTTACCAGCAATCGACTTGTACAACAGGATTTAAATCAGTCCATTCTAGCCAAAGGAAGGGAGTGGGGGGGGGGGGGGGGGAAGGGGCGGGCATGGGGGGAGAGGGAAGCGGTTGAAAATTACTGAAAAAAATTGTAGGGGGAAAAAGATGATCACTTATCTTAATTAGAACTAAATGCAAATCTCACCTCTTTCATAGATTTGATAGAGTCTAAGGCCTGAAGGGATCACTGTGATCATGTAGTCTGATCTCCTATATAACACAGGCCATAGAACTTCTGCTCTAGAAACTATTTTGAAGATCTTTTAGAAAAACATCCAATCTTGATTTAAAAATTGTCAACGATGGAAAATCCACCACAACCTTTGGTAAATTGTTCCAATTGTTAATTACCCTCACTGTCAAACATTTACACCTTGTTTCCAGTCTGAATTTGTCTAGCTTCAATTTCCAGACTTTGGATCATGTTACACCTTTCAGATAGACTGAAAAGCCTATTAAATATTTGTTCCCCATGTAGATACTTTCAGACTGTAATCCAGTCACCCCTTAACAATCTGTTTGTTCAGATAAATCAATTGAGCACTTTGAGTCTATCACTATAAGGCTTGTTTTCTAATCCTTTAATCATTCTCGTGGTTCTTCTCTGAACCATTTTCAATTTATCAGAGTCCTTCTTGAATTGTTGGCACCAGAACTGGACACAGTATTCCAGCAGCGGTCACACCAGTTCCAGATACAGCAGGAAAATAACCTCTCTACTCCTACTTGAGATTCCCCTTTTCATGCATCCCAGGATCTCATTAGCTCTATGGCCACAAGCCAGGAACTGGTCTGATGGCTTTCAGGCAGATATATAAGCCTCAATGGAGGAACAGCAGCTCTCTGCCTAATGTCACTCCAGGGCTTCGAATTCTCTCCTGTCTGGTAGTGACAACAGACTCCCTACGCCTTAGTCTGCTCCAGCCCTGCTTCTAGTCCTGTTCTTAGTACTGCCCTAGTTTTGTTCTCACTCCGGCCTTGCTCCAAGGCCGCTCTAGACTCCTGATTCTGGCTCTGACCCCCGGGCTCCAACCACTAGGCCTAACTGCCATGGCTCCCACCACTAGGACTGACCATCCCTATCACGGTTTGACACGTATTAAAATGCATATTGTTTGTGCCTAGTTTACCCTGCAGTCCAGATCATTCTGAATCTTTGACCTGCCCTCTTCATTATTTACCATTCCCCTTTTTTTTTTTTTTGGTCTTTTGCAAACTTTATAAGTGTTGTTTTTTTGTCTTCTTCCAGGTCATTGATAACATTTTTTAAAAATAACATAGGGTCAAGAACCAATCTCTGCAGGACCTCACTGGAAACAGAACTACTGGATTACGTTTCCCTATGTACAGTTACATTTTGAGACCCATCAGTTAGCCAGTTTTTAATCCATTTAATGTATGCTACTTTAATTTTATATCGTTCTAATTTTTTAATCAAAATGTTGTGTGGTATTAAGTCAAATGCCTTACAAATGACTATTATGTCAGCACTGTCAACCAAACTTGTAATCGCATAAAAAAAAATCAAGTTAATTTGACAGGATCTATTTTCCATAAACCCAAGTTGATTTGCATTAATTACATTACTGTCCTTTAATTCTTCATTAATTGAGTCCCATGTCAGCCGCTCCATTATCTTGCCTGAGATCGATGTCAGGCTGACAGGTCTGTAATTCCCTGGGTTATCCCATTTACCCTTTTGAAAAACTGGCACAACACTAGCTTTCTTCCAGTCTTCTGGAACTTCTAAAATGTTAACAGTCCATCAAGCTCCAGAGCTAGCTCTTTTAAAACTTGTGGTTGCAAGTTATCTGTACCTACTGATGTAAAAATGTCTAATTTTAGTAGGTGCAATTTAACATCCTCCATCGATACTAGTGGACTGAAAAGCATATCATCATATGCTGAGGCTAATATCTGTCTTTCCCCCGCAAACACAGAATGGAAACATTTATTGAACACTTCTGCCTTCTCTGCACTATTATTGATAATTCTACCACTTCCCTCTAGAATTCAGGATTCTTTTTTGTTCCTAATATATTTAAAAAAACTCTTCCTTATTGTCCTTAACTCTGCTGGCTATGGATATCTCCTTGTGTCCCTTTGCTTCCCTTATCAGTGTTTCACAGTTCCTAACTTCTGATTTATATTCATTACTATCAACTTACTTTCTTCCATTTGTTATATATGATAATTTTTTGCCCCCCCCCCCTTTTTTTTTTTTTTTTACAGCTGCCTTCACTTCGCCTCTAAACCACTTTTTTTTTAAAATCATCACAGCCTTCTTTCATAGAAGATTAGGGTTGGACGAGACCTCAGGAAGTCATCTACTCCAACTCTCTGCTCAAAGCAGGATCAACCCAAACTAAATTATCCCACCCAGGGCTTTGTCAAGCCAGGCCTTAAAAACCTCTAAGGATGGAGATTCCACCACCTCTCTAGGTAACCCATTCCAGTGCTTCACCACCCTCCTAATGAAATAGTTTTTCCTAATATCCAACCTAAACCTCCTACACTGCGACTTGAGACCATTGCTCCTTGTTTTGTCGTCTGCCACCACTGAGAACAGCCTGGCTCCATCCTCTTTGGAACCCCCGTTCAGGTAGTTGAACGCTGCTATCAAATCCCCCCTCACTCTTCTCTTTCACAGATTTTCCCAGTTGTGGGATTGACTTTGATGTAGGGCTGGTTTACACTTAGGTTGGCTTCACTACATTGCTCAGAGTTGTGAAAAATTTCACACTCTGGGATGTAATTAAGTTGACCTAAGTCCTGGTGTAGATGTCACAGGGTCTGTTGATGTAGCTTCCGCCCTTAGGGAGGTGAATTTACTACAACAGAAGAACCACCTCTTCTGTCTCTGTAGTGTCTATGCTGCAGATGCATTGTTGCAGGTAGCTGTGCTGCTATAGCATTTCTAGTGCAGCCATATCATTATTGTTCCCTCAGTAGGTTCTAAAAGAACTACTTATTCTCTGTTTTGGAAAGGAAGAAATACAAATTACTAGAATTTCTGTTTTAAATACTTGGCACCAATCACGTCATCTGAGCACCTCCTAAATGCCTGTATTCTTCTTCGAGGAGTGTCCCTATGGGTGCTCCGCTGTAGATGTCCTTGTGTTCCTACTCTGCTGATCAGAGAACTTCGGTAACAGTATCCATTAGGTCTGCAGATGTGCTGTCTCTCCTCGTGCTGTGCCACGAGGCTAGCCCGCATGTGTGGGCTAATACCCCTCAGTTCTATCTCAACCACCCCTGTTCATTAGTAGTCTAAGGCTATCTTTTTATTTTACATACCTGTAATTAGGGCTGGTCTCCCTGGGGAGATCGATGCTACTGCAATCGATTCAGCAGCGATTGATTTAGCAGGTCTGGTGAAGACCTACTAAATCGATGGCAGAGTGCTCGCTGGTCGACCCCGGTACTCCAGCTCTCTGAGAAGAGTAAGGGAAGTCGACCGGAGAGCATCTGTCAACTCAGCACTGTGAAGACACTGGGATAAGTTGACCTAAGCTATGTCTACTCTAGCTACGTGAATAACATAGCTGGACTTACGCTGTAGTGAAGACAAGCCCTTAGTCTCCTAGTTACTGTTCTAGTTGTAATCTTCTTTTCCTTTCTTATTTTATCCTTGAAAATAATAAAAAAAAGACTTCAATTTCTTTCCTGCTTTTTCTCCCCCCGCCAGGGACCCTTTTCCCCCAGTGAGATATGCCCAGTTTGCTGGGCTTAAAAAAGTGCTTCACTTGTAAAGAGGCGATCCCGGTAGTGGACAAGCACTCTCAGTGCATTTGCTGCCTTGGGGAAGGCCATGTATGACAGAAGTGTGGTCTTTGGCAATAACTCTAGCCAAGATCCCACAAAGACAGAGTGCTCCACCAGAAGGTCATCTTCAATGAGGCAGCTCTCTGACCCCAGTCGCCTGGTAGACATAAGTTTTCGCCACGACCTTCTTCATCTAAGGGCTGTGGGTCAAGGAAACAGGCTGCGGACCCCTCTCATAAATCATCTAAGAAGAGACAGAGAAGTCCCCATAGTGAGCCCTGAGATAGCTGTAAGCGATCACCATCTCAGTCCAGCACCCATGGCTCACGGAAACCGACAGCAAACAGCACCGCTCACAGGCCCATGGGACCCGATGGGTATGGGCATGGACATTGAGTCATCGGCACTGAAGGACAGGAGTAAGCACTCCTCTAAAAAGATGCTCCCAGTGCACAAGTCCACATCACCACTGCCAGCGATGGCTTGCCCATTTACAGGAACGACCGGTGCAGGTAAAATGCCAGAAGCTATTGTGACAAATTTAAGGCCATTATTCAGGAGGGCCAATTAGTGGAAAGACATCGCTGCAATCTGCCACTGATGCAGCCAACAGGGCGGCTAGGTGAATCGCCATGGTTTTGGTGATGCGATGAGCGTCATGGCTCCATTTGTCAGGCTTCCTGAAAGAGGTACAGTCCAGTGTTGAGGATGTTCCTTTTGAGGGCACAGAGTTCTTTGCCAGCAAGACTGATGCCTCCCTTCACACCCTTAAGGACTCCAGTACTAGCCTCCGGTCACTGGGCATCTATACCTGGACAAAAGGGATGATTTAATCCTCAATCCCAGTATAGACTACATGGGTCTCAGTACCAACCTCAACACTACTACGAGCCACAAAGAAAGAACGGGAACTTTCCTAAACACAAATCACCCGGTCCACGATCTTTGTCCCAGCCCTCTACATTTAACCACCATGTTTGACAGGCAGGTTGAGGTGCCGTTAGACCACTCCCCTTGACCAACACAGCCAACTATCGGTCCACACCCATTTTGCCATGATTGGTAGCATTCCGCCGTGCCTGGGAATGCATAATATTGGACCAATGAGGCCTCAAGATCGTTCAAACGAGGTACTCCATCCATTTTACTTCACTACCCACTCTACAACACCCTTCCCTGTTCCTCTTCAGGACCCTTTGTCACGTGATTTTACTATGACAAGATGTAGAGCAAAACCTACAGTTAGGAGCCATAGAACCAGTACCTCAACATCTACGAGGTAATGGGTTCTACTCTCATTATTTTCTCATATCCTAAAAGAAGGGAGGTTGGAGACCCATATTTGACCTCTGAGCTCTCAACAAGTTTGTCAAGGCTCAAAAATTCAAGATGGTCACGTTATCAATGATCATTCCAACTTTGGAACAGGGAGACTTGCTTTTGGCCCTTGACCTTTAGGACGCCTATTTTCATATCTCAGTCCTCCTGGCTCACAGATGATTTGTCACATTCACTGTGGGACATGACCACTACCAATACAGAGTGCTCCCCTTTGGGCTACCATCAGCTCCGAGAGTATTTTCCAAGGTTCTTTCAGTAATGGCCGCTCCTTTACGTTTCCAAGGGATAATGGTCTACCCCTACCTGGATGATTATCTCCTCAGAGCCCGATCTCTGAGAGAGGCTCACCAAGTCATCAAAGCGACGGTGAACTTGTTTACAGAACTGGGTTTACAGATCAACATCCGGAAGTCAACCTTCACTCCAGTGTAACCTGGAATTCATAAGGGTCAACCGTGACTCGTTACAGGCCAAAGTCCTCTTGCTTCTACACAGGTTCCTATCTTTCATGACGCTCATAGACACCTTTCAGAGCAGCCTTTAGATACCAGCCGGGCTTTGCCCCCAACTCTTGGGGCATATGGCAGTGGGCACGGCGGTGATACTGCGTGCCAGGCTTCACATGCAATGCCTCCAAATTTGGTTCAACTTGGTTTACTGACCAAACAAGGACAGACTGGACAAATCTCTATCACCACCCACCAGAATCAAAAACTGGTGGAAGGACCCAGTCAACATTTGTAAGGGGATCCCCTTCTTGCAGGCATCACTGTCGTTGCTCCTCACCACTAACGCATCACTCATAGAGTTAGTCGTGCATCTAAATGGCCTCAGAACACAAAGCAAATGGTCGCCCATGGAGATAACCCTTCATATCAATCTCCTTGAGCTAAGAGTGATCAGGAGCGCCTGCGCCCATTTCCTCCTGCTGATCATGCACAAAGATCCTAACAGACAACTTATTCTGTATGTACTACATCAGTTGACAAGGGGGAGCCAGGTCACCCTCTCTATGCGCAGAAGTGATAAGGCTATGGAATTGGTGCATCTCCCACAATGTTACACTGTCTGTGGCTTACCTCCCAGGTGCACAAAACTCAATAGCGGGCAATCTCAGTCACAAATTCCCACACGACGACGAGTGGGAGATACACCCGACAGTACTTCACAACCTATTCAGACAATGGGGGACACAGTCCACAGACCTGTTTGCCACTCACCTGAACCAGAAATGTCCACGCTAGTGCTCCAGAGTGGGGATAGGGTAATGCTCCTTGGATGATGCTCTCCTCTTCCCTGGGACAGGGACCTTCTCTGTGTCTTTTCCCCATTTACCCTACTGTTGAAGGTCCTGCTGAAAGTAAACAGGGATGGAGATCATGTCATTCTGATTGCTCCTACTTTCCCAAGACAGACCTGCTACCGTCATAGCTTGTGATGTGCCCGCCAGTCCCTTTCCCGGCCATTCCACACCTCTCGCAGAACAGAAGATGTACCCTACATCCCAACTTGGGGATTCTCCACCTGAGGGCATGGCTTCTGTTTGGTTCCAACACCTAGAAAACTCCTATTCAAGAGCGGTACAAGCGGTTCTGTTACACAGTAGAAAGTCCTCAACACAATGTACTTACCTGCAGAAATGGTTCAAGTTTCAGATTTGATGAACATCCCAACAGATCTCCCCAACTTCTGCATCTCTTCCACAGATCCTAGATTATGCTTTGACCCTAAAAAGGTCGGGTCTATCTCTAAGCTCTCTTAGGGTTCACCTGGCAGCTATAACAGCTTTCCACCAACCTGTATGGGGGTACTAAGTGCTGTCACGCCCAACCGCTTAAGAAGTTCCTCGAGGGTGTAGTAAACCTCTTCCCTCAGCTTCGACTCCCTACCCCCACATGGGAACTAAGGACTGAGTAGGCCCCCCCTTTGAACCCATGGCCACCTGTTCACTGCTGTACCTATCAATGAAAACTGCCTTCTTGATAACGATTACCTCGACCAGGAAAATAGGAGAGATTGTGGCTCTGATGGTACATTCCCCTTACCTGGTATTTTTTCTGGACAGGGTTATGCTCCGACCCCATCCAAAATTCATCCCTAAGGTAACCTCCCCATTTCACATGAATCAATTGATTCACCTTCCAATCTTCTATGCCAAGCCACATCAAGATGACAGGGAAGCTATATTATATACACTAGATGTCAGGAGAACCCTGGCCTTCTACCTGGACAGGACAAAGGCCTTCAGGAAGTCCCTTAGGCTTTTCCTCTTCATTAAGGAAAGATCCAAGGGCTCAGCAGTATCAGCCCAAAGGCTCTCCAAGTGGGTCTCGAATTGCATCAGACCGTGTTATCAAGTTTGCAACTTGACCCCTGCAGACTCTGACCTTGTGGAGTGTGCATGAACAATCTCCTCATCCATCACCACCTTCAAGAATGTCCCTATCTCAGAGATTTGTAGAGTGGCGACATGGGTGTCAGTCCACACTTTTGCAGAACACTATATGAGCACTGGGGACTCTGCCTCTGATGCCATCTTCACCTCGATAGGTCCGTTACCGATGACAGCATTGACTCCGAAGTCCCAACCCTCCAGAAGGGGAACTGCTTGGGAGGCACCTACAGTGGAGCACCCATAGGAACGCTACTTGAGGAAGTTACTCACCTTGTGCAGTAACAATGGTTCTTCAAGATGCATGTATCTACGGATGCTCCACAACCTGCTTTCCTCCCCTCTACTTTAGAGTTCTTGTCTGTGACTCTGCGGTAGGGAAGAAACTGAGGGGCATTAGCCCACGCATGCTGGCTAGCCTCGTGGC
Organism: Natator depressus; assembly: GCF_965152275.1. Lineage (NCBI taxonomy): Eukaryota > Metazoa > Chordata > Testudines > Cheloniidae > Natator > Natator depressus. The sequence continues at coordinate 244,876,912 of NC_134235.1, forward strand.
ACAGCACAAGGAGAGAGAGAACGCATGTGCGGGCCTAACAGACACTCCTACCAAAGTTCTCTGATCAGCAGCTCAGTGACGCAAGCACACCTACAGTGGAGCACCCGTACAGGGACACATCTTGAGGAACCATCATTACTGCGCAAAGTGAGTAACTTCTTATGGTAAGAAAATATATTGTTTCTCCTTGTATAATGAGGTATCAGACTGAAAATGCTACAGAGAGCAAGCCATTGTTGGTTAGAAGGGCTCAGTCAATGTCTTATCTGTTCTGTTACACCACTAGCTTAGTTGCATGTTAAAATATAAGCCAGTGGTTCTCAGCCTATTTACCATTGTGGGCCGCATATAGAGCTCTCTCTGTTATGTGGGCTGTATCCACATAATATACATACTACCTGAATGGCCCTGAGGATTTCACATGGGCCACAGCTGTGTGCTGATTGGGTTTCAAGCAGTCTGCAGGCCACAGGTTGAGAACCACAGATATAAAATGTTTCCACATAATATTTATTTGAAATGTATGGAAAAATCATTTCTGCTTTGTACAATGACACTTACGGGATCACAAAAATCATTGTAAAATAAATTTCCCTTTTACAGTAACTGATGTGGGAATTAAATTCAATATGACTGTTCAGTAAAAACTCTTCTGTTTCCTTGCAAATAAAACAGTAACCGTATAACAACGTTGTTTAGTAAATATAAGTAAATATATTGAAAATATCTTACAGAAGACTTCTGGTAGTAATTATAATGTTGAAACATGTCATCTAAAAGATGTTAATTTTTCATTTTTGAAATTACCACTATAAGAATAGGTATGTTTGAAAGACTGAGTTATGTTTATATCATACAGTTCATATTTGAAGTGTGTATATTTAGTGTACCCATTGCTGTGGTGTGTTGGCACTAGTAAAATTGAGAACAAAATCTAAAGACCCATTTCAAAAGGCTGAGCTTTTTACCCCACAGCTTCCCACTTTAAATATCACTACGATGTGCATGGTATCACTCTTCTTTTGTTGTAGGAAGGCTTAATTCTATGTTCAGCACATGGGTATGCACTAGATGACCTCTTGAGGTCATTTCCAGCCCTACATTTCTATGTCACTATAAAGGTGGTAAGATCTGAGCTCAAACTGTTACTTAAGGAATGGAGTTTCAAATATGACTGTGCCATAAAGATTCTTGTCCCTGGAAACCTCACATTCTGGGAACACACTGTTTGATCATTGCTCTCATACTGGGTTGTGGAACGATATAGTCCATTCCTGAGAGTTGGTTCCCCAGCCCGTTTAGGACTTGGGAGATCTAGAGTAGGATTTTGAAGTGCATGCTGTATTGGAGGAGGTTGGAGAGCATGCAAAGCCCTGGAGTAATGTTTTCCTCTCAGCCTGTGTTTCTTAAATGAGACCCAATTGCAGCTGCCTTGTGGCTTCAGTTTTCATTCCCAAGTGCAATGTACGTGGCAGTAGTCAAGTTTATTGGTGACTGTAGTATGGGTAGACTGTGGGTAAGTCAGAAACTGATAAGGAGGAACACAGTGTCCTGCCCAGCTGGAGATGAGAATAGTGGGAAAAATGTGTAACCACTAGTGACTTTGTCCAGAAGATCTCAAACTTTGCAAAATCTTGATTATTGCACAGATGCCCAAGGTGGAGGTCTAGGGTAATCCTTTCAGCCCTTCTAACCATCACCTCCTCTGTCTTGCCTTTTCTCTGTTTTAGCCAGCAGCTGATTTCAGTTAGACACGGGTAAAATGGCAATATCTGCATTTGATGTAGAGATGGTGTTATCTGTGTATTGCTGGCATTAAAGTCCATGTTGTGCCTCAGTCCCCTCTAAAGGGAAGAATAGGAGAGGGAATAGAACTGAGCCGTCCAAGAATCAGTGCTGAGATGAGACCTTGTACTGGAAATTATTATTCTGTATAGACAGCTTAAAAATTATCTGTAGCATGAAATGGTACCATCTTGAGGTATAATCTCTTCAGGTTTCACAAACTAAGCAATTCAGGGTTGCTATTTGATGTCGAATGAAACGCTTCACAGAAAAGCCCAGTATTCTGCAGGAAATGGGGTTAGTCATTCGGAAGGTGACACTTTAAGAAGAATCAGTATTGTGCTGGTGCTCAGGAATCTGCTTGAGCACTAGGCTTAGGTTGAGATTTACAAAGGTATTTAGGCATGTAAAGATGCAGGTAAGTACCTAGTGGGATTTATAAAAGTGCCTGAATTAAGTGTCTAAGTCCCATTGCTTAGGACCCAAAAACCTTTGTAAATATGGCGCTTGGAAACGTGTTAATAAATTGTGAATATCTTTATAGCTTAAAAATCCCTGGTCAATCTTCACAAGAAAGGATACTGTAGAAAAATACAGTTTTAGTTATTGCAGCCGGTCTTCAAAACTTCCCAACAGTTTCAATTAGGTAAGGCAGTATTCACTTTTGGCTTAAAATTTCAGGGCATTGAGGTTGCTGCCTTTCAGTGGTGGATTATATGAATCTTATGTATATTTAAGATCTTCATTTATATTTATATATAAATTATTATACATGCTCTGTATTTATCTTTTCTCTGTTTTAGCCAGCAGCTGATTTCAGTTAGACACGGGTAAAAAAAAAAAAGCCTACCTAGTTGAAAGACAGTATAGTGATGTCAGGAATTTTAATAAGTTTTATTTTAAGATTCTTCAGTTTTGAAAAGTAAACATTTTCTTCTCATTTATTTCAGGTCTGTGGAATCTTGCTTCCCTTTTTTCCAATCTTTGTTTGTTTGTGTTGATGCCCTTTGCCTTCTTCTTTCTGGAATCAGAAGGATTTGCTGGCTTAAAAAAGGTAGGTAAATATATTATTTGTAGACTTATTAATGTATAAATACCAAGTCCCAAAGCTGTAATTACAATAGTATCAGGCTATTTCGTTTAGAGTGTAGCTGCAAAGGATAGTGCATACAAACTATTGATTTTACTGCAATTATATACAAATAACTGGTACAGTAGCAAAAAAATTAATTGGCTTCTGTACAGTTTGGACCACTGTTACGAACTGGTTTCCATGAACTTGTTTTATTGTAGTAAGCTAATTACATACTTTATTGACTTTTTTAGGCCTTGTCTGCACTAAACAGTTAGATCAAGCCAGCTACGTTGTTCAGGGGTGTGAAAAATCCACACTCTTGAGTGACGTAGTTAAGCTGACCTAACCCCCGGTGTAGACAGACTAGGTTGATGGATTCTTCTCAGGGAGGTGGATTACCTGTGCCATTGGGAGAACCCCTCCCTTCGGCATAGGTAGTGTCTACACTGAAGCGCCACAGCGACGCAGCTGTAGTGTTTCACGTGTAGAGAAACCCTTATAACTTTGGTTGCACATCTGTATATACAACTTATTTGCTGTTTGATGTAATTATTTATTAAATAATTTAAAATGTGCTCAGTGTTGTACAAAACATAGCATACAGACAGGGACTGCCCTGAGGAAGTTAAGATATAAGCAGTGTACATTGAAGTGGTGAAGGCTTCCAGGATTCTTGATGTTACAATGCAATGGCACCAGCACCATCGTTAAGCTAGTGTTAGAGTTGGGTTTTAGCAGGAGCTTTAAATCTTTGTTGTACAAATCTCATTGAAATGGGAAAAGACTATACACAAAATATAAACTTTGAGCTCTCTTTGTATTTTCGTAGTCAATTGGCGAAAAATGAATCCATACAGAGAGTAAGTCTAAAAATTGCTCCTTTTTGTAACTCCACTGTCTTTTTTTTGTACCCCTTTTGAAAGAAATCTAAATCACTCCAGGACCTGTCCCATGTCTATATTGTTGCTCCTCGTGCTGATTCCTAGAATATCAGTTATAAATATATAGTGTTTGCCTATAGAGTATTTTATAACTCTTTAGCCATAATGGAAAACATATGTGCCAAGGTGAACCTGCGCAATTTTAATTGACGCCAAGTCTGCTGTAGCACAAACACCATAACTCACATCCAGCAAGGGTGATGGGGAGAAAGGCAGACTTTTTCCTTTGCTTCTCCTAAATGTTGTTGTTTAAATTCTCATTCAGTTTAGTAAGGCCACGAACCCCAGCTTTGAAGACAGCTATGAAAGAGCTTCTGAACTCTCCCCTCACACTGTCTTTTTATAAATAAACTAGCAGGAAGCTTATGCAAGGTCACTGCAGGTACGGATCCCGAGTATCTACTATACTATACTGCTATTCAGAGTGACTAAACTACTTTGCATTATTGCATCTCTCACCACTATAAATCACATTCCTCATCCAGAGCCAGAAATAGAATCCACGATTGGTGATCACCAGTATTCTGTTTTAATTAGTGAATAGCTGTGTGTTGTGTTTCCCTCTGTGCCTATCCATAAAACAGTGGTTCTCAGCCTTTCCAGACTACTGTACCTCTTTCAGGAGTCTGATTTGTCTTGCGTAGCACAAGTTTCACCTCACTTAAAAACTACTTGCTTACAAAATCAGACATAAAAATACAAAAGTGTCACAGCACACTTACTGAAAAATAGCTTACTTTCTCATTTTTACCATATAATTATAAAATAAATAGATTGGAATATAAATATTGTGCTTACATTTCAGTGTGATACTTGAGCCTGTTTTTCATTTGTGAGCCTTGTCTGAAGTCCAAGCCTTGCTGCCCGGGGCTGAAGCATGTAGCTTAGCTTTGCAGGGCTCCTTGTGTGATGGGGCCCTGGGCAGTTGCCCTGCTTGCCAGCCCCAATGCCGGCCCTGCACTTGCAAACTGCCCACAAACCCATCCCGTGTCGCCCCCCGGGGGTCACAACCCCAGGTTGAGAAACACCGTTCTAGATGAGTTGAAAACCTCCTGGAAGATGTGCATACCCCCAGGGATACATGTACCTTGGTTGAGAATCCCTGCCATGGAGGATGCCGGTCTGTGGCAGCTCTCATCTTGAGAGCTTGTCTCTCTATCACAGGCTGTAAAGGCATTCATTCCTTTAGCTCTGGAAATCATCAGTTCAATACTCTGTTGGCCAAGATGGCAGCAGTCACGTTTACAGGTGTCCCACATTGGCATGTTTGTGGGATGAAAAGTATGCTTCATAGTGATGATGATGGAGGGCCCAGAGGAACTGGGAGCACTGTAGGAAGCCTGTTCTCCAGGCCACAGCCATTTTCCAGAAGTCTGTGAGAGGCTACAGAGTGTTTCAGGCAGTAATGGATGCAGTCTCTTTCAAAGAGATTCCCTCCAACTGACAGGTTATGTCATATCCTCCATCTAAGCATGGAGAAGTGTTCCGGATATATACCTTCAGTAACCTTTAAACAAGAATAAAATGTTATAAAGAATTTACTTGCTCATCACAACTACACACACTTTTCAGGAATGTTGAGGTAGTCAGGAGCAGGACCATCAGCTCAGTTTCTCCCTCTGATTCCCAGGTAGGTGCAGCTCTTACTCTGGGGAAGTGTCCACTGAGGTACACCAATGCTGTATAGAAAGCCCAAGAAACTGGCAAACAAAAACTGTTTAGTAGCAGTTAAAGTTGTGGCAGTTCACCCCCTCCCCCAACCTTAAAAGAATGGAAGCCATTCAGAATGGAAGCATTCCTTTCCACCTTAATATTGTCCACAGTTCTATTGATAATATACTCCCTCACTCCATAACGTTTCACTTCCATCTTCAGCTGATACCAAAAGCAATATGCACCCTAGCTATATCAAACTTGTACTCTAACTCAAAACCTTAATAATCTTAGGTGTCTTAAGACAGAGTAACTGCCTAAATGCATGGAATATGTGACAATCAAATATGCTGGTCTGTTGATATAAAAGCAAGTGAGATCACTGTTTGTTTTGCATTAGAATGCAACAACTATGGCTTCTTTGCATCACTCAGGTGGCATAAAGGGATCTGGCTGCAAATTCCACTGATGTAGGAGGGGAACTTCTTGCTGCACATATGTACCAGATCTGGAGCTTACACCTGCCAGCCCTCTTTCTTGCTGGGAGTGAGGCAGAGTAGAGTGTTGCTATGCCAGTCCTCTGCTTGCATAGGGTTCATTTAGGACCCTATACTAGTGGCACAAATAGAGGACCCTGGCAACTGCTCTAAATTGGATCAGGGTCACAGATGAACTTCTTAAATGGGGAATCTCACCTGGTTCCCTGATACCCTATCCATCCTTCTGTGCTGAGCAGAGCTCTGCTGCAGGAGATAATGCAGCCCAAAAATACCTAATTGTTTAATAACACCATATTTGGTATTATAACATTGTTTTTTGAATAATTTATATAGCCATCCCAAGTAAAAATAAATACCAAAACTTGTATAGAAAGGAAGTATCTACAATAATATAATAAAGATGGTACAATTTAAACTGCTCAGAGCAACAAAAGATTCTTTTTGGGGTGATTGTGGACACAGATTTCACTCTTGGTGAGCATGTGTTCAAGATTGGATTCCTTTTGCATAGCAGCATCCGTGGGTGCTCTTGTGCTCCCTATAGTCATGAAGAGTATAGTGGATTCAACTACCATTCAGTTCCTGCTTACCAACCATGGCTGCAAGATGGAACTGTGTGCAGTGACCCTGGCCGTTGCTGGGTGAGATTTAACTTTAGATTTAGTCATAGTTAGTTAGTTGAATTAGGTTTCCTTTACCCATTGACTTAAAACAAAAACAATATGCAACTTCATAGTTAGTTTCTCCCCCCTCCCCCCCCAGTCTTTTCTTCCCTGGTACAGGGATACTTCAAACATGGCAGACACCATGTTACTAGGGTTTAAGAACTGCCCCTCTTGTGACTTGGTTATGTCTGTTAGTGATGGGTACTCCTGATGTCTTATTTGCCTTGAGGAGGGACACGTACTGAAGCATTACTCTATATGCCATTCCTCCTTGAAGTGCATCTGGAAGTCAAGGGAAGCAAGACTCAAGTTCTTGCTCCTTGAGAAGTCCATGCAAGCTGCCTCTGACCTTGAGAGACCAGAGAAGCCTCACCAGATAGATCAGTTGCTTACTCCTACTGCCTCTGTATGCTGTGACTTGTTTCTGGGCTCCTGGGCCACTTGTTCTTATAGATCCCTTCATCAGCTGCATTTGTAAAGGGCAAGAAGGAGCTAGACATAGGTCATCTTCCCAAACTCCCAAGTAGGAATCACTAAAGCCATAACTCTCTCCAGGCATCTATCAAGTGCCATAAATTGGAGACCTGCTCTGGCACCGCTGTGAGCAAGACGGCCTAGATCAGGGGCGGGCAAACTTTTTGGCCTGAGGGCCACATCAGGTTTCAGAAATTGTATGGAGGGCCAGTTAGGGGAGGCTGTGCCTCCCCAAACTGCCAGGCTCCTGCCCCGTATCCAAGCCCCCCTGCTTCTTGCCCCCTATGGCCCCCCGGAACCCATGCCCCATCCACCCCCTCTGCTCTGTCCCCTGACTGCCCCCGGACCCCGTGCCTCTAACTGCCTCCGCCGCCCTCATCCAACCCCCCGCTCCTTCCTGACTGCTCCCCCGGGACCCCTGCCACATCCAACCACTTCTTCTCCCTGACTGTCCCCCCCGCTGCCCCATCCAACCCCTCCTCTCATTCCTGACTGGCCTCTTCCCTCCCCCCCCCCCCCCCCAGCCCAGGACCCTTGCCCCATCCAACCACCCCTTCTCCCTGACCGCTCCCGGAACTCCTGCCCCCATTCAACCCCCCTGTTCCCTGTCCTCTGACTGCCCCGACCCCTATCCACACCCCCAGTCCCTGACCACACCCTGAACTCCCCTGCCCTCTATTCAACCCCCCTCCCCCACTCCCTGCCCCCTTACCGCGCTGCTGGAGCACTGGTGGCTGGCGACGCGGCTGCACCAGGACAGGCAGCTGCGCCGCCTGACTGGAGCCAGCCACACACCGTGCAGCACAGAGTACCGGCTCAGGCTGGGCTCTGCAGCTGCGCTGCCCAGAGCATTGCGCCTGCGACGCAGTGAGCTGAGGTTGCGGGGGAGGGAGGACAGTGGGGGAGGGGCCGGGGGCTAGCCTCTCGGGCCAGGAGCGCAGGGGCTGGGCAGAACGGTCCCGTGGGCCATAGTTTGCCCACCTCTGGCCTAGATGTTTCCTTTTACCCCAAAGACTGCACTGCCCTTGGTGCCAAATCATTGGCACAACCTGGCCCAGCACTTGGTATCCAGAGCCTTGGCACTGAGCACTTCCCTTTTTCGTACTGACATCAGTTACTTCCCTTGGTACCTGCTTATGCCAAGAAGCTTCAGTGCTCACCATCTCTGCCTTAAAACAGTTTGCAGCACCGAGTGACCTTTCAGTGGGCCTGGTACCAGGTCGCCTCTGCTGGAGTGCTTAGTTTATCATGAAATCTGCAGTGCCTCAGTCACCACAACTCCAGTTGTGTCTTATTAGTGCTGACATCCCCATGCTTTAAACAAGACATGCCTGACAGGACTGCTCCTCCCTTAGAGGATGTTTATTTTTTCTCTTCCTCAGCAGAATGTAGCGGAGACTTTTCCTTTGCTCATGCCCCATCTCCCACAGGAGAGGCATAGTGGGAGTCTAGACATGAATTGGTTGGGGTGCTAAGAAGAGTTCAGGATAACATAGGGGACGCTTACAAATGCAGAATTATGTACACAGAAACCTGCATTCAAAAATAAAACAATGTAAAACTTTAGAACTTACAGGTCCAGTCAGTCCTATATCTTGTTCAGCCAATCGCTAAAACAGACAAGTTTGTTTACATTTGCAGGAGATAATGCTGCCTGCTTCTTGTTTACAATGTTACCTGAAAGTGAGAACAGGCGTTCGCATGGCACTGTTGTAGCCAGCGTTGCAAGATATTTACATGCCAGATGCGCAAAAGATTTATATGTCCCTTCATGCTTCAACCACCATTCCAGAGGACATGCATCCATGCTGATGATGGATTCTGCTCGATAACCATCCAAAACAGTGCAGACTGACGCATGTTCATTTTCATCATTGAGTCGGATGCCACTAGCAGAAGGTTGATTTTCTTTTTTGGTGGTTTGCGTTCTGTAGTTTCAGCATCTGAGTGTTGCTCTTTTAAGTCTTCTGAAAGCATGCTTCACACCTCATCCCTCTCAGATTTTGGAAGGCACTTCAGATTCTTAAATCTTGGGTGGAGTGCTGTAGCTATCTTTGGAAATTTCACATTGGTATCTTCTTTGCATTTTGTCAGATTTGCAGTGAAAGTGTTCTTTAAAACAAACAACGTGTGCTGAGTCATCATCCGAGACTGCTATAACATGAAATATATGGCAGAATGCAGGTAAAACAGAGCAGGAGACATACAATTCTCCCCAAGGAGTTCAGTCACAAATGTAATTAACACTTTTTTTTTTAACAAGCGTCGTCAGCATGGAAGTGTGTCCTCTGGAATGATGGCCGAAGCATGAAGCGGCATAGGAATCTTTAGGAATGTTTTTTTCCTACAAACCCCCCCCCCCCCCCCCAAGACGTTCTGGTTAAACTTGGATTATTGCTGTGCACATTGTAAGATGAGCTATTGCCAGCAGGAGAGTGAGTTTGTGTGTGTGGTTTTTGGAGGGGTGTGTGTGTGTGTGGGGGGGTGGTGGTGAGAAAACCTGGATTAGTGCTGGAAATGACCCACCTTGATTATCATGCGCATTATAAAGAGAGGTTTCAAAGAGGGATGGGCTATTACCAGCAGGAGAGTGAGTTTGTATGTGTGTCTGTGTGTGTGTGGGCGGGGGGGAAGGGTGAGAATTCCTGGATTTGTGCTGGAAATGACCTTCCTCGATGATCACTTTAGATAAGCTGTTAGCAGCAGGACAGTGGGGTGGGAGGAAGTTTTGTTTCATGGTCTCTGTGTGTATATAATGTCTTCTGCAGTTTCCACGATATGCTATGCATCCGATGAAGTGAGCTGTAGCTCACGAAAGCTCATGCTCAAATAAACTGGTTAGTCTCTAAGGTGCCACAAGTACTCCTTTTCTTTTTTCTTTTTATAGGAATCTTTAGGTGAATCCAAAAATATTTATTAAATTTCAATTGGTATTCTATTGTTTAACAGTGCGATTAATTGTGATTAATTTTTTGAATTAATTGCGTGAGTTAACTGCGATTAATCGGCAGTCCCTAGTATTTTGGTTTTTTTCATAAAGCTATACTTCATTTGGTCATTGAAGGAATTGCTCACCTTTGTTTGGATACAGCTCTGCAGCAGCAGATTTTCTTCAGAGTTCAAGGGACATTTTAGTGAAGGAGTAAAAGTGATAAGCAAATGGCTACCTTTGTACTTGTTTCTAGTTTAGCAGTCTGTGTTTGTACCATTCATATAGTGGAATTCATCATCATTTCAATACAAATTTTCTGTGCAGGTGCATAAATTGATCTTAAATACAATAAACCCAGTAAATCTTTTTTCCCCCACAATATGTAAAAGTTAGTCCAAACAATAGATTAAATGGAATCTGGAAATTTTACTTTTAAAAATAAATCCATGCTTTACTACTTTCAAGAATATATTTAAGCTTCACCCTTATTCTGTGCTCCCTATTTTAAATTACTCTCCATCTTTTGATTTTTCCTCCAATTTTTGCCTCATTGATTATGAATCTCATGTACTGTCTTAGGCCTGGTCTACGCTGCAGAGTTAGGTTGACACAAGACAGCTATCGTCAACCTAACTATGGAAGTTTCTAAATTTAAATTTTGCTCCCGCTGACTTAACTGCCCAGCTACACCAGCTTAATAACTCCACCTCCACAAACGGTATAGAGTCAAGGTTGATGTAGTTCAGTTGACACAGTGTCAGTATAGACACTGCATTGCTTACGTCGACTGTTACTGAGGGCATGTTATACACTACAAAATTAAGTCGACCTAATTTACATTGGTGTACAGCTCCCACAGTAATTATATTGCTTGTGTGTGTCTACACTTTGCTTCTTGTGTTGGCAGCGCGCATCCTCACCAGGAGCGCTTACACCGATGGAACTGTCAGTGTGGGGCATTGTGGGATGGCTTCTTAAAGTCAGTAACAGTCAATGTAAGTAATGCAGTGTCTACACTGACACTGCGTCGACCTAACTATGTCAACCTAAACTCTGTGCCTCTTGTGGAGGTGGAGTTAAGTCAGTGTAGTGGTCAAGTGATGTCGGTGGGAGTGAAATTTTAGTGTAGACCCTTACGGAGTTAGGTTGAGATAAGTTGCCTTGTGTTGACCTAACTGTAGTATAGACCACGGCTGACTTTCAGGAGCCTTCCCACAATGCCCCACATTGACAGTACAGTCAATATAAGTGCTCCTGGTGAGGACACGCAGTTCCAACACAGGGTGCAAAGCATAGATCCTCACAAGTGATGTAATTACTGTGGCAGCTGTATGCCAACACAAGTTATGTTGACTTAATTTGGTAGAGTAGACTTGGCTTTATTCTTCAGAGAGACAAGGTGCACGGCCAATCAGAGGGGGGACCAGGAGGGCCATTTGGTCTGAGCCTCAAGCTCAAAGGGGGAGCTGGAGTTCAGAGAGGGCCTGGGTGAGTGAGATAATAGATTTCATTGGACCAACTTCTGTTGGTGAAAGAGACAAGCTTTTGAGCTACCCAGTGTGTTTCCTCAGGTCTCAGTGTCACAGCTAAATACAAGATAAAACATAGTTTAGCGTAAGTAGTTAGTGTATATTTTAAGGGACCATTCAAGGTGAAGTGGCCCTTTAATATTCCTGTAGTCATAGGGCAAAAGGGGGGTTAGTGGGTTACAGATTGTTTCAATAAGCCATAAATCCAGTGTCCTTTATTAAGACCATGATTTTTAGTGACTAGCAAAGTTATGAATTTAAGCTCCCAGGCTTGTCTTTTTGAAAGTGCAGCTTTCCTTTAATGATGAGGACTGATAGGTCAGATATAGAGTGATTGCTTCGTTAAAAGTTTACACCCACAGGTGATGGGATGTTTTTGTCTTTTATCATTTTCCTGTGTGAGTTCCTTTGAGAGCATAGTGATTGTCTCATTTCACCCCCGTAGTTTTTATTGGGGCATTTAATGCACTGGATGAGGTACACAACATGTTGTGATAGACATGTGTAGGACCCATGGATTTTGAACCCTGTATTGTGGGGGATGTTGAGCATTGTAGCAATGGAGATATGTCTTCAGGTTTAGCATCTGTTCTGGTGCTGCTTTGAGTTGGTGTGTTCTGGTCTGTGGGGAGCTTGCTTCTGATGATGAGTTTGCCGAGGGTGGGGGGTTGTCCGAAGGCCAGAAGAGGGGGTTCAGGAAAGATTTCTTTTAGGATTCTTCAGAGTATGGCAACTGATAGAGGGTATTTTAGAATGATAGTGACTACTGTGTAGGATTTTAGAAGTACAAAAACAGCAAAAGTATTCCTAGTTTTTGAATAGACTTGTGGCACAAGTTGAAAAATCTGAATTTTACAGAGTTTTTTTTGTTGTTGTTTTGTTTTTTTTGAGGAGGGTGAAGGCTGATTACTTTGACTTATGGCTTCATAGCCTTAAGGACTCGAGTCACTCTCAAGTCCCTGGGTGTTCATACTCTGTCCCTACAGCAGAGACATTTTAAGCCCCAGCCCCTGCCTCGATTCTACCAACCACAGAACAGACGAGACTATTCTAGGAGGTATAATAGCAGCAACAGGAGGAGGCCTCCTCCTTCATCTGCTCAGCGCTCTGGGCAGGCGAAACAGTCCTCTGGTCAAAAACAAGCCTTTTGAAAGTGCGCCCAAGTGCGACGTACCAGTTCAAACACTGGATCCAACTACCTCACCTTTTTGGTGTCGACTGTCCCACTTCTACCATGCATGGGCCTGGATCATGTCAGATCACTGGGTGCTCTGCACTGTAGAACTGGGATATTCTCTCCATTTCAGCTCCCACGCGCCCGCCCTCCCAGGCCCCTTCCACGTCAGTGTTCAGGGACCCCTTTCACGAGTATCGTCTAATGCAAGAGGTGCAGCTTCTACCAAGAGCAGGAGCAATGGAGGAGGTTCCTCAGGAGCTAAGGGGCAGGGATTTTTACTCCCATTTTTTCCTTATCCCGAAAGCCAAAGATGGTCTCAGACCTATCCTGGACCTGCAAAACCTCAACAAGTTCGTGAGGAAGCTGAAGTTCCGCATGGTCTCCTTGGCTTCAATTATCCCTTCCCCGGATCCGGGAGACTGGTGTGCTGCCCTCAACTTGAAGGATGCATATTTTCATATATCTATAACCCTGTCTCACAGAAGGTTCCTCAGGTTTGTGGTAAACCACAATCATCAGTTCATGGTCCTCCCCTTCAGCCTGTCAGCGGCACCTCAGTGTTCACGAAGTGCATGGCATTCGTGGCTGCTTTCTTGTGGAAGCGCCCGGTGCAGGTGTTTCCGTACCTTGCTGACTGGCTGATCAAGGGCTGCTCCAAAACACAAGTGGAGGTGCATAAGCCTGTTAAGAGCAACATTCGACACGCCTGACCTTCTACTGAATGTGCAGAAGTCAACCCTGTGCCCCGTTCAGAGGTAGAATTGATAGGGGCAGTGTTGGAGTCAAGACAGGTGGGAGCATTTCTACCAGAGTCATGGTTTCAGACCCTTTGCAACATCATACAAGGTCTCAGACGATTCCCTACCACAGCAAGGAATTGCCTGAAGCTCCTCAGCCACATGGCTGCCTGTATTTACGTAGTGCAGCATGCCAGACTGAGGCTCCGACCCCTTCAGGAGTGGCTAGCCTTGGTGTATCAACCAAACCGGGACAGTCTAGACAAGAGAGTCACTTTTTCCCGGTCGGTTCTCCAATCTCTCCTATGGTGGCTCAACCCTGTGTGTGCAGGAATTCCCATCTCTAGACCTCAACCATCTCTTTCCCTGGTCACAGATGCATCAGCGGTGGGGTGGGGAGCGCATGTTGGGGAGTTCAGGACTCAAGGCCTCTGGTCCCAAGCAGAACTCTCACTTTGCATCAACATCAGGGAGCTGAGGGCAATCTCTCGCATGCCAGACCTTCCAACCTCACTTGGAGGAGAGATAGGTATCGGTCATGACAGACAATACAACAGCGATGTTTTATATAAACAGACTGGGGAGCACGCTCCTCTCCCCTGTGCCAGGAAGCCCTCAAACTGCATAGCCCCCTCAATACACTTGGAGGCATTTTATCTTCCCAGAGTTCAAAGCGAGTTGGCAGACCATCTCAGCAGGTCCTTTCACAACCATGAGTGGTCCATCCGCCTGAATGTCGAGAACACGATATTCCAACAGTGGGGAATTCCCCAGATAGACCTGTTCACGACAAGACACAACAGGAAGTGTCCGCAATTCTTCTCTTTCCTGAATCACAGCCTGGGCAAGATTGCGGATGTGTTCCTTCTTCCCTGGAAAGACCAACTCCTTTACTCATTTCCGCCCATTCCACTCATCCACAAGATGCTACTCAAAACTTGGAGGGATGAAGTTTCGGTAATTATTGATAACTCCGGACTGGCTCTGTCAGCACTGTACATGTCTCTTCTGGAGCTGTCAGTGGAAACTCCAAACACTCTACCACTGCTTCTGGACCTGATATCTCAGGACCATGGCCGTCTTCAGCACCCCAACCTCGAATCTCTCCACCTCACAGCTTGGAAGCTCCATGGCTAAACCCAATGGAGCTTGCTTGCTCTGATCCGGTTAGGGAAGTCCTTCTTGGCAGTAGGAAAATGTCTACTAGGGCTGCCTACTTAGCCAAATGGAAGAGATTCACAATTTGGTCATTGCAGAAACATACATCTCCTACGCACTCGATAATACCTTTTATCTTGGACTACTTTCTGCACCTGAAGCAGCAAGGGCATTCTATGTCATCAATAAAAGTCCACTTGGCAGCCATTTCTGCCTTTCACCGAGTCATGCCAGGCCAGTTGGTCTTCACCAGTCCAGTAGTTGGACACTTTCTTAAAGGACTTGACAGGCTATACCCTCAAGTATAACAATTGATCCCGGACTGGGACCTTAAACTGGTTCTTTCCAGACTAATGGGGGCTCCCTTTTGAACCACTCGCGACATTCTCTTGGCTCTCTCTCTCATGGAAAGTAGCATTTCTGGTGGCAATAACATCTGCCAGGAGGGTATCCGAGCTTAAGGCCCTAACATCTGAGCCTCCTTACACAGTCTTCTATAAAGACAAGATTCAGCTCTGGCTGCACCCAGACTTCCTCCCAATGGTTGTTTCCCAGTGTCATATTAATCAGGACATTTTTTCTTCCAGTCTTTTATCCTAAGCCACACGCAAACAAAAACTTCACTCTTTGGATGTTCGCCAGGTGTTAGCCTTCTATATCGAACGGACGAAGCCGTTTCAGAAATCTACCCAATTATTTGGCACAATAGCAGACAGAATGAAGGGGCTCTCCCAGTCTCTTCTCAAAGAATTTCATCATGGATTATATCATGTGTCCAGACATGATACGATCTGGCAAAAATACCTGCCCCCGTGCTAACAGCAAACTCCATGAGGGCGCAGGCAGCATCAGCGGCATTTCTGGCCCATGTTCCGACCTAGGAAGTTTGCAGGGCTATGACATGGTCCTCAATCCACACTTTTTTACCTTGCACTATACCATAACCCAGCAGGGTAAAGATGATGTAGCCTTTGGCAGAGCGGTGCTCCAATTAGCAAACCCATGAGCTCTGACCCCGCCTCCAAGTTCCTGCTTGGAAGTCACCTAATTGGAATCAACATGAGCAAACATTTGAAGAAGAAAAAAGAGTCACCTACCTTTCATAATTACTGTTGTTTTGAGACGTGTTGCTCATGTCCATTCCAAGACTCACCTACCTACCCCTCTGTCAGAGCAGTGCTGGCAACAAGGAACTGAAGTGGCGGTGGGTTGGCAGGGCCCTATATACGGCATCATGGAGGTGCGACTCCAGGGGGCACCTGAGCCGACCTGATAGGTACTGCTAGCAGAAAAACCTGGCTACTGTGCACGCAGCGTGCGCACACACCTAATTGGAATCAACATGAGCAACACATCTCGAAGAGCAACAGTTGTGAAAGCTAGGTAACCGTTTTTTATTCGCCCAGCTGTAGAGTAGTACAGTACTAAATTTATTTTATCCCCATTTAGTTAACTTTGAACTGTTCGCTTTGTTGGGCTCAGTTCTGTGATTTTGTACAGGTATGTTAACCTTTAACACGTGTCTATAAAAGCCCACTTGTCTATATACATGCTTTTATGCTGAAATTGGATATTTGTGTGTGTTTTAACACTGAGGGTTTTCCCGTGGCCGAAGTTACGTTGGAAGTTGTGGCATAACACATAGCTAGCGAGTTTGTTGTCACTATTTGTATCCTGCATAATTTTCCTATTTAATAATTTTGATACAGAAATATTACAACCTTTTTTCAGTTTAAATCAGATTAATCCAGTTTGGTGTATTTTTTTTTTTAACCACCCCCTAATTTACTGTGGCTTTTTTCCCCTTAGTTGCTAATATACCTTCTAAATGGCACATGGCCCCTCTTATAGACTCCTATTGATTCCCCTGGGCAACAGTTTAAAAAAACCAAACCAAAACAAAACAGCCATTTGCGTATTGCGCAGAGATGGAGATACGGAAATTAACTACTCACCATGGACGGATGCAGTGCATGTACTCAAAATCAAACTAAACATGATTCTCTGCCTAGTTTTTAATTAAACCACTATGTTAATTCAAACAGGACATTTTAGGCCTAAGGGGGTTGACTACGTCCTCCTTTTTTAAAAGTCTTAAATGGCCTTTTTTCTCTTCCTTACTGCAGTGTGGTTCCATTTTATTGCAGCTGTAGCCTTCTCTATGTTCTTCTTTATTTTACTGTAGCTTTAGACAGTAGGAAAATAATGGTAAAAAGCCAGCAATACTAGAATGTATATTGGTTTTCAGTAAATAAAGAACTTACACCATTTGTCAGCCTACTTTGAGGTATGTCACATGATGGCCAATGCTAATACCAGAATGTTACACTATTCAGCTACATAAATTGCATGAATTTGACAGTGTTTATAATATTTGAGCAGGTGACTAAAATAACAGTCTTTCTTATATTTGTTTAAATTCTCTCCCTTTCGTCTGAAGAAGTTGCCTACTCTAATGGAAGACGGTGCTTTATAGATATCTTTTGTTGAGACACTCCTCACTCTGTTGTTTATCACTGTTTATCCATCACACTAGAACACTTGTGTAAGGTAGAGTAGTTGCTGTCAGTCATGTCTCCTCATGTCCAAAATAACACCTTCCTTCATCTGCTTCCCCAAAAGAGACATGAAATATCTGAATCTGTCTTAGAAGTAGTAAAGCTTCCAGGTGTGCCAGTAGACTATGAATTGAGTGTATGTACATACTGATGTTTGAAGTGGGTGTGCATTTTGAAGAGTAGGTAGCCGCTCTAACTTGACCTTTATACTATGGCTTATTTTGATGTCACTTCAACTTATTTGAGTTTCGTTTTTGAAATTAAAGACACAGATGTTTAGGAGTTATTTACTTGTAAGAAATTCTAAATGGTGTACTTTTGTTTGTTACAGTGACAAACTGATATTTAGGTATTGCAGAATCATAATTGTAGACTTTTTAAAGTCTTTATGGTATACTTTACCTTAATATCAATCTTTGTATTTGAAGTCATGGCATAAAGTTTAACATGAGCGACAGCAACATCCTGACCAATTATCCAAATTATCCAGACATCCCAAAATGTTCATAACACAGCACACAGAGTCTGTGGATTAAGAGGTTAACTCCTAGAACATCAAAAGAAGTGCTTGATAATAAAAGAAAATAGTACAAAAATTTGAGGTAACTTCCTTGCTTAATTAATTAGGTAGACCAGGTGGAAGCGAAGAGGCCAGTGCTGGTGCTCGGAATGTCTATAAAGCTGAGCAACATGACAGCACAATAGAGGAGGAACAAAGATTTTTTTAATATACTTCTATCCTGTGTCACAGTTTGAAATTGTCCTGGTTTATGTCCCTTTTGGCAAACTTACATAAAAGTGACCCTGTACTGTATTTTATGACCAGATGACTTTTTTTCCCCCAGTGGCTAATTTGTATCAGGCCCCCATCTTAAAGAGACAGAGAAATGAGTAGGAAGTCCAAGCCAGTTTGTCTCAGTGAGCTTTCATTGCATTCTTTCATTATTTTTGCTCGTTTTTGCCACTGATCATCCATAAATTGTTGGAAATGAGTGATTAAGGAAGTGCTGCTTAGTGTTAGTGGCACATACACATTCTTGCTATGGCTTTTTTTTTTTTTTTTGTGGGTGAGAGGAAATCGTGTACTGCACAAACAAAAAGGAAAACTCCTGCTGGGAACCTTTCAAGGAAATTTAACTTGCATAATGTTTTGATCTTGGTGTTTATTACAGAAAATAGAGTAATATTTCACCAGCTATTGTTATGTGTCAGCTAGTGCCCCATCCCCTCTCTCAATATTCCCCCTCCCAAAGCATCAATGAGGCTTATTTTAATAAGAATACATCTAAAAAATGCAGCAGTTTATTCTTGCAGTGAAGATAGGTGAGACAGACCCTTGTCCAAAACATTTTGCTACAACAGCAGCACTTTATGTAAGTGCCTGCTAGAATTTTTGTAGTACTGTAAAGCCCATTTGTGTTAGCTATGTACTTTGGTCCTTTTTGAATCATTAACAAAAATTTGGTATATAGATTTCAGTCCAGATGTGAATTTTAAAAGGAACATAGTCCTCTTGTCATTACTGTTAATGGGAGGGAAGAGTTATTTTTAAGAGCACAAATTTTAAAATGCCTGAAACACAAAGCCAAAAATAGGGACCTATATTTTGCATTTTAGGTATTTTAAAATTAAGCTCAAAAAATCAAATGTAGCTTAATAAATCTAATTTTAATCACTTTTTTTAAATTTCCCCCTCCTCCCGAAAAGCAGTCCACTGTAATTTCTTCAGTAGGTGTAATCTACAACTAACATGTTTTTTTCTATTACTCATTAACATTTAATAGTACTAATTTATCAATAGCAAGGACCCTTTTCTAAGTTATGTTAATTTGTGTACTACATTAAATTCGTATAGCATCAAAAGAAGGTGATTTTTGAGTTTGAGGCTATTAATCTCTGGTGCTTACATTTTGCAGTCCATAGGTTGCTTTATTGGAGATCGCAACCAAACCACAAAATAACAACTTTGGAGAAGAGTGTCAGCCTTACCTTTCAACTTTATTATCTTTTTTTTTTTATGGGAGAGGGTATGGGAATCTGTTTTAGTCACACTCTTAGTTATTTTTAAAACAGAGGAATGCTCCAAGTTTTTGCTTTATGTACCAGTAGGATTCACTGGATTAATTATGAAGAGTATAGGAGTACTGTAAAGCTATTTGTTCTTTTGCACTTTTCTTGAGGCTTCCATAATTGCAGTTGATGGCTTTCCTTTGAAGTATTTAGTCACCTTTAAAATCAGTTAAATTTTCACAGTTAAAATATTACCAAAGGTCAGACAGCAAAAAATATTGTGGCAAAAATGGTCACTTCTACTATAATTTTGCTACAGCTAAAAATAGAAACAATAACACTGAAAATAAGTTTAACTCTCTAATATGAGAACACCCTTGAGTAAAATCTGTTTGATATTCATTTACTAGACTTTTGTACTCTATTTTCCAGAAAAATTATTTGAAATTGGAAGAAGGGTCTTGAACTTTATTTGGAAGCAGCATTTTGCTTCACATTTTATATCTGCTTTAACCTCTGACTGCGGTACCCACAGGCCCCTATGAGTAATGGCTCACCAAATAGCTGTGAGGTGCACTGTTAGGAGTGTGTGTTTATTTGGCATTTAAGCTCATATTTATTTGGCTATAAAATCATTCAGCATGAACTAAATCTTTAGTACTCTGATCTCAGTGAAATGTTTACTGGTATGTAACTGAGTTATTTTACATTATATTACAACCCATTTACTCATTCCATTAGTAGTACCAGAGACAAAAGTTGTTTAATCAGTCACATCAAAGGCAGCTGTTTGTTTTTTTTTTAGGGGGGTATTTTTGACATTAGCTAACATCTTAAGTTCAGAAATAAGGTCAATTTTAAAAAAAACTCTAAGTCATTAAAAATTACACTGCTTAAAATTTTTTATTGGTCTTTGGTTAGGAAGGGGATCCTGATTATTCTGGGGTTCTGATTTGGTAAGTAGATTCTAGTAGCTCAATCAGTTTTTTTCTATTAAAATAAGAGCATACTTAAAACTAACAGTTGTTAGACAAACACGTAACCAGTACATTTGAAGAAAACACAATGTGGATAGTTAAGGGCTGTGTTTAAGTACAGATCTTGCAGTAAGCATGGTGCCATGTTTTGGCTTTGAATACACACATTGCTTCCATTGAAGTCACTGATAATAGCACGTACATATCTGAAACCAGAATGTGGCTTGCAATTCATAGCATTGAGCTAATTTGACCCCCTGCACTATTTAAGCATAACAGGAGCTTATGAGGTGGGAGGAAGTGGAAGATGAGAAGTTTTAACATACATTAATACCTGTAGGGATATTTAATTTATAGTTATATTTAAACTTCTGAGTCACATAAATCTTAATTTCTAGAATATTTTGTGGAACTATTAATAAATTATCTTCAGGATGTCTTTTTAAATGTAATACATTTCTTCTCTTTGCAAGCTTTAAATTTTTTCTCATTTATCTCAGAGGGAGCATAGAAGGGCAAGCCCTTTTTCTTCTGGTGTTTAAAATAAACAAAAAATCAAGAAACATATAACTGGATAATGTAGTAGTACTGGAGATATTTTCTAATTTAGTAACAAACTATTGGTAACCATTATGTATATAAGTAGTAGAGGGTGTTGTCTACCCTGTCGTCCTGCCTGTTTTGAATGGTTCCAGCTGGCACGCTCTGCCGTCTGTCTGTCTTAGTAGCTAACTGAACCTGAGATGGTTAGATAGAGCTCAAAGATGCATGTGATCATGAATGCTGAAGGATAAATATTTTATATTACGGTATCTGGACTCTTACTTGAGACCTCCCAATACATATAAATTACATGAGGTCCTTGTCTAGAAGAGTCTAACATTTAGAATCCTGATCCTGCAGGTCTTACACATGTGAGTAACATGCCTAAGTTTCTGCAGGTTCAAGGCCTAATTTCATGTGTCTCTCAAAAGGATAAAATAAGCATGAATTAGAGGTGGTGTGATAGTCAGAAATGAAATTAAGAGGTTACTGAGCAAAATCATGTATTTGTCATGGTTGAACATTTTCTTTTGTAGTTATAAATAAATGTTTGTCCTATGAAATGTAGTGGTTGACTCACATGTGGGCATCATGGGAGACCGTGTGTCATCGGGACAGGTTTGAACATAAGGCGACTGATAGTTTGATGAACCTGTGTTGAAATTTTTTGTGCAGAGATGGTTGGGGAAAATGAACAAATGGTTATAGCGGTTGACATTGCTTGTGGTTCAGCGTGTGATGTGATAAAAGACTAATTGTTGCCTGTTTGCTTTCATGAATAAAGAATGACTTCCTTAATTGAGACCTAGATAACAAAGCAGAGTAATAGACTATAGATTTAAGACCTCTGTCCTGAAAGTTACTCTGCATGGATGTACCAGTGTGGAACTGCACTTCAGTTGGGTTCCTTGGGGAAACAAAAATTCTCCCCAAGCAGAGTAACTTGCAGAATCAGGTCTATAGGTAGCATGAGCAGGTTAAAATTTTTTGTTTGTTTGTTTGTTTGTTTCTGGGAAGAAGTGGCAAACTTGTATTGCATAGTTAGAAAACCAAGATATGACAGACTGGTCTTATGTTCCATAAAATTAACTTTCTTCATTAGAGAAAGAGGATGGGAAATACAATGACTAATTGAAGGAAATATTTACAAAGAAAACTATCTAAATGTCCTCATGCTTTTTACTTAAAAATATACAGAAAATTATTATATAGTTGGACATCTTTTAACCTTCTACCGGTGTCCCTGCTGGGAGCTTCTGTTTGAGTTGCTCTTGCACATAAGTAGATGGGAACCATCTATAAAGCTAGAGTGTTTGGAGATCTGTTCCTACATCTTTAACTATTTTCTAGTGTAGCATGCCGGGAATGGTAATCTCTGAGTTTTCACACTCCTCACCAGCTATATCTTTTACAACCTGAAAACCTGAAATTCTACAAACTTCTGCTACATACAATGTGCTCATATGTAATGTTCTGAAAAACTTTAACTTGCTTTTCAGGTTTTGGTGAATTTCAAAATATTAACATTCTCAGTAGTCTCACAAACCTAGCCTATTTATGAATCCGTTTTTTTTCTTTCCCACCTCCAGTGTTGATTTCCAGCATAGACTTAATGTCACCATTATATTTATTGGGGTTTTCTTTATTTGTGTGCTTCTGTAAGTTAGTCTAATACTAAGAATAAATTAACTATAAACGTTAAAATGACAGGTGTATGGTTCAACATTGCTAGTGGACTTTATACTTAGTTTTCTTCTGTGGCTTGTGCAGTAAAGCAGTTGGTCTTAGCAGGAACAGAATCTCATCGAACTTGTGTTCTGCTCTTCTTGACTGTGCCCTCATGGCTTTTTTTTTTTTTTTTTTTTTTTAAATGTAGCACAGTTTTTCTGATGGACTATGGCACCTTTTAAGATTAACAATAAAAGTGACTTGTTTCTGAGCAGCAATAATCTAATTGTATATACTGTTGGTCTGAGGCAGACATTCTGAATGTCATCTACATTCTCCTGTGTTTTTTGCTAATGAAAGCCACGTGCCTTAAAGTCTCAGGAGTAGTATTTGCTGCGTGTTCCACACATTACACTGTCAGAATCAACATTAATTCATATAGGTTTAGTTTAAACTGAGTATCTTGCTTCACTTGGTATCTAACTTGCTTTTTATATAGAATACCAAATATTGCTAAGTAATCTAAACAATGCCTTATTAAGTTTATAATAAAGTAACTTGCTTTTAAAACAGTTTATTTAAAAAAGGAATGTTATGTTTAGCCCACAAGCCTATGTGAAAGTATTTAAATGGAAATCTGGGTTTACAGCTGTCTCCTTTGGCATAGCATGTTGTTTGTTACTGTTCCTCAATGTTGAGGAGGGGGAGAATACAGAAACATTCCTATTTTGTGGTTTTCTACAGGCTTTCTAATAATTTTATTTTAAAGAAAGTCAACCCAAAATGTTAAATTTGCATGTCATCTTTTTTGTAAGCGGAAGTTGCCATTTACCTCAAATGAATGTGATTGTACTGCTTTTCATCCAAGTATCTCTCAAATTGCTTTTGTGGAGACATGTAAAAGGAATTTTTTAATTGTGTGAACATGATTTCATAATAAAAGGACATAACTAAGAGAGAAATATAAAATATCAGATTCCAACTCTGAAAATTTCAGGATGTCTTTCACTTAGATCCATAGTCCTCAAAATTTTGTATTTGGGCTTTCCCCCTAACAGCTGCCTTATCTGTATCTACCTGGTTATAACAAAACTTCCCTGTTTGGGATTTACGGTTTCACGCTGTACACATTATATGGAAAGGCAACCAGCTGCAACAATAAGGTGGTTATGTTGCATCTGACTGTTGTAGGCCGTAACGTCCTACATTTGGTTCTTTTATATTTTCTCTTAGCTTCCTGTCAGTCTCTTAAGAAGATGGCATATCCTTATAGTTTTATAAGTATTAAACAAGTTGACACTCATTTCCTTCTGAAATACATATTCACATTTTAAAGATGTGGAAACTGACACAAAGATTAAGGCTATGGCTACACAAGAGCGCTTGCACTGATGCAGCTGTGCTGCTGTAAGTTCTCTAGTGTAGCCGCTCTAAGCTGATGGGATAGAGCTCTCTCATTGACTTACTTAATCCACCTCCAACGAGTGGCGGCAGCTGTATCAGCAGGAGAAGCTCTCCCACCGACATAGCACTCACTGACCACACCGGCGCTTAGTCAGTGTAACTATGTCGCTCAGGGGGGTGGCTTATTCACACCCTTTTGCGACATAAGTTATACCAACATAAGTGGTAGTGTAGATTTATCCTAAGTATATCCAGTGTCATTGTAGCCTTATTGGTCCCAGTATATCAGAGAGACAAGGTGGGTGAGGTAATATCCTCTATTGGACCAACTTTTGTTGGTGAAATAGACAAGGTTTTGAGCTACACAGAGCTCTTCTTCATTCTCTGTGTAGCTCAGAATAGAAGCTGGTCCAATAAAAGACATAACATCACCCACCTTGTCTCATAAAGATTAAGCTACGTTTCACAAGGTCACACAGCAGTTCATTGGTAGAGTAGAATTAGGTTCCTAGACTCAGTGCTGTGCGCTAATAGCTAGATAACGCTTCTGACTCAGCAATGATAAAACATTATACCAGTTTTTTATTTTTTAATTAGACTGTGGTAAATATGCAATGTGCTTTCAAAATGCAGAGGCAGACAGTCCTTGCACTGTTTCAATCAAAACAGTTTTAATCAAAAGACAAAGGGAGGGGGAAAGAGATGTGATCAGATTAGTGAGGGCGGTGATTGGCATGTCGTGGGTTCCATGTTTTTATTTTTTTGAATCATTTATTGCCTGTCTGCCCGCTTTCATGATTATTTGTATTACCCTACTGTCTATGAGCCCTAGTCATAGACCAGGACCCCACAGAACAAAAAGACAGTTGCTACCTGAAACACCTTACAATCTAAGTGTAAGACAAGTGACAACAGATGGCTACAGACAGACAGGAATAAAAGGAAACAATTAGACAATATTAGTCAGCATGATTGGAAGCAGCATCAATGTTAATATATGTCACATGGATCATAGATAAGGCTACGATTTAGTCACAGAGGTCATGGCAGTCATGGATTCCATGACTTTACTGGACCTCCGTTACTTGTACGGCTTCAGGAGGCGGCGGTAGGACTGTGCTCCCCTGCGCTGCAACTGGGGCTGGAACCAGGACCCTGCAGCCACTGCCCAGCAGCTTCTGCCGGGGCCATGTGCCCAGCCACGCGGTGTCCTGGCTTGGGGGGTGCAGGGCGGCAGCAGGAGCTGTGCACCCCAGTCCCACAGTCCTGGTCTTGGCGGGGGCTGCAGCCGGGGCCGCCTTCCGGCGGGGGCTGCAGCCGGGGCCGCCTTCCGGCGGGGGCAGGAAGCAGCAGAAACCTGGCTGGATGATCACTGGGACTTTACCCGCTCTTACTTTGTTAGGAAAGCTACATGGTAGGAGCAGCGGGGGCAAGGTGAGGCGGTAGAGCCCTTTTCCCCGCATAAAATCCTTTGGATTGCCCCTGTGCTGCCTTTACAAGCACTTTCCCCTCCACCGCTCCCCTCCCAACAGTTGTCAAAACATCCCCGCAGTTTCCTGGGCTTGGAGCGGGGGCTGCAGCCGGGGCCCTGTGCCCCAGCCCTGTGGCTTCCGCCAGGGACTACAGCCGGGGCCGGGTGCCCCAAACCCGCTGTCTCGGGCTTGGCGGGGTCTGCAGCGGAGCTGCATACCCCTGTCCTGCAGCTGCAGACAGATCTGGAGCGGGGCTGTGCGCCCTGGGGAGGCCTGCTGCCGCTGGAGCCAGGGCTGTGCCGCCATGCCAGGGGGCTCAGGCAGCCTGTCCGTCCCTCCCCATGGGACTCCATTCCTCCCCCTTACTTAGCCCTGTCCTCTGGTTATTTTTAGTAAGGTCACGGACTGGTCACGGGCTCCATGAATTTTCGTTTATTGCCCATGACTTGTTTGTGACAAAATCTTAGTCTTAATCATAGTGTCCTGCTGGCTGTTTGTCGCTATTACCTAGAGCTTTTATTATCTTACCCTAGTAAGAGTTTCTTTAATTGTGGGTTTGCTTTGTTCCTTTGGATACTCAGATTTGCTGTCCATACCTGATGTCCACAAATTTCCAAGAGAGCATACTTGGGGATTTAAGTTGCTCCTTCCTGCTGGAGACTGATACTGGATGCCTGTTCCAATTTGACTCGTAGGATGTCAGCCATGCTATAAAGTATGGAATAGTCTTGGAAAACACAAAAAAAATGCACTATAAATCATAATCCATGCCTTGTACACAACATGTAACTGATTTTCTTAGAATTCAAGTGTGCTTCCATTAAATTACACCATCATGATATTGTCTCATCCCAAAATGAATGTAAGAGTTCAGATTTAACTTTGCTTAATCCTGTATGTCTGATTACTTGCAGCTGTCATCTGACTAGGCACCAACATAACCACCTGATCCCAAAGGTTTGCAGCTGCAAATTTTAGGAAATGATAATCTTCTTGGTGAGAATCAAGCCGTGTTTTGTACCAGAGATCCCTTGACAAATGAAGACTTGAAAGCATAACTCGAACATTCCAGGCCGTGAACAAGTGTTTTCTTGTTGTCATTACTTGAGTCTCCAGTAACTATATTTATTGAATAATTTGCTGGTAGTGAAATTATTCTGTAAATATGAAATTTAGGGTTGGTATTATGGTGTAAAATGTGCGTAAACTACAAAATATTGAATTTGCTACACAGGATAATCAGTTTTGAATCAAGCTTTCCAGTGTACAGAGTGTGACTGGTGGTGCCCGGGATAGCCCTCACTGGAAATGCCAAGGTCAGGGCAGGAGAAAGGAGAGCAGATACCCACCAGCCTTGGGAGTAACACTGAAGTTAAACTCTCCAACCAGTCACAAACTGTGCTTCTGATCCCCCCCACTGGTTGTCAAGAAGCAAAAAAGAAATCACACAGCCCGCTTTATTGCATTCCAGTTCTCTGGGTTCCAGTCAACACCTAGATCCAGTAAAGTGAGAAGTTATTTAAAAAACTCTGCTCACATATACAAAATGTTCCTCTGACCCCAAAGGGATCTTACCCAAAATACCACGCTGCTAGCCAATCCATTAGTGTCTAAAACTAAAGTTTTATTATAAAGAAAAAAGAACAAGAATAGAGATGTTAAATGGTAAAGCAGTCACATACACACAAAGACTCCAAAGTCCATATATCCGGTTCCTAGCAGTATTGGTGAGTTCGCTGGCTTAAAAGTCCCTCTGAAATACATCCACAGCTTGGATGGGTCATTCGGTCCTTTGTTCAGCGCTTCAGTTCGTAGCAAAGTTCCTCCAGAGGTAAGAAGCAGGATTGAAGACAAAATGGAGAAGATGCAGCTGCCTTTTATCGTCTTTTGCCATGCGGCCTGAGCTTCCTTTGTTTCCAACACAAGCTGCCCAGCACATGGCTTGGAAGCCTTTTCTGTCCATAGTCATCTCCATGCATGCCTTGATGAGTCATAAGGTGTATCCTCTGCCTTCTCTCAATTGGTCAGTTGTATAGCTGATGGCCCTTAATGGGCCGTCAAGCAGGCTAGGCAGAGCTGATGCCCAAACTGCCTGGGGTGTGACATCTAGAAGCATAGCCCAAGTTTTGAAATACAGATATACATACATATCGATAACTCATAATACAAAAGTGATACAAACATATAAATGAGATTTTCATATTTGGCAAATCATAACTTTTTTGCAGATATCTTACATGGCATATCTGGCACAACTCATTGCAATTTTACAATATTGGTATTCATAATATCCTGAAGTGTCCCACAGATTCCATACAGCATCACACAGAGATTTAAAATGTTTCTGGGGTGGGGAAAAAAGACACTTTGGGTAGAGACTACCACTAAATGATTAAATGTCTCTGAAATTAAACTACTCTTTCATCTTCTGTCTGGATCCTGCATTGGTAAGGCATCTCGGCTCTAATCCCCTCAATGTCTGATGACTAACTTCTGAAGACTATATTAGATTGTGGTGAAGCAAAGTGTAGAATTTTAAGAAACATTGACTTTTTCATATTTTTGAAACAAATTGAAAGGGTGTTACCCCAAAGCTAGAACCACTGAATTTTTTTTTTTTTTGGCTCAGCTACTCCAAGTAGTTAAGAGTTTCCTCTTGTAAGGTAATGACCCCATAAGTAATATATCAGTATGCTAAATTTAATGTTTCCTTGCTACCTGGTGGTGAGTAGTATTTCTCCTTTGCTATTAAAGGAAAACACTCCTGCACTATATCTACATGCAGGCCAGAACAAAGATTCTTCAAAGTGCTTCTCCTGACCTGGTCATAAAATGTTTAAGTTGTTTCTTTCTGTACACTTTAATGAACCAAGCACAAGACATGTGACAGGTGCGAAAAATGCAAGTTGGAGTTAGTTCATGCCTTAAAATAACTAATACCTGCTTGTATTTTAGTTGTCTTTTTAGTGCCTCTATCTATCTTCTCCAGATGTCGGCATGTATATTTGTTGCAGTCTAAATGTCTTGCTGAACAAACCTTATCTTAACATTCTAAGAGACCCTTTCTGTTAAATGAAAACAATGGGCTTGGATATTTATTTTAAATGTGCCATGAATGTAGAAATGTTTCCCAGGCTTTCCTGATGGGTCAGGGCATAGTATATAAAGTAATGTTTACCTACCTTGCAAAAGGTCAAGACTTCGAAGCGGAATCGTGTTTAAATATTCAGCACCATAGAAACATATTGGCTTATTGTTAGGACTTTATGTGCAGTACGTTGTAATTTTTACTTCATTGATACTTAGCATTTTTTTGTACTACCATTGACCAGGTTAAAAAATTCAAGTTAATAGAAGCTGTATAATGGGATATTTGGGGACTGGAATTTTGTCTAGGACATAGACCGTTTAAATCCTATAATCTAATAACTGTTTAGTTGTCTATCTGAAGGTACTTAACTCCCATCACACAGGAATTTTCAGAAATAAATTATTTAGTAATCCAGCCAGTATAATCACTATGGCATGACACCCATATTAGTGTTTCAGCAAAGAAATAAAATGCCTTCCCCGTGCCTTCAGTAATGTAGGAATATTTTTTGATCGTACAAAAAAACCCTCTGAATCTATGCTTTTTAATTTTTCTCCCTTGTGCCTCTCTCTTTCTCGTCAACGTTTCTTCAAGCAAAACTGTTTATAGGGAGGAGTTGAACCATGAAAAGTTTTTTCTGCTTTATTTTTGGGGGGTTGGGGACAGAATATATTTTATCTGAGTTAAAACTTGCAAAACTCCTGGAATAATATTTTCCTTATATTTATACACATTTTGTCCTTTGAAATCCTTTTGTGTGTAAACTAATTCTTCAGCTGTTTTTAGTTTAGAATTTGAATCAAAAGTATTATAACAGGGCTCCTTCTCTAAGTGATTGAATGGAAGTGACCTTCTATCTACGATACATACTGATCTATTTTTTCTGAATGGTTTAGACCTCTACAGTCACTGGCTCAGTGTTGTACTATTGTTTGAAGGTTACATCAGTATGTTATCCTGACATCTGGTACATCTTTTTCTTCAGTGCATGTAAGAGTGGTGTTGATCAGACGCTTCCCCGTTGGGGCCTTCCAGCTACTGCTTCTGACTCTTAATGGAAGATGAGCAGTCAGCAGGTTTCTTGTCTATGTGCTGATTAATGGTAGTGATAAAAGCTCCTTCTATGCTTTTCACTAATTTACAGACAGTATCCGCTCCAAATGTGTGTATATCTTAGGCAACCCTACCCTCCAAGCATGACTGACTTTATGCGCTAAACTCACTAACTTAATGATAATGAGCGTGTGCAGTGTTATGTATTTTTACACTTGTATGATCCATGGTAGAATTATACTTTGAATCATAGAAACTATGTGCTTTATATTCTTGCTTTCTTTCCTAGAAGATATCAAAAGGCCAAAACATTTCTAACGTATTTCAAGTAAATAATCAGTTATTAAAATGATCTGTCACTTTCCATGTCCAGTAACCTGAAAAAATGCTTTGCCCCTGTTCACTTTGACTTTTTTCCAGAAGTATTATATCTGCATTTTAAAAATAAATATTTTTGACTGAGAGAAGTCAATAAGAGCTTTCCATATAAAAACATACACTCCTCATACTGAGAGAGAAAAGCTAGCCTCTAGGTATTAACTGTAAATACACTTAATATTAGACATGTCTTAATGTGTTTCAAGGCATAATAGCAATCCTATTTAACACAAATTTATTGGGGGAGGAGAGATGGTTTCCTTGTTACTAATTATACTTTATGCCTTTCTTGTCTGTAATGTCCATCATTCGTACAGGATTGTAAAGTTGGCTGCCAGTTATGCTTCAGCAGGATTTTCACCTGAAAAATTACTTTTTAGGCACGTTTATTTCCTGCCTTTTTTCAGATTGTGGATATCTGGGTATTTTTTCATGACAGATTGTTCAGATCCTTTTTGGCTAGTATTAACAAATGGGTGCAGGAAATAGGAATACAGAGAATGCAGTTGGATTTGAAAATGCTGTCCATAATCCAAACTAAAATTTTTGTAAAAATGTTGCTATATTTGTTTAAACTTCTGTTGCTGAAAGTGGCATTTGTGGAAAAATGAAACCGTGAAAACATAATCCCAGTGCTGCAGTGGTAAGGAAGGACAGGGATTAAACATCTCATACATTTTTTTGAAATTTGTAAATTTATTATTTTTAAAATGGTCAGAGTTTAAGTGTTAAATTTACATGGGGCTGTACAAAGGATAAGGTCCCTTGCTCTAAGAATACAATCTAAAGCTCTCATTTATAATCATACCTTGGAATCTTGAAATATTCTTTGTTTCTAGAATTTTTTTTCTCCAGTGTACACAGAGTACTAGAATTAATACTGGGCTGTTGGTGAGTGCCAGGCTGCTGGTATTCACATCTTTTGAAATTTTTTAAAAAGCATTGAAGCATTAATTATGGCCTAAAGCACAGAGATAATTTGGAAACCGATATGCTGTGTGTGTGTTTGGGGTGGGGGGAGAGGGAGGAGGGAAATGTAGGTCAGATATTGAGCCTACAGCCTGAACCTTTTTGAAGTAAACATAACAGTAAAATAGGGAAAAAAGTGAAGCATACAGTACACATGTCAATTTAATTTTTTCCAGTGTCCCTGGTAAGGAGTTTATTTTCCTTCTCAGTGCATATGATTTGTAATTCTGTGAGTTCCATTGGCTGTGTGGTGTTCTCTATCCTCAATTACACCCTGTCTCCATAAAATATGCTCTTACACATGTTTCAGACTGACTCATCTGATTCATTAAGCATCCCCCTTTTTCTACAAAGTTTAGATTACCTTTTAAAAAAACCCAAAACTTCTAGCTCTCATGGCTGTAAAGAGAACCATTTGGAAATTCAGTTCTAGATGTTTGTCTGTCTAACTCTATAGACGGCCTGAAACCTACTTCTGAAAGTTGTGAATTGCCTGGGATGTTAATTCTGAAGCCTAATTACAAGTTAAAATCACCATTAATTTTTTCACTATTTACTGTGCTAGCAGAAATCCTTTGTTAACATGCTTAACTGTTTTTGTTGTTGGAAGAAAGGCCGTTAAAGGTAATGGACGAGTTGTTTGTGCCCCTCACTTTAAAAAAGACAAAACAAAACTGTTAAGTAGTGAAGCTTGCAGGGGGAATCCTGTCTTTCCCCAAATTAACATCTAGGACCATTCTTTGAGACCTGAAGAAGAGAGCAAATTTAGCTGCTGCTCAGTCTTTCGTACCTTGCTATACTGGAAGTGGAACAAGCCATTGGTAGGCTTCATTGTTCCTACTTGGGGCCACATTCTATACTTTATCTTCTGTGCAGAGCTCCCACTGACAACATATGAAGCTCTGCTGTGGAAAGAAGGTAGCTTATAATCTATGTTTTCTCTCTTCTGTTGCTGCCACCACCAATCAGTAAACTCTGGCTTTGTTTTATTGTCTCCTTAAATAGCACTGAAGTTGCTTCCTTGCAGCCATTGTTGCTTACTTTGTTTTGCTGAAAAACTTAACATTTTTTATTTTTTGTTTTTTAATATTCTGATAGGTGTTTTCAGGGGGTTTGTTTTGGGGGGGGAGAGAGGGTTAGGAAAGCAAAGCAGCAATACTTGTCTTCCTTCAGGTGGAGGATGGAATACTTCTGCTACTGAGTGACAGCTATTTTTATAGGCTTTAAAGGGGACATCTCAAATTTGTTCCTGAGTCACTGAAGAAAAAATGAGCGAGTTATGTATTGAATTCACTTCAACAAAGTAAAAAAATATAGATGTAATGAGACAACAAATAGTAGTGTTATCAGACAGCAACTTCTTATTCTGAAGGATGAAATCAGATTGGGTGAGTGTAAGTCTGCCTTTCATTCATCACCCAGATGTTCAACACAAGCCCCTTTAGGAATGTTTGATCTCTGAGAAACTCACTGTAATTATAATTACCATATATGAATCCTGAAGGTAATATACTTAGTCTGTAAATTCAACATAAGTTCAGGGATAAGCATTAAAAAAAACAAAACCCCAACCAACCAGCCCTAGTTTTTGTGCTAGCTACATAAGCCTTTTACGTTCTCTTTGGAGAGCGATCTAGTTAGGAAGTGGAGACATAACTGTAGTATACTCTGTTATAGTATGGTTCAGAGATCAAAACTTGACCTGCTAGCTTAAGAACATGAAACCTACTACCCAAAGGTGAAAAATCCATGGCCTCTTTCAAGCCCTGCTGCATAGGATGGCCTGACCCTGACTCATTAACTTGCTGATGATGATGTCCAGGAACATTGTATGGCAAAATGCTCCCTCCTGTATGTGTGTTACTGTGTGTGTGAGAGAGAAATAACTGCCAAAGCTAAAATTTTAAATCCGGACAGCACAGTTTCTCTCCTTCCTCTTCCTCCTTATTCGTGCTTCTGATCTACAGTAGAACCTCAGAGTTATGAACATCTCAGGAATGGAAGTTGTTCGTAACTCTGAACAAAACGTTATGGTTGTTCTTTCAAAAGTTTACAAATGAACATTGACTTAATACAGCTTTGAAACTTTGTTATGCAGAAGAAAAATGCTGTTTTCCCTTTTTTCAGTAGTAGTAGTTTATATTTAACACAGTACTGTATGTATTTGGCTTTTTTCTTTTTTTCTTTTTTTGGTCCCTGCTGCTGCCTGATTGTGTACTTCTGGTTCCAAATGAGGTGTGTGGTTGACTGGTCAGTTCGTAAACTCTGGTGTTCCTGACTGTGTTATCCCATGTTATCTACTTCCCCATTACTTTCACTGTTTCCTTTTCACTTAGTCAAATTCCAGATCTTCTTCTGCAACACTCTAGCATAGTGGAGTTATCTTTCTCCCCCATCTTCCCAGCCAATAGGATCAGAACCAACAGTCGTGGAGAGGGAGACCTGCAGACTCATTTCCTCACAGCAGGAGCCTTTTCTTTATATGTGGTGCATTCCATTAAGCCATTCAAAATTTCCTCTTTCCTGACTGAGCTGGCAAATGGTGGTTTCAAGCTATGATATCGTTATATATGTTATACAGTTGATTTTTAAAAAAAGGAAGTATGTAATTTTCTCAATACATAAATGAGAGCAAAAATTCAAAGCAAGACTTCACCCAAAAATCCTGGCATCAAAGTTAGAAAGTACGGAAATGCCCTGCTCATAAAGCTTGCATACATATAAAATTGGTTATCTGACTTCCTTTTGTCACCTTTCTACGAACCCTTTTATTTTTGGCCACCATCCCTGCACCTAAACGTAGGGTACAGCCACTTAAGGGCTTCGCTGCTAGAAGTACTGCGGAGTGATGTAGCCAGTCTTTTTACTAAAACTCAAGTAAATACATTTCCTTCCACATTTGCTCTTCTTTGAATTTAATTAATTAATTAAATACGGTGAAATGTGGTTTATCCAGTGCTTAATTTGTAACGGAGCAAGCAATTAGGTGTTGGTGCTCAAACAATTTTTTTACATTGATAACTGATGCAGCAAGCCCAGAGGTGCTGGGGCTCAGCCCTGCAAACCCTGGCACAAATTAAGGACTAGGTTCATCCATCCTTAACGTGTTCTATATATCTTAATAACCAACTGAATCTGATCTACATTTCTGATCCTCTTGATTTATAACATTAAGGAAGCACTGGTCATGGCTGTTCAGTTAAGGTTGAGTTGAATTTTGCACTGCACATATATATATGTGTGTGTGTGTGTATCAAGAGAGGTAAGTTCTGTATGCCATTTTGATATATAAATTGCTTAGATGCATAATGCAATGTTTACTTGGCTCAGTGCACATTTTACTTTGGATTTCATGTTTCTTTTAATCTATTACAGGTCACAAAATAAATGCAAAAGTGAATCCTTATTCTCATCTGTGTAAACATCCTGGGACTATCTTTTTATAAACATTGATTTTTTGGTAGTATCTCAGTTCAGCACTCTGAGCCAGGTTTGATTTGGGCATAACTACCTCATCCATATTCAGAAATGGGTTATTGTAGCAACAAGTGACGTTGAATGCTGTCAACTAATTGTAAAACAGTAAGTCAGTTGTGGTGTACTTTAGTCCATTCTTAGGCTATCTTAAAAATGAATGAGAGTTTGTATCCTGTAAAATATGTTCCCAAATTGTGATTCATGAACCACTTTCTGGGGATCTATGGAGAGCAGACTAGTTATGTCATACTGGATCTCCTTGTTTCCATCTGAGAGAAGTTTAACAGTTGGGATGGGAAGATTAAATGAAGAGAAAAATTAGACAGCCTGATTAACTTTTCAGAAGGACAAAGCACTTAAAGCAATGACAGCTTAGAAGACATCAGTATTTTCCTAACATTACTTTTCATATAAGCAGCTAGTGTAGTTTCTACAGAGGTGTTAAGCAATGATGAATAAGAGGGGAAATAGTACTTGAGATGGTCTATTATAATTTTATATAAATTATTAAATTTGAGAACTATGCACGTGGGAAAATTATTCAAATCTTGAGTGTTCTAATCTTTTATGTGAGTCATCTAGAGTATCTAAATATATGAATAAAGCTGGTGGAAAACAAAACACATCCCTAAAACTAACAAGTGTCAGTTAATATGCACAACTGTCTATTTGCTGTGTCATCTGAAGCATTTGACGCAGTGTTCTGGGCAGGTTATTCCATTGACTGAGTTATTGATGAATGTTTTTTGCAATTGCTCCCTACCACAGGAGCTGGCTTCCAATTTTTCCCCAGCCGTGCCTACCCGCACTCCACCTTTTCCCCAAGCCCCTGCCCCCTCCCTGCCTCTTCCTGCCCCCTCCCCCAAGTGCACTCTGTCCCCGCTCCTCTCCCTCCCCTCCAGCGCCTCCCATGCACTGCAGAACAGATGATCTGTGGCGGGCGGGAGGCACTAGGAGGGAGAGGGAGGAGTTGATCAGTGGGGCCACCAGCAGGAGGGAGGTGGTGGGGGATGGAAGCTTGGATTTCGGTGGGTGCTAAGCACCTGCTAATTTTTTTTCGTGGATGCTCTAGGCTCCCTACTAATTACAAATTGAAGGAACCTCACTAGATTTGTAGATCAAAATTTTGACAGTGACTTGCACAATACACTTACGCTGCATCTGGCTACTCAGTGAAAATATACCTATATTTTTACATTAATTTCATGCAAGCCCAAACCCAGAAATCATTCAGATCCACTCCTATGTCAGTATCTTTTCTGCTGTCCTGTCACTGTAAACTGGAGGAAGTCCTCTTTGACATTTTGGAAGTACTTTTAGGAAAGTGGTTTCAGAGGGGTAGCCGTGTTAGTCTGAATCAGCAAAAACAACGAGGAGTCCTTGTGGCACATTTGTTAGTCTCTAGGGTGCCACAAGGACTCCTTGGTTTTTTTTAAGGCTTTCCTTTAGTCACTGTTCCTTTTTCCATTGTTTCACATGCAGTCTTTAACTTTTAAATTGGTGCACTTTGTCAAATTATTGTCTTTTCTGACAAAAGTACCCAATGAGCTATTTTTGAATAGTTTTGCTTGTGTTCTGTGCATTTTTGGACCAAATTTGAGTATTAATCTATTCATGAGTCATATGTGATAGTGTAGAATTAACGTTTAGAGTAAACGGGAACTTGTAAACCCTGTATCTTTAAAAGCTGGTTTTAGGTTGAAATCTCCATCCAAGACAATTGATATGTAAATCATGATAATTAAAGTTAGCAAAAATGGCAGCTGTTATTGCAGTGGCAGATAAAATGTGAAGGTGGATGAGATGAACTACTATGGTATGAATTTACTTTCAAAGGAACTGTTTTAAGTGGTTTAAAAAGGAACAGGAAAAACAGGAACACCAAACCTGTTTACCCAAAGGCATTGCTTATAATAGTGAATGACTTTAAAAATGTACAATGGATATAGTGTGAAAAGACAGATGGTTATATCCTTTTCTGCAGGTATAGCACTTCTGGGGTAATGTCAGTTATGATTAGTCAGGCACATCAAAGAAACCTGGAAAAGTATAAAAGGGCTATGGGAGAGATAAAAGGGGAAGGGAAAGCACGAGATGCCTGAAACCAGAAACTGTGACTGAGATGCTACCTGGCTGAGAGAGTTGGTGAAGAGAAAGGAGTCACCACTGGAAATGTAAAATCTTTTACTTTGTTTCAGTTAAACACAAGGAATGCCTGCCTGGTTTAGTTGTTCTTCAAGTGATTGCACATGTCCATTCCACTCCTGGTGCCAGTTCACCCAGCACATGGCCATCAGAAATTTTTTCCCTCAGCAGTACTAGTTGGGTGGCTCAAGCTTCCCCTGTGGCTGTGCATTACTGCATGCAGGTATTAAGGGCAGAGCCCCAGCCCTCCTCGTTTCCTTCTTACCACCCGTGATGGTCGTTGAAACTCTGTTCTATACCAGAATAGTTTTTTCTCTCAGCCTTTGTGAACATTGTGTGTGTGTGTGTGTGTGTGTAGTTAGTCTAGTCTTTAGTGTTGTTATGATAGTTAATAAGTTTTAGCTGTTATATTTTTTTAAAAAGTTTTTCAGTCTTGTTTTATTTTCCCATTTGCGGTTTTTTAATTCATGGTACTGAGGTACGCCCTGGTGACTGGGATTCAGGCTGTGTGCTTCTGGCTCTAAATCTGTGCCAGTGAGTGACGCGCACAATAGCTGCCTGAGGTGGACTGGTGTCAGATTTGTAGGGAGTTCAAATCTAGGACAAAAAAAGGCTCCAGCTCCACAAGGGGCACTGTTGAGCCTTGTGTCGGAAGTCACAGTCAGTTTCTTTGGCACTGCAGCAAGAGACCATCTTGATGCCAACTACCCCTGGAGGCATTCTCCAGTGATATGTCCTTAAGGTTGTTGAAGGTCCTAGTCAAATTATACCTTCAACTGCAGGACCCCATTCCCCCCGGGATCTAAACTTAGTATTGTCAAGACTTACAGGACCCCCATTTGAACCATTGGCTACCTGTGTGGTGCTGCATCTATCATTGTAGGTGACATTTTTGGAGACTGTTACCTCGGCCAGAAGAGTAGGGGAGCTGGGGCATTCATATATGATCTTTTTTTAAGGATAAGGTTTACCTGCATCCTCATCCGAAGTTTGTTCCAAAGGTGGTTTTCTTTCTCCACATCAACCAACCAATTTATGTGACTGTATTCTACCCAAAAACACATGTGACCAGGGAGGAAGAGCGTTTGCATGCCTTGGACATCAGAAGAGCCTTGACATTTTACCTGGACAGAAACAGAAGATTTTGTAAATCCTCCCAGCTGTTTGTAGCGGTGGTAACACAGACGATCAGTCTCCACCCATAGAATTTGTTCCTGGATCGCAGCTTGCCTATGCACGTGTTACGATTTGGTTAATGTTGCTCCACCAGCAGTCACAGCTCTTTCAACAAGGTCAGAGTGGCCTCGGCAGCCTTTTTGTCGCACGTTCCAATTGCAGATCTTTGTAGAGCGGTAACCTGGGTTCACATGTTTGTCTTCCACTATGCTGTGGCTCGAGACTCCAGCGACTGTGCTAGAGTGGGATGAGTTGATAGCTTGTGAGTCACCAAGAATGGAATGCACATGTGCAGTCACTTGAAGAGAAAATGATTACTAACCTGTTCTGTAATTCAAGATGTGTTCCATGTGCCAATTCCGTGACCCGCCCTCCTACCTTTTTTCGTTGGAGTTACAGCAAGAAGGAACTGAATGGGGAGCTGGGCAGCTCTGCCCTTTATGCCTGTATACAGTGGCATGTGGCAACAAGGGGAGCTTGACCTGCTCAACAGGTGTCACTGAGGGGAAAAAATTTTTGATGGCCATGGGCTGGGTGCACCAACAGGAAAGACTGGAATGGACATGTGAATGCATCTTGAAGTGTAAAATTGGATATTATGCAGAACAATTGTTTTGTGTTAATCTACTTTTTCCTCTATTTCAAAGTCCAGAATATTACTTTTATCTCAGTTTTTAATGCCTTGTTGTTAATTATACTTCTTGAATTTTAAGCTGATTAGAAATTGCCTGCAAGCCACCCTGGAAGGTAAAACAACCTTCAGCTGATAAAAGTAGGAAGGGTGTCTGAAGCCTACCCTACTTGAAATTTTCAATTAAAAGGGCACAGAATAGGGAGTTTCTCCCATAAGGTGTATTTGCAGGGTTATGGTTTGATAGATGCATAAAAAATGCTTAATAAACTCTGTTCTTGTCCATGTTTAAGGAGTAAAGGTAACAATGACAATAAAATAATGCTCTGCACCATCCAGTAGCAAGTATTGCCTCTGATCTTATACTTGGTTTCTCACAATCTCTCAATGGCTCAACTGATTTGCAAATATTTGATCTTCCACTAGTTCCTACCAGGAAGTTTATTGACAGCAGTGTTTTGTTATTTTTCATGCCATCATATGAGTGTCTGTTAGCTCTTTATTAAAGCTCGTCAAGGGACTTTTGATTAACATCTTCAACTTTTGTGAGCTACAGCCACCTTCTTATTGACCAAAAAACTTGTATATTCAGTAATTACCTTCTGCCTACTGAAGTAAACTATTTAAAAGTGGCCATGACAAATGTATCACTTCTTTGTAGCTTAACATTTTCGGTGGCATAAATTAGAGCATAGGTGTGATCTAAGAGTGCAACAAAATAGTCTGGCATTCTTGGACACTCATTTTGATATACGTGAACGGTCCAATATACCTTGAAAAGTGTTGAGGAATTGTTGGGGAAGGCTCATCAGGCAGATAGACTGCTGAATCTGAGCAAGTGTCAATAGGATGTGAGAAGCAGAGAATTCAATTCTTGACGATAGAGAAAACGTTGAAGTGGGATCCAGATGAAAAGAATGCAACCTCCTGATCAGATGCAGATGGAAGAAGTGTCTTGGCACTGTTGCTGTTTATCTATAGCAGCTGGGAATTCTGATCCAATCCCCACGTTTCAGACTTTCATCACAAGTGAACGATGAACATTTTTTAATTGAGGGTCGATATAATTTTGGCCAAATCCTGTAGCTGCTTTCCACAACCGACCGTAATCACTTCAGTTTCAGCTAGGTTGAGTCTCATCTGTTTTGCTCTAATTCATACCCTAATCTCACCCAGACTTTGGGAAAGTCACTCAGCTGAACACTTCAACTAGAATTAAGAAATTCTCTCTTAAAAGGAAAAAGATTGACTGCAGGTGCACCACTTAGAGTTATGCTCTACAGACCTCCATTGTAGTATAATTCTTGTTTTGCCAGTCTTTTGAGCATCCTCCTGCATCTCAGAGGGAAGGGGAGGTTTCTGTTAACGTTTTAAGGTCCACCAGAGCAACCTCCTCTCAACCCTGAAGAGTAGACCTTTTCCACAAGTCCAGAAAGAATAAATTCCCATGAAATTTGGAGGTTGAGGAAACTTGAGCCTGTTTCTTCATAGAGCATTAGTAATAGGGAGATGTTTCAGCTAGAGTTGACTTAGGGTATGTCTACACTACGAAATTAAGTCGAATTTATAGAAGTCGGTTTTTTAGAAAGCGTTTTTATACAGTCGATTGTGTGTGTCCCCACACAAATGCTCTAAGTGCATGTAATTGGCGGAGTGTGTCCACAGTACTGAGGCAACCGTCGACTTCCGGAGCATTGCATTGTGGGTAGCTATCCCACAGTTCCCGCAGTCTCTGCCGCCCATTTGAATTCTGGGTACATTTGAATCCCAGTGCCTGAGGGGCAAAAACATTGTCACGGGTGGTTCTGGGTACATATCGTCAGGCCCCCCCCCCTTCCCTCCCTCCCTCCCTCCCTCCATGAAAGCAAGGGCAGACAATCGTTTTGCCCCTTTTTTCTTGAGTTACCTGTGCAGACGCCATACCACGGCAATCATGGAGCCCGCTCAGCTAACTGTCACTGTATGTCTCCTGGGTGCTGGCAGACGCGGTACTGCATTGCTATGCAGCAACAGTTTATTGCCTTTTGGCAGCAGACAGTGCAGTATGACTGGTAGCCATTGTTGACGTAGTCCAGGGTGCTCTTTTAACCGACCTTGATGAGGTCAGGGGCGTCTAAGCCAAGTCATTTCCCTTTTAAGTTTCGTTTCATGGCAATTCAGCCCTACCCATTGCGGCTGGTGGGGCCATAGACGGAACCCATATCCCTTTCTTGGCACTGGCTCAACAAGCCGGCGAGTACGTAAACCGTAAGGGGTACTTTTCAATAGTGCTGCAAGCACTGGTGGATCACAAGGGACATTTCACCAACATCAATGTGGGATAGCCGGGAAAGGTACATGACGCTCGCATCTTCAGGAACTCTGGTCTGTTTCAAAAGCTGCAGGAAGGGACTTTATTCCCAGACCAGAAAATAACCGTTGGGGATGTTGAAATGCCTATAGTTATCCTTTGGGACTCAGCCTACCCCTTAATGCCATGGCTCATGAAGCCATACACAGGCACCCTGGACAGTAGTCAGGAGCTGTTCGATTACAGGCTGAGCAAGTGCAGAATGGTGGTAGAATGTGCATTTGGAGGTTTAAAAGCGCGCTGGCGCAGTTTACTGACTCAGTTAAACCTCAGCGAAACCAATATTCCCACTGTTATTACTGCTTGCTGTGTGCTCCACAATATCTGTGAGAGTAAGGGGGAGACGTTTATGGCAGGGTGGGATGTTGAAGCAAATCGCCTGGCCGCTGGTTACATGCAGCCAGACACCAGGGCGGTTAGAAGAGCACAGGAGGGTGCGGTGTGCATCAGAAAAGCTTTGAAAACCAATTTCATGACTGGCCAGGCTACGGTGTAAAAGTTCTGTTTGTTTCTCCTTGATGAAACCCCCCGTCCCTTGGTTCACTCTACTTCCCTGTAAGCTAACCACCCTCCCCTCCTCCCTTCGATCACCGCTTGCAGAGGCAATAAAGTCATTGTTGCTTCACATTCATGCATTCTTTATTCATTCATCACACAAATAAGGGGATAACTACCAAGGTAGCCCAGGAGGGGTGGTGGAGGAGGGAAGGACAAGGCCACACGGCACTTTAAAAGTTTAAAACTTTAAAACTTATTGAATGCCAGCCTTCTGTTGCTTGTGCAATTCTCTGGGGTGGAATGGCTGGGTGGCCGGAGGCCCCTGCACCACGTTCTTGGGCGTCTGGGTGAGGAGGCTATGGAACTTGGGGAGGAGGGTGGTTGGTTACACAGCGGCTGTAGGGGTGGTCTGTGCTCCAGCTGCGTTTCCTGCAGCTCAGCCATATGCTGGAGCATATTAGTTTGATCCTCCAGCAGCCTCAGCATTGAATCCTGCTTCCTCTCATCACACTGCCGCCACCTTTCAGCTTCAGCCCTCTCTTCAGCCCGCCACCTCTGCTCCAGGTCATTTTGTGTTTTCCTGCACTCTGACATTGTCTGCCTCCCCGCATTCGTCTGTGCTCTGTCAGTGTGGGAGGACAGCATGAGCTCAGAGAACATTTCATCACAAGTGCGTTTTTTTCGCCTGCTGATCTTCACTAGCCTCTGGGAAGGAGAAGATCCTGTGATCCTTGAAACACATGCAGCTGGTGGAGGAAAAAAAAAGGGACAGTGATATTTAAAGACACATTTTATAGAACAATGGGTACCCTCTTTCATGGTAAACCTTGCTGTTAACATTACATACGTAGTACATGTGCTTTTGTTCCTCGGTCACATTTTGCCTCCCCACACCGCGTGGCTATCCCCTCATCCCTCCCCCCTCCCTGTGGCTAACAGCGGGGAACATTTCTGTTCAGCTATAGGCAAACAGCCCAGCAGGAATAGGCACCTCTGAATGTCCCCTTAGAAAAGCTCCCTGTTTCAACCAGGTGACCATGAATGATATCCCTCTCCTGAGGATAACACAGAGAGATAAAAAATGGATGTTCTTTGAACGCCAGCAAACATACACTGCAATGCTTTGTTGTACAATGATTCCCGAGTACGTGCTACTGGCCTGGAGTGGTAAAGTGTCCTACCATGGTGGACGGAATAAGGCTGTCCTCCCCAGAAACCTTTTGCAAAGGCTTTGGGAGTACATCCAGGAGAGCCACGAATGGCAGGGCAAATTAATCATTAAACATACTTGCGTTTAAACCATGTATAGTATTTTAAAAGGTACACTCACCAGAGGTCCCTTCTCCGCCTGGCGGGTCCGGGAGGCAGGCTTGGGTGGGTTCGGGGGGTACTGGCT
Source organism: Natator depressus (assembly GCF_965152275.1). Taxonomy (NCBI): domain Eukaryota; kingdom Metazoa; phylum Chordata; order Testudines; family Cheloniidae; genus Natator; species Natator depressus. Next base: position 244,919,334 of record NC_134235.1, read on the forward strand.
CCAGGTCCAGGGTGAGAAACAGTTCCTGGCTGTCGGGAAAACCGGTTTCTCCACCTGCTTGCTGTGAGTTATCTACAACCTCATCATCATCATCTTCCTCGTCCCCAAAACCTGCTTCCATGTTGCCTCCATCTCCACTGAAGGAGTCAAACAACACAGCTGGGGTAGTGGTGGCTGAACCCCCTAAAATGGCATGCCGCTCATCATAGAAGTGGCATGTTTGGGGCTTTGACCCGGAGTGGCCATTTGCCTCTCTGGTTTTCTGGTAGGCTTGCCTCAGCTCCTTAAGTCTCACGTGGCACTGCTTCAGGTCCCTGTTATGGCCTCTGTCCTTCATGCCCTGGGAGATTTTGATAAATGTTTTGGCATTTCGAAAACTGGAACGGAGTTCTGATAGCACGGACTCCTCTCCCCATACAGCGATCAGATCCCGTACCTCCTGTTTGGTCCACGCTGGAGCTCTATTGCGATTCTGGGACTCCATCATGGTGAGCTCTGCACTCACCTGCAGCTTGCCACTCTGACCAAACAGGAAATTGAAATTCAAAAGTTCGTGGGCCTTTTCCTTTCTACCTGGCCAGTGCATCTGAGTTGAGAGTGTTGTCCAGAGTGGTCACAGTGGAGCACTCCGGGATAGCTCCCGGAGGCGAATACCGTCTAATTGCGTCCACAGTACCCCAAATTTGACCCGGCAAGGCCGATTTCAGCGCTAATCCCCTTGTTGGGGGTGGAGTAAGGAAATCTATTTTAAGAGCCCTTCAAGTCAAAAAAAAGGGCTTCGTTGTGTGGATGGGTGCAGGCTTAAATCGATTTAACGCTGCTCAACTCCTCAACTCCTAATGTAGACCAAGGCTTACTGGCTAAGTCTCTCTGAAGTAAAAAAGTCTTAGACCATTTTTCTCCCTGAATCCAGGAGTTTAGAAGAGGAGTCTAGAATGCCCTCTCAATGTCTAAAAACCAGATTATCTTGAATGCCTCCTTCAAGGGCTCTGTGCTTCCCTCTAATCTCATAATTTTTTTTCTCATGACCAAATCGAGCTTCATAGTATTGCACATGCTTTGCCTCTAGTACTTCTCTGAAGAGCACAAATGGAGATTCATAATTTTACCAAAACTACTCCCTTCCAACTGTGACTCTTTTGGGCCAAATCTTATGCTGGTTAAACTGGTATATCTTGTTTGAAACGAATGGAACTATGCCAGTTTACATCAACCGAGGATCAAGTCCTGCATCTTTACTGTAGTCAGCGTTAAAAGGTAAATACTGTGCATGGGAAATTTTGTTCGAATTTTGAACGTTTTTGCTCTCCAGTAACTGAACGCTGAAGTTTCCAATTTCATACTTAACATAGGCTATTCCTGCGTTTAAAAAAAAAAGTCTTAGCTAGATTTAACACAGTCAAAATTAGTTATGGGAGATTGAAAACCAGCTACTGTTCACTTTCAGAGGGAAATCTTCAGATTTTAAAAAACTTCAAACCCAATTGCTGTTTAGTAAAGACCATTTGTTGTTTGTTGGTACCAGTCGGGGAAGTCTGCTTTCTTGGCAGTCTGCTTCCATGATGACGCAAAGATGTCAACCTCGATGCTGGAGACATCCCCCAAGGCATTCAATACAGCCAGTGAAGAGGCTGATACAGAAGGCCAGTTGCATCTAGATCAGGCTTCCCAATCCCTGGATCTGCTCTTGACAGAAAGTCTTCTGTGAGAGTAGGAACAGTTTCTGGAGGAGGCCCTGGACTCTCTGAAGTGGGAGACCCAGGAACCCACTTTGGACTCTGACAAGGAGTAAGATTACTCCGAAAGCCATGGTAGTGAGGTACCGAGAGAAGTCCTTGGAGGCCAGGACCTAGATCTATGTCAAGACTGTGGTACTAATGGCAGCATTGAAAGTTTTCTGGTTATATCAGTGCTATGTGATGAGGTTAAGCTGGTATTGGGGTCCCAGACATGCTCGTTTAAAGAGGCCAGTAAGGGCAGTACCAGACCTGAGACTGATGGGGCCACCAGAGACCACGGAACATGCAACGGTGCTGGTGGAGGATCTTTGTCTAAAATCAGCAGTGATGGTGGTACCAAAGGCACAATAGATCTCTCACAGCCACATAGGCCTCTAGTGGTGTTGGCACCAAAATGGATTGTTGCTCCTCCATAAGCAGTGATAAAATGGATCGACTGATGTCACCAAGGAAGTAGCTGCTCTCGATAGAGTCAACTGCTCAGCTCTTTGAGAGCCACTGTGAGCTGGTTCTGGGGAGCAGCAAGCCAAACAGTGCACTCTACCATCAGTGCCAAAATGGCCTTCTGCTGCAGAGAAGTTCCATTTTGAGGGCTTCAGAGAAGTTGATGCAGTCTTCTTATGCTTCAGAGGACAGGAGTGGTCAGAGCTATTATGCCTTGAAGAGGATGGCCCTGATGAAGAAAATCTCCTATGGTCTCTGTCTGCTGGCAAGACTGGGAGAGCACTCCTAGAAGGAGTGGTCAGTGATCTCCCTTTTACCATTCAAGGGGATTCTGATGCTGGGAGAAGCCTCCAGGAAAATTATATCCAAGGTATTCTTCTCTCTGCTTCTTTATGCTAGATTTGAAGCCCAGCACATCGGATACCTATCTCTAATATGAATCTAACCCCAAACTTTAAGCAGTGAGAGTGTAGGCCACTAAGAGACATTGGTTTATGACGGTCAGAGCAGGGCTTAAAGCCAGGGGACCTTGGCATAGGTTCTACACGATAGGTGTGGACCAGAGGCCTCCAGAGCCTAATAAAAGAAAAGGGAAAAAAAAATCAAATAAAGAAACGAGGATGTTCAAAGGGCAGAACAAGCACCATCAGTTTAAAAAGGCTAACTGTAAGCGACTTTGTCCACAGAGGACAAAGCTGTAAAGTACAGATATGCTCCGACTGGACCACAGACAGTAAGAAGGAACTGAAGGAGGGGGTGGGAAAGCTCCTCTTATTATAGCCTCAGGTGAGAGCATGAAGAAACCAGGGCACAAATGGGGCTGCTCCTGTGGGTACCACCAGGGAAAAGTATTCAGTATCAGTGCATAAGATGAGCACACACCTACAGAATAATGGACAAAGGCAAGCACTCAAAGAAGAACTTAACCCTTCACGCTTCCTTCTGCCCTTATCACCTTCACCCACCCCTCATTAACTTCTATCCCTATTTTTGTCTTAAGCAACTTTTAAGAACATAAGAATGGCCATATTGGGTCAGACCAATGGTCCATCTAACCCAGTATCATGTCTTCCAAAAGTGGCTGGTGCCAGATGCTTCAGAGGGAGTGAACAGAACAGGGCACTTTATCGAGTGATCCACTCAGTCATCCAGTCCTAGCTTCTAGCAGTCAGAAGTTTAGGGACACCCAAAGCAAGGGGTTGCATCGCTGACCATCTTGGCTAATAGCCATTGATAGACCTATTCTCCGTGAACTTTTCTAATTCTTTTTTTAACCCTATTATGAGTTTGGCCTTCACAACAAGTTCCACAGGTTCACTGTGTACTGTATGAAGAGGTACTTCCTTATGTTTGTTTTAAACCTGCTGCCTATTAATTTCATCAGGTGACCTCTGGTTCTTTTATTACGTGAAGGGGTAAATAACATTTTCTTATTCACTTTCTCCACACCATTTGTGATTTTATATCCTGTCTCCCCTCAGCAGTCTCTTTGTCCAAGATGAACAGTCCATCTTTTTAATCTCACTTCATGAAAACTGTTCCATGCCCCTAATCATTTTTGTTGCCCTCCTCTGTACTTTCCCCAATTGTAATATATCTTTTTTGAGATGGGGTGACCAGAACGGCATTCAGTATTCAAGCTCTGGGCATACGATGGATTTATATAGTGGCACCGTGGTATTTTCTATCTCTATGTCCCTTTGCTAATGGTTCCTAACATTCTGTCAGGGTTTTTTTGCTTTGTTTTGTTTTTTTTTAAACTGCACATTGAGCAGATGGGTTTTAGAGAACTATCCACAATGACTCCAAGATCTTTTTGGAGTGGTAACAGCTAATTTAGACCCCATCATTTTTTATGTACAGTGAGTATTTCTTTTTTCCAGTGTGCATTACTTTGCACTTATCAACATTGAATTTCATCTGCCATTTTGTTGCCCCCTCCCCCAGTTTGTCAGATCCCTTTGTAACTTTGCAGTCAGCTTTGGACTTCACTATCTTGAGTAATTTTGTGTCATCTGCAGATTTTGCCACCTCACTGTGTACACCCTTTTCCAGATCATTTATGAATATTTTGATGTTCCATGTGGTTTCCCTTGCTTCTTTTCTACCCCTCTCTAGATTCAGGAGATTGGTATGCTCCCCTAAATTTATAGGATGCCTACTTCCGTGCGGCAATTTGCCTTGGCCAAAGGCAGTTCCTAAGGCTTGTGATAGGTGGAAAAACTGTACCAGTTAACCATTCCATCCTTTGGACTATCATCATATTTCACCAAATATGACTGTGGTGGCAGCCTGTCTCCACTGGGGGCATCCCTACCTGGACAGCTGGTTGGTATGGGATCACTCCTGTGATCAGGTAGGGACCAGTATCCATCCAATTCTCCATTTGTTCAGCAGTTTGTGCCTGAAAACAAACAGAGAAAATCCAATTAGATGATGAGTTCATTGGGGTGGTCCTGGATTCGACCTCAGCCAGGGCTTACCTGCCTCTTCCCAGGTTCCTGTCTATAGCGGCCCTCTGTGTCATTCAGAGAACACCCATGAATCACAGTGAGGAATTGCCTCGAGCACGTAGGTCACATGGCTTCTTGTATATGTGACCCTTCACGCTAGGCTGCACTTCTAGGGAATGCAGACATGGCTCAAGTCAATCTACCACCGTTATGTTCACAAACTGGACAAGTTAGTATTCATCCCAGACAGGGTGTTACTGTCTCTGAATTGTTGGATGAGTCAGGGGAATATGTGAGGGGAAAAATCATTCTCTCCATTTCTCCCTCCTATGACTTTGACAGATGCAGAGGGCAGCACTCTGGGCGGCGGGGCTGCGAGTTCCTGCGGGGCAGCACGGTGGTGTGGCTGGCTCCGGCCAGGTGGCGGGGCTGCCAGACATGCTGCTCTGAGCGGCATGGTAAGGGGGCTGGGGCGTTGGATAAGGGGCAGGGGGTCAGTTGGATAGGGTAGAGGTCTGGGGTGGGGGCGGTCGGGGAACGGGGGGGAGGTTGGATAGGCATGGGAGTCCTGGGGGGCCTGTAAGGGGGTGGGGTGTGGATAGGGTTTGGGGCTGTCAGGGGTCAGGGAGCGGGGGGGATGGATAGGGAGTGGGGTCCTGGAGGGGCGGTTAGGGTAGGGGGGTCTTGGGAGGAGGCATTCAGGGGACAAGGAGCAGGGGGGTGGTTGGAGGTTCTGAGGGGGGCAGTCAGGGAATGGGAAGTGGGAGGGGGTCAATAGGGGGTGGGGGCCAGGCTGTTTGGGGAGGCACAGCCTTCCCTACCCGGCCATCCATACAGTTTTGCAACCCCGATGTGGCTCTCGGGCCAAAAAGTTTGCCCGCCCCTGCTCTAAATGGATACCAGCTACGTTGTTATGTGATATGCTGCCAAAGATAGCTCGTCATCTGTGAAGTTATCAGTATGCAGTGTTGTTGTAGCCATATTTGTCCCAGAATATTAGAGAGACAAGAGGGGTGAGGTAAAATCTTTTACTGGACCTGGTCAGAGCACTCCTGCTTTCATGGCATTTGTGGGCAATGTCCCTACTGTAGATGTGTGCAGAGCAGCAACGTGGTTCTTAAGTGTTCCTACAAAAACTCTTGTGATGAGACTCCTAGCCTCAACTCCATTAATAGTAGCTTGGAAATCACCTATGGCGTAATGGACATATACAAATACTCGAAGAAGTGATTACTCACTTTCTTGTAACTGTTTTTTTCGAGATATGTTGCACAGGTCTATTATATGACCCACCCTCCTTCCCCAGCGCATTGTAGTCTATCATTAGGATCCCAGCACGAAGGAACTGAAGGAATGGTGGGATGGATCCAGCTTTTATACTCTCAGTTGGAAGCACAAAGCAATTGGGATGTGTGTGGGGCTGCCACTACGGGTACTGTTTGGGAAATCTTTGGCTGGGGCACAAGACGCATGCACACTTATGGTGTAATGGATATATATATGCAACACATCTCAAACAATGGTTACAGAAGGCGAGTAGCTGTTTCTTTTTCACTGGTAACTAGAGTTCTTAGAGTAGATTTTTCAGTACAGGTTCACACACTTGGGGTGCACATGTGCACACAACAGAAGGCAGAATCCTCAGACAGGCCCTGACCACAGCAGGATTGAGGGTTGTAGGGGACCTGTATTGAAAATCCTCAAAGGAGAAGGTTTCTTCAGGAAATCCAAGAAAATTAAATATAAAAGCTGTTAATGTAATCGCAGGGCTACTTACATTATGTTAGGGATGTGTAAAGAAAAATTTTAGGTTCTCACAGTAATACTAACATTTATTATTGAGTAGACTGCTCATTGTATTCTCTTGTATATTCTGTTTAAATTTGCGAACTTAACAATGCATTAATACAGCCTTTTACACTTTGTGCGTGTATGTATCATAGAAATCTTTTTATATGCTTGTGTGGTGCATGTTTATTCAAGATGAAGTGTGTTCCACCCAATGTTGGGCACATTAGAAGTCTGATGTAACTGCAGCAACGATATGTGGCTAGATAGAGAGTGAGTAGTACTCTAACTGTACACTTGAGGGCTCTGTAGACTGTGAGGAATGGTGCAGAAACAATTACAGTTGAAGACTATTTTAGGTAGATTGGTGCATTGTACCTGTGCAGGGTTTAATGTTGGCTGGGCTATTTGGCTATTTGCCATAATTGGCTTTCCATTCCTTTGATTGGAATCATAGATAAAAATTTGCCAATCCACTTTGTTGGCTGAAAGTATTAGAAAAGTAATCCGTCTTTTAAAACTGTCCTAGCAAAATCATAAGGTATAAAAAATTCTTTCTAGAATGGGATTAATGAGAACTGTAAAGCTTAAATAATTTTAAACAATTTTCTGTGGTTTTAAGGGAAAAAAGCTAGTCTAGGCAGTATGAAGGCATAAGCACTTATATGCTTTTTCCCTTGTGTGTAAAAATATCTTGCATGTGCTCTTACAATGTATATGTATATATGTGTGTGAAATTATATAATAATTCTTATTTAATTTGCCTTATGTTCAGAATATTTAAATATATTGAAAATGTTTTATTTTTCCTAGGGGATCAGAGCACGTATTTTGGAAACACTTGTTATGCTTATTCTTCTTGGGCTGCTTATCTTTGGAATAGTGTGGGTGGCGTCAGCTCTCATTGACAATGATGCTACCAGTATGGAGTCTTTGTACGGTATGGAATATTTTTAAAAATAAGTTTAGCTGTGTACAGCATAGAAGTTGATGTTTTCAATTAAAATTCATCTATAGTAAATCCCCATACTGCATTAATTTTTTTTACTTTGAACAAATGTAATCCATTCCCAATCAGTACTTGATTTTTGCATTCAGCTAGTGTTTTTACATGATTCTTATGGCATACTGAGGAAATTCAGCTTTCTTGTTCAGAGTGTCTACATACCTAATGTTAGAAGTAGGTTCTTCAAGTAGCTTTTAAGATATTTGGCTTTTCTTCCTAAAGTGTCAAGGAGATTGTTGTCCACAATTTTATAAACTGCTTAATTCTTGATTTACTTTTTAAAATCGTATTGTGCAATCCTGAAAAAGTCATTTCCTTAAATTGTTCTAACTTAAGGAAGGATCTAAGTTTAAGCCAGTCAGACTCAAAAGTAAATTTTCTTAGTGTTTGCTAACTACTAGTAAATATATTCAAATAGAACATAAACAGCACATATTTAATAGGCTATCACTCTTGAAAATTTCCTTTACAGATCTTTGGGAATTCTACCTCCCTTATTTATATTCCTGTATATCGCTGATGGGATGTTTATTACTTCTCTGTAAGTATTTTCCGGACTATTGTAGAAGAAAAGTAATATTTTTAGGTCATAGGAGGTTCAGGTGACTTTACTGCATATAACTTGAGGATGAAAAAAGAATGAATTAGAGGTATTATGACACTTTCCCAAGTGCTTTTTTCACTTAGATTTTTTCTCAGTTATTTTGCTAGTTGTAGATTTGTGTTCCCATGCAGGTTTTTCTCTTTAAAACTTATACCTCAAACTTTTGGTTCTTGAAATATGTAAACAAATAGAATTAACATCTTTCATCTTAGGACCTCAGGACCTCAAAGCAATTTGCAAATGAAATGAACTAATCCTCATGCTGCTTACAAGGTATCCACATTTGTACAAAGTGTGGGGGGAAAAAACCAGCATTGCACAACAAGTCAGGGACAGGAATTGATCCAGAACTCAGTCTCATGCTATTATCATTAGGCAGTTCTCCCTCCTTTGCGCCTGAAATGTCTCCTTATGTACCCAGAAAGGAAAATCCCTGACCCACCGGCCATGGTGACCTGGGTTCTGGCCAGTCTTACTGGTGGATCATTTGACTATTGTACATCCAGTCACTACCTCTGATCGGCCAGGGCCACTTAGAGTTTGACTCTCTCTCCCATTGGGGAGGAATGGTGATGTAAAGCTACAGATCCCAGTGAGAGCCCACAGTTACCTTATAATTTGAACCATGTTTCTCTGCAGTTACTAAGAAAGGGAGAGTGGCCTTCTCCCTTTGACTGTCATGAGTTTTGTCTGAATTCTAGATAAAAAGCGTACAGCCATTGTGGGAATTTTGTAATTGGCTCACTACAAAGGACAGGGCCAGCAATTGTCACTTTATCAGACCTGAAGAACTTTGGATTTAGCTGTCTGATTTTAGGCACCAAGTCTGAAATTTTTTACATAACTCTTAAGGTTTGTACTGAAATACTGTTTAATAAAAATAGAGGGTAAAAGGAAAGGAACAATCCATTTCATTCTTCTGATACTCCTTGTTAAACAAGAATGCCTTTTCTAATAATGAACGTCATTTAGGTCTTTGCCTCTCCCACTTTCCAAATCATCACCTCCACCATCTCCCACATACATACACTGTTTGAAGGCAAAGGTGTTCTTCATGACCTTTCAGTACTGGAGATTTGTTACAACTGGCAGCAAAAATGGAGATACCTACCAAAATGTGTGAAAACGCCATTCTTGAGAACCACCTAACTTGTTGGTTTAAAATGCTTTTTGGTGGTAATGTCTTCATTAGTAGTGTATTAAATGAGAGGTGGTTTTAAAAATTTGTAAGAAATTTACTGAAGCTATTATCAGCTTAATAAGATAGGAAGCAAAACTACATTTATGTATTTGTGTAAAGCCGCAGTTAACCATTTATTCAAAGTATATGGCGGCAGATATGTAAAGAGTAGCCAGCTTAAACAAATGAAGGGATCTTTGATTACATTCTACTCCATGCTGGTAAAAAGTTTTGGATCACCAGTTTATAATCTCAGAACCAGGCCCAGGGGATTGTTCAATATTCCGTGAAACCTGATATTTCTAGTGTGATGGTGGAGTACAGAGGTCTAATCAAAATGTAGCTGAAAAAGAAGAATATTCAGTTATAAGTAAGAGTATGTGCATAATGTGGATATAATTGCTGTGCATTTTCTAATCAAGGTTATTTATATCTTTTCCTCCACAGTATGCACGCCAGTGGGGCTTTCACGAATGTTTACAGTGATGGGTCAGTTGCTGGTGAAGCCAACAGTAAGTACAATGTATTTCTACACTTTTGACAATATTTTAAAATAGAAGGTACAGTAACATAGCCATATTCAGACAAATTTCTTTTTGCAAAATACATTGCTTGCACATATTAAACAATGATAATTGATTGTGCTACTGGATTGCAAAACTTTCTGGTATCTGCACTTTAAAACCAATGCCCCATGTTTTATACAATGTGGCCCCAGTCTAGCAAAGATTTATACATGTGCTTAACGTTAGTAATCAAGCGACTACTAATATGCTTAAAATTAAGCATTTACATAAGTCTTTGTAGAATCAGGGCCTGAGTTGCTCCTATTGGGATTGATTGTAGAATATTTTGCATGTTTTTGTTTTTAAATGACTATTTTAATTTATAATGCCCAATTCTGTAAATCATATGTAATTACTTATTCTAGAATCACTGAATTTATGCAATCATATATACGTGGATAGTAACTTTGCTGTCTAATTCCACTAAGTTTTCATAGTTTAGTATAGAAATATTGAATAGGTAAGAAATAGAACATCTTGGTTTCATAGCATCATATCTGTGCTCTTCATAAAAATTTTCTTTGGTGGTATTTGTTTTTTCCAACTTAACTGACTAGCTTAATATATTGTATACACTATGGTTGAATTAAACACTACGGTACTGATATTTTTTATTTGCGGTAATGCCAACTGTGTGTTAGATACTTTCCAGACACTTAAAAAGGCTGGTCCCTGGTTTGAGGTGCTCACAGTCGAAGATCAAATGAGAGAGGTTTGGGAGGGGAAAAGCAACAGAGAACTTATGTACTAGGGAACTTGGTTCACTATAGGCAGTATGGCAGAAATGAATTTGTAAGAGGGACTTATATGTGGATGCGGTAGTGGCCTTATGTGTGAATTCAGGGAAGCTTATTCTATACATGAGTGCTGCATGAAAGAAGGCATGGAGATGACTGTGTGAGAGCATTAATTTTTTTCCATTTCATTGCCCAGTATTTTTAGGAATAAAATGACTGGTAAAACCGTACTTGTGACATTGGAGAGCATAAAGCATTTCCACACCTATTAAGTTTTTTAAGCTCAAGTGCTCTGTAGATACACAAAACCTAACAACGTCACTAAAATTACATGCTTTTTCACAACTTCACTGGCAATTTTGCCATTTGAAATGTCGGACTCTGTGAAAACTGTTTTGTCGTGTAAACTTTACAGTAATTGTTTTTACAAACTCTGCAATTCTTCCTTATTGTAGTCTAGTCAAATGTGAAGTTTGATAAGTTGTCAGCCATTTTTGATTTTTTTGTGCACAAAATGATTAAAAAAATATTTTTGGTGTAACTTAAATGACTGAATTTAGCTTAAACTCCTCTTAACCCCCCCCCCCCAATTCCTTTGGACTGAGACTAAACAAGTTTCAGACCAAAAGGAAAGTTATGGGAAAGTTAGCCATGTGATTATAATTAGAGTTCTGAGTATCTTTAATCATAGACAATGTGATAATATTTTATGCAGCCTTCTTGTACCAGTAATGTTTTATATTTTCTTCAAAAGTAGGTTTTAATCCAAAAAGTAGACTCATAAATTCTGGCAAGCAAGATATCCATTTAAATGAATGTGTTCATCAATTAGCATTTGCATTTCTAATTTCAGATCCTTGAAGACCTGGATGAACAGATATACATCATCACCTTAGAGGAAGAAGCAATCCAGAGGAGACTAAACGGTACATGTGTTGTGTAATATAATATTTAAACCAAAGAAAAACAGCACTTCCTGGTCTTGAGCATTCATTTCACCATAAAATAAGTAGGATCTCTTACCTTGTCCTGGAAGCTGTAGGCTTTCACTCATCTAAACTATTCCATGCCCCTACTTGCACAGAACCATGAGGATCCTCCCTGTTTTATTTTATAATATCTGTTATTGGTGGTTTTCTGATCATGTTCAGGAAGTCTGTCTGTGATGTGAAGGCTCAGACTAATTGGCAACAAGTCAATTGTTTTGCCACTACAATCAAACATATTTCTAAAACGCTATAAGTAAATTCTTAGTCTAATTTGGAGAGGAATCCAGTTATTAATAAGACACTGGGTACTGTAAAGAGGAAGGATTTCTGCATTTTGTCAGCTTAGGAGATGAGTGCTCACTTGGTGATCCTTGATTTATTTTTTAATGAATTATTAGCTTAAATTTTACATATCAGAGCAGCTTTCCACAATCCAGAGTCTCCCAACAGAGAATTTTAAAGTAATCCATTACAGTAGGTTCAGAAAGTTTTAAGTAGTTCATGCTTTTTAGTGTAACTTTGCTCCTTGGCTGTGTCTTTCATGTGATCTCAAAGCTCTTCATAAACAGTTATTGGTGAAGTGCATCTGTATAATGTTGCAAACACTAAGATTTCAAAAAAAGTTGAGTCTATTAAAAATCATGATTTTTTAAAATTTTTTGAAGGTTTACCTTTTTAATTGATCTGTTTTTAACCCTGTGAAGAAGCCATACATCCCCAACTTGTGTGACCATTTTCAGAGTGGAAAAAAGCCCTTATACGTAGGTCCTGCACCCAGCCTGCTGGTATCTCACTCTAATCACTCAGGGGAGGCTTTATTATCTTCCTCTCCTGCCAACTTCCTGGCAAACTCTGCTCTACTGGATTTTTCCTCCATTTCCCTTCAGTCTTCTGCCCTCACTGACATTTCTCTTGCCCTATTTCCCTGCATTCTTACCTTCAGTCTTCACTCTACATTCCCTTGTCCCCTTGTTGTTTTCTGTTTGGGACATGCAGTGCTACCGTCTTCACCAAGGTGTTGATAAATTGTATAATGAATTGGTTGACCACACTTTGGTTCATTATACAGTGTGCTCGAGACCAAATAATCAGTTTCTGTCTGGTTTATTAATATGGTACAAGAAAAGGTTCTATAGGATACCAGTTTCTAAAGAGCAGTCCTGTGTAGTGATATTGCATTCACCTTACACAGAAGATATGCTCCCCAAAGTTATGTTCTTAAAGTCCTCTTTTTATACCTTACTCGTGCAACCCTTCTGCCAGTTGTAGTCGGCAGCAACAAGGGCTGGGTTCAGTATCTAGGGGTTCCTTTTCAATGGTACAACACAAAACCAGCTCGATCCCCCACTCATTAACCTGGGACAATTACACACCACCCTTTGGGTGTCTCTGAGGCAACACTTCCTCTTTATCAAGCACAGAGTCGGAGTGTAAAATAGAAATTTCTAATAAAAGGAGGGAAGTAACCTGGCATTAATTTGGGAAAACGCCACAAGCAGGATTCATAAACATAAAGCCATAAACAAAAGACCCACCCGAGAGTAGGTTGGGCAATGTCTCTTTGCCTCAGGTTATTAAGTCCAGCAACTAAAAAATGCCCCTTTCTCCCTCCACCACACTGCACTCCCAGTTGTTGTTCTTGGTCCGAGGTGCATCTGTGTGAACTCATCTCCCACTCTCTGCTGTTGTGGAACGTCTTGACACTTAACACAGCTCTCAGTGATTTCAGATTTGTGATTTCAACTCTGTGATTTCAGCTGTTAATGGGGAAACCTCATTGCTAGTGCAGACTGGGCAGTTTCTTGCATCAGAGACACTGTCCCAAAGCAGACCTAATGCTTAGGCCAGCTTATCCATGATTTCAGTTCTATTGGTGTGCAACAAGACTCTCAGTTGAGTCTTAATCCTCTCGGTTGTTACACAGTGGAGAGAGAAATGGTCAAATGGTGTCTAGGACCCTTAGGTGGGGCCCACACCATCAGGTACAAGTACCTGTCCCCACCCTCTGTCAACTCCATTGGGTTTTGGCACCCATGTCCCCTGCCTACCACATGCAATTTAGTTGAGGGTTAGTTCCTCAATCAGGGTTTGCTAAGCATAGTTAAGCTTCTCTTGTTTCACACAACAAGAATAACAACCCTTTAGTACCTCTGCCCCAACAGCAAACTGACTTTTGATCCAACACCAGCCAAAAGTGATCATTTGGGCAAAACAGCCCCGTCATGCTGAGCCCCTCGGCACGGTGGGTGTGCCCATGCAAACAAGGTTGGCTCCTGAAGTCCCCTTCCTCAGTTCATCACTAGATGTCGGGGAGAGCTCATTTGGACCCTTTCTTACACATGTTTACCAGTAAAAGGTACTATATATCTCACCTGAAACTGGATTCAATTAATCAACTTTCTACCTTGTTTGTTTCTGGTACCAAGGTGTACCCTTTATCTTTTGTTCAAAAACTCATGCATTCCACATACTAAGAGGCATGAAGATACCTTCTAGGCCTGTGCCAGGATGGATAGATTTGTGAGGGTAACACCTTTTCTCTTGCTATGAGGAAACAATTGTATATCATTATGTTGACAGTTTTCCTATCTACTTAAACCAAAGTTTACTTCAGCTAATGCAAGGTGATATGGAATACTTAGCATAAGTGAACAGGACTATAATAAAGGTACAAGCCAATTTGGACTAGATAACTGCTATATTAATGTTTAATAATATGCATATTTAAATGCTTGGAATAAAAGTATTGTGGGTAGTATTGTCAGTACAACCTGGCTCCCATCGATGTAAGTGCCCTACTACACCGACATCATAACTCTACCTCCATGACAGGCATAGGGCTTATGTTGGTGTAGTTAGGGTGATGTAGTGTCTGTGTAGACACTGCGGGTTTCTTATATTGGCTGTTGGCTGCCATTTTTGTCAAGTGAAATTGACAAGAAAGCCCGGCGCCAGCTCCCAGCCAGGTTGCTGCCCAGGTTCCATGCTCTGAGTCAGGCTACTCAGGCCGGCTGGGCTCCCTGCTCCCCAGGGGGAGTCCTGCCGCCCCTCGGGGTCCTGGCTTTCTGCTTCCTGCAGGGAGCCTGGGTGCTGTCCAGACTCTGGGCTCCCTGTCCCTCACTGGGAGCCTGGTTGTACCGAGACTCCCAACTACCCACGCCCCGCAGGATCTCCCCGCCAGGGGCAGGACTCCCTTCCTCCCCTTCTTACCTCTCCCTGGGCTTTCGGCTCTCCACTCCCCACTGTGAGCCTGGAAGCCACCCAGTTTCTGGGCATGGAGTTCACTGCTGGGTGCAGCCGGGCTCCCAGTGGGGAGCCAACAGCCTGGGAGGTCTGCCCGGCCAGCCAGGCTTCCTGAGTGGGGACCCGAGGGCTGGGGGGCAGCTGCTGGGCTCCGAGCAGGGAGCAGGAGCCGAAAGCCTGGGGACAGCCAGGCTCCCAGCAGGGAGCTGAGAGCCCAAGCTCTTTCCCACTGCCCCTCTTAAGTCGTTGGAAGCACAGCTGATGAGGAAGCACACCACCGACAGAAGGAGGGTAGTGTGGACATGCCGTCAGTTCCAGAGGGCAATTCGTAGATTGAATTATGGGGATACTCTGTTTCTGAACTCTTTTCCTTTTATGGAATTTAGGAATTCACTCCCCATCCTGGTCCAAAATAGCTGAGATTACTGGCCTTCTGATCACATTGCAGTACCCATATGCCTGCATAGGCATTTCAGGCAGGTTTAGAGTATACTGCTATACTATAGTGTTTACAGCAGCTGCTGCATAGATGAGCTTTTTAGACCCATAACACACAAAGGTGTGTTCAGTGAATCTCTTTGAAGCTATGATGGGGTAATTATAATTGTTCTTGGTGTTTGATGTTCGCTAGTAACTGTAAAATATTTGTTGCTGAATATTTCATGTTGTCATGAAAATGTTTATGGTATGTACAGAAACTTTATGGAAAAATGGCCTTTTAGTTGTTCAAGTATTCATTACAGTTTGCTTAGAATAACATCAACTATTCACCAAGAGAATATAATAGGAAGGCTAAAAATGATATTTTGGATGTTGGTTTTCTCCTGCTCACAAGGCTGTGCAACTATATTATAAATGATTATTTGTTCGTATTATCTGTTCCCAGCAGTGTCCAATACATGGTAGATGTTATACAGGTACAGAAGCAGGTCTAGTCCCTGTTTGTAGTTGCTTACTCTCCAAGTATATTCTAAATATTATAGAAACATTCACAGCGTATAATAAAAAGTAAGGGAAAATTAATACAACTTAATTCAGGTGCCGATTAGAGGTTATTTGTGAGGCCCAGAAGAAGTTTATAATTTAAAAACAAACCACTCCTAAATCATTCCCATCATTGTGTGCTTTGGACTGTAAGCTTTTTAGAATAGGTACTGTCTTTATTTTTGCATAGTGTCCGGTGCCAAGCATATTTTTGGTGCCAATCAGATAACACATACACAGTCTTCAAAAAAGACAGCTCAGTGATGTAATAAAAATTCATAGTAAAAACTGCATTATAACTGATAACCGTTGTAAGGAAAATTATATTTATAGGAGCTTGTATTGATATTTTGGGGAAAAGTCAAGAAGTAGTAATGTCCTTTCAGTAGAGATAAGAAAAACCACCTTATAGCCACAAGTGAAGTGATCAGTGAGCAAAAACTTCATTAATTGAATGGAATGAGGATTTCCCACCACTGTACAAGTGGTAATAATATAATCCAGTAACACTGAGTTTTTACTGTGTATAAGTAGGATCAAAAGTGACATATTTTACACCAATTATCTTTCAGATTGTGGGGGAATTAATTGCACTAAATATACTTATGAAATATTACATTAATGTAGTAGAAAGAATACGATGATGGAAGTACCAGTGAAAATCGATGAATTTCGCTGAGCCAGTAGCTCAAGTGTGAGCATGGAAATAGGGGTTGGGTGGAGAGATTTTTATATAAAGCAAGCAATTTTTCATTCTTAATTTTTTTGCCATACTTCATTTAAAGTACAATTTAGATAGAAACCTCATTTGTGTGGCAAGTGCTAGAGATTGTGGAAGCTTTGTTTTTGCCTTACAAAGGTATCTTAATACTTACAAATAGTAGAAAAGAAACTCTATTTTTAAAAGTTTTTTTTACAAGGTTTTTAGTGTTGGGGAATTGGATCTTAAAATCACAGCAATGAATTTAAACAAAATATCTTCTTAGTTTTTGAACAAAAAGAATTATTTTCATTTTAAGCAACTTCAGCTATACTAATTATAATTCCTTAAAGCATCTGCACTTTTGGTTCCAAGACAAGATTGCAGGGAAATTCTTCTAGGTCTGTTTCAAAAAATGTGTTTTGTTTAGTAATTCACCTTTACCACATGATTTTTTCTTTTATAAAAGTGGTGTATATGGTAAGCTGCTATGCTAATTATAGCATTGTAAAATTTGACTCTTGGACATTGGAGATCAAAATTTGTGATTTTCAGGTATACCACTGAGACTGCCTAAGTGAATTTGCTTTTGTTGCAGTAACAAATACCTGAGATAATGCATTATAATGTAGACTTGCAGTAACTATGACACAGCAGCTCTTCAGCAGCCTTACTAGTGGTAATATTAAGCCTACTTTCCCAATTAATGGATTTAATCTAAGTAAGCATCCTAGTTAGTTAATCAGTGAAGCAATAAAAAGTGTTCTGAAAAATATACTCCATAAGTGTTACAAATTGAAGTGTTTGGGACTAAGTTGCAGTAGACTAAATTTTCCATAAATCCTTCCATATTTTTAAAATATCTAATTGTAGTATTACACAATTTTAATTATGAATATTAATTCCTTTATACCTTCTTACAAGTAAACTTATATGTCTCATTAATGAACAGCCAGAAGTCATAGGGAAAAAAAAGTTTGACAATTCTGATATCTACCCTAACATTTTTAGTTGTTGAAGAGATACTGGGAAAGTGTTTCTGTTTCCAGCATATAATGTTTCAATACCCACATCACTTGTACAGAAAAAGAATAAAGCTGGGACTTTTTTTTTATATTAAGAGGAAAAAAAAGTTGCCTTTAGCTGTTAGTTTTCCTGAATCCAAAGAGACGGGTGGAGCAGGATCAAAAATACTTACGTGATCAAAGTTATTGGCTCTGAAGGATCCTTACCTATGTAAGAAAGATGAAAGGTGGTGTTTTTATTCCACGCTAGTAACAGTGTAATTTTGAACTAATTGGTGTTGAACTGCCAATCACCTAGGGGGAATGCAAATAGATACTCTTACAGTTTCCTTTGAGGTACTGAAATCTTACGTTGGGGCTGGAAGAAAAACAGAATAATACTGTTAAATTGACCTTAAATGAGCTGCTTTGTGGTTTTCTTGGAGAATCCCTTCTAATTTTTCATAACTAGTCCAAACAAGTTTTGTCTACAAATTTGATTTATTGGCTAGACAATGCTGACATTGAACTTTGTGCATGTTTGAAATAAATTAATATGTTGTAGAGCTTTAAGTATTTAGCTGCATCCTCATCAAATGGTATTTTGACTGATCTAAAACTTTGCCTTACTGTCTCCTTTGTAAAATATGATTCTTCTGTAGAATAACCAGTTACTTGCCATCACTTTTAAGGAAAAATTACAAGAGCTGTGTCACATGAATGACTCCTATTCTCTATCAGGGTAAATATTAAGGGCGTAATGCAGCTACCATGGACATTGTTGGAAAGACTCCCTTTGATGTCACTGGAAGTTGTGTTTGAGCCTTAAAATTCTGTATTAAAAAAATAAAAATACATAGCTTTTGAATAGAGGTTGTTCCCAATGATCTCCAAGTACATTGCAATGAAAGATAAGTATCAAGTGGTAATTTTAACTTTTGTACAAAAAATTAATGGGGCCTGAATTTCAGCCTTAAAGTCAGAATTTTGCTGTTGACTTCATTGGAGCCAGGATTTCACACTGAAAGTACTTGTTAACTGAATAGAAGTTATTCTGTAAGTCTGGTACCTTACAAGAGAATCAGACAACGTTTTAGACCTCTCAAACTAACACTTAGAATCCTAGAATATCAGGGTTGGAAGGGACCTCAAGAGGTCATCTAGTCCAATCCCCTGCTCAAAGTAGGACCAATTCCCAATTTTTGCCCCAGATCCCTAAATAGCTCCCTCAAGGATTGAACTCACAACCCTGGGTTTAGCAGGCCAATGCTCAAACCACTGAGCTATCTCTCCCCCTGCTCTCTCTCCACTTCAAGAGCATACAGCAAAATAAAACCTTACGAAACTAAAGGCCATTATAAATTTAAAAACTTAGATTTATTTTTAGAAAGTGGATTGGAAACATGAGAAATTAGATTCTTATGATCCACATAATTCAGGAAATCTAGAATAAAGAGAAGACAGATTTGTACTAAATACCTTTTACAGGTCTTATTTATTGTTCAGCCCCTATCACTAGGCTTTTGATGGGTTCAGTGTGACTTCCAGATACACCCGTGTAACTCTCAGTCATGTCAGTGGGAGTTTATGCATATGCAAGGATAGAATTGGGCTTCTTGCTAAGGAAGAAAAGGTTTTTAAATTTGTATCTAGCAGTACAATCTTGTATCAATGCTTACAGACAGCCCCCCAACCTGAAGCAAATACTCACAAGCAACCACACCCCACACAACAGAACCACTAACCCAGGAACCTATCCTTGCAACAAAGCCTGTTGCCAACTGTGTCTACATATCTATTCAGGGGACACCATCATAGGGCCTAATCACATCAGCCACACTATCAGAGGCTCGTTCACCTGCACATCTACCAATGTGATATATGCCATCATGTGCCAACAATGCCCCTCTGCCATGTACGTTGGTCAAACTGAACAGTCTCTAGTAAAAGACTAAATGGACACAAATCAGATGTCAAGAATTATAACATTCAAAAATCAGTCGGAGAACACTTCAGTCTCTCTGGTCACTCAATTACAGACCTAAAAGTGGCAATACTTCAACAAAAAAACTTCAGAAACAGACTCCAACGAGAGACTGCTGAATTGGAATTAATTTGCAAACTGGATACAATTAACTTAGGCTTGAATAGAGACTGGAAGTGGATGGGTCATTACATAAAGTAAAACTATTTCCCCATGTTTATCCCCTCCCCTCCCCTCCCACTCCCCACTGTTCCTCAGACGTTCTTGTCAACTGCTGGAAATGGCCCACCTTGATTATCACTACAAAAGGTTTCCCCCCCGCCGCCCCCCGCTCTCCTGCTGGTAATAGCTCTCCTTAAGTGATCACTCTGGTTACAGTGTGTATGGTAACACCCATTGTTTCATGTTCTCTATGTATATAAATCTCTCCTATGTATTTTCCACTGAATGCATCCGATGAAGTGAGCTGTAGCTCACGAAAGCTAATGCTCAAATAAATTTGTTAGTCTCTCGAGTGCCACAAGTCCTCCTTTTCTATTTGGAATGTTGTGTATAGTTCTGATTGCCGTTAAGGGTGCTTCAGCAAAGTACTCAATGCAGACCACCTGTGCCACCACAACTACAGTCCAGCGTCACTTTAAGCAGCTTGAGTCACGCCTTTGTTTCTGTAGGATACCACACAGAGAATCATGATTTCTATTGGGACTCTTTAGTAGTGTTAGATTAGGAAACATTCTCCTTTTCAAAAGGAATGAGGAGTGACTCATAAAGACATACCAAATTCTGGATGGAGTAGACAAGATACTTACTATAGCAAAAGCCATATATATGGTGTGTCATGTGTAACCAGGTTTTGTGCATAGAGGTCTTTGGGAGTATAATGGTCTGCTTCCTACTTCACCTTCCAGAGGGGACAGTAACATGGGATCAGCCACATAGTGGATGAGGGGAATGAGTCTAGTTGTAGCTTACTCCCCGCCCGCTCCCTACCAGCCCTTAGACACACAAGGAACCATATCTCCTGATTTCTCCAGACTGTCCTTGTTTCAGTTCGTCATCAAGGATAGAATGATTTCAATGTGTTTTTGACTTATGGGAATTGAAATATCCAAACTTTTGCTCTAATTGCTAATTTAATGTTCAAGGTATAAAGGTTGAAATACCGTGGTGACGAGTATGGTATTAAAACAGAGAGAGATGAATGACAGAACTACCACTTTTTTTTTTTTTTTTTTTGGGAAGGGCTACTTTTCATAAAAAGCAGATCAAGGAATACAAATACAAGAAACAATCCATAGACACAGACAAGTCATGATATCCTGCATAAATAGCTCTAACGTAAGGCCCCAGTTTTGCTGTCAAACACACAGACCCAACAAGTGGGCATGAACTTGAGCAAAGGAAGGCAGATGGCTAAAATTATATAAACTATTTCTTTTTATACAGAACATTTTAGAAGGGAATCAACTATAAATGGTCACAACAGGACCTGCTAGTACCTTCTTCTTGTTGTTTTTTTAACTTTTGACACATTTGGTTAAAAATATTGAGGATAAAAAGGCATTGCAAAGAAAAGACTAGCATGATACTTAATGTCTTCCTTATGCAAATATAAGGAACTCCACTGAAGGCACAGTTCAGTTTTGTAAGAGGCTGTATGTGAAGCTGCTGTTTGCTGATGGTTCATAATATCATTGTTGTTGTTCTCTGTTGCCCATGTTCCTTGAACACAAAGACAAGGAGACCGTTCTCTCCTTTTGAAATGGTTACTCTTTAAAATAACTATGGTCAGTCTTACAGGCAGAGATCCATTTAATCTTCAAACGTAGTTGTAGAGAGTCACTGAATATATTGAAGGGCCACCAGAGATTGTATTGCAGTGTTTGAATAATGGTATGTCACAACGTATTGAGACAACAGCACGATGCAGTCTTGCCGTCCGTCAGGCCAGTGTACCATAATTTTTGGCTTTCTGCAACACATTAAACACCATCTACTTTTCTCTCTCATTCCCTCTATGGCTGCTTAGGGATATAGGAAGGGTTCCCAGCAGATTGCTCTGTGGTGCCTCTGGTGTGGAAGA
Source organism: Natator depressus (assembly GCF_965152275.1). Classification (NCBI taxonomy): domain Eukaryota; kingdom Metazoa; phylum Chordata; order Testudines; family Cheloniidae; genus Natator; species Natator depressus. The sequence goes on from NC_134235.1 coordinate 244,940,838, forward strand.
CACCTCTTGCTCAACAAAACAAGAGGACTTCCAATCAAACCTGTGTTTTATGGAAGCTATTTTCAATCTCCCAAAGAGCCACTTGCAATTCTAGAACCAAAGGATGAGTATTGCTATTGTAAGATGACTGCTTATAAATGAAATATAAACAATGTTTTAATAGTTTCTCTTGTGGGAATCAGAGTAACGGCCATGTTAGTCTATATTCGCAAAAAGAAAAGGAGGGGGGTGAGGGGGTGAGAGAACCTGGATTTGTGCAGGAAATGGCCCACCTTGATTATCATACACATTGTGAAGAGAGTGGTCACTTTGGATGGGCTGTTACCAGCAGGAGAGTGAGTTTGTGCGTGGGGGGGGCGGAGGGTGAGAAAACCTGGATTTGTGCTGGAAATGGCCCAACTTGATGATCACTTTAGATAAGCTATTACCAGCAGGAGAGTGGGGTGGGAGGAGGTATTGTTTCATGGTCTGTGTGTATATAATGTCTTCTGCAGTTTCCACAGTATGCATCCGATGAAGTGAGCTGTAGCTCACGAAAGCTCATGCTCAAATAAATTGGTTAGTCTCTAAGGTGCCACAAGTACTCCTTTTCTTCTTGTGGGAATATTAGTAGTCTGAAAAAATAAAATTCCCATATCTTTGCCTTTGAACAGGTGTGTCTTCTACTATGGAGTACAATACAGTGGAGCTGAGACAGGAACTTGAAAACGTGAAGAGCATGAAAACAAAATTAGGTAATATAGCATTTATTTTGTATAGCTTCCCGTAGTTGGCAGTTTAATAAGAAGCCTTCTTTAAGGTATTAGATTAAATTTGTTAATGTGTGCACATCAAAATTATTTGCAGTTGACTGAAATCAGTTGTGATCCTAAGCCTCTGTTTGTAAGTATACTCCTTTGAGTTTCTACAGATAGAAAAGACAGCACATCATCATGGCACTTCATTAGCAAAGATGTTTAACAAAATAAATTGGAAAATGGGCAATGGGAATTTTTGGTTTTGCTTTTTATATTTCTGTAGAAAGATATATTAAATATCACTCCTAAAACAGAGACGCAGTTCAAACACCATAGCATATAATATATCATTTGCATGCTTTTGATCATTTGGGACAAGTGAGACACGACTTTCCCCTTGATTTTTCAAAAATGAATGATCTAACTGAAACTTTTTACAAAAATAATAAAACTCTTCGTTTTTAAAACATACTGCTGCTGTTTCATTTCTTTACTTGTCAGGGGCGTCACCCTTTTATATGCAATGTTTGCTTCTTAAAATTGACATTTTCCAATTTACCGTATAGCATCCAAGAATGCAGTTATTACTATTTTAAGTGTAGGGAAATACTGCAGTATCCTAGATACCTGAGTGGTAAGTAAATGTTAATTTTTAGACTAAATGGTCATGTCCAGTATCTAATTTTTAAATTAATCCTAGGTCTGTGTGCTGACTAACCTAAAACGGCAAGAGTAGGAGGACCATTCAGTATAAATGACTGTAATATAAGGCCCTACTTCATTCGCTATATTGTGGAAATAGCTGAGCCTGCAATATTAGGCTTCCACTGCAACTTTGATTTTAATTAGCTGATTTGCACAGTCCACAATTTTGCATACATTTTGAGTATGTGATTAGTGCTGCACTAACATTCAATCCCTGTAAAATGTAAAAGGCTAGGTGACTGGACTTGATCTCCACAGCAGTTTAAGACTTTAAATCTTCTGAATTTTATATTGTACCGGCCATTTTTTTTTTTTTTAAATGAATGTAATATTGTTACAGCAAAATGTCTGGTTATCAAATAAATTAGCAGGCATAACATAATACTGGAGTGTTTATATCGTTCCAGCAAATTTTTCTTAAACAAGTAGTCTACTCTGGCTTTTCCAAAATACCGCTGTTAATAAAGGTCCATTATTACTTTTCTGCGATTTTCCATGTTTTGTCAGCTGCAATTATTTGAAGATCATCCCGCGATTCAAGTAGGGCCTTACTGTAATACCTTTTTCTTTTTGGGTCCTATGAAGATCTACATACACAGCTTATGCTCCTTGTAATATCCCAGCATTTACTGTAACGTTACCCTTACAGAACCCTGCTGGAGCATAGACCTATCCAAAAGGGCGTGAGGGAATAATGTAAGTTTCAAGTATGTGACGAGGTGTGCAGTACAAAATAAAAATTTGCAAAACTGCACCATACTAGAGAAACACCAGTACAATTTGACAGCTTACGTTGATGTGTAGCTGTGAGCATTAGACATAGATCAAAATAAAACCTGACCTACAGGAGCTCCATCGGCTTCCTTTAATGGGGCTTCTTGATGGTTTTGATATTCTGGTTTTGTACTGCTCTGTGTTATGCTCTGATGTAAATATTCTGTCAACTGATTGGTACCTACCCCTTTTGGCTACAGTTGTTTTAGAAGGTTACCTACAATTAGAACATGAATCTATAAAAATGACCATTTTAAGACTACTCAGATTATGGTACTAAGTTTCCTTTTTTCCCCTATGAAAAGAGCGGCGGAAAAAAGCTTCTGCGTGGGAGAGGAATTTAGTATATCCAGCTGTTATGATACTGCTGCTCATTGAGACAGTAAGAATTTCACTATCTTTTTCCAGTATGTAGAGGCTTCTCAGTTACTTGGGGGCTAATTTTAATAATTTTTAGTAACGTATATGTTAAACCATATGAAATCTGTTTGTTTCCCTCCTCAAATTTTCTTCACAAATATATCCATGTTTTATCTTCACCAGATTACGTAACCTTAAACATTGTTTAAATGTTAACCTTCAGAATTGACAGAATGTCTCTACTTCTTCTTTATAGTCCATCTCAGTCCTCTTAGTTGCCTGCAACATTCTTTGCCTGTTGATTGATGAGACTGCAATGCCAAAGGGATCAGGGGTAAAGTAAACTTCCTTTCCTTTATTATTTTGAAAACTTCAGGGATGTGTTCAGAAGACTTTCTTCTAAAAATTCTAGTGAGAGACTGCATGTTGATGGCTTTAAAAACCCTGTATTTCACACCTGAGATGAATACTCTGGGTTCAGTCCTCCAAACACTTAAACACATGTATAACCTTATTAAAATGAGTAATCTCATTGACCTCTCAGCAGAATCAAGCCCACTAATAGGGAAGAAAAACACGGGTAAATGGAGTGTCATCAGAAACCTGAGGCTCGTATCTTTTTTTTGGTGTTTTGTATTTTTAAATGGTACAATAGTAATAGATTTTAATAGGAAAATAATCTATTAAAAACCTGTACAACAATCCTGCCCATTTTCCTTCTGTTTTCATATCTTTTTTACACATGAAACACACATTTTACACTTTTAAAAATACTTTATCTCAAGAAAATAACGGAGAGCTCATTGTTAGCATTAATTGTGACTTTTTTTTTGTTTTTGTTTTTTTGCTGGTGGTTAATGCTTTTTTTTCCCTGTATGCATACAGTCAGGTCTTGTAGTTGCGCAGCTATATAAAGTCATTTAGTAGAAGCTGATGTTCTGTTGTTAACATTACATACAGTAAAAAGAGCCTGGCTTTAGGGAGTGGGAATATGCATAAAATATAATATAGGGTATAGATGTGTTACATATGTAAATCATAATGCTGGAAATCTAATTGTTTTCCCGTCTTATTAAAACGGTGTACTTAAATTTGAATTCTAGCTAATGTAATCCCAAAGCATATGAGCCTAAATAAATTGAGCTGACCCTGAATTTAGAGTTGTACCAGTAAAATATTTTATTTTACAATGATACTTTTCATCTATAATAGCACCTTTCATCTAAGGATTTTATAGTTTTGGTAGAGACAAAAGTTAACTTTTTGAACACTTAATACTTGTATCTCATTAAAATATGCAAAGTATTTTTCTCCTTGTAGGAGCCTGGAATAGGAAATGCCTCCCTATCCACTTTTGGTTTTGTGGGAGCAGCACTTGAAATCATTTTGATTTTGTATCCTTTCTTTAAGTAAGAATTCTGTCTGTTAACAAGTATTCTGTCTAGTTTTCTGGGACATTGGTAATTTACTAAGACATTTGCCTAGAAAGAAGAAAGGGACAGGTCAGTCCTTCTCAAGCACTCGAAGTGTTTTTGTTTTTTCTTTGGTTCTTAAGACTTTTAGGAGACTGCTGAGAACTTGAGTGAAATTTGCATTCCTTGGAGGTTCTTTTTTCCTTGATTCTCACAGCTATCTTATGGTATCCTCTGTCGTCGGCTTCTATAGCCTTCGCTTTTTTGGAAATTTCACTCCCAGGAAGGATGACACAACTATGACAAAGGTAAGGTAAAGTCTGAGGTAGTGATGCCCCCTAACCCCCTTTTTCTTTCTTACTTTTTTTTTTTCCACCCAAGACAAACTGGCTCTTTTCGTTAGTAATTGCCCTGAATGGCTCATTTGCAGTGATCAGTATTTGTTTGTAAGCTGCGTAAACACAAACTGGAAGATTTTCAAAATGCTGAATGAGTGGGAAAAAGGATGTGCTCTGTTTAGTTTGGATGGCATCCATTCATTTGTAAAAAGCCTGGAATAGCAGAGCTTGTTAACTAGCTATAGAAAAGCTAGTGAAAGGACTCTTTCCCCCCCCCCCCCCCAAAAGGAAACGTATTGCTAATGAGTAACTTTGATTGTGCTAACTGTACTTCAGGGAGCTTGTTTGAAATCTGAAGAACTTGGTTGCTACAAGTAATACAAAGTAATTCAAATTTGAGTAATTAAAGTAAGACTGAGGAGTTCTATTCAGCAACATTTTGCAGTCTGAGTCTAGTTTGACTTTCCACAGTTTGGCATTGGTTTCAGAATAACAAATGCTGTTACCTAATGCTGAGACACATGCATAGGTTTCTGACAAAATATTCCCACAAGTTGACAACGGGAAGGGGATCAATAAGCAGGAGGCAGGGTTTGGATTTAATTAAATATTCAGTGTATAAGAAATTTCTTCTCAAATATAGCGTATTGCTTTAATCTTGCCAAGAATTCTTGGAAGTGGGAAAGTATGTGAAGGCATAAGAACATCTCTAATAAATAAGTGTGTGTGTGTTGAAATGTTCATAATGTCTGCTCAGTTTTCATTTATAGTATATTAAGAATAGTTTAGATAAAAAACAAAAATATAAGTAAATAGCAAGGTAGGAACTTTTGTATCTTTAACAGATATTTTATTTACTTGTTAATTGTTATAGAACCAGAGCTGAACAAACTGCTTTCAGGAAACAGAAACATAAGTTCAGTTTCAGTAAAACTGCACACAAATCTAACATTGCTGTGCTGTTAGATTGTTTCTTTGTACTGTTTGTTTCAATTTACCAACAAAACTCAGCGGAAAGGAAACATTTTGTCTTCTAGCCTTTTTATAATTAGGCTCTAATCCTGCAAGCAGTTAAAACATGCTTAACTTTAGACACAAGTCATCACAAAGTCAATGGAATGATTCATGTGCATAACGGTAAGCACATAAAGTATTTGCAGGATTGGGGCCTTAAATTTTTACATGAATGATGGTTGCTTTAAATGATGCAGTCACCATTTTTGATGAAAGCCTTTGGTGAGCATGTTTAAAGATCAAAATGTAGCATTACATGTTTGCTTATTTGCTTCTCTGCTGGTTTTAATAAATATCTGACCTTGTCTATTGTCGTTAGAAGTAAAAATTTTGTGAATGACACTTACTGGAGATGTCTAGCAGAAGCAAGAACAAATTAACTTTACATAATCTAAAATAAAATTATATTTTTAAGTCTAATTCACAGGATGTAGCTTTTAGAAACTGTTTTTTGTCAGAGCTCAGCTGCCCTATTTCATTCAGCAAAAAACCTATTTTGATGGGGGTGTTCTTGTTCAAAACAGATAATTGGAAACTGTGTGTCAATCTTAGTGCTCAGCTCTGCTTTGCCAGTGATGTCAAGAACGCTGGGTAAGTTTAATACAAATATTTCAGTATCATAACAGCAAAGTATTTTTACTATGTTGTATGTTTTCATAATGTTTTGATGCAGGCGTTTAAATGAAATGACCCAGGAAAAGTCAGACTTTGGATATATATTAAAATAATTTTCATGGTGTTTCTCAGGAACTAAATTACTTCATAGTTTTACTTTGACAGTCTTTGCTGAAATCAAATGTATACACTTCTCTAAATCCTAGGGCACCATGAATTATACATATAAATAGGGTGCACAGAATTCAATTTTTTATTTTGGGGGATTTCGATGGATAATAGAGATGTTTTGTTTTTAAGCATTTTTTTTTCAATTTTTATTTATTTTAAATTTTCACAGTTGCAAGAGATTGAAGGGAGTCAGACAACAAGTATTTAATGATAATAGATGTTAAGATTCAAAAAGTTAAAGTTTTATAACAGTTAAAACACAAATTGTCCACATTACATCAAAATATACAAAATAAATATTCTTAAATCAAACCCTAATAAATCTATGTACATTTCTGTTATTATTTATGGAAATGTTTTTTCTTTGTATTTGTAGTGTGTATGGTGAAATTTATGTTTACCAACATTTACCAGTAAAAATATAATCCTTCCAAGCCTACATATAAATAGCAGGATCACACATTTTGTTAAGAGGCGAAGTATTTTCTAGAAAATACACTACTTTTTCAGATGTTAATCAGAAGATCATGGTTTCATTTAAAATTCGGATTTAAGGAATATCTTTTTAAAGGGCTTTAGTCCTCTTAGACTATTTTTTCTTGCTTTACTTGTATTAATACCATAGCTGGCTTAGTTTTTCATAGAAACTAAAGAATACTATTGTTCTGAAGGTAAACTTGCAGACAATAAAAAGAAAATAGATTTGAAAACTTTTGAAAGGAATGCACAGTTATATCATGTCTATCTTAAAATTGGTTTTTGTCTTCTGTAAGAGTGTGAATTTCATCTGAGTTCATATAGATGTCATAAGTGGATGGCACAGCAAGCTATATATGGATGAAGCAGCAAGTTAACGCCTTGAGCATAAAGGTTTATGAAGTGTTACACACTTCATGTATTTAGCTTTCTTTTATAGTAATAGAAAACCAGTCTATTGTTTTTGTTAAAATAATTCTGCATATCGTCCTTGTCCCTCTAGGTTCATATGTTAAAAGCTAAACTTTGGAATATTGGTGGGGGGAAGACACCTTTATTTCTGTTTAAAATTGTCATCTATACCTGTCCTGGAAAACTGGTGCAACAGATTAAAGAGAGAGCCCCCTTGTATTTGAAGTGCATTTAAATGTTCAACCTTTCAGACTCAGGCCTAAGTGCCTAAATATAGGCTTGTAAAGTCGTATGGCAGCATTTAAATAAGTCATCTGATTTTCGGTGATGCAGAGCACTTGCACCTTCTGTGAACTTCACTGAGATTTGTAAGTGTTGGCTGCTTCCAAAAATCAGGCCACTTACACTTTTGGTGTTTAAATATGAGTATAGGAGTTGAACTTCAGACAGTCAGATTTGAAAACATCTAACTTCTGTTCCATTTAGACTCTATCTCCATGGCCCCACAGTTCAGACTATGGGGTGTGAAGGGCGGCACATGCTAGTGGGCTGTGCTGTAACTCCCCTTTAGGACTCGGTCAATGTGAATGAGGTACCTTTTAATTTGTGCCCGCAGCATCCACATGGGGGAGGTATAGTGCAGCATGCTAGTGTGCGCTGCAGTTCCCATCACTGTAGTCCGAACTGCAGGGCAGTGTACGCAAGCTTTTAGTTGCAAAAACAAACAACAACTACTTAACTAAAGTGCCATCACATTAAAAACAATTGAGATTTCCCAATAAACTAGTCTAATAACTACATGGCATATTGTATACAGTCTTCTTATGAAGAATCCCATTTTAAAGGGTCCAAATAGGCACTCACAAGTCTGTTTCTGCACTGGGTCCCATTAATATTCAGTGACATTCCAGGACTCTGTGTGTGAAACAATAAATTGTTTGAAGGATGGTATTCTAACCCAAAGCTCTCACCTTTTAAAATAAAATAAAATAAAATAATCCATGTTTAATATCACAAACGTGTACATTTATATCTTGACATTCTAAATTTCACAAAAAATCAAAATAATAAATCTAATAATTAAAGATTTCCAATCTTAAAATCAAGAGCAAATATGATAATGATCTGAGAAATGAAACCACTTTTTAACATCTAGACCAACACACAGTGTTCAAATAGCAATGTTTAAAAATAGAATTATGGCATTTGTATTGTGCTACTAATTTTTATGGCATTTACCATTTTTGTTTGTCAAAATCATTGGTTATGTACTGTAATTAAGATTAACAGTTGGTATTAATACAAGATAATTGTATTGAGGAAAGTGTACATGCAGGGTGCAACTGTTACATAGAAAACAAATTAATGGCAAAACTCACTTAAAAAAAAAAAAAACTTAACAAATGAAATTCCTGGATAGTTTGCCATAGAGATAAATAAGAAAATGGAACAATTAAAACACAGCTAACAAATGCACAGACACAGCTGTCCAAACAGGATTAATAGAGTGTATTAGAGTACAGTGAGTCATGTGGTGCTTTGCAAAATATCAACATGCATTGCATTACGTGTTACGCCCAGTGGCACTGAATAGATGAAAAGAAATAAATATGTTAAACAGATTCATAGTCTTTTCACAGTATTAAAAAAGCAAGTTTCTAGACTATAAAGAAAAAGTAAGATTTCAGCATTATGGGAAAGGCAAACTGGGGAAAGTTATCAAGTATTTCACGTTTTAACTTTTTTAATCCAGTCTTTGAATTTAAGATGAAGTATAGAGAACTAACATTGTCAACTCTTTACTGCCATATTCAAGGATTTGGGGGGATTTTTAGCAACAAAAAGTAAAAATGAAAAACCTAGTTTTTCAGGCCTTTTCAGCCTTTCTTTTACTGCTCCTGATTGGCAAGTGCTTGATTGTCCGCACCATATCATTTACCACTGTGAAATGAACTAGGGAGCAGAGTAGTTGATAAGATAGGAATTTAGAGCTACAAACAAAATTGAGTTTTATTTCATAAAATTACTGTTTTCCAGCATTCTTTTTCTCTAGGATTTTATCATAAGTATTGATTTTGAAATTAAAACTGAAGTTGTGTGTTTACTTAATGCTGTATTTTTAGAATTCTTAAGTTTTAAACATACATTCTGAATTTTAAAATGTCCACAGAATATTTTGTCACTAATACTTTTTATGTTTATACTTATGGTACTACAATAGACTCTTACAGTGTAGTCTCATTGGATGTTTTTCCCCCTGAAAGGGCTGTATACATGCTTTTTAAAATAGATAAGGCAATAAAAAAATCAACTTGCATAAAGGCTGATTTTCCAGATAAGCATATTAAAATATATATTTATTGAAGATTGTCAAGAAATATAGGTTATAATCACTTTTTTGCACCTGCTGTCATTGAGACATGGCACTCTGTCCCTCTGATTTGTCTTCCAGTGATGCCTTCTCTTTTGAAGACCAACTGTCCTCGCAATCCCTTCCTCTTCAAGAGTCACTCTTGTATTTTGCAAAAAAAACCCTGCTTTGACCCCACTTAAATATCCAACTAATGCACCATTTCCTTTTCCCACCTCTTACTTCAGGTTTCTGGAGTGAGCCTTGTTTCCTGCCTTGAGTTTCTCTTTCCAACCCTCTTGTATGCCCTGCAGTCTGACTTCCACCCTCTCCATTCCATTGAAACTGCGTTTAAAGTCAATCTCAACTTCATGGTCAAGTCTAAAAGCATCTTCTCTGTATTTATCTTTCTTGATCTGCTTGCTGATTTTGACTGTCAGTCAATTCCTTCTCCTTGTGTGCTTATGAATCTGTATTCTTTGTTCACCGATCTCTTTGCCCTTTCCTTTTCATTGTCCTGGGCAACTTCAATGCTTTCTCCATTATCCCTTAGGGCTCTTTCCTTTGTCCCCACCTTTTTGCTCTATAATCTTTCTTTCTTGTGATCTTGTACCCTTTGTGTTCTCCTTAAATACTCAAGCTGATCCCAGTCGTTAACTGCTCCTTTTCTGGCTAGATAAGATGGCTGATGCAGAGGTTTCAAGTGGTGCATGTTTTTTAATGCCATGATATGTCATGGACCCGCCTAGAGTCTCTGGGCCAGGGTCACTGTACAATGAGGCACATGGTTTGTGCAGCTCTGGGCCAGGATCTCTGTACAATGAGATGCATGGCTTGTGCAGCTCTTTCCCCTTGACCTTGGAAAGAGATGGAGTTGAAGTGTCATCACTTATCACTGCACAAAGCACTGCAGGTTAGTATACCCAAGCCTGAACAGCACAGTCTTTCTAAGTCTGTAACCTTTTTGGAATTGAGTTGTTCAAAACCTGCTCCCAAGAATCTCAGATCTGAGGGTTGGTTGAGTTTTCAAAGGAAGCTTGGTGTCTGGAGGTTGTGTTTTCCACATTTTGATGTTGAGGCCAGTGAATACTCTTTCCCTTCACCTTATTCAGAGGTAAGACTGAGTTCTGAGGATAGATCACCACAGGAGGACTCCCTGGAGTGAGTCCAAGGGGGAGATTGTTTTGGGCATTGCCTCAACACCCTACACCTTTGCAGTCTATCTTGATGTGGTCTTCTTTGGCACAGACTGCCTTCTTGGAACTGACTTGTGTTAGACCTGACACAACATGGATTTGGAAAGCTTCCTGTTTCCTTTTCTGCTTCTTCAGTAGGCACTCGGAGCTTGGTAGCCCCTAGAGTTTGCTACCCTGGCATGTGAGTTGGAGCCTGAGGTCTACCTGGGAGCCGTCAGGATTGTGAGCTTCACTCATTTCCTCCTCCTGTGTGACTCCTATCTGACTGCAGCACTGGCACTAGGAGAGGAATTGTACTAGGAGAGGAAGTCTTAATACTTGATTCCAAAACAGTGGATCTGCAAAGCATGTATGCAGCCCTAATGTTTACTGTACCATGTGGTTTTGTGCCTCTCTTGACAGGGCACTTACTGCTGCAAACAGATATCTGAAAAAAGCAGTGTAATAAAAAATCAGTATACAGAAAAATAATGTAATTTACAGTTAATGCAGACAAAACTATGCTTTTCTAGTGATGTGCTATTCTGCTGTTTCTTACGTTGCATATAATTTTTTGAATAAGTAATGCTAAACATTCTCATGTCATGGAAAAAGCAGCAAGTTTCAGAACTAAACGAGGCGTGTGTGTGTAAAGCAGCTAAATCTTAATTAATGTTGTCTTCTGAGAAAGGCACACAATTCTTTCCGTCATTTTTTGATATAAGTAAGAATTTTATGGAAGCCTGACATCAGGCTTCCATAAAACAAAATGGCTTTTATGATGATTGATTTAAGATAGTTAATTTTCAAAATTATATTTATTGAAATTGGGGAAGGACTTCTTTGTCTTGAATTTATAACATTGTTATTTCAAGACACACGTTAATCAGCCTTTTATCCGAGTCACCTAAGGTATTTTGTTATAGTTATATAGTTATAGTATGGCTAGCAACTCTATGGTAGTAAAACAAGACCCAAATGACCTTCAAAAATGGTTGGTTTTACATCTTTGACTGTACATCCATCTATCAATCATAGGGATTTTTATTGTATTTTTCTTTAATACAGGACCAAGTACTAGAGTTAGATATGTCAATCTCCTATGTTTTCATAAAAAGGAAAGGAGTACTTGTGGCACCTTAAATTTGTTAGTCTCTAAGGTGCCACAAGTCCTCCTTTTCTTTTTGCGAATACAGACTAACACAGCTGCTACTCTGAAACCTATATTTTCATAGTAATTCAAAAATGTTTTCAAGAATATTTTTACATCTTATCTCTTTTTAAATGTTCAAAAATGTAACTTTAACAGGAATTACCAGATTTGATCTGCTTGGAGACTTTGGAAGGTTTAACTGGCTGGGAAATTTCTACATTGTGTTATCGTACAATTTGCTCTTTGCTATCGTGACAACTCTATGTCTGGTGAGAAAGTTCACCTCTGCTGTGCGGGAAGAGCTCTTCAAAGCATTAGGTAATATGGTAAAGGCATTTGCCCTTTATTTTAACATCTACATCTTTTTTTTGTTGCCCCTTTTCATCATAAAGTTTCCCAAGTCCCTACAAACGTATTTCAGCTAATTCTTGCTCGTAAGCTAATCAAATGGATGTGCATGTAGACAGCCTGAGTTGTAATAGAACCTATTTGCCATTGCAAAAGAGTTGTTTTTCTCACATAAACATTTCTACCCTACCCCTGCACCACACTATACCTTCTGGCTAACGTTTGAATTATCTTCATTACTGCTGTTCCTTCAGGGTGTTTGTGAATGCATGTATTTTAGAGCAAGTGCTCAGTCACACCCAGTATAGTTACGGCTGCAAAAAAGTTTGTTGTAATATCTTTCTTCATTCACTCATAACTTATTTAAAAAAATCACGTTTTAGGCTGAAACGTTTCAGGCTTGGTCTCTCCCAGAAGGGAATTGAATTCTCTATCAGTAATATTTTCATCATTTATTTATAATTTCAGAAAAATAATCCTAACATTAACAAAGAAAAAGAAAAAACATAAGTTATTTATCAATGACTTTAGCAGTACTTTTTGTTCGTTTAAACAGTTTATCATAAAGCTAAAAAGGTCTGAATCCTAGGAATCAGTCATTAACATAAAGAAATAAAACAATTGGAAATTCTACAAGTTAACAGAGTTAAGTTTACAGAGTTAACCAATCTTCTGAGGAAATGTGCAATCTAAGATTGAGCACACAACCTTTACTCTGCATTCCTGTATATTATGATATCTTCAGTTTTCAGAGTATTGCCAGGATGGAACCATAGTCTGTGGAGTTCCTGGTATGCACAATCCCATGTCAGATCCATCTCAAAAGTAGTTGGGTGGTATTCACATGCTGCCTCACAGAAAGGAACATTCAGCCCTATGGTCATAAAAGATGCAGTTGTATTGACCCCATACTCTATCCCTTTGTACTCTGGCTGATGGAGGGCTATGAATCCTAGGCTCTTCCCAAAAGAATATAATAGTGCTGTGCCGACAACCTGCATTCCTGACTAAAGTTGACTTCTGACTTTTACCTAAAACAGTTTTTTAACTTCCCAGTAATGTTCTTTCCTAAGCTTTGCTTACTATCAGGAAATGTTAGACTGCATAGCTTAGTAGTTTTTAGCTACTATATACAGAGAATGAAACCTTTACATAAATCTATTGAAGACAAGCCTAATGGGGATACAATTTCTACTCAGCTGGTCTAAATGGATCAAATTGTGTATGCGTGCTTGCTAAGAATTTGCAAGTATCTAAAAGTCTTAAAACACATTCTACAGATCCAAGACCATTTCTGCAGTATGATTTTTCAAATGTTTCTTTCATTGCGATATGTAGGACAACTGCCCAGAATTCAGATTACAGTATGTTAATTCTCTTGACTTGGTTTCCATGACTTGTGATCAGTTCAGAAGAACAGTTCTGCTATCTTTATTTAACTAGCTCTCATGAGAGCCACCTCCTTTAATGGATTTTGCTGCTACTTAACCTCACAGGTGTGGGGCTTTGTGCTGTAAATATTCAAGGGAGAGAGCTTGCGCTGTGTAGGTTGACTGCCTAGATACAGTGAATGGCTAGCCAACTACAAAAGCAGTTTCTCCTCCCTTGGTGTTCACACCTCAACTGCTAGAAGAGGGCCTCATCCTCCCTGATTAACTAACCTCGTTATCCCTAGCCTGATTCTTGCTTGCATATTTATACCTGCCTCTGGAAATTTCCACTACATGCATCCGACAGAGTGGGTATTCACCCACGAAAGCTCATGCTCCAATACGTCTGTTAGTCTATAAGGTGCCACCGGACTCTTTGCCGCTTTTGTCTAGGTACACACTCCCCACCAACTGTACCAACTTCTTCAGGCTCTTGAATGGAATTTGATTAAGTTGAAAGATCCAGAAGTGAGGTTTAGACTGCTGTTTCTTATAATCTTGGGTCTGAACACTCAGTGCTGTGAAGGTGCATGCCTGAGACTCCAGTGGTCACTTCTTCCCAGAGAGTTGTGACTATAGCAAGAAAATATAAGTGCTCCTTAGAGTGTGGATCTATCCTGTCAACGTGTTCGAAGAACCATGGATTCTTAGTCAGTAATCTTCCTTTGTGCTCATATTTTTTCGTGTTGTAATCTAGAAAGAATCTGTGAACACATTGCCAGTATTGTTATATGTATGCATTACAAAGGGATGGAAAGAAGATTTTTTTTTTGGTTCAGTCTTACCTGTCACATTTTATGATTGTGTAATTGCTTAAATATAAAATCTTAACACTTCACTATTTGGTTTGTACATGTTTTTTGTTTGTGTGCACACACATGTAGGTAATCTGTGACAATCTGATGTATTATACAGACTTCCATTAGTATGAATTGCGGATGAGCACCCGCTAATTTTTCTCCAGCCCCTGAGTACCCACAGAGTCAGCGCCTATGTGTTTAGCCTTGAGAAAAGATGACTTGAGGGGGGAATTTGATAAATCTTCAAATATGTTAAGGGCTGTTATCAGGACAATGGTGCGCAATTGTTCTCCATGTCTGCTGAAAGCAGGACAAAAAGTAATGGTCTTAATCTGCAGCAAGGGCAATATAGGTTAGATATTAGGAAAACTTTGTAACTATAGAGGTAGTTAAGCTCTGCAATAGGCTTTCAAGGAAGATTGTGGAATCCCCATCATTAGAGGTTTTTAAAAACAGGTTGGACAAACAACTGTCTGGGATGGTCTAGGCTTACTTGGTCCTGCCACAGCAACGGGGACTAGAATTGATGACTTCTCAAGATCCTTTCAGTCCTATCTTTCTATGATTCATCAGTAGATCTTGTGCTAGGAATATGTATTCAAGAAAGCTTCGTCTTAGTTGTTCTTGATAGACATGATACACTGCTGTTAATTTCTTGTTTATCTGTTTGGTTTGATCTCCCTATTCATTAGATGGGGACTTGTCATGAAAAGAGGATCTTTGAGTTCACCTTGTTCAGTGCCTTGAGTATCCTATTTTATATGTCATTGCTTTTGATTGCTAGGGGAATAGTTGTGACTTTGGGTAGGGAATGAGGATCCAAGAGTGGGGAAGTTCTAAGATGGGATATTCATTTTGTGCGCTTAGAATTCAATTTTTAAAAAAAGACCTGAACTTTAGGTTCCAAAGTCCATATTTAGACCACTAAGGGTAGTATTTTTAAAAGTACCCATGGAACTTCTGCACTGAAATACTTTTGAAAACCCATCCTTAATTGTTTAAAGTGCAGATTTAAGAGCTTAATTGTAGGCTCCTGTTTTTGAAAATGTTCATAGATTATAAAAGCAGAAGGTTGTGATCATGTAGTCTGACTTGCTGTGTGACACAGGCCTGAGGACTTCCCTGAAGTAATTCCTGTTTGAACTAGAGCAATGGTTCTCAACCGGGGGTCGGCGTGCCCTTTCAAGGGGGCCCCGTGGCTGAAACCCAGATCCCGATTCTTGGCGGCCCCCGCAGAGCTCAAGCTGGGAGGCACGGGGCTGAAGCCCCAATCCCCAGCACCGCCGCAGTGCTGAAGCCGGGACTCCCAGGAGGAACAGGGCTGAAGCCACGATCCCTTGCACACCCCACGGGGCTGAAACGGGGAGCCCTGGTGCTCCCTGTGAGGCAGAAGCCCTAAGCCCAAGTGCAGAGTTGTGGACATGGAGGGCATTGCCACCCCTCCCCCAACTGCAACGCAAGAGCCCGGCAGTCCCCGGGGGGCAAATCTATACCACCTCTCCCCCTCCTGTCCCTGCCCACTGGCCAGGTCGGAGGCAGGAAGCCAGAGCCGATGTAGTGGCAAACAGCTCCCTGGCAGAATTTCCTATCTAGGTTGTACTGAGCCTGCTCACCTGAACTGAGCACGCTCAGTAGGTGTTGGTGCCAGCTGCTGTTTTTGCCATTACACCGGGCAGTGCGGGGCAGCTGCTGCTCTGGCTGGTGCCATGGAGCAGGCAGCCACAGAGTTCTCTCCTCTCCTGCTGGTACCCCCAAAATTAAAGCTGCTTCTCAGCTCCCGAGTCCCAGCCCCCTTTGCTCTTGCAGAGACATCCGGTAAGAGCCACCTTGGTGGGGAGACCTGGCTCCGTGGCTGGCAGATCCCTCCGGGAACAGGAACTGCAGGGGAGCCCTCCCAGCACACAACCCCAGCTACCCCCGTGCCGGCTCCCTGAGCTACCCCCTGCTGGCGTACAGCCCCTAGCTACCCCCCTCCCTGCATCCTGAGCTATGTCCTGCCTGCGCTCTGAGCTACCCCCTCCCTGCACCCACAGCCATGCCCTGCCAACACACAGCCTCTAGCTACCCCCTCCCTGCACTCTGAGCTACGCCCTGCCAACACACAGTCCCTAGCTACTGAGCTGCTCCTTCCTGCCCACAGCTGATAACTGCCTCCTCCCTGCATCCTGAGCTACCCCCTTCCTGCGCCCTAAAATGTTTTCAAACTTTTTGAGCTAAGCCCCCCACCTTTGAGTTATAATTTTTGGTTGCATCGGCCCCCTCCCCAACCCAGACAGGCGAGTAGCCTGCTGAGTTGAGTCAGGGGCTGGAGATGGCACTCCCTCCCTGGATTGCTGGCCCCTGTATCCCCTGAAAAAGAAGTCACACTATGCCTATGTGCAAGGCCCCTGCCCCGACCTGCCCTCCTCCTTCCCAATAGACCCTGGAGTTTTTAGAGCATGTCGAGAGGGGCCTCAGAGAAAAAGGTTGATTTTGGCCTTAAGCAAATATGGAAAATAAATCCAAACACAATTTGGTTTGAATACAATGTGCTTTTAGCAGTTTTCCATTGTAAATATCTATATATGTGAAAAGCAGAAAATTGCGTTTTACCTTATGTGTAATACCTTACCTATGCAGGTTTAGATAGACTTCATCTGTCGAACAATGCAAGAGACTCTGAGACAACAAAACCTTCTGCAAATGGGCATCAGAAAACACTGTGAGAAGCAATCATCTTCAATCAATAGAGCCGAAAACTTCAACCTCATGACATTCCTGTCATCTTCATCAAAATATCTTTGTATTAATTTCACTTGTTAATTTTGGGTCCAATCTTCTCTCACGTTTCACACTGTGTATTTCTGAGAAACCAAGCTACTTCAGATTCTACCATTTCTGATTTGATTTTGTATGCTCCCCATCAGTTTATGCAGGAGGTGCCCTGAAGACTGGAAGCCGAGAAAAATAACTAATTCCTCTTTGGACAGAGCCTCATGTTTCTAGATATGATGCCCTACTACCATGTTAACTGTACAATACCTCCTCTGTGATATAAATATAATGCTGGTGAACAACTCTGAGACTTGGAAATAAAGGGTACATTTGAAGCCCAATATAACTCTAATTAGGAATGTTTAGGTGTCTTTAACAGCAAGACACACTTCTTTTCTACTAAGAATTCATTAAAAAATTGAAGTAATTTGGAGAGATCACTGTTACTTTAATACAGGATTCACTAGGCTGTATGTAATGTTTGGCATCATGAAGCACTCTTACAGACCCAGCATTGTAGGCTTTTTATTCTTAGTTTTAAATGACAGAAGGTAATTTTCTTCAGTGGTAATCGTAAGGTGTCTTATCAAGTCTAATGAACACAAGATAAATTCTAACATACTTTTCCGTTAAATCTGAGCCCAGTATGCTTTGTAGAAAGCTCTGCTGGCCTCTTATTGTTATAATTCTTACAGTACTATAACTTACAGTAAGTGTTATGCCATCGAGGTCAGTCGCCCTTCAAAATATACGCACATAAACTTCTGTTAACTCTGTGTGTGTGCACACGCACGTATCAACACAAGTAGCATAGACTTTGTCTAGTTATCTGCAGTTGCACACAGTTTCCTTAAAGGTTTTCTGAGTTAAGTCCTGGTGATAATAGTGCAGTATATTGTAGCTCAGTCGTGCAAGCCACTCTCTTTCACTAATCTCTGTTTTTCACTAACTGCTTCAGTTTCTCTCATATATGTGTACACACACACACACACAGAGGAATGTTTATAGCTCGGTGCAAGCCATTATTTTTCACTAATCTCTTCAAGTCTTTAGTTTCTCTTATATACCATATAGTACTATCTCTGTATATGTAGTACTATATAGTGTGTGGTATACTATCTATGTTGAATACTAAGCTTACGGAAATGATGCAGTCAGTTGTGTCAGCAAAACCTACAGTTCAGTCTTTCTTGTGAGTATGACGCTTTCTGCAATGTAACATGATTTAGCTGCTCTGAGCCCTTAGACCCAGAATGGCACTGATGAGGAGAAATTCGGTATTTTCTTTAGCATTGCTATAGAATCAGAAGTCCTACAAGTAGTATGTGACAATCACAGGTCACTATTAAAATATTTATACTTTTGCCTGTTGTCCAACACTGCTGCACTAACACTTGACTTGAAAAGAGGAAGTATAAAGACTCTAAGGAGGACCATTGCATGTATATGTGTGTTCTGTAGACAGATCAGGCAAGGTTACTAAAACTTTTTTTGGTAAGTTTAATGTTTCTTCTTTCATATTTATGTAAAACTGAAATATGTCCACTTGAGGTCTGAGCCCTTCCACTCAATCAAACCATGAGAATGGGCTTATATCCAGTAAGATTCTGAAACAAGTTAGTCTCTTCTGATGTCAAGTATCTCTTATCTGTTCTCTTCCTGAGTAATGTCTGAGTTCTGGACCTACGCTTAATGAAATATGAATGAGATGGGAGCTTAGTGGAGTGCTTCACAAGCAAACCCCAAGCAACAGCCACAAAAATAATGGTTTCCTGAAGTGGCCTTTTCTGAATGGAAATTGGGCATAATATGAATACTGTTGCAATAATTTCTGAGCTATATCTACTGTTTATTAAGTTTATTAATAAGCTATATCTACTGCTTATTAGGTTTGGGTATGTTGTACCATTTTTGAGAGAGTAAAATTGCTAGTTTTCATTGAGACTTACAAGCATCTTTTTCTGTTGCTTACATTTATTGTTGAGTTTTTGGACAGCAGAAATTATTTTTCTCTCCATTGAGGCAAAGTTCCAACCAAGAACAGATAACTACACCTAAATTACTTTTAAAAAAATGGATTCACGTTATAAACATTACAAGATTTATTAGTAAAAGCATTGACTCCTTGTATCCGTTGAGAGTGTATGGGCTTATGCATTAGAAGTGTAAAGAATGATAATATAAATTATCAACTTTTTATCTTTGGAAATGATAATATGACTATAATTGTACCATATCCCCACTGGGAGTGTGGTAAATTGTGACATATGATAGGGTTAGTTAATTTTATAAAACATATTCCAGCTTTCTGTAACACTGACTTTAAGGTAGTTGCCTCAGTAAGATTTTTTTTGATCAGATCCCCAGATGAAATTGTCTGCATAAAGATCAAAAAGCAAAAATTTCTGCTCAAGCTCTGGATGCTTTCTGCCTTAATTTTGATCTTCATCCTTCTCTCAGTATTGAGTCCACAGCAGAAACGGACTGTTTTTTTGTTTTTTGTTTTGTTTTTTTTTTTGAGGGCATGTGTGTTCTGTCAATAATCCAAGGAAATTAAGAAAAAGTCAAATAATTCACCATGCTTATATATGATTCCCCAAAATGGATTGTATTTGGCTAGTGAGTTGTGTGGAGGCAAGCTCCAGTAGATAGGTTCACAAATAGTAAGAATACAAGTTATAGTATGTAGGCAGAAAAAGAAGAAAGACTTGCAGTGTTTTCCCCCTTGTCTTAGTATTTCTTTTCCTTCCAAAACAAACACTGCAGCATACTGATTGCACTCCGTCTAGTGGGTTGTGCTTTGAATCTTAGAGTCACAGATATGTATTGGTTAAAAAGCGTACTTAAATAAAGACACTATATATTGGAAGGAAGGCAAAAGTTTAGGTTCAGTGTGGTTCTTACAGTGGATTAATCTTCAGAGAAAGTCCAACCTTTCTGTAGCTGCTGACAGTGTTTTAACGTCTACTTTTTGTATTGTGACACTGTCTACATTAAAAGTCCTGAAACTGACATTCTGTATGCGAAACTTTTTACAGATACAGTGCTACTTTCAAATGTAAATATAACACATTGGTCGTATAGTCACAGAAGGGTAAATTCATTTACACAGAAGCAATGGAGAAGTCATTAATGGATATTGACAGTGCACTTCCAATGTTTTGTCTCATGTAGTCAGGTGGTCTGTACCTCCTTCAGGTGTATACAGCAGATCTTGGTGACGTCAACATCTGCCTCATTTTTTATGAGGCTAAAGCACAGAGATGCTCCTGTCTCAAGATAAACAAGATACATTTTTGGTCTTATTTGTGGTATGTGAATTAAGTGTCTTAAGTTAGCCACCTCTTGGCTTTCTCCTGTGTTGGTAGCACAATATTCAATGCATAGTGGCAGAACTGTTGTAATATGGTGGGATTTTTAAGTGTAAGCACATCTTCCGTATTTACCTTTTTAAGGTGAAAATTAAATCGGTATGATGTTACTTTAGAAGTAACGATTTTTGGATTCATAGGAAACTTTGTTTACAGATTGTAACGGTGTTTACTGTTGGCCCTGCTTCTCCGATATCTTTGACACAGTTGACTGGTCTGGTGTCCTAGAAATTAAAGAATTTAACAAGAAATTATTTTGTGTTTTGGTTCAGAAGTACCATGTTAAAGCTTCACCAGTATCACCAACCACTGGAGCTGTGGGAGTATTAATCCTCCATGCTCCCGAGCCTCTTGTAATCAGGTACAGTGTAGCGTGCCTCCGGTGTGCGCAGTGCTGTGCAAGCCAGGGAAGAGGTGGTCCCTGCCCTGAAGAGTCTGCTGTCTAAATTAGACACGGGTAAGGCAGTCCTTATTTACTGAATCTACATCACGGTACACATGAGAAATGGATAGAAGGTAAAGTTTTCAAGATGAATTTTTATATCAAATATGTGATTGTCTGGATGAGTCTCTGCCAGGGTTCACATACGTTAGGTTGATGTCTTCGACAGTATTGTGGGGGACCTAGAGTAAACCATTTAGTCATAAAATATAACCCTAGCCCTTCCTGTTCCCAAAGAAACATAAGGATTTAAGGTCACTTGCTCTCAATCTGTACTATTTTTCCTTGAATTTCATAAGTATAACATGATACCCTTTAGCCCAAATTGTCAAGAGTTTTGCAGAAAGCAATGCATGTATCTGTTCTAGGCAATTCAGTCTTGCTTCTATTGTGTTCTAAATAGCCCAAAGAGTATCACTGAATCTTTTCTTGTATCTTACACATGCTCAGATGAAACTAGAGCATGCGGTTTTTAAAACATACAGTGGTATAACTCATATCAGGTGATTTTACATGCATAATTAGGACAATACAGTTAATTAAAAAAAAAGAAATATACTTCATCTTGTTCAGAAAAACAAATTAGATACTTTTAACACTGGGATCCCTGGCATTTTCAAATGTCAAAATAAGGTCTTTTAGTCATTGATAATGTTCTGAGGGATATTCTTGTCAAAAAAGCCAGCATTTACAGATACTAAAATAAATGTGGCATTAGCCTTAGAGTAGCATATAAATCAGACTACCTCTGGTATCAAATAAGTGTGCAAATGTACTGATTAAATGTGCCACTGGCAGAAAAGTGCTTTTTTAAAGGAGCTGATGTTCTCTTGTAGATGAATATTAACTGAGTTATTTCAAGCTCTGCTTTGAGTGCATCACAGTCAGCAAGGATGCACAGAGGAAAGAGCTGACATCCACGGTGTTCTGATGCTGGCTCCATAGCCCTGGAATACATTGGCTTGCAGCAAATTATGAGAAACCCTCACCACATCCGGCCCCCCCGCCTCCTCCCCACATTTTTTGTTTTTAAACAAATCTCTAACTCCAGCATATAGGAAGTTGCGGAACTCCCTTTTTGTCATAGTCTGGTTTGTCCTTCTCCCCTGCCACACAACTCCAGACTTTGACTGAGGCTGGGACCCTGCAGTTACTAAAGGATATCTAGAGGTTTTGAACTGTGCTCTACGTGGAGCTGGTTTGTCCTATGGTGCTCGCTAGTCAGCATTTTCCTCCGGGATGTCGTATGATTATGAATGGGAGGGATGTGGTCTGTGTAGTAGTAAACAAGAGGGCACGTTGTCCATGAGACAAACTCTTACATGTTCCACATTAGGATTAAAATTTTGAGGACCCTGGTATACTTGTAGGATAGAGTATCCTGTGGGGAGGTGGACTGGTACTGAGCCTGACCTTCAGGACACCAAGTTACAAAATAGTTGTAAACACTTTTACAGGGTTTTGGTACCTTCTGCATTACCAGTGATGACAATGTGAATGGTCTTTTTTCCTCTAACTGGTTGACCTCTAAAAACGGAGTTTTCATGTAACAGAAGCCCACGTTTCCATTAGGTACATGGAACTTATGAATCAGATGATGCTTTCTTCTGGATTGGGCCCTGCGTTCTTAAAACTTAACATTTTGACTCCCTTTTCCTTTTCATGTACTTCAGTAGGTACTATCATTCAGTGGCTTCAAACTGTCATCAATATGTACTTCAAACATAAGATTTTCACCTTTGCCTGGATAGACAAGATGGGAAATAAGAGAACGAGTTAATCTAAATAGAACTCGAATGTCTGATGTATAATGGTACTAATTAGCCCCCCCCAAACTGCAAGTCCTGGGCACGTGCAGAATTTTCCCCCCACACAAGGCCCCATTGGCCTGAGTGGAGCTGCTTCTCCAAATATAGAGTCAAACTACACCTATGCTAATTAGCAGGAAGTCTAAACGTGAAATCCATTGTTTTCTAGAATACTTTCCTATTCCACTAACTTAAGACTCTCTTACTGTACTTTCTTCCACAGATAAGTTTTCAGCTTTTATTTTTGATTAAATAGTGTCAACAAGTTGCCCTTAACTTATAATGTACAGATGTTTAAGTTAAATAGAATTGCAGAAAATGCTACAAAATAACCATCTACTTATGGTTGCAAGGCATTTTACAGGAGAACAGTAGCTTTGGTTTCAATTACAAGTAATCTATGAAGTGTAAGCATAGCTGCAAGTTTTAGTAGCAAAGTTGTTTTTTAATTAAAAATAGGAAAGGTGAAATAGGATCTTAAATTCTGTACAACCGTTGCTTGCCTAATTTATTGTTCATTCATGGACTTTTCCTAATAGCCACTTTATTAGCCACTTTTATTAATAATTCAGATTTATATTTGTTAGCTTTAAATTTGAAACCAAAAATATCTTTGTTTCAACTACACTACAGGTTGATTCCAGTTGGGCAAAATGGCTGAAGAGTAATAAAAGAGAAATCCTTTAACAAATGTAAATAGAAGTAAATGCTGATGATCTCAGCCCAACATACTTGGATGAGAGCTATCTAAAAGTTGTATCTGATCAAAATTAAAACTTTGTTATGAAACCCCAATTTTTGAAAACTGTTCAGATGTCTACAGAGAAGTTTGTAAAATCTGGGGGTATCTATATCAAATGTTTTTAAATAATACATAATTATGCTGTCTTTCTAGATATTTGTACTAGTCATTTCAACATGCTGCTCTTCTATTTATTCCATTAAATATAATTTGTACACAAAGTAACTTTTTAAAGGTCATTATAAGGTTTCCTTCATGATCAGGACTTTAGCCTGCCTACCCCATTCACTCATCACTTCCATTTGCTTCAAGGAATGAAAGCTCAGGACATCAGCTTTGATTTTATTTAATGCCTGTCTGCTCCCCCAGTAGTCCCATATAAGGTTTCTTAGTACAAGTATTTATACTCTGGAAATACCAGTACTGTCTGGTCATTCAGTTGTCACCACAGAATTCCATTAAAATAAAGACTGGTCACTTAATATGCCCCCTTTTTTATGAATATGCCTCACCTCACTGGAGATAAAAAATGAATCTGTTGGTACATCAATATATAGCAGCTCTTTACAGTTGTGATTACCAAGCCAAACATACTATCGCACCAAGAAATGAAGGGTTTTATTCTGTACTTTGTGTTGTGTTTCCTTAATTGCTCATTAGGAGCCAAAAAGTGAGTGATGCTGCGTGTGTGTAGTTTGGCCTTTGTCTATATTGGAGAAAATGTAGAAAACATGCCAACTAACACATTTCAGACAGCATGATGTTAAAGATGATGACCTTGCTTTTAGTGTGGATAAGATGGCCATGCTAAAAAGCTTATGGGCAAAATTCTGTTTAACATCCTGCTAACTGAAACATGTTTTCTAACACTAATGCCTTTTCCCAGTTCAGAAAAGCTACACAAAATCTTCTGGTTTCAAGTACAATGAAAAAGTTGTGAACAAAAAATTCAACCATTGCCCAGTTTTTAAAGGTAACCTTAAAATATTTTGTCTTATCTGGTTTCAATTGGTATAGAAATTTAGAAAATGAAGATATGTTAGGATTGTGGATTTAAAATTGTAGCCTGTGACCAATACAGCAATACACATACACAAACTAAAAATACAGAGTATTTAGGTTCCTCTATCTATATGCAAGAATGATTTCCTGACTCAGGCAAAACACCCATTGAACTCAATGGGCTTGTATATGCTAAGCTTTTTTAAAAAAGCAAAATCCCAGGGGTTGCACTGCCATGGGTGGGAGTACACCCAAGGCTCAGACTGCCACCAGCGTTCTTATAACTTTGTCTAGGCATGCTTTGAGGAGGGTTAGATGACATAAAAATACCACCTTTTCTGCCTTAGACCATACATATGCACTAATGGTGGTGCAACGGCAGATCAAAAAAAGTCTAATACAGGTTCAGCTAATTAGTGGGCATTTTTCCTCATGCAGGTTCAGGCTCTTTCATTCCAATCTTAACAGTGTAGGTCTGTCTTTGCAGAAATTTATGCATTCTTAACTTTTAAGCATATGTGCAGTCCTGTTGAGTTCAGTGGAACTACTCACATGCTGAAGTTAGGCAAGTGCTTAATTCTTTGCGGTATCAAGGCCTTAGTTAACTAAAAACTTTTGTATGTGGGCATTCTCATATCTTGGAAGCAAAATATGTCTGAAAAATGTTTTTAGCACTAAAGTAACTGTTACCAATCTGTTGCAGATGCATCTTCCCCACCAAATCCTTGAGGTTAATTTTAGTTAGGTCATCAGAAAATGTGTACTTTATAAAATTTTCAGTTGTGGTTACCTTGCAGTGTTACAAAACTATATGAAAACAACTGCCTTTTTAGATGGTTTGAATGTCACAGTACAATAGTGAAAAGGAGTAGATTTAGTATCTTTTCCCTTTATTTGAAATGTCACAATTTGTGTGTTTTTAGTAATATTTTTATTAAACTCTGTTTTCAATGAAGTCAAACTGTGATTTACAATGTGCTTTTTTTGGTCAACATTTGTATTAAAAATAAACAATGGACTTTTGAGTCTTTGTAAGATGTTTCTCCATTGTCTGTGCATGCCTTACAATTTACTCCTCTGTAATATATTGTGACAGACCCAGACCAGTGGGGTACAGGAGTTTGGTAGAAGGCAAATATACTGGCCACTGGATGAACAGTTTCTGTTCCCTGAGTGACCAGAGCAGGGGCTGCACTAGAGCAATCAGGAACCTGCTAGAACCAGTTAAGACAGGCAAGCTAATTAAGACACCCAGAGCCAATTAAGAACATACTAGAATCAGTTATGGCAGGCAGACTAATCAGGACACCTGGTTTTAAAAGGACCTCCCATCAGTTAGCGGAGTGGGGGGGGCATGCAAGGAGCAGGGAGTGAGAAGGCGTGCTGCTGGAGGACTGAGGAGTACAAGCATGATCAGGCTTCAGGAGGAAGATACTGCGGTGAGGATAAAGAAGGTGTTGGGAGGAGGCCCTGGGGAAGTAGCCCAGAGAGTTGTAGCTGTCACACAGCTGATACAGGAGACATAGACAGCTGCTATCCACAGGGCTCTGGGCTGGAACCCGGAGTAGAGGGCGGGCCCGGGTTTACCCCCATTCCCCCAATTCCTGATTGGACACAGGAGGAGTTGACCTGGTCTGTGACAACACCAGAAGGGAATGTCTAATTTGGACAGGGATCTGGCCTGTCCCCGACACACTAGGTGGGACAGCAGAGACTGTGGAGATTGTTCTCCATTTCCTCCATGCTGGCCAGTGTTGAGGTTAGCTGAGTGAACGGCAGATTTGAGCCTCTAGCAGAAATGGCCAAAATGAGGGCTGCCGTGAACCTCTGAGGTGAGCAAAATCTGCCAAAAAGTGCAGGACCCACCAAAGCCGAGGAGGAACTTTGTCACAATATGCATTCCACCTCACTGTGGAGGGTGGCTTAATGTGTGTAAAAAGCTTGAGAGCCTCTAACACAAGCCATTTGTTCAAGTTCGGAGTATCATAGGGGGGTAGCAGAGATCCCGATAGGTTCAGTAGGCGTTAACACCCTTTGGACCAAAACATGGAGCAGAAATAAAGCAAAAGACAAACATGTAGCAAAACCATCAAAAAGCAAACCCGTACCTTTTACATGCCTGTATCCTAATTTTAGTTTTCAGTTAATGGAAAAATACACAGGCTATCAATAGTACTTTTCGGTAATCTTTGACACAGAACCATTCTAATTTAAATATGGGCAGTCCGCAAGCATTTTCAGCATTGTGAGTCATATAGTTTCCTAAAGCATCTGAAACATTTTAACAAAAGTTTAGCTTTCAGGCTCTCCTGGGTGCATGACATTGATCAAGGGATTTTAGGCCTTAACTCAAAGTTCAAGGGTAACAGTCCACAACTGAAAGGTTTTAAATGCATTTTGGTCTCTTCTAACCTGGACGATATTACTTGGTCCCACTGTCATGACAAGTTCCTGAACCAATTTGTTCCTTTATGGGGACCACTCAGCCACATTTGCAGTAGGGCTATTTTGCAGTACTTCCCATTTGCCTATAGTTGACCTTGTAATGTGGTTTCCAGCCATTAAAGGAGAGGAGCCAGCCCAGCTGCATTCAGCTACTAAAAGGAGCTGAAGAAGTAATGCATCTCCTTCCACACTCATCGGTGGTATTTCCAACTGCCTGGGCGCTGCTATCAAGGGAATCTGTCTTTTCCTGTTGTTCAACATGAGTAACTCCTGTGGGGAGTACGTAGATGGAATCCACTGAATGAAGAAAGGAGTCAAAGGGAGGAGTTCTCAAGGAAAGGGAAAAGAAAAAGGGATCCTGGGATGTGCAGGAGATGGAGAGGGTAGTGTGCCTCTGAGAGGGAGGAGGTTAAAGAAAGGAGAAGACCAGGAAGGGAAAACAGAACATAAGGGAAACCAAAGGGAGTAGAAGACAGGTAAGACTGTGGAGAGCAAGGAAAAGCAACAAGTCAGAGAAATGATAGCACAATGCCCATTTAACTTTTATTTCTATTAGTGAGCATCAGCATCCATAGAGAAGTGTTTTTTCTCACACTGGATCTGACAAGGATCTAATCTCCTGTGAGGCTATCTATCATTAAACCGATTAAAAATTCTGTTATGCAGCTCATTCTGGACTGTTTACATGTTTATAACAACATTCAAGAATTTTCTTTTGATAACAAGAGCGACATAAGGGACAAACAAGTTTTTCTCCCAAGGAAAACTCTTCAAATGCTTGAAGACAAGTCTGATGAAACATATGTGAACAAGAGAGCAGAACAGTCTGGCGCGAATACCGATTATTGCTGTTCTCAGAGAAGACACTTGGAGGATGAGTGATATGACACAGTGGCATAATGCAAATAGGGCAGTCAAATATCTCTTGCCGAAATGCCTGAGGGGAAAATAAGAAAATATATTAGTTATTGTAGACTGATAACTAAACATTGGAAGACATGCATAGCAGCAATACCCTATACAACAAGAAGGTTCAAAGTGCATTTTGTAACAATTGGTGGTATATTCTACAATATTTAATCTATTGAAACCTGTTCTGTATCTCTTCACATCAGGATAATTCTGAAATATCTTTAATATTACTTCCCTTCTTATCGAACACAGGAGGAATTATTTGTAATCATAAACCAAACAATAGTTATTGTAGCAAAATGTTTAACTTCAAGGTACTGTACTGTTTAAAAAAAAGTTTGCAGATATTGTTTTAGCGTGTGGATTGACAAATGATACCAGGGAATTTTTTGGATGGAGGATATGCTGGAAAAAACTTTCCTGCTTTGACACTGACTATAGTTGCAAAATGAATTGAGATCATCATCCAATTGGCTCCGAAACCAACCTGCATCTGTATTTTCTCCCATTCAGTTTCGCTTATTAACGGGGCAAATTTTTCCTCCAACAGTTGAAGCACATTTCGACTTGCAGCTATAGAAGAATCAATTTCAGAAAAAAACTCATCTATGTTTGTGTCATAAGAACTCAATAACCGATTGCTGATCTCCTGAAACTAAAGAACAAGGGGAAAAAATAGCCTCCAGTTAGAATATTAACAGCTACCAGCACAGATTTTCAAAATTATTATCATAAATTGCTAAAAAATCACGGAAACACATTCTTGAGAACTTTTAAAATAAACTTTATTTATCAAAATAATACTTTATCCTTGGCCAAACAGTGCATGCTACTACTCTGTCCAAACATCATGCACTGTTACTTAATATGTACAAAGTACAAACATCTGCCTTTTTTGTATTAACTGTCCAAAGGTCTCTGCTTTATACTCTTAAAGGCTTTAACTCATACATGAAGACAAGGTTAGTTTGAAAGTACAGATCTTAGCCAGCAAGAACACATTTAATATTTCTTCATTTTAAAAGTTGATCATCTTTTTTAAAAAGTGCATGTACTATGTTTTGTTAACACTATTAAAGGCATCTAACCAAAGTATGCACATCAAACAGTAGTGCTAAATTATTTTTAGTGCATAATGCTACCCCCGACAGAAGAAGTAATGAACTGAAGTATAACCAGCTCTCACTCCATCTTAACCCAGCAGACTCGGACCTCCGTCTCAAATAAAATCCCAGATAGTCTAAATTTCCTCTCATCTACTATAATCCACACGGTACCTGAAAGCTCAGTACAGAACAACACTCATCTTAGAAGTACCACACGGCCTGCGTCCTTCGAGATTCTTATTTCTATAGTGATTCTTGAGGATTTGAGAAACATTCCATGGACAGGGATGGGTTGTGGGCCAATGCCCCTGGACTCTGTTTCTCTCTCAGGAGAAGAAAATGGGGATTATTCAGTGCATGTGTTCTTTTGTTTGAAGTCCACAATCACAGGAGTCAATTCACTTACAGAGTGACTCAAGATCACCAGCATGGAAGTTTTTCCATGTCAAAAGGGCTTGCATATGAAGTTTTCTGCATCTGTGTTTGACAGTGAGAATACTGTCAACATGTTTGTTTGTTTTTTCTTTTCTCCTCAGCCGGATTCCGTGCCAGACCCCCATGCATGCAGGAAACTTTTTTCTTCTTTTGTCTCATTGCTTGGGTACCCTATGCCTGGGGAACAGGTACTTCCGTGCAAATACTGACTTGAAACTGGATTGCATTCATAAGATAGGATGTAAGTATTAGATCTTCAATGTCAGATTTTGAAAGGGGTCTAAGGGAGTTAGGCACCCAGCTCCCACTGAATGACTTGTTATAAAATCCCAATTTTAGCTAACATTTCAAGACATGATTTTTAAACTTTGACTGTCATTGGTGTACTTCAGAATTAGTGGCAGACATAGCCTCCATGTCAATTAGATTTCCAAAATTAGTTACCCAGGTGTGTAGATGTTAGTCAGCTTTATAATGAAACTCTTAACTATGATCTCTCCATAATCTATTGTTTCTAGCTAAAGTCAATGCTTTGAAACAAAGAAAAACTTTAGAGCCATCCAGAAAAGGAAAATGATGGGATGCTTTATAAGAGCAGGGATAGGTAAATTTCTGTCTTGTGCAGAAGTCTGATTTGATTATATTTTTTAGTTTGTCCTTTTAAGCAAGAAAAGTGGAAACCTGTTAATTCACACTGACTGGGAGACCCACTATGGCCGACTGCATTTTGCACTATAGCAAAAAACAAGGGTGATACAACCATTAAATGTGTTTCTGTCCATTTAATTTGTCAATTGCAGTTTAGGTTTAATGATATGAGAACACGAGTATATGAAAGAATGCATAAATTTTTAAATTGTACTATGAGGCCCCTTTACAGCATCTCCTTGTAAAACTTTCTGAGAGGTGAGCGGGGGTGTTAAGAGAGAGTGTGTGTGCGTGTGTGTGTGTGAGAGAGAGTGAGTGTCTAGCACAGTGCATATTAGTGAAGCTATTCCTGTACTTCCATGGTGTCCTTTCATTAAGAAAAGATCTTTCAAATTCCATCACATGCAAATATGTGCATTGACCTTAAACATATATTTTTTTTAAATCCAAACCCTTCTCCCCTTCAGTATTTGCATTTTACATGATTTCCGTATATTTCTAAATGACAAAATTGAGACTCTCTTTTGGATGAGATGCACAATATGTATTGGACTAATGAGATTTTATTTTAATCCGGTTATTAGTCATATACTGCCTTGAGTGTTTTAGTGAGCTAAGTCTCTGAAATTACATGTATTGTAAAAAGTTATTGGAGTCTTAATTTGCTTTATCTGAATTACTGTCAAAGACTAAGTTTTAGAATTTAATTAACTTGTTCCATATTTGATATAAAGCCTACTTCTGCTCCAAGTGAAGTCAATGTTAAAGCTCACTGACTTCAGTGGCAGCAGGAGTAGGCCCTTACCCAGCATGATTCATTGGTCTCTGTTCAGAAAGAAATCAAGCCAGGATTGATTCTTTGGGAAAATTTTTCTACAGTACACTGGAAGAACTATGCTGTACAGCTTGCATTATGCCTGGCTGTACCCTGGCTTTCAATGAATATCAAACTAGCACATACCTTAGAAAATTATTTCCATGAGAAACCTATAGTGGCCATCAGAAATGAGCATAAATTAGAGCAGCCATGAGGCTGCTTCAGCTTTTGCTGGTGGTCAGGCAGGGCCCAGAATACCAGAATATGGTGAGTACATAAATAGTTTAAAGAAGTGAGACCCAGTAGGTGGCCTGTGCGCCAAATGTGGCCCACCAAGGCTTCCTGTGTGTCCCGCCAGCTCACCTTAAAAAATGTTTATAATTAAGTTCACGAACAGTGATGCACTACCTATCATTTGCCTATGATTTAGTAAATAACTTACTGGCAGTGCTTAATTTGTAATGAAAGAGGTGTGGGGGCAACCCCGGCACAAATTAAGCATTGACAGGGAGGCTGGAGAGCGGCGGCTGCTGGCCAGGCGCCCAGCCCTGAAGGCAGTGCTGTCAGCAGCAGCAGGGCAGAAGTAAGGGTGACGTGGTATGGTACTGCCACCTTTACTTCTATGCTGCTGCTGCTGGCAGCGGCACTGTCTTCAGAGCTGGGTGGCTGGAGAGCAGCAGCTGCTGGCCAGGAGCGCAGAGAAGCCAGGGATATGAATTTCCAAGGCTAAAGGTGCTGGGGTTAAGCCCCAGCACAAATTAAGCACTGCTTACTGGATCTGAAGTTCTCGCAATCACATCGGCTGCAGCTGAGCTTGGACGGTGCCCATTTTTTTCATTCGTGATGGAAATGGAGCCAAAAATGCATGCAAATGGGAGTAAATGTCACCAAGTCAACAGCGAGAGCCGAGCTTTTAACCCATCCTGGACAGCAGATTTTCTTTTTATTATGCCACCTCATTTAAACACAAACCTTTTGTGTTTACCGTGCCACACTACTGTATCCCTCTGTAAGGCTGTCAACATAAAGCACCACTTTGAATCAAGGCACAGTGTCAAGGTTCCTTCCCCACTCTGAACTCTAGAGTACAGATGTGGGGACCTGCATGAAAACCCCCCTAAGCTTATTTTTACCAGCTTAGGTTAAAACTTCCCCAAGGTACAAACTATTTTACCTTTTGTCCCTGGACTTTATTGCTGCCACCACCAAGCATCTAACAAAATATAACCGGGAAAGAGCCCACTTGGAAACGTCTTTCCCTCAAAATCCCCCCAAGCCCTACACCCCCTTTCCTGGGGAAGGCTTGATAAAAATCCTCACCAATTTGCATAGGTGAACACAAACCAAAACCCTTGGATCTTAAGAACAAGGAAAAAACAATCAGGTTCTTAAAAGAAGAATTTTAATTAAAGAAAAAGTAAAAGAATCACCTCTGTAAAATCAGGATGGTAAATACCTTACAGGGTAATCAGATTCAAAACATAGAGAATCCCTCTAGGCAAAACCCTCTAAGTTACAAAAAGACACAAAAACAGGAATATACATTCCATTCAGCACAACTTATTTTATCAGCCATTTAAACAAAACAGAATCTAACGCATATCTAACTAGATTGCTTATTAACCCTTTAAAGGAGTTCTGACCTGCATTCCTGCTCTGGTCCCGGCAAAAGACAACACAGCCAGAGAGAACCCTTTGTTTCCCCCCCCACTCCAGCTTTGAAAGTATCTTGTCTCCTCACTGGTCATTTTGGTCAGGTGCCAGCGAGGTTGTCTTAGCCTCTTAACCCTTTACAGGTGAGAGGAGATTTCCTCTGGCCAGGAGGGATTTAAAGGTGTTTACCCTTCCCTTTATATTTATGACACACAGTAAATTTAATTCAGCCTATCTTCCTGGCAGTGTTGCAAGATGTGACAAAATTGAAAATCTGAAGTCTTTGTATCACACTTCAAATGTCATTCTCACAACATCAGCGACTGTACAGGAAAAAGAAACAGCTACTTCTCTTTGGATAATGTTGGTACTAACTAAAAAGAAAAAGCCTTCCCTGCATGCTGAACTTGTGAAGGAGTGCACGATGGAAATGCTGGAGGAGCTTTTTGCTGGAGATAAAAATAAAGATGACATTTTGAAATGTGTGAAGCAAGTTCCACTGTCTGATTCCACGGCAGTGAGAAGACTGGAGGTAAATTTATGAGGACTGTTTGTTACCACTGCTTTCCAATTTAAAAAACACCAAATACATCTCTCTTGCAGTGGACAAATCAAGCAATTTAAGTGACACTGCCCAGTTATCACTGTTTGTTAGATTTTATGAAAGTGAAATTTTCAAGGAAGAATTTTTGTGCTTAATACCATTGGAAAGCTACACCACAGGAGAGATCATTTTTGAAAAGAGAACCATTTTTTGAAAAAAATGGTTTAAATCTGTAGAAAGTAAACTTGCTTGTTACAGACAGAGATCCCTCCATGACAGGGAAAGAGAAAGGCTTTGCTTCACATTTGGCAGTGATACACTTCACTGCATCATTCACAAGATTGTCCTGTGTGGTAAGTTGTCTGGGGACTTGAAAAAAAACCAACGGGTACTGTGATGAGATTAGTGAACTACACATGCTCAACTTCTAGTTTGCAACATCGTCTTTTTAAAGCTCTTTTACAAGACATTTCAGCCGAACACAGTGACCAGCTGCAGCACGATGACATTCGCTGGTTAAGTCGGGGGCACGTGTTAGAGAAGTTTTGTGCGCTTCAAAAAGAAATAACAGACTTTCTTTCAAACTACAAGACCAACAAGGCTTGCGAGTTCCTGTAATTTATGAATAATGTCCCCTGTATGTCAGAGGTAGCTTTCCTGTGCAATATTACTAGTCACTTGAATTTCCTCAACTTGCAGCTCCAAGGCCATTCAAGCAGCGTTGGGAATCTGTTTGAAAAAGTGTGTCCCTTTCAGAGGAATTTTTAAATCTTTGAGACAGACTTAACAGGAAAGATGTTGCATTGACTCACATTGCATGTTGTTGCGATAGCTGAAACTTCACTGAATGCGATTCAATAATTTCTAAAAAATCTGATCCAAAATTTTAAAATGCAATTTGAGAATTTTAAAATTCCAAAGGATTTGTTTTTATTTGTTTGTGATCCATTTGTTGCCTCTGCCAATGGATCTTGCCCTTCTGAAGCAAAGAATATTCTTGATTCAATTGATGAAGGTGCCTTTCAATTAGAAATTGTAAGGCTCTAAAGCTCAGACGTCTTGAAGGCAAAATTCAGAGAAGTGGAACTTCGTGATTTTTGGACTAAATATGCTGACCAGTTTCAGAACAGCCAGAATCAAGCCATCTATCTTTTAACGATGTTCAGATCAACGTACGTCTGTGAATGTGGGTTTTCTACCATGAACATTACAAAAAACCAACACTGTAATCGTCTGACATATGAGCATCTTCCCCCATGCATGTGACTTGCCCTGACCTCTTACAAACCACTCTTCACAGAGCTTGCCAGAGATCATTGATGTCACCTCTCCCATTCGAGATTACCACAAACTCAGGTAATAATGTTGAGTCATAAACTTCGTTAAAAGATAGAAACACTAATACTTATGTTGTAATCGAGGCTTTATTTATTGGCAGCTGAATTTTTTTTTTGTCCACCTTCTGCACAAATGACCCACCTCTTGTTATAAAATTCTCAAATCGGCCCACAGGTAGATCTAATTGAGTATCACCGGTTTAAAGCCACCTTTGTTTCATCCTCTGTTTCTGTGATGAGCACATGAGCAAAGTGACACAGAATCTGGCACCTTATAGCGTATATCCTCAGTGTCGGTTTCTACTCCTTGTATCTTTCCTTAGGCAACACTATGAAAGGCATGCTGTTGCTGGGGAAGAGCAGACAGTAAAGAGAGCACACATTGCTGCTGTGAGCTAGAGGCAGGGGAATGAGCCAGCTTCTTCCAAAAATCCCAGCAGGTTGCTGCTCAGTGGGTAAAAAGTTTTTTCCATATAACCCATGTAACTCTTGAAATGAGAAGCTGTACATGAGCTTGTCTGACAATGGCTGTGCTGTTTGTTCCTCTTTCCCTCTGTTAGACTCAGCTGTAAGAGGTCTACCATTTGCTCCTCAAAATCACACTTGTGTTCTCCCTGCCCTACTCAGCCAAAGGATGTTGGGTCCTCGCATCAGGCTTCCCTGAGCCAAAGCCATACAAGAATCAGAGGAGACATTTTTTTTGCTTATGACTGATCCAGCAAGTTCCCCTGCATGGATGCCACCTGCTTTGAGGTTTCCAATTGATTTTCTGCAGAATGACCCCAGCCCAAGCCATCACTCAGGAAGTGGAATCAGGGACTGGAAGACAGAAATGTAGCTAACTCTTAAAAATGGGGGTTTATGCTAAAAGGCCTGTAAATATTTAAAGTCTATATAGGAAGGGATAAGCACCCTTTATAGAATATGGAATTGGTAGTGTTAATTTACTAGGCATTATGTTCACCATTACTGATGCTAAATCCTGATCTGTGTCAATGCACAAGTTATTACATCATTTTATTTTTCAAAAATTTGAAACTGATTAATAGGTAAAAGTGCGACTCAGCCTATTGGCTCCTCAGTACACCAAAACAGCTTATGTCTGAAAGTATCTTTGAGTAATTAATCTGTATCTTTTTGTGATTTCATTATAGGGTCATTAGGGAAATATTTCAGCTTGAATGGTGTGACAAATTAGGAGTTATAACTACTTTATATCAATATGCAAAGTGACATCAATCATTTGCAATGAAATGATGCAAACAAAAGCACCTTAGTGAACTCTGTACAGAGAAGCCTTCTTAAGTGATCCATCTTAATGTCAGCAAATTGTTTACTAATGTGTTGACCTATGGCAACCCTCAAAAGTAAAATGAAAAGGCTAAAGTTTACAGCATATCAATGAATCAGTTGATAAGCTTTTACTGGTTTAATATCCTCCTAGTCTTGCTGCTTGGAGCCACTTCAAGTTAGCAACAGAATGTTTGCTATCACCATGTGATAAAGGAAGTCAAACGACTAAACAAACTCCAGGACCATTATACTGTTTGGTGAGATTTAAATTAAAATTGTTGGGAGAAATCATGGGGGGGGGAGGAAACTAAAGTCAACTGAACAGATTTACAAATGACTTACCTAGCTTCCCAAACAATAGTCAAGACTTTTACTTAAACTGGAGACAATGCAATGCATTTGAAAAGATTTAATTGCAGCAGTAAAAGATCATACCTCAATTAAATGACTTATGCAAGCAGACTTTATAGATAAGGATCAAAGAAATTCACTACCGAACACACGGCATTCTAGGCAACACTTTGTTTTCTGTACCCACTGATGCTAAAAAGTTGCATAGCTTGGTTTCAGTGACCTTTCATATTCCCTTTGATCTAAATTAGTAAGAACTTTAATGGATCAGTATAATAAGGGCTACTGTATCACCATCAGACAAATAAAATACACTCTTCTTAACAATAATATTTCAGGCCTACATTCTAATTCTATGGCAATTGTTTAAGACGGCAAAACTAGATATTTGACTTTTGTGGGCTTACCAAAGGAAGTAGGTCTATATTTTAAAAAATCTACTTGCTAACCCCCAATCTCTTAACTGTACCACTGTTCTGTTAGCAGCTGGGGAGTGACATTTTAAGAGCATGACACAAGTTTATGAGAGGAGAAATGCATCTTAGAAAAGCTTTTTTCCATCTGGAAATGGATTGCTGTATATGAAAAATTACCCAAGTGTTTTATTAACAAACGGACACTAAACAAAGGTATGGAAAGCTAAAAGTGGAGAAAGCCAGTTCTCATTTGAAAGCCACAGAGAAAAGAACTAAGAAAAATGAGTGTGTATCCCTTGATTGTGATTTATATTCTCTAAACACATTCAAACCTGGGCAATCCAAATCAGTATGTGTTATCCGTGTGTGTCTGAACAGAAAGAAGAGTTGCCACCATACTGTTCAGTGCAAGTTCACAAAGTGCCATGTATTGAGAATCATTGCCTAAAACTGAACTAGCCTTGAAAATATTTGTAACTGAAGCTGCCATTTTTGAATCTTTGAACAGCATCATGCTGCTAAACAGCAACAGTGGAATTAGCAGTATAAAGCCCCAGTGTCCAAGTATTACACATATTCCATTTTGCTTTTTTAAAGGGGGGTTGAAATTAAAAAAAGGTTGGATTTAAACAATTTTGTTTAAATATTAATCAGTGTTATGACACACATGCTTCTTGAGATTGCTACTGCCCTTGTTTCCAGTCATAATTCTGATGCCTTCCTTATTGTGTCAAGTTTCGTTAAGTGGCATTTAAAATCAAAAAGGTGATTCCAAATCACCAGCAAGAACTGACTCAAAAACCAAAGCAGGGAAGAGAGAAGAAGCCAAAGAGGTGCAGCAGGTTGCCTTTTGTAGTGGCAGGTACAGATAGTATGATGATGATTATACTTGCATCTGGTGTGTTGATTTGTATATTGGGGAGTGCATAGGAATTGCCATACTGGATCAGACCCAAAGTCCATCTAGTTCAGTATCCAGCCTCTGACAGTAGCCAGTATTGGATGCTTCAGAGGAAGGTGTAAGAACACTGCAATAGGCAGATGTGGAAAAAGCTGCCTTCTCCCCTGCCCCTTCCCCCACATTAGGGCTCATCCTAGTCTCTAATAATTGGTGTAAGACTCAAAGCTTGAGGTTAGTATTCCTTCCAAAATGTTTATTAATAATGACTGTGGATGTTCTTGGTTTCCTTATGAAGTGTCCAATACTCTTGAATCCCTATACTCTTGGCCTCGACCATAGGTGACAGTACAAATTTCTTATGGAAAAATCAATCTGCAAAGAGTTAAACCTCTTAGCAGACATGTGAGATAGCATATTTAAAACTGTTCAGGACCCTGGGACTTAGCTTCCAAAACTGTGGCGTTTTGGGGATCAGGACTGTGGGACACTTATTAGTAAGAAGACAAGTTAATATTATGGGGTATAACAGTTAATCCTCAAAAACACTCATTCTGGAAAAATCTATCCAGGTATTTACATGGCTCCCCCTTACCTAGTATCTGAAGAGGATAGTCTCCAGCTACCAAACCTTCCATTTCTCCCCAAACTAAATTTAAATGAGACCTTAAGGTCTCTTTAAAAAATAAAGCTAGTTCTCTTTAGTTCCATCCTGCAGGTTTTGTAACCATTACAAAGGCCTGCAGTAAACATTAAATTGTCAGATTTTTAAGGCTGGGAAGTATTTTTGTTGCAGTAGGGCCCAAAGGCTCCAACCATGACTGATGCTCCATTATGCTAAAGGCTGTACAAAACGCACAGGAAGATGTAGTCCCTGCCCCAAAGAGCTTACATACTAATGAGATGCAACAAGTAAGTATAACAAACTGTATTAGGGCAGAGAAGACAGAGCAACAGTAAAACCTGGACTGCACACATAGTTTTACCCATTTAGCTAAAGGTGTGGGTTTTTAAATCAGTTTAGTTAAACTGGTACAACAGTGTGTGGATGATCTTATGTTGGTTTAAACCGGACATCGATTTAGTTTGCACCAGATATGAGTGTCTACACAGGGGTTTGAAACAGTTTAACTACATTGGTTTATGTGTGTAGTTAAGCTGCTGGGGGAGGGGGCATAAGGCAGGTTGAGGTCCTTGTTACTCAGAAGTTTTTGGCAGCTTATAGGGGATTGTGGCTTCATGGGAGGTGGGTTTGGGGGTTGTCGGGGAGGTGTCAGGTGGGTATTTGTCACTGACTAATCTGGAAAGTTGGGCTGAGCTGCCTGTCACTTGCAACAAGGGAAGAGAGAAAACTGTGAAGGGCTGAAAGTGGAAACTCCCCAGGCTCTTTTTAGCTGGCTACTTCCAATGAGCCAGATTCACTCCAGTGCCTAGCTCCCAAGACAGAGGTTAATTGCCCTATAGAGTATCTGGAGTTCTTAGAGATGTGTCCCCCTACAGGAGCTCCTCTTGAGGTGCACATGCACCCCACGTTACTTCAATCAGAGATTTTTGGCAGCAGCGTTCACTCAGTCTGCACATGTACCTATCCTTATGCTCTGTACTGAGGGTATATAGATTGCAATGGATAAACTGTCCTTAATTAACTTCTTTACCACGAATTCCCACAGAGACAACACTCCAAAGCAGGGGGCAAGGAGGGTGGGTAGTGGAGCACCCATAGGAACACACATCTTGAAAACTCCAGTTACTGTACAGGATAAGTAACCTCTCTTTCTTCAAGTGGTGTCCCTATGGGTGCTTCACTGGAGTTGACTTCCTAGCGGTGCCTTCTGAAGGAGTTGGGAGCTTTGCAACTCGATCTAGAACTGTTTGCAGAACCAAAGACAGCATCTGCCTGAGAATTGTTAACTAGGGCATAGTATCTGGAGAAAGTGTAGACTGAAGCCCATGTAGCATCTCTGCCTATTTCCACTACAGGGATATCTTTTAGCAGAGCAATGGATGTGGACTGAGACCTAATCGAATGGGCTATGATTAGGGTGACCATCTGTCCCGTTTTT
Organism: Natator depressus; assembly: GCF_965152275.1. Lineage (NCBI taxonomy): Eukaryota > Metazoa > Chordata > Testudines > Cheloniidae > Natator > Natator depressus. Next base: position 244,980,145 of record NC_134235.1, read on the forward strand.
AAAGGGACAGTCCCTTTTTTGGACTTTTTTCTTATATAGGCACTTATTACCTCCCATTTAGAATGTCTCTGGGTTACACTGATGTTCCTTTAGCTCTGTCTGCAAGAGATACAAATAGAAGCTTAGAAGGATCTGGTCTGTACAAATAGCATGCCCGTGCCCTCCTAACATCTAAGGTATGGAAGGCAGCATCTTCCCTCATCCGATGGGGTTTAGGATGAAATATAGGGAAATGAATATTTTGATTTATATGAAAGTCTGAACTGACTTTAGGTAAGGATGCAGATGTAGTCAGAGGCACAACTTATCTTTGAAGAAAACAGTGTATGGGGGTGGGGAGGTCAGCCATCAGAGCTCTTAGCTCACCAAGTCTTTGAGCAGAAGTAATGGATGTTAAAAAAAGGCAGTTTGCATGGAAAGGTGTAAATGTGTACAGGTAGTCACTGGTTCAAAGGGAGGTTTCATTAAAGAATTGAGACCTAGGTTCAAGTGGTCTTTCTGACCTGCGGAAAAAGGTTTGATAACCCTTTGATAAATCTAGAAGTTGCAGGGTGAGCAAATGCCAAGAAACCTTCCACAGCTGAGCTAGCTGCCCAATCAACTTTAATGCAGCTCAATGAAAGACCTCCTTCAAGGTGAAAAGGTATTCTAAAACTTTAGAAATGGAAGAATCGGCAGGACATAAGTGTCAGGGAGTACAGCTGTGCTCAAATATTTTCTATTTCTGATGGTAAGTTTTTCTGTGGACTCCATTCTACTGTTAAGCAGGACATCCTGAATCTCCATCCAGCTACAAGGCTTTGAGTCATAAAGTTTTGAGGTTGGGGTTAAGAACACTCCTAAAGTCCTGCGAGAGAACGTTCAGGGGAGGGGTCAATGGTAGGCTTGATGACCGGCCGAGAAGAAAGCTGGAAAATGTAAGGGAATCGGCTAATTTGGTACTATCAAGATGACCGTGGCTCGGTCTTGTTTGACTTTTGTTCAGGACCATGAGGATTGGCGGCACTGGAAGAAAGGCATATAGAAGGTTCTTTGACCATGAGAGGATAAAGGCATCTCACAAGGAATGATGGCCCAGACCTCCCCTTGAGCAGAAGTTCACACAGCTCCAGCTAACAGTGGTGGCGAAGAGATCTATTGCTGGAAATCCTCAGGAGAGTAATCTGTCTGAGTGTGGATTTGTTGACTTCTCACTTGCACTTGAGTGAAATGTCTGGGGAGGACATTGGCTATGGTGTTTTGAAAGCCAGGCAGACAGACTGCTGAGAGAAGGATGTGGCAAGCTATGCACCAATTCCACATCATCATGGCATCTGAACAGAGGGAGGAAAATCTTGCCCCCCGCCCCCCCGACCACAACAATCTATTTATATAGTACATCCTGGCCCTGTTGTCTATCATTATGTGAATGGATTGACCTTCTATCATGGGAAAGAAGTGCTGGCAGGCATACCTTATGGTCCTGAATTCTGGGATACTGACATGAAGGGTGCACTGTGGGCAGTGCACCCACCCTGTGCAGTATCCTGTAGGTGAGCTCCCCATCCAAGGATAGCTGCATCAGAAACTACTGTAAAGGTGGGAGAGGGTTGGTTGAAAGGAACCCCTGAACGCACCTTGTCCACATTCTTCCACCAGTCAAGGGAGACTAATATGCGACAAGGGACAGAGAGCAACTTGTTCAGACTGTTCCTGTCAGGAGTACAGACTCACCTGACCCAAGTTTGGAAGGAGTGCAGGTGCAAACGGGCATGTAAGATGATGAAGGTTCAACGCTGTCATACGTCCAAGAAGTTGGAGGCAGGATCTCATTGTGACCTGAAGACTTAGTTGAAATTGTGCAGTTAGTTCTGTCAAGTTGTGTCCCTGGGTAGATAGACTCTGTATGTTGTAGCATTGAGAATGGCTCCTATGAACTCTATCCGCTGCACAGGTAGGAGGAAGGCCGTTGTGATGTTGAATTGAAGACCGAGCCTTGAGAACAGAGATGACCTTGTTTACTGAAGTTTGAACCGCAGTGTAACAAGGCTCCTTTAAGAGCCAATTGTCAAGATATGGAAAAATGTTTACTTTCTATTGACGAAGCTGCATAGCAACGACTGCCATAGCTTTCAAGAACACTTTGAGGTGGTAATATTGATGGTAGTCCTGGCCCACTAGAAAGTGTACAAACTTCTTGTGAGAAGAGTGTATCATAACATGAAGGTATGCATCCTGAAGGTTGAGGGTTATGAAATAGTCCCCCAGATCAAGGGATGGGATGATAACTGCAAATGTCATCATCTCGAACTTCTGAATCTTGATGAAGGTATTCAGCATCCTGAGATCTAAAATCTGTCTTCACCCGCCCTTCTTTTTGGGAATGAGAAAATATTTGGATTAAAATCCTCTTCCCTTGTACAGTGGGAACTTGTTCAATGGCTTCTAAGCAGAGAAGAGACAAAATCTCCTATCTCACGAGAGACTTATGAGATTGGTGCCTGAAAAGGATAGAGAAGGGAAATGTGAGGGGGGGCATAGAGTGCAAGTGGATGGAATAGCCTGATGTTATAACTTCCAATACCCATCTGTTGGTAAATCTGCTCCCATGAATTGTGGAAATCGGAGAGCCAGTCTGCAAATAATGAGAGAATAAGCTAAGCAGAATAGTGCAATATCAGATCAGAATCATGAGAGTGTTCCAAGGCATCCAAAGGAGCTCTTCACAGATGATTCCTGCTGTGTCAATGGGGTTGTAATGGTGAATGCTTTCCCTTTGTGTAGTCTGGGTCTCTTCTTAGGTGGCTTAGGTCCTATGTGGTAGGTGGAAAACGGGGGTGGATAGAACCTCTGAGTTGTTTGAGACCTACTGAAACTATTTGTTTGCAGGAGTATATATACCCAGCAAGAAAAGGGTAATTCTAGAATCTTTCAAGGAAGAGGAGGTTACTTACCTTGTACAGTAACTGGAGTTCAAGAGTTTCAAGATACGTGTGCACCTGTGCACTCTTGACTAAAGACTTTTGTCAGCAGCATCTGCAGATCCGTGCCTGGGCCCTAGATACCTTTACGCTCCAGTACCAAGGTATATAGAAAGGAGGTGGACCTGCTGCCAACAATGGAAGTCCAGTGAAAGACTTTGAGGCAGAGGGGAAGGAGGGCGATCCTTGTGAGAAGGGTCTCAGAAGACAGAGGAGGGGACTGAACTGGATGGAGTAGGCTGTAGAAATCACCTCTAGGATCCATCTGTCTGAGGTGATGAGCTCCCAGAAAGGTAGAAAATGGGAGAGTGATCCCCATAAAGGTGGAGGGGGAACAGATGTAGTGTAGAAGCTGGAGCAGAAGACAGTTTGTGACCCTCAACAAGTGGGTCAAAATATTTGTTTTGATGATGTCACTGACTGGGAGATTGCTATATAAGATGGCCCTTTCTTAGCAAACCTGGGCTTCTTCCTGGAGAGTTCAGCCACTCTCATGGGCTGGCAGCAGACTTTGTGAGATCATAGAGCTGTCTGTGATCTACTATATTTTCTCCTTGTTGCAGCTGTATAAATGTCCAGAAATCATAGTGTTGCCCAGGAGTATTTAAATGAATGAAAGGACCATCCATGGTATCACTAAACAACCTGGGCCTCTTGAAGGGAAGGTACTCAAAAGTATTTTGTACCTCCAGGGGGAGGCTAGAGGACTGCAGCCAAGAAGCTCAGTGCATGACTGCTGCAATAGCCATGCAATATGCAGCTGTATCGATGGCATCTAATGAGGCATGAAGAGATGTCTTGGCAATTATCTGGCCTTCTGTTATGAGGGCTTGAAATCATTCCCTCTGGTCCCGAGGCAGGTGTTCAATAAAAGATGAAAACTGAACAGTTGGTAAAATCATATTTTGCCATCAGGGCTTGATAACTGACTATTCTGAACTTCAAAGAAGCTGACAAGTAGCTCTTGCAGTCTAGCAGATCCAGTCATTTTAACTCATTGTCAGATGGCACTGAGCAGGACTTATGTTGCTTGTTCTGTTAGTTAACAGCCTTGATAACCAGGGAGTTGGGTATAAGGTGGGAGGAAAAATATACTCTGAGTCTCTGGGTGGAATGTAGTATTTTTTGTCAGCCCATTTATGTATAGGTGGTATTGTAGCTAGAACACGTCGTACATGCTGGGGCCACCAGAGCATTGTTGATGGGCAAGATGATTTTTCCGTGAGGAGATGTAAGAAGGATGTACAACAGGGAATTTGGGGGTTCATATATTTCTTCCAATGAAATTTGCAAGCTCTCCGCTATATGTTTCATAAGGTGTTGAAATCACTGACAGGATGATGGAAGAGGCATGACAACTTCATCTGGAGAGGAGGAGGATTTGTTGAAGGTGGTGTTTCTTCTTCCTCAGTTGGTCCTTGCTCCTCTATAAGATCCTCCTGTGGAGTGGAATCCAAGGGCAGCAGTCGTTGCTTGTAAGAGGGCACTTATAAGATGCGACCCTGTAGAACTAGTCACCTTAAGAAGCCCAGGGGTTCCAATAAGCCCACCGTGGTGAGGAATAAGGAAGGAGGCAGGGCTTCAAGGTTGTCCTTCCCAAGGTTGCCAGGTATATCTCTTGCTGGGAGTTTCCTCCTCAGTGAGTACCTGGTAGTCGAGTTGGTACTGGGGCCCGGACAGGGTCCTGAGATTGCACTGGTATCCTCAAAGAGATTGTGTGGGGCTGGTGACCACACTGGTACCAGAGACTGAGTCATCATTAAATATGGTAGGGATTGGAGGGTAAATAGGCTCCAGGAGGTGAGTTGGTACTGGCACTGTGTGTCTTTCGGCACCCCTCAGTAATGGTGATTCAGGCTCTTCCAAAGATTCCAATGTCCTCATGGAATAGGAACCTGGATGGTACCGGGGACTCTAGACAGGGATGCTCAGGAGTCAGTATGTTGGGTGGTATTGGAGACAATACTGAACTGTGATCAGTGTGCCCTTCACATTTGGCTACAGAAGACAGTACCAATGACCATTTCAGCTTGGCTCTGGAGTCCTTGTATTCCAAAGACAATGAGTCTAGTGCTGATGCTGTTCTAAGTTGTTTACCTGACATTTTCTTGGTACGTGGCTTGGTTTTCTTAGCTGGTGCCATGATCTCAGAATTGGAAGGGATGAGAGCCTCAGCGCTACCCATATCAGGATATGAAGTCTCCTGAGACCTAGCCCGAGGAGATGACTTTTCCACTTCTCTTATCCCATTCTGGAGAATGGTATCTCTTCTTCTGAGAGGGTCTGGATGATTGTGAAGGGCCCTCGGGGTCTTTTACTGTCACAGCAGAGCCAGTCACCAGGGCTCTGATCAACTAGATCCAAGATACAGGGGGTGAGCTGGACCCACGAGTCTCAGAGAGTGCTCCATCAACAGGAGGGTTTTTTTTAACCTGCTTCTGAACCTGAGCAGATTTCACAGTTGGAGAGGACATGAGTCTCTCCCGGGCAGAGGAGGCAGCTTCAATGACTATTCCTGAGGGGAAAAGACCCATGGCACATCTGGCAGGGTTTAAAGCCCGGGGTCTTGAGCATAACTGCACTTGAGTCTGTGGACTAAGACTTGAGAGGGTGGGGAAAAAAAGACCCTTATCGGGCAAATGAAGAAGGGAAGGGGGACACTAACCCCCAAAGTGCATACCGTGCTAATTAACAAAAAAATAGAAGAAAATGCCAAAAGAAAAGATGATGTGAGCGAGGTAGCAAGCTGCATAGCTAGCTAACGAACACAGCAATGCTCCATCTCAAGTCACAGTCTTGAAAAGGAACTGGAGTGGTAGTGGGTCTAGGAGCACAGGGAGGTCTAGGGTGCAGGCATGACCCACAGACGCTGCTAATGAAAGTCTCCAATCAAGAGTGCCCCTGGGCATGTGCACATCCGAATGTGGACTACCCGCAGGGACACTGCTTGAAGAAGAATGTAAGGACTAATCTGTGGGCTCACTGAATAATTTGAGGCCATTGAAGGAGAGGTTCTCTACAGCATTTTGGACCTTACGCAGGAAGCCTGAGGACTGCAGCGATGATGCATGGCACATGACCATGGCTGTGGAGATGGAGCGAGCTGCCCTGTCAGCTGTGTTAAGGGGCACCGGTAAAGTCATCCTCACCAGGAGCTGTCCCTTCACAGTGACAGCCTGAAATTGCTCCCAGTGTTCTTGTGGGAATTGCTCAATAAGATAATTAAATTTGGCATCGTTGATGTGACTGTTTTGTAAGCATCACCCGGTAATTCACAATTCTAAACTGCTGGGGGGCAGACGAATAACTCTTGCTACCAAGTGAATCAAACGCTTCTGGTCTATGTCATGTGGGGTAGCTTTTGAATGGTGCTGTCTGTTCCATTCATTAACTGCATCCATTCCGAGGGTGCTGGAGACGGGATGAGAAAATAAATACACTGAGCCCCTGCCAGGATGTAGTATTTTTTATCTGCTCTCTGGAGCTGTCGGGGCAATGTCAGGGGTTTGCTAAATCATTTTTGGCAGGCTTCCACTGCACTTTATTCACAGGCAGGCCTTTGGGATTTTTTTCTAATGGAATTTGGAGGGTGTTCGCCACTCTCTTCATCAAGTCCGGAACTGTTTGAAGTCATCTGCAACAAGCAAAGGAGGCATAACCGCTTCATTTGAAGATGATGATGATATGTTTGTTTGTAGAGTATGCTCCTTGTCAGCCCTCCTTTCTTGCTCCTCAAACATTTCCTTCTGCAACGATGATTGCTAAGGGGAATGCATGAGAGTGAGGAATGCTGTCTCTGGTGTTCCACATGAATGCTATGTGCCTTGGAAAACTACTGGTGATTATAATGCTCAGTGGTCTCAGTATGGCCATTGAGGCGGCCCCTAAGAAAACTGGGGAGGCATCTAGCCCTGGTCATATCCAGGAGGTTGTTGAACCACCCTAGGTCATGGAGACAGCGGAATGTCCTTGGGCTGAATAATTTCAGGAGAGTCAGGTCTGGGTAAACAGTGAGGAGAGCCCTGAACTGATATTTGAGAGTCTGAAGAGCTCATTTATATAGTGTAATGGTGGAGAAGATGAGGGTGCAGTGAGGGTCTGACTGCGTGGGAAACTAAGAGGTACCAGCGATCCCTGAGGTACCAGAGATAATGCAGGTTTGCGATACCGGGAGTCTGAGTTCAGTAAAGGAGACTCAGGCTCATTAGAGACAAAAACAGGTCCCTGGAGAATCTGAACTTCTGTGGTACTGCATGGGCTTGTGTGAAGATCTAGTGAAGAGGTAGAAAGCTGTGATACCGAAGGAGGCAACGACACTTGTGGAATTGCCAACTGAGGTACTGATGCAGCAGTTGGTGCAGGCAGTACCAACTTCTTAGGTACAGGATCCTTATTTCTTGTACTCTGCTCATGCTTCAATGCTGCTGTGGCTTTGGTACGAAGTGATGGGAAGCCTGCAACTTATATGAGTTTGTGGACTTTGATCTGGAAGTCTTGGTACCAGGAGCACTTGAAGCCGCCGTCGAAATCTTTTTAGGAGTACGGGGTCTCTGCTGCAACAGGTCTTTTTAGAACAGTGTTCTCTCTGAGGAGATTTCATGGATCTCCTAGATGAAGTCTGCCCTGTGTCTCTAACAGGTCTCAAAGCTTCAGCAGCTGAGCGAGCTGCAAAGGATGATGGGGCACGGAGGTCACTCAGGATATGTCTACACAGCAAAGAAAAACTCACGGCTGGCCTGTGTGGCTGTTTCATTGCTGTATAGACTTCCAGGCTCGACCATCCCACCCTGCAGATTTTCTTTGCTGTGTAGACATACCCTTAGAGCCTGCTGTACAAGGATCCAAAAGGGGTGGTGCTCCATTATTAGAAGATGGAGTTTTATTTCTCTCTCTCTCTCTCTCTCTCCTAGAGCAACTTTTGAAAGTTGTGCAGAACTTACATAGCAAGCATGTGTATATCCCCAAGGTGGCATATACAGTGTGAATGGCCATCACTAATTGGGAAGGACTCCCAGCAAATGAGGCAAGGTTTGAAGCTTGCAGATATAGGCATACCCCAACAAAAATAGGCTTCCCTGAGGACTTCCCTGACTGTCAAGAGGGATTGGGCGGGGAGGGAGAGGAACGTGTGTATGTGTGTGTATAGCAGGAGCCAAAAGCCTTGGCAAACTGGAAAAAAAGAACTGCACATTAAACTAACTAAAGAAATAAAAGGTATAAACTAGAAAAGAATAAAACTGACTAAAAACTAGTTAACAAGTAGAATTGCAAGTGAATGCTGAGGATGCTCCTTCTCTGGGCAAGGTGGTTGAGAAGGAACTGAGGGGAATTTGTCCACCACAGTCCAATATACCCTCAGTACAGGGCATGAAGATAGCAACAGTGTATGCACACACCAAACAGACACTGATGCCAAAAATCTCCAATCAAAGAAGCATGAACACCTCAAGTGGAGCCTCCATAAAGACACTACTTGAAGAACTAGCCTTGCTTCTGCTTCTTGTTCTATAGGGAGAGAGCCCCAAGGTGATTATGTTCTCACTTCTGAGCTGGATTTGGAGGATGTGTAAGAGTGTTCTGGAACTGGACTATCCAGTCCAATTTTTGGAGTAGTTATGAAAGACCAGTGACTAATAACAAAATCTACAATTCATTTATTTTACTACCATATCTGCTTAATGTACTTCTACAGGAAAAACAGATTCCTGGGATTTATGAGAAAGGGAAAGAAAAATCCAAAACGAAAAGAAATATTGTTATTGAGGTAAGCACAGGTTAGGCCTTATGTAAAACACAGTCTATGTTTTACATAAGGCCTACATTACAGTGTTTGTCACTCTTTGCCCCTAGAAAGGGACTGACTGAGGCTTTGAGAATGTTTGGTTTAATGGAAGGCTAGGAAAGAACAGAACATTAACTGAGACTGAAGAAACAAATGCAACATACCTTTGCTTCAAAGAATTTTTTTCTTAATTTGCTATCTTGAGGAGGTACTGTTTTTCTCAAGTTTTTATACCATTTTCTAACAATATACCCTCTCCAGCAAGCTTGGATTCTGTTGAAAACAAAATGTCGATGTTCAACAAATGCAAACATAAATTTAAAGAGAACAAAATAATTACTTGAAACATAATCATTTGAAATTTTTCAAATATTTAAATATTTACAGTGCATCCACCAGTGCTGAATTTTCAGTATGTAACTTGGAGCAATACGGCAAAATAAATGTGGTTCAGTGACAACAGCTCTATTGGAAGTAATCCTTACCTCGTAATACACTTTATTTTAAACAGACGCGCCCCATCATGTATTACTCTGGTCTGATACTGCTTCTTTCTACACAAAGGACAGGTCTTTTTACCTGCAAACTTTTCAAAAGCTTTCAGGCATGCCTAGAAAAATATTATTTAAAAATGTAAGTAGTCACTTATAATTTTTAGATGTAATGTTAATTTTTCTTCATAAATAAACCAGATTCACTTTAGATTACACTAAGTGAACATTTTTTTCCCTTTCATGAATTCAAAAGAGCATATATTTACAAGAATATACATTTATATCAATAAACTCCTGGAAATAAGCAAAAGGATGATAGATCTTTTTAGATTTACATGGAGTGAAATATTATGAATTAAGCTACCTGTCACTTCCATGTACATAATTAGTAATCAGTATACAAACACGTGGGTTTCCCTTGTATGCAAAATGTACCATTGTAAAACCGGAATAATATCATCTGTAAATTGTTTCTAACAGTAAATGATATTGAGTCAAAATGCCTTCTTGCAAAACCAGAAATTGTGCTTACAGTAGATTTAGAGTATTTAAATTATAAGAATGCTGTATTGCATGCTTTAATAGTTAAACCAGGGTCTACTCACTCTGTGAAATACATGGGAACATGAAAGCAGCACCTATTGTTCACAGAAAAAAAAACAAGAACAGCTTGAAGTTTAAACTAGTTTAAAAGCTGAACACCAAAAATACATGAAGTAAAAGAAAAAATCTGAATGCAGAAATGTTAACAATCCTGCTTGTTGGTAGTATTGCAAAAGACTTCTATTGAAAATGAAGTTTAAATATTTGCAATTTTTATTCTAAAAAGAGAAATATAAATGAACAGCATAAAAAACTTCTGAAGGAAGCAACTAGAAAAATAAAGTACAGCTCAAAGAAACAAAATGGTCATTCATTAATTTTGAACTACTTCATATAGAGAAGCCCATAGCAAATGGGGGGGGGGGGGGGAGGGGAGAAGAAGGAGCCATAAAATGACAAGAGAAAATACATTTAAAATAAAAACTGATATTTCCCCCCCAGAAAACAGTTAAATTTCAACAAGTGATATGCAACATACACAGCCCTCTCAGAGAAAGCGTGCTCACAAGCTTCATGCAAACTTCACCTTTTTCTGACCCAAACTCATATCAAATGGTAGTGATCTCTATTCTGACAAAACGTACAGACAAAAAAGGCAGTTGGTCCTTAGTGGAAGGAATAACTGGGGAAGGAGTGAAACTAGAACAAGTACTGTGCATTACTGAGCTGGCAAACACAAAAGGATTAATGGCTAAACAGCCAGCTAAAGAAAAAGATTTCAGATACAGTGGCTTTTTTCCCTTGAGGGAAGAAATTTAATGAAACATGCAGGACAAAAACAATTCCAGAGGCACTTCCCTTTTTTGTGCCAAATCTAAAGTAATTTTTCATGAGTGCTGTCTTTTGCTCTCTCTAGTTAAAACTTAGACCTAAAGGGTAGCCAGACTGCCTGAGTTTAGCAGAACAGCCTTGTTCTTCAAGGCCATACCACCTATCTTTGTGCAATTTTACACTTTCTTTTAAATAGGTAGCAATGTGGTAAAAGGCAAAAAGTAAATAATCAACCTCTAAAACTGAAATTTCAACGCACCCACTGCCCCCACCCCAGTTCAACAAACAAAGCAGAAAAATAACCCAAAATGCAGAATGAAAGAAATTTATAAGCAACTTTGAATAATGGTTTTCTCCTCCTAATTACCGTTAACATCTGTCTAAAGAACAGCACTCATCTTTAGCTAGTTACTTGTCCTTTTTGTTTAAGTAATTCTAAAATTATACATGAGGGAATATTAATAAAATGTTTAGTACAATTATGCTTAGACTGCATATATATGATGTATAAAACCATCAACGTAAAATGCAGACATGCCCTCAGAAATTGTGACTAAATGACCAAGTTGTATTGGGGACACACCATTTTCACTCTGTGGACACAAATAACTAAAGAACTAATTTTTTAAAACTAGCATCACAAGAAAACAAGACAATTTTTTTAAAGTAAATTGCACAATCAATAACTACTGTACATTAATAATTCTGATGAACTAAGGTTAAGACCTTAGCCACTTAGGCTATTTTTGGTTGGCTCAAACCCCAAATGGGCACAGACCTATGGAAGTTTTGCAGGACTAGATATAGAGGTCTATTAGTTTTTTCCCCCCTAGAGTAATATTTTCAGCAGCAAAAGAATGTCCTATTAAGCATTCTGTACCACATCTCTCTCCAGGGCAGTTTCAGATCTGGCCATATAATGGTTGGAGAGGCAATCAGATATTTGAGTGACAGCTAGGGATTCCACTGAGCATGCTCAATAGAATCCCCATCATCCACATGTGGAGTATGGGTTTTTCTTCTGACCGACCAGAAATTTCTTAGCTACAAAACTGTGTTAAAATGGCCTCATCTGAAGCTATTGCTCTTTCCTGACAGGTCTGTTACTGAGGTTCATCAAGAAGATTTCTAAGAATAATTGGCTTCTACCTCTTCTGGTACCAGCAGACAATATAAACAGCCTTAACAAGATGCCCTTCAGAGACTAACACTTTGATTTACAGAAGAGCAAGAACTAGGCCATGCACAGCTTATCTGCTTCAGTAAACTTTTTTCCTTTAACACCTAATTGCCTAGATTACTTTCACTCTACCCTCAAGTAAGTAATGCTGTAAAATGCTGAGTAGTTTTCAACTTCCACTTAAGTCAAGGGGAGCTGAAGCTGCTCAGTACCTTATGGAGTTGGGGGCTGAATGCAATGATGCCCAACAGAGTTACACCAGCCAAGAGAAGAAGAAATCCTCAACTGTGTTGAGACTTTGAAAAGAGCTAAAACTGGGAACTGAAGAGTACAGGATACGACAGCTTAATGTGTACGAATAAAAATGAGGAGTACTTGTGGCACCTTAGAGACTAACACATTTATTTGGGCATAAGCTTTCGTGGGCTAAAACCCACTTCATCAGATGCATGGAGTGGAAAATACAATAGGAAGATACATATACAGAGTACATGAAAAGATGGGCTTACATATATGTATGTATATATATCTTCTAACTGTATTTTCCACTCCATGCATCCAATGAAGTGGGTTTCAGCCCACGAAAGCTTATGCCCAAATAAATGTGTTAGTCTCTAAGGTGCCACAAGTACTCCTCATTGTTTTTGCTGATACAGACTATCACGGCTACCATTCTGAAACCTGTGTAGGAATAGTTCAGGATCTGGGAACGCCAGGATCTCTGAGCAGCAGGAGCCTGCACAACCTAGAAAGTCAAGGATATGGTCTAATGATCCTTTAAATAGGCAATATAATTGACATTCTCTTAGTAAAAGGGAACCAGTGAAAACAAACTTTATAAAAATTATTTGTGGAGCACGGACAGCGTGTTCAGTGATGCACAGCACAAAAAGCAGACATGATTTCTGTCCCAAACAGCTTGCAATCTAAGAACTGGACTCTGCAAACACTTATACAGATCATAGTGAATACCACTTTCAGACGTTCTATTGACTTCAGTAGGACTCCACGCGGCAGTAAGTATTTGCAGAGCCAAGCCGTAAGATAACAAAACAGAATTTTCACATCTAGGTCACTAGTTCAAATCCACCCAAGGTCACTACTGACAAGAATTCACTATCTTATAGTTTTCAGAGTAGCAGCCGTGTTAGTCTGTATTCGCAAAAAGAAAAGGAGCACTAGTGGCACCTTAGAGACTAACCAATTTATTTGAGCATAAGCTTTCGTTGCATCCGATGAAGTGAGCTGTAGCTCACGAAAGCTTATGCTCAAATAAATTGGTTAGTGTCTAAGGTGCCACAAGTCCTCCTTTACTTTTATCTTATAGTTGTGTCTCATGAAATGAGTTGATGTCGGTACTCTTCTTTATGGACATGGCTCGACAACACAAAAACAATCACCCCAACTTGTATTTTGACTGACAGTCTTGGTAGAGGTGTCAGAGGTCTGGATGAAGATTGAACACTTTTCTGACCTCTAACAGGAAGCTCTCTCTGGATGAGGGTTGTGACACACACTGGGTGCTGCAGGAACTTTTTCACTGCTATCACCTTTGTTGAATTTGTTCTTGCATAGTCTTTAAACTTTAGTTCTGTCAATCCAGTTCATTCCACAAGTACCAAATTCATATAAACCAAAATAAAATGGAAATAAAGCAAATGAATAAGTGTAGCAAAATAAGTTACGCAACAAGCTCATTAAGTCAACAAATATCTCAAGTTGGAATCTCTCATTTTTTCCTGTTGTTCCAACTAAAATTTTCTAGTATAACTAACTTTGGAAAATGAATAACTAATAATAGGTGAATAACTGTTTAAAGTATGTTTTTGTGCAGAATACACTCCAAAAGTTATAAATGTACCTGTGGTTGAAGTGCAAATTCTTCCCTACATATTGCACAAGGTTGCACAGAATCTCCCTGTTTTATGGATCTTTGCTTTACTTTATCCCACTCTTCTGCTGTTAGTGGCAAGGAAGGAGGATCAACTAAGCCCAATTTCTGAGCTACAGTGAAAAAAAAAAGACATTGATAATTCTACAGGATTAGAATTTTTTCTTCGCATAAACCTCACTGCTATGTATCTATTTAAAATACTGTGTACAAATTTATAACCAAACTACATTCCAATCTATCATGGAGTATTCACTACAGACCTGATTCTGCAATGTGCTGAACTTCACTCAACTCCCAGTCAAACCAATGGTAGCTGCGCATGCTCACCACCATGCATGAGATGTTTAGCACCTATCAGAACTGGGCCTTGTTCAATGTATATGATTGAAGTAGAAACGTATTTTTTCATTTAAATTTTTTACATTCACGTAATATGCATTTCCTTATCTGTTAATAGCTTAAGGGTTATTAAACTTAAATGCATAGTGCCTCATATAAAAAACAGTGTAATTTCAAAACCTTTAATACAAAATATTGTTGGAGTGTTTTTATACACAAGTATATTAAAGTATATGGAGATACAGTGAGTGGGAGTCAAACATGATGCTTAGTTTTCTGGCCTGAGTGATGGGACAATAAGGGTCCAGTCCATAGTGACTGAGAGGAAAGAGGGCTTGCAGAGAAAAAGAGTAAGAGCTCTCTTATGGGCATACTGAGCTGAAGCCAACGGCTTGATATCTACACGGAAATGTCAGGAAGACTGGATGAAATTTTAGTTTGAACAGGAGTGGAGTGCTAGATGTGTGAATAGTCAGCACAGAAATGATACCTGAACTCATGTTTGCGAATGAGATCACCCACAGAAGTTGTATAGAGAGAAGAGGAGGGGGTTGAGTCATGGAGCTACTTGGGACCCACACAGAAAGCTGGAGGTGTCACAAGGAGGAACCTCTGAACAAAATACTGAAAGAGCAATTAAAGATAAGACAAGAATCAGGAGACGTAAGAGTCATGAAAGCCAAAAGAGGGCGAATTTTCAAGAAAAAGGAGCATGGTCTACAGCACTACAGGCAGCTGACAGGTCAAGGAGGATGAGGATGGAGTACTAATTCTAAACTTTGGCCAGGAAGAGATTATAGACTTTGGGAACCATTTTAGAAGATGGCAGAAGGCAGTCTGGAGAGAGTCTATGATGGAAATGGAGGAAAGGAACTCCAAATAGCAGAGGTAGACAGAACATTTGGTGAGTTTAGAGATGAAGGGAAGATGAGATAGTAGTTGTAGAGGCAGGTATGGTAAGGCAATATGGGAAAGACTAAAGCATGCTTGTGAAAGGAAAGGAAAGTGTGAAAGGAAGGAGCCGGAGGAAAGTGAGAGGCCAAGGAGAGGGGCATAGGGAGTAGGGATACCAAAAAGTTGGGATGATAGGGGGTCACTGGTGCAGAGAAAAGGGTTAGAGGAGAGGAAGAAATAGGAAACTTCTTTCTGAGATAGAAGAATAAAAAGGAAGTGGGAGGGAAGACCACACTGGAGGAGGAGGCCACACTGGATCTTCTTGACTTTCTCTCTGAAAAAGTCAGTAAGATCCTGTGTGGAGAGGGAACTGGAGGCGGGGGGGGGGGAAGGTTTGAGGAGAGAGTCAAAGGGAGGAAGAAGGTGGTTCACCTTAAAACAAGACTATATGGGCAGCTCAGGATTCCATTCCTACATAGAGGAATCCTTAGCTAGTACAAAGCTGGCTTTAGCACCACCCATTTTGGCCCCCATCCAGTCCTGGGACTGGGGGAGGTAGAAAGATACAGCTGAAGATTCAGCCCATTTGTCTTTATACTAAAGAAAAGAGCAGAGATGTCTGTTTTTAATGCATATCAATGAAAAAAGTCACTTGATTTTTTTCTGAAATCAAATAAATGAAGGCTTAAAAAATTACAGGACTATATAATGAAAAAAATTTAGTTTAAGGGCTAATTTCTTTTTTCTTAGGTGGCATACTTTGCAATTCTTCACTGAAAGGTTGGATCCCACTGAATAGCTACAGGAGTGGACTAGAGCTGGGGATCATATGATAAAGTGCTAAAAAGACTGACTACATGGCATGAGTGAGAGGATAACCTCCAAAGCTGAAAAATGAGGTTCACATGCACCTATAGAGAAATGCATGTAGTTCTAGGATAACACTCAAACAAACACCATTACACTTTTAATCAAATATAAAAACTTTCCTTTTTAACCAAATACATATTTTAAAAATATCTCTTAAAACACAGTGGGTCAGATTTCTTGGCATGCCGTTTAGGAGAGAAGAATTTAACAGGTAAGCTGTACTTTTCTCAGTTAAATGACATGTCCAGCTATCCTTCATTGATATGGTTAGTGGAGACAGCCATGCATAGGCAGAAATAGGAATAAAAAATAAAAGTTCTAACCAGATAGACTAGAAAGAACTTTCTGCAGGTCCATAATCACATTCTTTTATTTGTATTTTGCTTCCACAGCATGTTAGATACACTGTGCCTTGTGTCAAATGAAAAGCCAACTTGTAGTGCTCACTAAATATATGCAGACTTGACTATATGGATGCCTTGCAAATTTGTTCATCAGACATGCAGGTTCTCTCAATCCTGGTATAAACTGTGACTCTGAGTGCAGTTTTCACCAACACACCTTATAATCTTTGACAATGCAGCCCTTAATCCATCTCAATTAGGTGGATTTTGAGGTATTTTTACTTCTGCATCTTCAGTGAAAGGGGACAGTGCAGTAGACTTTTTAATTTCTTTTAGCAATATCCGATTTGCTCTTCTTACATCCTGTATGTGTGTTACTTCTTTCTATTTTAGGTATTTATATAGCCCCTATTGCCACAATAACGAAATATCTCACAATCGTTAATGTATTTATCCTCATCACCCCTGAGAAGTAGGGAGGTACTATATCCTCATTTTCCAGAAAGGGCACTGAGGCATAGAGAGACTGACTTCTCAAAGGTCATACAAGAAGTCAGTGGCAGAGCAGGAACTGAACCAGCATCCTAACCTAGCACCTCACCACTGGGCCATCCTTCACCATACTGTACAAGAGATTAGGACAGAAATATCCGTGCCAGTTCTCATGGTGTACAAACAAAGTAGCTTGATCTGTGAGTGAAATGAGGCATGGTTCTGCAAACTCTCTTTTCTGGCCAAAATAAGCAGTATTCTGTCGTAGGGAGAACTCCTGATTCTGACATCCTGAGGGCAGAAATGATTTTATGGGGAAGGCAATTTTAACTGAAAGGAAGAAGAGACATACCTCCCTGAAGTGCTCAAAAGGGCAACTTGTTAAGGCTTATTATATATGAACGGTTGTTACATTTCCAGGTAGGGGAAGTGTGCATCATGGAAGGGTTGACAATCTTGGCTGCATTGATGAACCTCCTTGTGGATGAAAATCTAGTTTTGTCTAACTTCTGGAATCTCGAAGGTTATCTAGTGATGCAGTTTGGACCTTGAGGGTACTACCATTTAAGCTGCATTCCAGTTCTTCATTAAGGAATAACAGAATGCTGGAAATCTCACATTTGGGTGAATTTATATTCTTGTATCTAACAGTGGCTGAATTTTGATCAAAACCTGTCATAAACCTAAGATGTAAAGTCTTTTCTAGAAGCTGAGAGTAGCAATGACTCATTCTGAGTAATCTTTTTTCTTCTGCATCTACCTTTCAAAACTCATGCCATCAGACTTGTGTATCCAAGCCCATCAGCCTAGTTTGTCCTGGAGAGAGAGAAGTTCCTTACACAAGAAGAATCGAGTTTCTAGCATTGCCACCAAGTACCAGCGTGTTTGAGACCTTTTTGAGGCTGTGTTATGATGTTTCTTTCCACTCTGATTTTTCTGGGTTATCTTATCTAAAAGAGGAATTAAGGTAGAAGACATACAAGACGCTCTTTTGGCAGTCCTGAGATGGATTCTACTGCTGTTACTTCTGTGTCCATTCGTTTTGAAATACCATTTTGTCTTGACAATTCTTGGAAGTCTTGTGAATGCCCTAGGTTGACTTTGGTCTGGTTCAAGATCTCAGTAAGGTATTGGAGGAATTCCAAAGGGACACTCCATTCCCTTTGGATCATTGGTCTTTGGTTGAGCTAGTCCATTTTTATAGTTTTTCAGGTGTATACAACTTTGATTCCACATTTTGTTCAGCCCTTTAGAACAATTATATGGCTTTGTGATGCAGACTGTGGCACACCCTGCCTGTGGAACCACAGCCTGACCTTATTAGAGAGATTCTTCCTTGAACGTGAGCTTGCAGTGATAAGATTAGATGAACTACTCTTAGCTCCAGAAATCTGATATGGTCATGTTCCTTTCTCCTGTGACCAGTGTCTTTGTAATGACTCCTGATTCCAATGGGGACTCCCAGCATCTTTGCAACGACTCCTGGCAAGCTGATATCCATTGTCAATGAGAGTGCCTTGCATGATTATTTCCCTGAATGATCACCAAAGTATCCACAAGCTTACTGATACAGAGAGTTTGGTAAATCTTTTGAGGTCTTGCTGCGTGTGTGGTTCTAGTTCCTGAACATGAATTTTTGAAGTCGTTATATGTAATAACTTGAGTTATTGGACTTGACTGTGCACAATACCATCATCCCTAAAATTATCAAGCAGAGATCCTAAGATTAAACTGAGGCTTGCGGTTGTGATGATCTTTCCTTTCACAGTGTGGTTCTCCTTAAAACAGATCTTTCACAGAGGCTTTCTAAAAATATTTATTGATAAATATCCACCCACAAGGTGTAACATTCTCCTATCTCTGTGAACCTTTATGAACACTTCATAATTCTGCCTGTCCAGTATGTTTCAGTTGCTATCAGTGCACAGAGTCAGCTGTAATGTGCAGCAATTAGCTGTGGACAATGGCAAATGGAACAATTTAGTTGAATCCACCATCTTGAGCTCTGCCGTAGATTATATGTGAGGAAGACTTCTGTACTTCTGACTCAAAGGACAGCTATGATTTTAATTATTAAAGAAGTTGTTTTATCCAGCAATTCCAGTCCTTGTGAAGAGAGGGAAGAGTTTCACAGAGCTTAAAAGATGTCTTCAAAAGCTGAGTCTGGCTTTATGGTTTATCTCAGTTATAAGTTTATTTGCAAACTTTTATTCACGAGGCACACAGCTTTACTAAAAAAACCATGATTGTTCTGTAGATAGTAAAAAAAAATTTAAATATACTTAACCTTAGACATTATGCTTATTTTAATTGCTAAGTTTCTTCTTGCTATAGTTTATACTCTTTAACTATAGATTTCCATCACATCACACACAAACTTCTTGTAACTTTGAAAATAACAGCCTCTTGATCAAGCAGTTAAGCAATTTTATATGCTGCATTACCAACCCAAACTAGGTGGCAAAGAAAATTTTAACCAATGCTGCAGGCAGGTTCCCTTGGCAGGCGTGTACATTTCCTAGTGCAGCATATGTACTTTTTTTTCACAGGCTTAGGAGATCCTCAGCACAGTCCCTGGGCACTTTTGATACCCAGACACGAATCCAGCCCCTCTCAACAGATCCTGGAGCTCATAGTTCTGGGTGCTTGGAATTGCATCACAAATCCAGGACTAGAGGCAAAGAGACTGTGTATGAAATTAAAGTATTACATTTAGTAGTGTAAAATATTCTCTTCACTGATGAAAAATGCACTCTCCATCAACTTCATTGTAGTAAAATGCATTCCTCTATCAGCTTAATTGATGAAGTAAAATTTAGGCTTTAAAAGAGAGAGGAGTGGTCCAGGAGACAAGCTGTGAGAGCAAATCTTGCTTATAGCTCATCCAGTAAAGTGCTGAATTACTTAACTGGCTGAATTGTAAGCCAGTCCTTTTGACAAGAAATGTTCTCTCTGTTGAACTCCCTTATCCATAAAAAGATACATTGTACAGGCTATTCTCTGTATAAAAAAAAGTTGATGACAAATATATTATACCTTGTGATGTTGACAGAATATATGGTAAAAACTGCAACATAAATAGAAACAATTATGACTGACATCTTTGTTGGGGACACTGGGGCATGGCCACTAGGTAACTCGAGGGGATGGAAGCCCACGAGTGTTCATAAAGCCCCCTCGCACTAGGCCCAGGTGTCCTTGGCCCCCCCCCCCCCTTCCTGCCTGGAGGCACTTGCAGCAGCTCTGCGTACTAGGCCCAAGTGTCCTTGCCCCCCCCGCCTGGAGCCACACACAGCAGTTATGCTGAGAATCTGCAACAATATGTTGCAGAATCAGACTGCCTGAAACTAAGCAAGGCCACACAGGGGAGATATGGAAGAACAATGCTGAATAAAGCAGCTTTATGTATAGTTTAACAAATGATACAGAGAACCAGGGAACTAGCTGGGAACTGGATTGGCTGGCTATATGGATACTTAGGGCAGCTTGCTATTGGATCAGTATGCTGGAAAAAAGGCTGTATAAAAGCCTGTGTAACTTCCTGCTCTGGGTACAGGATTTGAGATTCAAATCTCCCTGTACCTTTTTGAAGCTTCAAATAAACTTTTCTGCTTCTCCACCCCGTTGTGATTATTG
The DNA here is from genome assembly GCF_965152275.1 of Natator depressus. NCBI lineage: Eukaryota > Metazoa > Chordata > Testudines > Cheloniidae > Natator > Natator depressus. Next base: position 245,000,404 of record NC_134235.1, read on the forward strand.
GGTGTAGCACACCGGGTAGTGAACCAACTCAAGCTGTTGTTCAGCCTCTCGGCACTGGGTGCCGGCAACATCTTCATAAATCAGAAATCTGCAAATTTAAATAGCCCACATGGTAGTCTTCAAGTCATGAGAGAAGTTTTACTGTTGTTATCTGTATTGCAGTAGTTTCTAAAGGCCCCAAACATGGATCAGAATCCCATTTTACTAGGTGCTGTTCAAACATGTAATAGTGAGACAGTCCCTGCCTCAAAGAGCTTACAATCAGGGGTGGCGAGTTCTAGCTCCACGTGGTGCCTTAGCGCCAGCAATATTCAGAGCCCAGGGGCCCAGCTCCACCTGCTGCCCCCTGCACCTCCCCCGAGTGTCCCCCGGTCCCCCACCGCACGTCTCCCCGGGGCCCTGAAGCAGAGCGTCCCTGGCTGCCTCTTCCATGCAGCCATGCTGCCTCCCTGCAGCAACTGCTACTGCAGGGTCCTAGTGCCCCCCACCTCCAATGCCAGGGCAGACTGACTCTGAGCCTGCCCTTCCACCTCAGACCCTTCCGTTTTCCGGCAGGACCGTCCACCAGCACAGGGGACACCCCCAGCCCTCAGTCACCACTCCTGCCCCATGCTGGGCAAGGAGGCAGCCCCATCCCTCACCCTCAGTGAGGCTACAGTCACGGGCAACAGCAGGAGAGGAGGTGCACGCAGCACCTCCTGGCACCCACCACGGGGGAGGTGAGGGAGATTCCTGGACCTGAGAGGAGCCCTAGGAGCACATGCAGTGACAGCGGTGGGGGTGAGTGTGCTGCTGGGGGGGGGGAAGGGGGACTTCTCCCCCAGAGCTTGCTGCTGCCAGCAGGGAAAGGGCTGGGGGGAGTCGTCCTCTCTGTCCCCTGTCCCAGAGCAGCCTGCCTGCACCCCAAACTCATGCCCAGCCCACACCCCCAGCCAGAGCTTTCACCCCCCCACTGCACCCTCAACCCTCTACCCTAGCTCTGAGCCCCCTCCAACACCACAAACCCCTCATCTCCAGCCCTAGCCAGAGCCCTCATCCCCCTGCACTCCAACCCTCTGCCCCAGCCCCGAGCCTCTCTAACCCCCCAAACTCTCCACCCCCAGCCAGAGCTTTCACCCCCCCCACTGCACCCTCAACCCTCTACCCTAGCCCTGAGCCCCTCCAACACCCTATCTCCAGTCCCAGCCAGAGCCCTCATCCCCCACACCCCAACCCTCTGCCCCAGCCCTGAGCCCCCTCCAACACCACAAACCCCTCATCCCCAGTCCCACCCAGAGCCCTCATCTCCCTGCACTCCAACTCTCGGCCCCAGCTCCGAGCCTCTCTAACCCCCCAAACTCTCCAGTGCCAGACAGAGCCCTCACCCTCCACACTCATACTCTCACCCTGAGCCCCCCTCATTCCCAGCCCCAGACAGAGCCCTCACCCCCTACACCCATACTCTTGCCCTGAGCCCCTCCCATATCCCAAACTCCTCATCTGCAGCCACACCCCACTGCCCTCACCCACAGCCCTCACCTCTGCACCCCCTCCCACCCCCAAACTACCTCCCAGAACCTGCACCCCCTCCCAGAGCCTGCATCCCAATCCCCTGCCGCCGCCTAGGGCCTGAACTCCAGACCTCCCGCACCGAAACTCCCTCCCAGAGCCTAGGGCAGGTGGGGGGCGGAGTTTGGGTAGGGGCGGGTTCTGGGCACCACCAAAATTTCTACACACCTGCCACCCCTGCTTACAATTTAAGTATAAGACAAGAAACAACATGTGGATACACAAACAGTGGGAGCACAAGATAACAATGAAGCAAATTTGGTCAGCATGAAAAGCAGTGATCATAGCACACCATCTACCTAACCATACATTTTTTGTAGATACCATGATAGAGAAGAATTTTAACGAGCAATTTGATGAAGGGCAATGAGGTGGCTATGTGGATTTTTACTGTGAGCTCCCTGCTATGCATGAGGGGAGATATGGGAGTTAAGCACAAAGGTGCTTGTGGGAAATTTTCCCAAATGGGTGGCAAAGGCTGGCAACACTGGCAGAGTGGAGGCAGGCGTTGATGTCTCAACAGAGAATAAGTGATGCTAGGTAGGACAGAGATAGGACAGAATAGCCTTAAAAACAAAGATGAGTCATTTGTTACAATGCAGTAGAGAAGAGAGACAAAGTGGTGGGACACACACCGAGGGGTGGTACGGTCAAAGTGACTAGCCAGGAAAATTATCTTTGCAGCAGCATTTTGAATGAATACAAGTGGGGCATAATTGCATTTGTCAAGGCCCTAGGGATGGAGGTTGGAGTGTCAAGATGCAAGAATATTCATATTTACCCACCAAAAGTTTACATGACAAATCCATTTGGCATTAGCTCGATGTTTCTGCTAAAATGACCAACAAGTGAAACAATTATAAATTATAAATATAGACATTTAAATTGCACATCTTTAGCTTTAAAGTTAACGTCACTGCTGAGATGGGGCAGTACAGACCTGAGCTATTGTTTGACTTGTCTGCACTCTTAGGAAGAGAACATTGCATCACTTCACATTTTCAAGGTTGTCTTCACAACAATAAGAATTGGAAATTTAATTAGTAGAATGAAATATTGTATGAGGATACAATTATTGCGAACCAGCTGAGCAGCGGGGGACAGCAGAGCAGCACACAGCAGGAGTTTGCCTGGGAGTTCGCCTGGAGTGAGCCCAGTGAGGCTTACATCTTGCCAACTTCTCTGAGGAAGCTCATAGTAGGAAGGTGATATGGAAGGGGGGGGCTCAGCTATTGTGACCTGCACTGGATGTGCCATGTTTGTCTTTCTTCCACAAGACAGAAGCGACTTTGTCTGTACAAAGTGCAAGCTGGTCTCCATATTGGAAGAGAAGATTGAAGTTCTGGAGCAACAGATAACGACCCTGCGTTGCATACGAGAAACTGAGGATTTTCTGGACAAAAGTCAGGATATGCTTCTACGGGCACAAAGCTCTAAAGATTTAGAGCAGGTTGCACAGCGGAGCCAAGAGGCCAGTGAAGAGGCTTGGCAACATATGACCTCCAGAAGAAGAAGGGGGAATGTCCGGGTTTCAGCAACGCAGACACAGGTAACTAACCGCTTTCATGTTCTCTCCACAGGTACTAATGCGGAGAGTGGACCAGATGATACGTCTGAGGGAAGGGAGCAGAAGGAGACTCCGCTGGTTGGAAGGCATGAGATGCACTGTCCTGAGATGGGGGGTTCCACGACCACCACTCCCAAGAGAAGGAGGCGGGTGGTGGTGGTCGGGGACTCTCTCCTCAGGGGGACTGAGTCATCTATCTGCCGCCCTGACCGGGAAAACCGAGAAGTCTGCTGCTTGCCAGGGGCTAAGATTCGTGATGTGACGGAGAGACTGCCGAGACTCATCAAGCCCTCGGATCGCTACCCCTTCCTGCTTCTCCACGTGGGCACCAATGATACTGCCAAGAATGACCTTGAGCGGATCACTGCAGACTATGTGGCTCTGGGAAAAAGGATAAAGGAGTTTGAGGCGCAAGTGGTGTTCTCGTCCATCCTCCCCGTGGAAGGAAAAGGACGGGGCAGGGACAGTCGAATCGTGGAAGTCGACGAATGGCTACGCAGGTGGTGTCGGAGAGAAGGCTTTGGATTCTTTGACCATGGGATGGTGTTCCATGAAGGAGGAGTGCTGGGCAGAGACGGGCTCCATTTTACGAAGAGAGGGAAGAGCATCTCTGCGAGCAGGCTGGCTAACCTAGTGAGGAGGGCTTTAAACTAGGTTCACCAGGGGAAGGAGACCAAAGCCCTGAGGTAAGTGGGAAAGCGGGATACCGGGCAGGAACGTCTGTGAGGGGAGGGCTCCTGCCTCATACTGAGAATGAGGGGCGATCAGCAGGTTATCTCAAGTGCTTATATACGAATGCACAAAGCCTTGGAAACAAGCAGGGAGAACTGGAGGTCCTGGTGATGTCAAGGAATTATGACGTGATTGGAATAACAGAGACTTGGTGGGATAACTCACATGACTGGAGTACTGTCATGGATGGTTATAAACTGTTCAGGAAGGACAGGCAGGGCAGAAAAGGTGGTGGAGTAGCACTGTATGTAAGGGAGCAGTATGACTGCTCAGAGCTCCAGTACGAAACTGCAGAAAAACCTGAGTGTCTCTGGATTAAGTTTAGAAGTGTGAGCAACAAGAGTGATGTAGTGGTGGGAGTCTGCTATAGACCACCGGACCAGGGGGATGAGGTGGATGAGGCTTTCTTCCGGCAACTCGCAGAAGCTACTAGATCACACGCCCTGGTTCTCATGGGTGACTTTAATTTTCCTGATATTTGCTGGGAGAGCAATACAGCGGTGCATAGACAATCCAGGAAGTTTTTGGAAAGCGTAGGGGACAATTTCCTGGTGCAAGTGCTAGACGAGCCAACTAGGGGGGGAACTTTTCTTGACCTGCTGCTCACAAACAGGGAAGAATTAGTGGGGGAAGCAAAAGTGGACGGGAATCTGGGAGGCAGTGACCATGAGTTGGTTGAGTTCAGGATCCTGACGCAGGGAAGAAAGGTAAGCAGCAGGATACGGACCCTGGACTTCAGGAAAGCAGACTTCGACTCCCTCAGGGAGCGGATGGGTAGGATCCCCTGGGGGACTAACATGAAGGGGAAAGGAGTCCAGGAGAGCTGGCTGTATTTCAAGGAATCCCTGTTGAGGTTACAGGGACAAACCATCCCGATGAGTCGAAAGAATAGTAAATATGGCAGGCGACCAGGCTGGCTTAACGGTGAAATCCTAGCGGATCTTAAACATAAAAAAGAAGCTTACAAGAAGTGGAAGGTTGGACATATGACCAGGGAAGAGTATAAAAATATTGCTCGGGCATGTAGGAATGAAATCAGGAGGGCCAAATCGCACCTGGAGCTGCAGCTAGCAAGAGATGTCAAGAGTAACAAGAACGGTTTCTTCAGGTATGTTGGCAACAAGAAGAAAGCCAAGGAAAGTGTGGGCCCCTTACTGAATGAGGGAGGCAACCTAGTGACAGAGGATGTGGAAAAAGCTAATGTGCTCAATGCTTTTTTTGCCTCTGTCTTCACTAACAAGGACAGCTCCCAGACTGTTGCGCTGGGCATCACAACATGGGGAGTAGATGGCCAGCCCTCTGTGGAGAAAGAGGTGGTTAGGGACTATTTAGAAAAGCTGGACGTGCACAAGTCCATGGGGCCGGACGAGTTGCATCTGAGAGTGCTAAAGGAATTGGCGAATGTGATTGCAGAGCCATTGGCCATTATCTTTGAAAACTCGTGGCGAACGGGGGAAGTCCCGGATGACTGGAAAAAGGCTAATGTAGTGCCAATCTTTAAAAAAGGGAAGAAGGAGGATCCTGGGAACTACAGGCCAGTCAGCCTCATCTCAGTCCCCGGAAAAATCATGGAGCAGGTCCTCAAGGAATCAATCCTGAAGCACTTACACGAGAGGAAAGTGATCAGGAACAGTCAGCATGGATTCACCAAGGGTAGGTCATGCCTGACTAATCTAATCGCCTTCTATGATGAGATTACTGGTTCTGTGGATGAAGGGAAAGCAGTGGATGTATTGTTTCTTGACTTTAGCAAAGCTTTTGACACGGTCTCCCACAGTATTCTTGTCAGCAAGTTAAAGAAGTATGGGCTGGATGAATGCACTATAAGGTGGGTAGAAAGTTGGCTAGATTGTCGGGCTCAACGGGTAGTGATCAATGGCTCCATGTCTAGTTGGCAGCCGGTGTCAAGTGGAGTGCCCCAGGGGTTGGTCCTGGGGCCGGTTTTGTTCAATATCTTCATAAATGATCTGGAGGATGGTGTGGATTGCACTCTCAGCAAATTTGCGGATGATACTAAACTGGGAGGAGTGGTAGATACGCTGGAGGGCAGGGATAGGATACAGAGGGACCTAGACAAATTGGAGGATTGGGCCAAAAGAAACCTGATGAGGTTCAATAAGGATAAATGCAGGGTCCTGCACTTAGGACGGAAGAACCCAATGCACAGCTACAGACTAGGGACCGAATGGCTAGGCAGCAGTTCTGCGGAAAAGGGCCTAGGGGTGACAGTGGACAAGAAGCTGGATATGAGTCAGCAGTGTGCCCTTGTTGCCAAGAAGGCCAATGGCATTTTGGGATGTATAAGTAGGGGCATAGCGAGCAGATCGAGGGACGTGATCGTTCCCCTCTATTCGACATTGGTGAGGCCTCATCTGGAGTACTGTGTCCAGTTTTGGGCCCCACACCACAAGAAGAACGTGGATAAATTGGAGAGAGTCCAGCGAAGGGCAACAAAAATGATTAGGGGTCTGGAACACATGACTTATGAGGAGAGGCTGAGGGAACTGGGATTGTTTAGTCTGCAGAAGAGAAGAATGAGGGGGGATTTGATAGCTGCTTTCAACTACCTGAGAGGTGGTTCCAGAGAGGATGGTTCTAGACTATTCTCAGTGGTAGAAGAGGACAGGACAAGGAGTAATGGTCTCAAGTTGCGGTGGGGGAGGTTTAGGTTGGATATTAGGAAAAACTTTTTCACTAGGAGGGTGCTGAAACACTGGAATGCGTTACCTAGGGAGGTGGTAGAATCTCCTTCCTTGGAAGTTTTTAAGGTCAGGCTTGACAAAGCCCTGGCTGGGATGATTTGATTGGGGATTGGTCCTGCTTTGAGCAGGGGGTTGGACTAGATGACCTCCTGAGGTCCCTTCCAACCCTGATATTCTATGATTGATTCTATGAACTGATTTTTTTCAGCTAAGCCTTCAGCTTCCATAATGACTCTCACCATTTATATGAGGCAAATAAATATAAAACCCAAACAAACAGTCCTTTTAACTGACATGGAACCATAACCATGTGAACATATTATCACTACCCTTGTTGCCCCACTCCCTTTTGTCCTATTTGTTACTCATTTTTTGAGTCTAGGACACCACAGGAGGAAGGAGAACAGCCTGCTCTGCAGAGAGGAGACTGGCTCCTGACCACCTCAGCAAGTAGACCTAGCTCCACCTTCTAGATCCCCCATCCATCCCTGTACCGGCAACAGAAAGTGGGGAGGAGCCACTGGTCCCCAAGCCTGGGAGGCTCAGAGTCACCACAACCAAGAGGAAGAGGTATAGAGTACCGGTGATTGGAACTCCCTTCTGAAGGAGATGGGAGGACAGAATTAGAATTCAAAACAATCTTGACAAACTAGAGAATTGGTCGGAAATTAACAAGATGAAATTCAGTTAAGACAGGTACAAAGTACTGCACTAAAGAAAGAAAAATCAAATGCCCAATTACAAAATGGGGAATAACTGGCTAGGCAGTATTACTGCTGAAAAGGATCAGGGGATTAGTGTCCAATTCTGAGCACCACACTAGGAAAGATGTGGACAAATTGGAGAGAGTCCAGGGGAGAGCAACAAAAATGATAAAGAGCGCAGAAAAGTTGACTTCTGAGGAAAGGTTAAAAAAACTGGGTATGTTTAGTCTTGAACAAGGCTGGGGGGGGGAGCTGATGGATCTTCACATAGGTTAAAGGCTGTTCTAAAGAGGATGGCAATCAATTGTTCTCCATGTCCACTGAAGGTAGCACAAGAAGTAATGGGCTTAAACTGCAGAAAGGGAGATGTAGGTTAGATATTAGGAACAACTTTCTAACTATAAGGGTAGTTAAGCTTTGTGGGCTTAAGTTTCGCAGGGAGGTTTTGAGAGGTTTTTCAGAACAGGTTGGACAAACAGAGATGGTCTAGGTTTAGCTGGTCCTGCCTTAGTGCAGGGGGCTGAACTGAACGATTTCTCGATTTCCCTTCCAGCCCTACATTTCTACTATTTTATGAAATTAGGTCCTGACCTTGCAATTGATTCCATACAGGCAGACCATTTTGCCTGTGTGGAGTCCCATTGATTTTATGTAGTTCTCTTTGCTGAATCAGGGCCTTGAACTGTAAATTCTTTAGAGTATGGGCATGTGTGTCTGCAGAGCAGCTACCGCAATGGCAATGTGATCTTCATCTTCACTTTGGGCATTTCCACAAGAGATTAAATCATCATGATCTGTGTTTATCTCACTAAATTGTAAGATCTTGATGGGGAAGGTCTGTGTCTTTTTTAAAAAGTCTAGTCAAGAAGTTTTGGGGGGAAAGGGGGAAGCATAAGCGTCAGCTTCCTCCAGGCCCTGGGGGTACTCAACCCCCCCCCGCTCCGCCCAGGTCCCACCCCCACCCACCACATACCCCCAAACCCTCCACCCCATCCCATGTCTTCCCACCCCCGCTCCACCCCAGGCCCCGCCCACAACCCTTCTCCCAAGTCTCCGCCTCTTCCCACCCAGTTCTGCCCCCTCCCCTGAGCATGCCCCATTCCCGCTCCTCCCGCTTCCTCCCAGAGCCTCCTGCACACCGCAAAACAGCTGACTGCAGCAGGCGGTAGGCACTGGGAGGGAGGGGGAGGAGTTGATTGATACGGCCTCCGGCAGGCAGGAGGCACTGGGTGGGGGGAAAGTAGGGGAGCTGGCAGCCAGTGCGTGCTAAGCACCCGCTAATTTTTTTCCATTGGTGCTCCAGCCTGGAGTGCCCACGGAGTCAGCGCCCATGAGGGGAAAGATAGGGAAACCAAAAGAAATGGTTCATGATAAGAATGCTGTAGAAACCTTTAGCAAGGGGATCTCTGAAACTAATGGTTGGGAAAGACATCATGGCTGTTAGTCTGCTAATATACCTGCTGCATTTTTATAGCAATGTTTATTGCCACTGTAAAATTGTATTATAATAAAGAAATATTTCTTCTTTGAGTGCTTGCTCATGTCCATTCCAATGTAGGTTTGTGCTTGCCCTGAACACCACCACCAGAAAGTTTTTCCCTCGGTGGTATCTGTCAGATCGGCTCAGGTGCTCCCTGAAGTCGTGCCCCCACAGTGTTGGTAATATAGGGCTTCACTGCCACCTCAGTTCCTTCTTACCACCCGTGACGGTCGCTGGAACTGCTGCTCTTCCTTGCATTTTCCTGCAAGTATCTCTCAGTGGACTTTGTTGATTATCTGTAAATAGCTCTTCTTTTAAAGTTTAAGTTAGTTAGTATAGTTGATAGCGGACTCCATTTAGCAGGGTTAGCCCTTCCATGGCGCTGGGGTATGTCTCGGTCCCCAGGATTCAAGCTGTGTGTGCCATGCCATCAGCCAATACTGGTTAATACAGCCACATTCCAGCTGCCTCAAGCATCTGGGGGAGGCCCACATGCAGGAGCGTTGCAGGATTTGCAAGGGCTTCAGGCCCAGAATTAAGAAGGACAGGGACACCAAACTCAATTACCTCCTTATGGAGGCAGCGCTTTGTCCCCCTTCGGAGCCGAGACACATTGACTCGGCACCAAGTACTTTGGCTTCAGTGAGAAGTGCCCCAGTGTCTCTAAAGGAGGTGCAGTGTTGTTCTGCTTCTCTGGAGCCGAGAAAAGACTCTGTGTCTACAGCCTGGCACCGACACTCATCCCCAATGCCGAGAAAGACAACTCCAGCATGGGATTCTCGGCACCGCTCTCTATTGCCGGTGCCAAGAAAGAAGCAGAGAAAACCTGATCCGGGGAGATTCCCCAACCCCAAGGTCTGCAGGACATAGAGATGCAGACAGAGTGTGACCCATGTCAGGCCACTCGGAAATGCCAGCAGTGCAGACGATACCGTTGTCTCCGGCCCCAGTAAGGGCGCTGTTGGACTCTCCACCAAGGGAGAGCCACCAGAGTTTAACAGCCCTAGTGCTTCAGTCCATGCTGGAGGCGTTAGAGGCAGTGAGGGAGTTGCTGTCATCTGGTACTGGTACTGCCATCTCCTGCCACTCAGGAGCTGACCGCGGCGGCAGTGGAGGCAAGGACCTTTGCATCACAGAGACCCCAGGTGCCATCAAAAGGTAAGCCAGCCATGATGTTGCAGTGCCCATCTCCTTCCTCCTGGCACCATTCACCAACATCAGTTGGCATCGCCTCACCCCAGAGTCTGAGGTGGAGTCATTCGTCTTCCGCAGGAGCAGGCACCACTCCAACCGACAACACCCAATGACTGAGATGAGCCAGGGCATTTCACCAATGACCTGGCCACCAGCGCAGTGGCAGATGCCACTACAGTGGCCATTTTGGAATCCCTGGGCTTTTCAGCCCGTCCAGGGTCCACAGTCCAGGAGGCCCTACTCCATTGCATTGGGGTTGAGAACTCCCTGACCAATTACCTTGGAGCAGGGACCAGGCCTCAGTGCCAAGCCCAGTACTGAACTGCAAGACCCAGCCCTATGGGACCCATCCGGCTCAGAGGGTGAGGAACAAGGCCCCTTGCTGGTACAGGCTTCCTCTTCCTCCTCTCCCAAAGAGAGGGTGGCTGGAAAAAGTGTAGAGTCTTCCCAGGACAACTATAGGGCGCACCAGGAGTTCATCAGGAGGGTAGCCCAGAACCTGGGTATCCAGGTCGAGGAGATCTCTGAATCATCCCACGCCCAGGTGGATATTTTAGCAGCTTCAGGGCTATCACGGATGGCTCTGCCTTTGAACAATGCCATTTTGGACCCCATCAAGACCTTATGGCAGACCCCTGTGTCCCTCCAATCTATTGCGAAGAGGATGGAGAAAAAGTACTTTGTCCCTCCCAAGGGGTATGAATTCCTGTACACATACACACACTCGCTGGTCTCATTGGTAGTTTCAGCCGCAAATGAGTGGGAGCAGCAAGATCAGCTAGGGCCAACTCCCAAGGCCAAAGACGCCAAAAAAAATAGACCTTTTTGGCAGGAAGGTGTACTCAACTGGTGTCGTCCAGCTCAGGATCGCAAACCAGCAAGTGCTCCTGAGCCGGTATGATTTCAACTCCTGGAGCGCAATGGCAAAATTCAAGGAGCTTTTGCTGCAGGAGTCTAGGGGTGAGTTCTTGGCCCTAGTTGAAGAGGGGAAATTGGTGGCAAAGGCATCCCTCCAGCCAGCTTTGGACATGGTAGACTCTGCAGCCTGATCCATGGCTTTGGCTATGGTTATGTCAAGAAGTTCGTGGCTTCTGTCCTCAGGGTTGCCCTATGAGGTGCAGCAGACAGTGCAGGACCCTCTGCTTGAAGGCAAGTTACTCTTTTCGGAGCAAACAGACTTCAAGCTGCATAGTCTGAAAGACTCTGCAGCCACCCTGAAATCTCTGGGGTTGCATACACCAGCTCCCACCAGGAATTACCATAAGCCCCAACCATTGGCCTGCTTTTATCCGCCACAGCAGAGACAAGACTATAGCAGGAGGAGTGGAGGCTATAAGAGGAGGCTTTTGTCCCAGTCCTCATCTGTCCCAGTGCCTGCCCCTCTGAGACAATCAGTGGCGTCTAAGCAAGCCTTTTGATGGGACACTCAGGGACGATGTACCAGGACAATATGTGGATCCAATTTTCCCTATTTTTGTTGACCAGTTGTCCCACTTTTATCGGGCATGGATCCGTACCCTTCCTGTTCCTCTTCAGGGACCCTTTTCATGAGCAACTTCTAGCCCAAGAGGTGCAAGTTGCTCCTAAGGGCAGGAGCAATGGAAGAGGTTCCACTAGAGTGAAAGGATTGGGGGTCCTAATCCCGAAGGCCAATGGCGATCTCAAACCGATCTTGGACCTATGATCTCAACAGATTCATGAAGAAACTGATGTTCCACATGGTCTCCTTGTCTCCATTATCCCGTCTCTGGACCTAGAGGACTGGTACACCGCCCTCGACTTGAAGGATGCATATTTTCATATTGCGATATTTCAGGGACACAAAAGGTTCCTATGATTCGTTGTGAACCACATGCACTATCAATTTACTGTGCTCCCATTCAGCCTATCAGTAGCCCCTCAAGTGTTCACGAAGTGCATGGCAGTCATTGCAGTCTTCCTCGGGAGAAAAGGGGTTCAGGTCTACTCCTACCTCGACAACTGGCTGATCAAAAGTTGATCGAAGGCCCAGGTGGAGGCAGATGTGGAGATAATACAGTCAACCTTCCAGGACCTGGAGCAGTTGATAAATATGCAGAAATCTACCTTTTCCCCAGTTCAAAGGATAGAATTGGGACAGTCCTCAACTTGACCTAGTCCAGAGCCTTTCTCTCAGAAAACTTGTTCAGAGCACTTGGGGCGCTCAGAGAGAGCCTGAGGAATCACCCCATCACCACAGCAAGAAACTGCTTAAAGCTCCTAGGGCATAGAGCGTCATGCACCTATTTGGTATAACATGTGAGATTATGGCTCAGACCTCTACAGCCTTGGCTGGCATCGACATATGCACTGGGCTGACACCATTTGGACAGGGTGGTATCGCTTCCTCTGTCCGTGATTGAAACTCTTCTTTGGTGGCTGGACCCACAGACAGTATGTGCAGGAATCCCACTCTCAAGGTCCCAATCATCAAAGTCTCTCATTACAGATGCATCAGCAATGGGATGGGGGGCTCATTTGGGGACCCACAGAACTCAGGGCCTCTGGTCCCCGAAGGACCTCTCATTACACATCAATGTGAGGGAACTGAGGGCAGTGCACCTAGCTTGCCAGGTGTTCCAAACCCATTTGGAGGGCAACAGCATGTCGGTCCTTACAGACAACACGACAGCAGGGCAGAGAACACTCCTCTCCCCTATGCCAGAAGCTCTTCGACTGTGGGAATTCAGCATAGCCCACTCGATTCACCTCGAAGTCTCCTACTTTCCGGGCTCACATAAGTTAGTGGATCACCTCAGCAGATCCTTTCCCAACCATCACGAATGGTCCATTTGCCCAGACATCGTGAGCACCATTTCCCAGAGGTGGGGAACTCCGCAGGTAGACCTGTTCGTGCCAAACACAACAGGAAGTGTCTTCAGTTCTGCTACTTCCTTGCCACAGCCTGGTCTCACTCACAGACACCTTTCTCCTCCCTTGGACAGACCATCTCTTGTATGCGTTCCCTCCCATCCCTCTCATACAGAGTTCTGCTGAAGGTCAGAAGGGACAGGACGCGTCCTATCCTGATAGCCCCGGCCATGTCAGCACTGATTCACCACCCTCCTAGATCTCTCGGTGGACACGCCAATCAGCCTGCCCCTGTTCCTGGGCCTGATCTCTCAGGACCACGGCTGTGTATGTAATCTGAACCTCGAGTCTGGAAGCTCCATGGCTGAATCCTGCAGAACTGCCAAGCTCTGGGCCAGTTTGCGAGGCGCTTTTTGGGAGCAGGGAACTGTCCACTAGAACCACTTACCTGGCAAAGTGGAAGAGATTCTCCATCTGTTCAGTGCAAAAGGGGTTTTGCCTGCTCAGTCAACACTGCCTTTCATTATAGATTATCTACTCCACTTGAAACAGCAAGGCCTAACAGTATCATATATTAGGGTCCATCTAGCTGCAATCTCAGCCTTTCACCCATGGGTGAACGGGCAGTTAGTTTTCTCAAACTCGATCTGTAATCGTTTTCTTAAGGGATTGGAGCAGCTATACCCCTAGGTACGCCAGCCACTCCCCCCCTGGACCTCAGCTTGGTGCTGGCAATCTAACAGGACCCCCATCTGAACCACTGGCAACGTTCTCTCTGCTCTACCTGTCCTGAAAGGTGGCCTTCCTGGTCACCATTACTTTTGCCAGAAAGGTCTCAGAGAGCAGAGCTCTTACTTCAAAACCACCATACACAGTCATCTTCAAGGACAAAGTTCAGCTGCAGCCACACTTGGACTTCCTGCCAAAGGTGGTCTCACAATTCCTTAGTAACCAGGATATCTTCCTACTTGTCTTCTATCCGAAGCCACATACTAAAAGGGAGGAACAGAGACTCCAGCTAGGTGTTATGTGTACACTAACCTTTTCCATAGAAAGGACTAAACCTTTTCGGAAGTCCACTCAGCTTTTCATAGCCATTGCAGACAGAATGAAAGGCCATCCAGTCTCAGACCAGAGAATTTAGTTGTGGATCACTGTCTGTATCTGCACATGGTATGATCTAGCGAAGTCCTGGCTCCTCCACTGACAGCCTATTCTACAAGAACTCAAGCATCAGTAGCAACGTCCATGGCGCAAGTCCCAGTTCAGGATATTTATAGACCAGCAACATGGTCATCAGTCCCCACTTTCGCGTCCCACTATGTCATCACCCAGCAAGCTAGAGATGATGCGGGTTTCGGCCAAGCGGTGTTACAATCAGTGTGCCAATGAACTCCGAACCCTCCACCTGTGTAACTGCTTGGGAGTCACCTACATTGGAATCGACATGAGCAAGCACTCAAGGAAGAAAAAACAGTTACTAACCGTCCGTAACTGTTCTTCGAGATGTGCTGCTCATGTCCATTCCACTCCACCCCGCCTGTCCCTCTGTCCAAGTTAGCCAGCAAGAAGGAACTGAGAGGCAGCGGGGCCCTATATATAGGCACTTTGAAGGAGCGGCTCAAGAGGGCACCAGAGCCGACCCCACGGATACCCTGGGGGAAAAACTTTCTGGCAGCAGTGCTCGGGATGAGCACACACCTACATTGGAATGGACACGAGCAACACATCTTGAGAACAGTTATGGAAAGTTAGTAACTGACGTTTTTTAAAAGAAATTTGCTCACTATGCGTGATTCCAAGCTCTCACTTTTGTGACTTTTATCTTGTTGCATGTTTGCTTCTTAATATGAAGTAGGTATTTAACTACAGGTGTTAATTCTTGCTGGGTTTCACCCCAGGATCATTGTGAAAACAAACATTTTTAAGTTTGCGCAGGGGTGGGTAAAGTTAGCAACAGCACACAATTTATGCCCAAACTAGTAAACATCATTTACTAAACAAACGGTAAAGAGACAGTTGCACACAATCTTATGTAATCATCCCAATATCAAAAATAACATCTGTTTTTGTTTATACTTGTATTGCATTGTATTTTCAACCACTAATATAAAAAAAATTTTTTACAAAAAAACAGTGGGGAAAAAAGTGCCTGTTTCTAGAATGAAAAAATTCATCTAGACTTACTTATTTCTTCCTTCTCCCCTTCTCTGTCACACTGAAAATAAATTCAAATATATGACAGATGTGAGAAGTATTCAACCTTTTTGATGGCAGTTTTATCGTTTAAATAATCACTGTTTGCCTGAAGGCCCAAAGTACTTGATTTTGACATTTATAAACTTTCTATGCATTATACAGCTTTATGCTAAATTATAGTATTGAAAAGAACATCTAGCTATTGTATTCTAATAAGTTTGAAATAAAATGCAAAAATACACAAATCAGAATATAATGGTTTACCTAAAGTTAGTTGTGGAGGGTTAGGATCAAGGACATATTCTTTTTCTGGATCTTCCTTTTTTGTGTGGAGAATGCTCTTTTTTCTTAGTCCAGTATCTACTACTGCTCTGACCATCTCTTTGTTCACAGGTTTGTAAATGTTCTTTTTATTCCTTAACTTTGACTTAAAAGGATCTGCTAATGAAAGATCCTGCAGCTGAAGGTTATGTAAAATATGATCTTGTAAAGCAACTGCAGTAACAGCTAAAGTATCTCGTTTGGAGGAACTGCCCTAAAAAAATCCATAATTATTAATAAAAATGACTTGTATATGTGTACATTATGTACAGTATATTAAAAAAGAAAAGTTCAGCCCTTAGCCAATGATGTTTTAATTTAACAAAGGTTTTTATACATATACAACTCCCATGCTTGAAGTCTTACTAATGTACAATTACCATAATATGAAATTTAAGATTGATGTTACTGACACATCCTAACCTTAACTTATAAAGTCAAAAGAAACATTTGATTTATGGTTTATATTAAATAAAATAGCAGTAATTTTTAACTTTTAATTACTGAACCCATAATTATTATATGCAATAAACTCATTATGAACTATAAAAGTTGGACATGCCGAAACATATTTTGCCTCAGTATAATTAAACACAATCCCAAGGCTAATCTTGCCTTTCATAGCCCTGAACATAAACAAGTACTTGTAAGTATATATTACTTTTAACACACTAAATGGGCCTATCTATATTCATTTCAATTTTTTGTAATGCTCACTTCTTTTAGCATAAAATATGACCTGTGCACCTTGTAATTGTTTTTAGAATTGTGGACTGAAGTCACTGATGAACTACTTGTCTTCAATACAGAATAATGATGTTCCATTGACAGCAACAATTGACAGCATATTTTGTAATATCTTGTAGTTCTAAAACCAAAAATACAAAAGAATTAGTAACGTTTTTGATCAAGAGAAATACCCTCATTAATTTTGTACACTTCCACGGTACTGTCAATGTTCACTATTTTCTACACCTGTGGACAACAAGAGGTTAGCACAACACACAATGGTGCTGAAAAAATTAGCTCCATGTAAACCAAAAGTAGATTGTGACCCCGCTCCCCCCACAAACTCCAATGTAGTACATATGCTGTATACAGTATATTTTTGTATAGGAGCTAATGGATCCATCCTGCAATCCTGCCTTTATATCAGCTTTTAGGTTATTTGTATTGTGTTGGCACCTAACAGCCCCAGTCATGGACCAGGACCCCATTAAGATAAGCACTGTACAAACATACACACATACACACACGCATCCTGTTCCAAAGCATTTATAATCTAAGCTATGACCTCTCTTGGTTCTCCCTGTTCTCTGGAAGCTATTTCAACATCTGTTGGTCGATCATCCTCCTCCCGTCTCCCCTTCCCAGTTTGGGTACCTTAGGTCTCTGTTCTGAGCCTTCTCCTCTTGTCCCTATCCTTGGCTGAATTCATCTGCTCACTTGAGTTGAATTCTCTCTCTTTTCTGATAACTTTCAGGTATACTTCTCCACTCCTGACCTGTACGCTGTGCTTCGACATAGGGTTGCCAACCCTCCCAGTTTCATTGGGACTCTCCTGGAATCGGGCTCTATCTCCCTGAGGCTACTCAAGCCAAACTGGAAGATTTTAGGCTGCTAAAAGCCCAGAGGCACAGTGGGGCTAAGGCAGTTTCCCTGCCTGCCCTGGCTCCATGCCGCTCCCAGAGCAGCTGGCACGTCCCTGTGGCCTGGGGGGGTCCTCCATGTACTGACCCCGCCCCCAGTGCCAACTCCACAACTCCCATTAGCTGGGAACTGTGGCCAATGGGAGCTGTGGGGGAGTGCCTGCAGGTAGGGGCAGCGCGCGGAGCCGCCTGGCCCCCCCAGGGGAGGCAGGGATGTGCTGGCCGATTCTGGGAGCGGCGAGGGGCCAGGGCAGGCAGGGAGCCTTCCTTAGCCCCACTGCACTGCCGACTGGGAGCCACCCGAGATAAGTGATGCCTGGCCAGAGCCCGCACCCCAACCTCCTGCCCCAGCCCTAAGCCCCCTCCTAGAGCCAGCACCCCAAACCCCTCCTGCACCCCAATCCCCTGCCCCAGCCCAGAGCCCCCTTCTGCACCCAAACTCCCTCCCAGAGCTTGCACACCGCACCCCAACTTGCTGCTCCAGGCTAAGCCCAGAGTCCCCTCCCACACTCCGAATGCTCGGCCCCAACCCCCTGCCTGGTAAGAATGAGTGAGGGTGGGGGAGAGCGAGCGATGGAGGGAGCGCGGATGGAGGGAGCGGGGCAGGGCCTCGGAGAAGGGACGGGGCCTTGAGGCAGAGGGCGGGGCAAAGGTGTTCGGGTATGTGTGATTAGACAGTTGGCAACTCTACTTTGATATCATATTTTGCTACCTCCCTGACTGCCTATATTGGATTGTTTATTGTCATCTTAAACACAACATGGCCAAATCTAAGCTCATAATCTTTCATCCCAAACCTCCACTACTTCCAATCTTCTTTACCGTTAATGATGCCACTATCCTCTGTCATGCAGGCCTGTAGTAATTAATTTGGGATGTCTTTGACTTCTCCCTTTCTGTCTCTCCCCACATCAAGACTATGGTCAACTCATGTTGCCTTTTTCCTCCTCTATTCAAAATCTGACCTTTCATTTCCACCCCAAATAGAAAAACGTCTAAATTCCTTGTCCCTACCCATATCATCTCCCACTTTCATTACTGCAATCTCCTTCTCCCCTGGTCTTCTTCATACTAGCCTTATGGTTCCATCCCATCCAAAAAGGTATTGCCAAAGGCTACCTTCTTATCCATGACTATAACTAGACACCATTTACTCACTGTGCTGGTGTGCATCTAATTAAAACTTCTTGTCCTTGACTTCAAGGCTGTATGTGGCACAACCCCTGCCTGAATCTTGGACCTGGATGTGTCTGTGTCTGTGTTGCTCCCCACCACTCTTTCTGCTCACTAATGACTATACCTTCAATACCCTTTTTGCAAAAAGAAAAGGAGTACTTGTGGCACCTTAGAGACTAACCAATTTATTTGAGCATAAGCTTTCGTGAGCTACAGCTCACTTCATCGGCTGCATAGTGTGGAAAGTACAGAAGACGTTTTTATACACACAAACCATGAAAAAATGGGTGATTATCACTACAAAAGGTTTTCTCTCCCTCGACCCCACTCTCCTGCTGGTAATAGCTTATGTAAAGTGATCACTCTCCTTACAATGTGTATGAAAACCTTGCTGTTGTCATCCATGGCTTTGTCACTTCACAATTAGACTATTACGATGTATTCTATGTAGACCACATCCATAAGCTTATTCAGAAACTTTAAATGGCATAGAATACAGCCATCTTTTTAATAAGTGAACAATTTCACAAGGAGCACTTTACACTTGTGTGCTAGGGCCCTACCAAATTCATGGTCCATTTAGTCAACTTCATGGTCATAGGATTTTTAAAATAGTAAATTTCATGATTTCAGCTATTTAAATCTGAAATTTCACGGTGTTGTAATTGTAGGGTTCCTGACCCAAAAAGGAGTTGGGGTGGGGGTTGCAGAGTTATTCTAGAAGGGAGTTGCGGTACTGCTACCCTTACTTCTGCGCTGCTGCTGCTGGCAGCGGTGCTGGGCAGCTGAAGAGTGGTGGCTGCTCTCCAGGAACCCAGCTCTGAAGGCAGTGCTGCGGCCAGCAACAGCGCAGAAGTAACGATGGCATGGTATGGCATTGTCACCCTCACTTCTGCACTGCTGCCTGTAGACTGGGCCCTGAGTTAGCAGCCACCACTCTCTGGCCACCCTGCTTTGAAGGCAGCAGCACAGAAGTAAGGGTGGCATGGCATGGTATTGCCACCATTACTTCTACGCTGCTGCTTGTGGGGCACCACCTTCAGAGCTGGGCGCTCAGCCAACAGCCACTGTTCTCCAGCCACCCAGCTCTGAAGGTAGTGTAGAGGTAAGGGTGGCAAGACCATGACCCCCCTAAAATCACCTTGTGACCCCCCTGCATCTCCCTTTTGGGTCAGGATCCCCAATTTAAGAAACGCTGGTCTCCCTGTGAAATCTGTATAGTATAGGGTAAAAGCACACAAAAAAACAGATTTCACAGGGGGAGACCAGATTTCACGGTTCATTTCATGGCCATGAATTTGGTAAGGCCCTATTCATGATCTCCCACGCTGTTGCTCGGCTTCTGAGTTGAATTTAAAGCACAGACTATATAGTAATAATAATTTCCCCTGCTCTTTATTATGGAATGAAAGCTGTCCCAATATTTAAAGTGACATGGGTCAGATTTTCACAATAATTTAAACTTTGAAAAACTATCTTTTATTAATTAAAAAACCAACAGATTTTTTGTTTTAATTGTAGTGGAAACTGTTGAAACAAACAAACCATACTCTAAACCCTCCCTTGCCTTAAAGAAAAGGAGTACTTGTGGCACCTTAGAGACTAACCAATTTATCTGAGCATAAGCTTTCGTGAGCTACAGCTCACTTCATCGGATGCATACTGTGGAACGTATAGAAGATCTTTTTATACACACAAAGCATGAAAAAATGGGTGTTTACCACTACAAAAGGTTTTCTCTCTCCCCACCCCACTCTCCTGCTGGTAATAGCTTATCTAAAGTGATCACTCTCCTTACAATGTGTATGATAATCAAGGTGGGCCATTTCCAGCACAAATCCAGGGTTTAACAAGAACGTCGGGGGGGGGGAGTAGGAAAAAACAAGGGGAAATAGGTTACCTTGCATAATGACTTAGCCACTCCCAGTCTCTATTCAAGCCTAAGTTAATTGTATCCAATTTGCAAATGAATTCCAATTCAACAGTCTCTCGCTGGAGTCTGGTTTTGAAGTTTTTTTGTTGTAATATCACAACTTTCATGTCTGTAATCGCGTGACCAGAGAGATTGAAGTGTTCTCCTACAGGTTTATGAATGTTATAATTCTTGACATCTGATTTGTGTCCATTTATTCTTTTACGCAGAGACTGTCCAGTTTGACCAATGTACATGGCAGAGGGGCATTGCTGGCACATGATGGCATATATCACATTGGTGGATGTGCAGGTGAACGAGCCTCTGATAGTGTGGCTAATGTTATTAGACCCTGTGATGGTGTCCCCTGAATAGATATGTGGGCACAGTTGGCAACGGGCTTTGTTGCAAGGATAGGTTCCTGGGTTAGTGGTTCTGTTGTGTGGTATGTGGTTGCTGGTGAGTATTTGCTTCAGGTTGGGGGGCTGTCTGTAGGCAAGGACTGGCCTGTCTCCCAAGATTTGTGAGAGTGTTGGGTCATCCTTCAGGATAGGTTGTAGATCCTTAATAATGCATTGAAGGGGTTTTAGTTGGGGGCTGAAGGTGACGGCTAGTGGCGTTCTGTTATCTTCTTTGTTAGGCCTGTCCTGTAGTAGGTGACTTCTGGGAACTCTTCTGGCTCTATCAATCTGTTTCTTCACTTCCGCAGGTGGGTACTGTAGTTGTAAGAACGCTTGATAGAGATCTTGTAGGTGTTTGTCTCTGTCTAAGGGTTTGGAGCAAATGCGGTTGAATCGCAGAGCTTGGCTGTAGACAATGGATCGTGTGGTGTGGTCAGGGTGAAAGCTGGAGGCATGTAGGTAGGAATAGCGGTCAGTAGGTTTCCGGTATAGGGTGGTGTTTATGCGACCATCGTTTATTAGCACTGTAGTGTCCAGGAAGTGGATCTCTTGTGTGGACTGGACCAGGCTGAGGTTGATGGTGGGATGGAAATTGTTGAAATCATGGTGGAATTCCTCAAGGGCTTCTTTTCCATGGGTCCAGATGATGAAGATGTCATCAATATAGTGCAAGTAGAGTAGGGGCGTTAGGGGACGAGAGCTGAGGAAGCTCTTGTTCTAAGTCAGCCATAAAAATGTTGGCCTACTGTGGGGCCATGCGGGTACCCATAGCAGTACCGCTGATTTGAAGGTATACATTGTCCCCAAATGTAAAATAGTTATGGGTAAGGACAAAGTCACAAAGTTCAGCCACCAGGTTAGCCGTGACATTATCGGGGATAGTGTTCCTGATGGCTTGTAGTCCATCTTTGTGTGGAATGTTGGTGTAGAGGGCTTCTACATCCATAGTGGCCAGAATGGTGTTATCAGGAAGATCACCGATGGATTGTAGTTTCCTCAGGAAGTCAGTGGTGTCTCGAAGGTAGCTGGGAGTGCTGGTAGCGTAGGGCCTGAGGAGGGAGTCTACATAGCCAGACAATCCTGCTGTCAGGGTGCCAATGCCTGAGATGATGGGGCACTCAGGATTTCCAGGTTTATGGATCTTGGGTAGTAGATAGAATATGCCAGGTCGGGGTTCCTGGGGTGTGTCTGTGCGGATTTGATCTTGTGCTTTTTCAGGGAGTTTCTTGAGCAAATGCTGTAGTTTCTTTTGGTAACTCTCAGTGGGATCAGAGGGTAATGGCTTGTAGAAAGTGGTTTTGGAGAGCTGCCGAGCAGCCTCTTGTTCATATTCCGACCTATTCATGAACCAGTCGGAGAACACTTCAATCTCTCTGGTCACGCGATTACAGACATGAAAGTTGCAATATTACAACAAAAAAACTTCAAAACCAGACTCCAGCGAGAGACTGTTGAATTGGAATTCACTTGCAAATTAGATACAATTAACTTAGGCTTGAATAGAGACTGGGAGTGGCTAAGTCATTATGCAAGGTAACCTATTTCCCCTTGTTTTTTCCTACCCCCCCCCCGACGTTCTTGTTAAACCTTGGATTTGTGCTGGAAATGGCCCACCTTGATTATCATACACATTGTAAGGAGAGTGATCCCTTTAGATAAGCTATTACCAGCAGGAGAGTGGGGTGGGGGGAGAGAAAACCTTTTGTAGTGGTAAACACCCATTTTTTCATGCTTTGTGTGTATAAAAAGATTTTCTATACTTTCCACAGTATGCATCCGATGAAGTGAGCTGTAGCTCACGAAAGCTTATGCTCAAATAAATTGGTTAGTCTCTAAGGTGCCACAAGTACTCCTTTTCTTTTTGCGAATACAGACTAACACGGCTGTTACTCTGAAACTCCCTTGTCTTGTTTGTTGTCCAAACACTGCAGCATTTTCCAAGTACAAAGAGCACCTGAATGTGGAATAAACGAGAAGCTGACTATAAACAAAAGTGAATGATCTGGCTCATGCACATCCACTGCTCAAGCTTGAGAGAAATAAACAAAAACAGGATAAGAAGTAAAGAATAAACTAGACTTAACAAAAAGTTTCCTATTAAGTCTCAGGTATTATGTATAACTTAGGGAAGGACATTAAACTACTGTTTTTTAACCTGATAATTGACCCTTAGAAAGCCAAGTCTCTCAAGAACTAATCCAACTCCCACTGGAAAAAAATTGGAAGATTTCCATCAACTTACTTGGGAGTTGTCTCAGTGAGACATCATACAATTACCATCACAACTGGCACTCATTTTTGACAGGCTCAATAAAGAGACCAACAATCGCAAAGGTCATGGACAATGAACTACTCCTTCCTGGAGGTGGTCTCTTCAAGTTGAAGCCGAGTTATGCTTGCTGGAGCTTTTAGGGAAAGCCCCCACTAGTGCTGTACCTGTTTGGTGGACTGAAAGGATTTATTTTTTCAGAGATTAATTGACCTTCTGTTCCTCCTCTCAAAATATGATAAAACTATCTCTAACTGAAGACAGGTTTCAGAGTAGCAGCCATGTTAGTCTGTATTCGCAAAAAGAAAAGGAGTACTTGTGGCACCTTAGAGACTAACAAATTTATTTGAGCATAAGCTTTCGTGAGCTACAGCTCACTTCATCGGAAGAATCTCTTATTGTAAAAACAAGTTTTAAACTAAAAATATAATAAAAAATATAATAAAATCTATTTTAACTACTGCAACATTTTAATTTCTAATTTTAAAAAGCGTACCAGACTGCAAAAATATCTCCTCAAATTGCTCTTTATAGATTCTCTGTGGTGCTATTCCAACCACTGATTTTTATGATAATCAATCATTTGAATTTCTATCGCACCTTCCATCCATCTGCCACAGAACTTTGCAATCATGAATGAGGCAGGTTAAATGTTGCTAACTATTCCCATTTTACAGAAACCACCTATTCACCCTGCCCTACCCCACCTCTTTCTTCTTCTCATCCTTAAACACATCAGATCCCATCACAGTAACCCATCTTTGCACAAGTCTCCCTACTGCACATTGGTTCATGTCATGTGTCTCTCTAATTTATCAACACCCATCCTAACCATCCCGCAGAGAACCAGCCCTCCCTCCTCATCTACCTTTGTTTCCCCCCCTCCAACATTCAGTGTCTCTCCCTAAAAGTCCTCTGCTCCTGAATGCACCCAGCACCTCTCTCCTTACTGGCCCCTGTTCTCCCCAGCAGGCTCCTGTCCCCCCTCCCCCCCCAACACACACTGCCCCCCTTATTGGCCCCCTGCTTCCTCACCGCACTAATGGCCTCTGCTCCCCCCATCACAGTGCCTCCTTACTAGCCCCTGCTTCCCCACAGAGTGCTCCCCCTTACTGGCCCCTGCTCCCCACATCACACAGTGCCCCCTTACTGGCCCCTGGTTCCCCCTCCCCACCCAATGGCTCCTGCTCTCCCCATCACAAATTGCCCCCCCCCATTGGCCCCTGCTGCCTCACCGCCACCCAACCCATGGCCCCCGCTCCCCCATCACACACTCCAAGGGCCTCCCTGCCCCCATCACATTGCCCCCTCTTATTGGCTCCTGTGGTCCACCCCCGATACAAACACCCCCCCCTCCCGCCGGGGGACTCTGCAGCACCACTGGGCTAGTCCTATGGAGACTGTTACTGTCTTTTTAACACCAACCTGCTCCTCGCGCCACAATCCGGATCCGGTTGCTTAGCAACACAACTCCCAAGCTTTATCACAGCACGCCCCCGCCCCCACGACTGCGCGAGGCAGAAACCGAGGCGTATGCGTGCGTGCCGCGCAAGTGGGCGGGCGGGCGGAACGTCAACGAGCCCAGGGCGCACGCAGACCGGAAGTTCAAGTAGCGCGAGGGAGGAGTGTGGAATGCGGGCGTTAGGCCGTGAGGCTTTGCCTGTGGACGGGGCAGCCCGGGGGCACCCAACGGTCGGTGTGTCCTCGTGCCCCTGGGTGCAGCTGCGCCTTTCGAACGCGCGTGGGAAGGGGAGGCGGAGCTCTCTGCCGGGCGGGCAGGGCTGGATAAAGCGGCGCGCGCCCTGTCTCTTTTGCTGAGCGTTGCGCTGCCCTCCCTCCCTCTGGCGGTGGCCAGCTGCGCCCCCACTGGGAGAGGGGCAAGGCCTTATGCGGAGCCACCCTGGACGTGAGCGGTTCCTTGGCCATGGTCAGCCTGTTGCGACCACATGAGGGGCACTGATGAAAGCTGGGTGGGAAAAGGGGGGGGTAGTTTTCACAATTGTGTCCCATTTTTTTGTCAACATTTGAACTTTAAACAAAATTTAAATAAAAAAAACCCAAAAACCTCCTCTCCCCATTCCCCCCCCCCCCCACACACACACACATTTTCTCTCTCGCTCTCAAACTTTCAAAGAGCGGTAGTTTGGCTGCAGTGCCCCCCCTTCCCCCGACTGCCAGGGAGCACTGCCCTTCTAAGGTGGCACTCCTGGCCAGCACACAATCGCCGCTCAGCAGAGAAATGCCCACCGTGGATCCCTGCAGCAAGCTGACCCCCAACCACCAAAATTGTGTATATTTACGTATCCGTTGATTTGCTATTTAGATTTTATTCTGGTTCCTGCATGTTTGTGATGCTGCTTACTTTTCCCAACAGCATTTCTTACACTTACCTGTATGTTTCAGAGTAACAGCCGTGTTAGTCTGTATTTGCAAAAAGAAAAGGAGTACTTGTGGCACCTTAGAGACTAACCAATTTATTTGAGCATAAGCTTTCGGATGAAGTGAGCTGTAGCTCACGAAAGCTTATGCTCAAATAAATTGGTTAGTCTCTAAAGTGCCACAAGTACTCCTTTTCTTTTTACCTGAATGTGCGTTTGTAGCACAGACTCAGCTCTTATGGGCCATCGTAATTACTACACCCAGCTTCAGTTAATACATCTGTCTGAAAAAAAAAGTAGTATTCTTCTGTTTTGTGCTATTGTGATTTTTTTTGGGGGGGGGGGGAGTTGGAGCAAAATCCATTCAGCTGTTTTGAGCTATCTGTCAGAAATAAATACTTTTTTAAAAAAAATCAGATTTTGTCTGTAGAAACACTTGGTTTTGAAATATCACTTTGGCAAGCTGCTATTCATAGATGATACAGTCAGCAGTGGCCATTGTGGTTCTCTCTGCAGAACATAGGCTCTGAGATTTCTCTGAATTAATTCTCTTTTGACTAAAGCATAATTTATCGTAAAACAATCTTAATTTCAAATTTTCCAGTTCCACCACCACTCTTGCTAAGTTCTTGTAGTGGTTCCTTAGTGAAGTATAAACAGGGTATTACTATTTACTTTGTAGGAGCTTGCAGAGAATTAGGAATCTGGACCCCATTGGGCACTGTGCAGTCTTGAAGGCCCTAATCCCATAAATACTTTCACTTATGTTTAACTTTATTCACGTGACTAGTCTCTGACAGTGGCACACTTCTTGTGCGTAAGTGATTGTAGGGTCAGGGCTTATGTTTCCATTTCTTTTTGGTGCTGGAAGGGGTACATCAAGTCATGTAGGCTATTTTGCTGCATCACTTTGCATACAATTTCAGATTTTGAGGGCAGAAACATCCATTATTTCTGCCCTTTGCGTTTCAGTGAAAATATTCCACAGAGCTGGGCTTTTTGTTTACCATCACAGATGATTTATTATCACACAAAGGAAGCACCAGAACAAATATATCCAGAACTGCTGGTAAGAATAGTTATAGTTGATTAATCTAGGCTTTTTCGGATGGTTTTCTGGCTATCCTTTACACTTAGATCCCATTTTTCCTCAAATGGACTGGGCACATTAAGTCAGGTCCATGAGCAGCTTTCCCTCCATCTGGCTGGTTTAACCAGCTTTCATTGCATTTTAAAAGGGCCAGCCAGTGAGAGGGCAGTTCACTCATAAAAACGGCTACAATCTCATTCTGGCCTTCTCTTGTCTTCCCAGTTGTTTCTAAGGTATAATCTATTTGTCTATGTGGAAAGCCTGAAATGCCACAGTATTGGACATCTCTTCTTTACACTCTCTGCTTAGAGATCTGTTCCTAACATGTTTACAAACCAAAATGGAGTATTGTGTGATGTATTACAGAAAGGCATGCAGTGTAGTTGTAGCCATGTCGGTTCCAGGATATTAAGGAGACAGGGTGGATGAGGTAATATCTTTTATGGGACTAACTTCCATTGGTGAGAAAGACAAGCTTTTGAGCCACACAGAAATCTTCTGCGGGTCTGGGAAAACTACTTCCCAGGTCACAGCAAAATGTAAGATGTAACAGAATGTTTAGCACAATAGTTTTCAACCTGTGGTCATTGGATCCCTGGGAGTCCGCAGAATATGCCTAAGGCAGTGTTTCTCAAATGCAGCCACCAGAGGCTTTTCTTGTGGCCACAGCCTCCTGGGCTGTGATGGAGTGGGGATGGGTGGCAAAATAATGGCCCCTCCCCCGCCCTGTTGCTCCTGGATGCACTGCCTTGGTGTTGATTGCTGGGACCGCCAGCAGAGGTTGGGCTCTGCCCCCCTCTAGAGACACCTGGAGCACAACGCTGGAGGAGCAGGCAGCCAGTAAATTCTCCTCCTTCCCGGGGCAGTGGGGCTCAGGCTTTGGGCCTCAGCTCTGGGGTGGTGGGGGCGGCAGGTTGTGGCTGAGATGCATCGGGCTCCAGCTCTGGGCTCTGGCTGTGTGGTGGCAGGCCCCAGGCTCTTGTCATGGGGCTTCAGGCTCTAGCCCCCTGCAGCCTCCCCCAGCTTCCCAACCCACATTGCCCCTGGCCCCTGCTGTCTCCCCCAACACCCCATCCAGGGCTTAATTAGTCCCCAGGCTTGCCAGGGCTGAATAAATCTGCTGTGAAAAGTGGTACTTGCATCTTTGTTAATATCACTTTTCACAACAGACTTACTAGCTAACAATAAATAAATGACAATGATCTGGACATGTATATGTTCATATTTACTTGTTTTTCCCAAAGCTAATTAAGTATTTTAGGGGAAAGTGTGAGATCGGCCACGAGCAAGAGTTGGTGGCCGCACTCTGAGGACAAAATATTTGTCCTGAGAACTCCTGGTGTAAGGGGTCTGCGAAAGGTTGTCATTACCATAGAACAGTGATTTTCAACCTGTGGTCTGCACACCTCTGTGGGTATGCAGAGTATGTCTAAGATTTCAAAAGGTGTCCGCACTGCCGTTTGAAAATTTGTAGAGGTCTGCAAATAGAAAAAAGGTTAAGATGCACAGGTTTAGCATAAGTAATTAGCGCATATTGTAAGGGACCATTCAAGGTACTCTGGGCCACTCTACCTTCAATAATACAGAAATAGCATTTCAATATAGTTAATTGTTCCTCTTTTTTATAGATACATTTGCTGGAAAATAGAAGAGAAATTGCTTTTAAAGTCATCCAGATAGAAAGTAGGTGGTTGATCTGTTGATGTTTTTCTTTTCAGCAGATACAAATATCTACTCAAATTACAGATCTGAACTAGCAGAGGGAAAAGTTATAAACAGGTACTTGTATGAGTATGTAATAGCTTCCATCTTCAAGACTATTAAAGCAGCCACCTTAAAATGACTAAAACAGTTATTTTTATAGATATGGGGGAGAAAATAATAAAACCATCACTTTATGAAGCTGCAATTCAGTAGGTGAAGAACATAAAAAAAAAATTAAACATGACACAAGAATACCATATGAAAGTGTTCTCCAGGCTGAAGGAAAAGAGAGCTCTTTATTCAATTTTCAAAAAGCACACAGTAAGAAGTCAGTGAAAACATCAGCAGTGCTATCTCATTGAAAGGAACCAGAAAATGTGTCTTCAGATATCCTAAGCAATACCAAGATTAAAGTTAAAAGATTTCCATTCTGAGAGATCTTAAACACAAAGAGTGAGGTATTGTATTTGCAAAATGAGGTAGCCTATTGCTGCAATACAAAAATCACCTGCATAATTCTTTATTAGTACGAATACACTGGGGAAATTTATTTCTGGTGTAACTACATTGGCTTCATTAGATTTTTACCGGGCATGAATTTGATCCAGTATGTTGGTGACTTTTAGGTATATCATTACACGTTTTTATTGTAATAGTGAGCATGTGTCCTCAACAGCCAGCAACTGATTTTTTTAAAAGTTGCAAATAGGAATCTTTTGAAGAAAATGTTTTCATACCCTTCTATTTTTATTGTGCCTAACTAAATTCATCCCGTACACTTTATAAAGTTTTCAGTAATAACGATTCCTCTGATTCAAGGCTACTATGCTTTGATTGAAATTAAAAGAAGATCAATGTCATATCAGTCTGTTTTTTTAACTCTGACACAGTGCTTAATTTGTGTTGGGGCTTGCCAGGGCTGAGCCCCGGCACCTCTAGGCATGGCAGTTAATAGCCCCAGTACTTCTAGGCTTGCCGCATCAGTTATGAAAGTAAAAAAATTGCTTGAGTCCTGGCACCTAATTGCTTGAGCCCTGGCACCTTTTTCATTACAAATTAAGCACTGCTCTTATAGTAGTTTAATTTTCATATGGCAGCTAAACTGAAATGTTTGTAATAGCTGACACACAGTCAAGAATAAGTTAATATCCACATTGCAGTCTTCTAGAGAGAAACATGCCTCTTTAATTGCCATTTCTTATTAAGTGGCACCTTTTAATAGGAGTTTACACTGGAAACACAGGTAGCTAAAGTTAGTTTAAACAGATTAACATAAAGAAGATGTGGTCTGGTTGGAAAGTGGATGGATACGTTGTTAGTGATACCAGTTTTCTGTGCTTGTGTAGTGCTGTAATTTTCTCTTTAATTTACAGTGTTAATTATGTTTTTAAATTGCTGAACTCATGAATCTCTTCAGAATGGATGAGTTTTACATCCTTCTTTTGAATAGACTATGCAATGAACAATATAATGCTATGTAATAAGTTGGAAGTGTTGGCCTGAAACACCCTACTTTGTTAGCACCCTACTTTGTTAATAAGGACATCACAAGCACAGGGGTCCACCTGCCTAGTTTATCTTTGTAGAATTGCAACCTAAGGCTTGAGTCTACACTAGAAAATTAGGTCAGTTTAACTATGTCAGTCAAAGGTGTGAAAAATCCACATCCCTGAGCAGCATTGTTAAGACAACCTTAATCTCCGTGTAGACAGCAGTAGATCGACAGAAGAATTCTTCTGTCCATCTAGGTACTGCCTCTCTTGGGGAGGTGAATTATCTACTCTGACAGGAGAACCCCTGCTGTCTTAGGTAGTGTCTACACTCACATGCTACAGTGGTGCAGCTGTGCCACTGTAGTGTTTTAAGTGTAGACAAGCCCTATGTGAGTATAGCTAACTCACTGAGTTAGGTGGCTTGTTGCACCATGCGGATATACGGAAGGTGGGAGTGGCTTTCTTGGAAGAGAAGATCTAGGATGTGGATTGAGCTGACCCGAGATAGGAACCTTAGGAGCAGCCAAACTTGGAGTGAAGCTTTCAAGCAAACTTCATATTATACAATTAATTTCTGTGTTAATAAACCAAACTCCCAGTATGTGGACACTGCTTGAGTAGGCTGGGAATAGCATCAGTGTGCAGAAAGATAGTGATATTTTATCATCGTAAACAATATTTAGGCTCCTAAAAAAATACAAGACAATAATTCACATAAGGTCAGTCATACTGATGTCATATGCCATGCACACAGTTTGAATGGGTTAAGGAAGGTGACGGACTGGCGGAGTTCTGCTGTGTGTGGGAGGTTGGATTTGGTGAATCTGTGCAGATAGGCCTCACCCTCAGCTCAGTGGAGAGCACAGTGTTGCAGAACCTTCCTGTATGCCCAGTGGGAAGGTTTTTTTAGGGGAAAGATGGAGTTGGAGGTTCCACAATTAAAAGGATCGACTGGCTATTTTCTCTTTTTTTAACTGTTTTGTTATCTATTCTATGAATATGTTTTTATTCTGCTATTTGTTTACTCTTTGCATTTCTCTGTTTCTAGTCAATTTCACGTTAAGCTGCTCATTCTCTAGCACAATGATGTAATGCTTAGGTTATAAACACAGCAGGGATGTTAGTGGCCTGATCCAGAGCTTATTGAAGTCAATGGAAAGACTGCCGTTGATTTCAGTAGGCTTCAGATCATGCCCTTTGCATGAAATACCTTTTCCATTGCCAGGAGGGAAAAATCAATCTAAGGGAAAGTTACTTTGTTCTTGTTTTTTTTTTTAAACTAAATTATGTTTTGGGCCAAATGTGACCTCACAGAGATTCCTTTAGTTTGTATTTAACATGCACTTCCACTGACAAAAAATTC
Source organism: Natator depressus (assembly GCF_965152275.1). Lineage (NCBI taxonomy): Eukaryota > Metazoa > Chordata > Testudines > Cheloniidae > Natator > Natator depressus. The sequence goes on from NC_134235.1 coordinate 245,031,115, forward strand.
TGTGCTCTGATTATATACATCATACTTAGGATTTATATATCTGTAGTGCTTTACGTTTCCAAAAGCACCATATAAAGATTAGCTAAATAATCCTAAAAATATCTCTAAAAATATTATAAAGATATACTATGCAATATTTATTATGCATATTATTATTAAATGTGCAAGCTATTAGAATGCCTAGTGTTGGATACATCCTGAGTGTCTAGTTTTGAACATACCTAGGAAGCTCGGTTAGAATATGTTTAAAAAAAATTATACGTAATAGATGACTATTTGTTCAACAGCAGATATTTTCTATTTGAGGGAAATCAATTTAGTTAAGTAAAAGTATAAATTTTATTTTTAACAAATACATGTTCTAGAAGTAGTTTTTGAATTTGTAAAAATCACCAGCATGTAATGCATCAAATTTATTTCTGCTTCTTTCTTTATTTTTTGAAAGGTGCTCATTCCTTGAGAATGAAGTAAACCTCTAGCTCTATCATTGCAGACTTCAGAATTAGCACTGAAAACATGGGATTCTTTTCCTGGGTTGATGAAAGTAATTTCTTGTTTGCTGTGTCAAACAAAGCATGCTATTTGTCACATTGTGGTTTGTGTATCTTTTTAGAAGCTTTCAACTTTGATCTGAGTCAAGGTACACTCAGTAGCACAGATGACAGAAGTAACAAACCAGTGATGTGCATTGTCACTCACACAAACTCTTTAAGTCAACAAATACTGAGACTTAGATGTAGAAAACCATATTACTTTTGAGGAGGCTTGTGCATTCTTGTGAGAAAATGCAGACCTTTGCCTTTCTTGTTTCAGACAAAGGTGTGGAACAATTTATTAGTTAAGGATTCAGTTCAGTGTATGCATCAAAAGGTGTCTCTTCTAGACCAGATTCTGGCCCTTGCTTGTATTTTTAGGTAAACAACTGCATTTAAAAGACATTGCAGAGCTGGGCTCAGTAGCACATAAAAGCTGCTTTCTTTAAACTGTCATCACAGTGGATTTCAAAACGTGCTTTTAATACTTCCAGGGTTGATGTTTGTGTCTCTTTCTCTTTTTTTTTAATTAAATGCTATTTGAAATAGCATTTTTTTATTATTTAACTTTCACCTGCCTTTTAATTCATCTATGGTAGCTTTAAGGAAACTAGTCTTGTGTATGACAAGGCAAAGGTTTAGCAAAATATTTTGCAACATGGCCTTTTAAAGTCACAACTTTATTAAAAGCCCCTGTTCAACCCCTCCAAAAAAGAAAATGTAAAACAAAGACATGAAATGATGATAAATGAATGATTGGTTTCAAGTTGTTTTGATTTATTGTATTTTGTGAGGTATACTAATTATTCACATTTCTTTAGTTTTACAGTTTCATTTCAGGCTTCAGGTTTATTACAATTCCCTTCTTTTTTAAGAAGTAACACTGGAAGAAAATGAACGCCTTAAATAAGCAAACAATCGGAGTTAAGGGATTTTGGATGTATAGGCTCTGTAGAATCTGCCCCATGACTGTTGTGGAGCCATAATGTGACTCAGAATAATGTCTATACCGTGCTTGCCAAACTTGGAAGCTTTAGCATCACACTATGTGAGTGATTCATAGTTTTTGAGGCCAGAAGGGACATTAAAATAGTCTGTTATGGCCTCCTGTGTAACATAGTCCATAGAATTTCACCCAGTTATCCTTGTATTGAGCCCAATAACTGTGTTTGACTAAAGCATATATTGCAGAAAGTCATGTAGTATTGATTTGAAGACTTCAAGAGATGGAGAATCCATCACTTCCTTTGGTAGTTTGTTCCAATAGTTAATCACTCTCACTGTTTAAAAAATTGTGCCTTATTTTTAATTTGAATTTATCTGGCTTAAACTTCTTACCACTGGTTCTTGTTATGCCTTTCACCACTAGTGTAAGGAGTCCTTTAGTACCTGGTATTTTCTCCCCATAAAGGTATGTCTACACCCTAGTCAATTCACCTTTCAGTTTTCTTTTTGGTAAGCTAAACAGATTGAGCGTCACATTTCTTTCTGTAATAATTTTTTACCAGCCCTTGAATAATTTTTGTATCTATTTTCTGCATCCTCTCCAATTTTTCAATATCCTTTAAAAATGTGTGCATCGGAACTGGAGGCAGTAGTCTAGTATTGTTCTCACCACTCCATATACAGTGGTAAAATCACCTCCCTACTCCAACTCACTACTCCCTTGTTTATACATCCAAGGATCATGTTATACCTTTGTCACAGCATCGCACTGCGAGCTCATATACAGTTGTTTGTCCACTATGACCCGTAAAACCGGTTCCTTTACCACTTACCAGGATACAGTCTCCCTTTCTGTAGGTATAGCTTGCATTCCTTGGTCCTGGATGCATGACCTTGTAGTTGTATACAAACACATTTTCTTTGAATAAGCCCAGCTTACCAAGCAACTCAGATTGCTCTGTAAAACTGCTCTGTTCTCATCATTTACCATTCCATGAACAACATTTTTGTGTAATCTGTAACCTTTATCAGCAATGATTTTATTTTTACTTCCTGATCATGGAGAATAATATTGGATAGTGTCAGGCCTAGAACTGATCCCTGCAGAATCCCACTATCCAGTGATGATTCTCCATTGACAATTACTGTGTGAGATCTGTTAGTTAGCCAGTTTAATCCATTTAGTGTGTGCTTTATTGATATTGTATAATGCTGTTTTTAAAAAGAGGAAAAATGCCCGCATATGGTCTACACTCTGATGGTGTACTACTTATTGAATTGAGCCAACAGGTTGACACATGAAGACAGATCACTTTTGATGAGTGGCAACATTCCCAACAAACTGTTGCCTATTAGTGGAAAATCCTGTGTTCACACGTCTGTAAAATTATTTAGATTTACTGGGACATTCCCATTCAGCCATAATCGTTTTCTCTACAGCAGGAGATAGGGAAATGCAAACACACTTTTTCATTCCAGAAGGGCTGTTTTTCTTTGTATGTTTTCTGCTAGGTTTCTTTTTCTCCTCTTGGGGTTCTTGTATATGAATACCCAGTTTATTAACTACTGTTCAGACCACTCATTATCATGAAGTATGTATCCCAGAAGAAAATAAGGTAGTAATTCTGGTTGTGCTGGATCACAGCAAAAGAGCAGATGAATTCAGCCTAGAAGAGCATAAGGCTGCACATTGAAAGAAAGGAATAATTTAAATTACTCAGAATTACTTATGCATTCTGATTGGTTTTCAATTAGTTGTAATTTTCACAAAAAAGACTTAGATATCATTGTGGTCAGTACACTGAAGATGTTTGCTCAATGTACAACAGTGGTCAGAAGAGTGAATAAAATGTTAGGCTGAAGGGACGAGGAAATAATACAGAAAATATTATAATGCCATTATATAAATGGGTGTTAATCCATTGCCTTGAATCCTGCATTCACTTTTGGTCACTATATTTCTAAGACATAACAAAAATAGACAAGGTCAAGGGGGAAAATTGAAATTACTAGAGGCATGTGAGGTTGATGTGTGAGGGCCTTCTTTAGAAGGGAATTAAAATTAATGCACCAGATTCTCATCTGATGTAAATTTGGCACGGCTCTATTAAAATCAATAGAGCCATGCCAATTTACACCACCTAAGAATCTGATCCACTGTCTCTACTTTGTGGCGGGGGGAAAGAATGAAAAAATTTTAAATGTATTTTATACTGCTAAGTTAACAGTAAGGCTGAAAATCTAAGGACTGAAAAGTTGCAAAATCCCACAATAAACATTGCTTGTGCAATCTAAATTCGCCCCTTTGTATGCATCCATTCTGATACACTCATTAATTACATGAGCACATGCTATTTTTTTCCAAAGGACACCCTGCCTCTTCTAGCCTGTACCTGTCTTCTCTTATCGCCCTCTCCAGCCAGTCCCAGTCTTCCTCTCCGTCCTGTCTCCTCCCCCAGCTCCTGTCTCGTCTCCCACCCCTAGCTCCTCATCCCTCAGCACTGCAGTCAGGGTGCTTTCTCTTTCTCCTCTGTGCTATCTGGACAACCACCATGGGGATAGGGGTATTGAGAGCACAGAAGAAATTGTTATCCTATTCTTAGTTCATGTGCCAAGTACCACAGTGGCCCCTGGCAGGTAGGAAGAGCAATTGCAGGGGAAGTCCTGCTCAGCCCCTAGCCCCCTGCTCAGTTGCTATGTGTGCTCTAGTTGGCATGTAGGAGCTATGAGGGGATGAAGCATGCTCAGTGCAGACAGAGTCTTCAGATACTTTAGCTGCCAAACTCTAACAACTCTACTGAGCATGTGCAAACTGAGATTTTCAGAGGCTTATACATTGGCCAAATTTGGGTGAATTTTCGCAAGGACAGCCAAAGGCACATCTGTAGCACAAAGGTGACGGTTCTGCTCAATTTAAGGTCCCTGCTCCAAAGTGTAGAGATGCTAGAGCTTCTCAATGAAATGGATGGAAGACTTTTTAACATGAGCAAAACAACATATTTTTCCAAAATTGCATTTTTGGAAATGGCGCCCTCTATTTCAGGGACTCCCTGAACTCCCCTCCCTCATGCTGAGGGCTGTGTGCCCTCATTTCTCTCTTCAGGGTGCCCAACTCTCCCCCCCTGCCAGGGGCTCTGTGTGCTCTCTCCTTCCCCTCCATGCTCCACATTCTCCATCCCCCGCAACCAAGATTACTGTGTTCCCCCCTCCCCATTCTCCTCTAATACCAGGATCTCTGGGTGCACCTTGATTCTCTCCTGCCCCACCCCCATAACCTTCCACCGTTTTTTTCTTTCTGTCTGGGAGATAAGTCATTCAGGGTGTCAGCTTGTTAAACTATATTGCGGAGAATGGGCAGAGCTGATATGAGGGGTATTGTGTTGCTGGTGTGTTAATGGCTGCCACCAACTAGTTCTTTAATCTATAAACAATTGCAGTATAGGGCCTCATTTTGCTCAGCCAAATAATCTGTGGCACCTCTGCTGAATATTATTGAGGACAACAAGATTAGATAAAGTTAGTATTAATAAATGTTATGTTTTGTATGAATAAAATTTGTTTCTGCAGTTACACTAGCTTGGATAAAATTACAGGAGCTATCGGTCTTCATTTATCCCCAGATCAGATAGTGCTGCACAAAGGTAGGCATTTTACCTGGGGCTTATGCTTTCGTCTGTAGAAGTATTAATTCTAGGATATTTGTGGACACTGGAGTGTTTACCAGGCTAAGTAGACTATTGGTGTATTCTGGTATGTTAGTATCTCCAGTATTTTTTGTTAAATGAGAGTTAAGATATTTAAGCCCCAAATTTACCGTCCCTTTACAATTTTACAATATGTGATAGATAACAATGTGTGTGTTATTTCTGGTACTGGAGGCTTCTCTTTCTAGGACAGAAGAACCTAAAAAGGTTTCATGCATGCTACGCACATGGATATACCTCTGCAAGCATACTGTGACTTTAATAAATGCTGTTTTTCAGTCTTGGAATGAATTAGTTTAAAAACAAAACATTCTATTAAAAGAAACATATTTACAGCTGTACATATAATATTGAAGGTTGGTCACATTTTGGGTCTAGCCTTTATGCTTTCAAAATGCATGGGAAGATAGTCAAGCAGTTCTCATTGGATGAAATTCACCCTTGGTGTGTGTCATCACTTAAACCCAAGTTCAGCCTTTCACAGGAAATTTAATAATTGACTGATGGGTATCATTTGGTTAAATCAATGCTTGTTCATAATTTTTCAACAAACGATGGAAAAAATTGTCCAATTATTTGACAAATACTGTTTGGCAAGATTATTTATAGAGAATAATGCAAGTATTCTTGGAAGAATTTAAATGGAAAAATGCCAAAATTAGGGTCTTTACTCTCTATTCAGTGATTAGAGCTGATTGAGTTATACTCAGATAGTTTGATTAATTTTGAATAGTCCTTACCCAGGCAATATTCCAACTTCTGTAGGAATTTTGCCTGAGTAGGGACTACAGGATTGGGCCTTTGAGGGTAAATGTCTTGAAAGGGCCTCTTTATAAAGCAGCAGCTTAAATTCTGAACTGCAGTGAAATCCCATTTGCACCTTCTCTCTGTTATTTTACCTAGTCTGTGGAATTGCTCTGTACGAATGTTAATCCCCTTCTCTCTTTATCAGTAGAGGGTGCTATGGGAGTTTTGTGCTTTGCAGCAGCCTTTTGTGTATGCATAGTTCAATCTAATTTAAGAAGAACTGGCTATTTCAATGGGAGTCAAGTGTGCATTTAAATGGTGTGTGGGAGAGCCATAATATAATGGCAAACCATTTCCTTAATTGATTAGAGTTAAAGAAGGGAGAAATTTTAAAATGGATAGTTTCAGATTCCTGCCCCTCCTCTCCTCCTGAATGGATCACTGAGCATGTTTTTGTAGCATATTTGCTCATTACCAACAGATGATTGCATTTTGTGTGCATTTTAAATACAGGTCCTGTATTCAGAGTTATTGGAAATGTATTACAAGGAAGTATTATTATAAAATGGTGACTAGAAACATGTTAAATGCCAAGACTTTTATAGTAGTCAAAATTAATACAAAAAGTTTTTAAAATCCCATGCTGCAAAATACTTAAAAATGGAAAACTTGTTTTGATAAAATAGTGAAACATAATCAAGCTGTTCACTGATTAAATCCCAAGCAATGACGTTAGAAGAACATTAAGGTTCCAAAATCAAGCAGGGAAAAGTTAGAAAATGGCAGAATTAAGGTTGCCTATGCATTTTTCATTTGGTCCTCTTGTGTGTATGCATTTTAAGACAGACTTTAATTACATGATTGCATACTATTTTTTCCACGGGACCCCTGCCTCATTCAGTGCACAGGATAGATGGTGCTCACTGAACGAGTAAGCTATTAAATATTTATTTTTACCCTCACCATTCATTGTGTGACCCCATGCATTATTTACTGAACACTATCCAAACCCTGCACTGAATGTACAATTATTCATTTCCTCACACTTTTCTATAGTGCTCTCATGGTAGTATCTTAGTGCATTACAAACATTAATTAATTTATCTTGAAATGAGGGGGTATTTTACACCTGAGGAGCTGAGACAGAGGGATTTAAGGTAAAAATTGTCCACTAATTTTGGGTGCCCAATTTGAGATATACCTATGACCTGATTTTTCAAAGTACTTAGCATTATATAGACCATTTTACATGTTCAAAGCAGAATTGCCATAGACTTCAGTTGCAGCTGTGAGTGCTCAGCACTTCTGCAAATCAGATTGCAGGGTTTCAAGTCATGCCTCAAGAAAATGAGGAACACACAATTAGACCACCTGTGAAATTGTTGGTTTATGTGATCTGCTCATCACATAGGAACTCTGTGGCAGAAGCAGGGATAGAATCCAGTTATCCAGAGCAACACTGAAACATCTTAACTGTTAGGCCTTTCTTTCTCTTCCTGCCCTCCCATGCCTCGAATAATGCAGGGTCCTAAAGACATCAGCCTCATTAATAGCATAACCTGGATTCATTTCCAAAGCATCATCCATCTTGTGTGCTGAATGAGACAGGGTTTATGTGGGAAAAATAGTATGTGATCATCCAATTAAAGATTGTATCAAAATGGATACACATAATGGGGCCAAATTAAAGTTGCACAGGCAAACTTGATTCTGGTATTTCCTCAATTTTGAGTGCTTGACTTTGCAACCTTAACATTCTTTTAACATATTTTTTTGAGATGCAGTTTCCCAAGTTTTTTAAAAAGCAAAGTGTAAAAAAAAAAATTCCATCATGTGGAACCACACCGACCTATTTGAACCACCTGCTTGGTTGAAATACTTGATCCACAGCACAGTCCATCTGAGCTAACTGGAGTAACTGGTAGCAGTAGAAAGATGTTTTCTTCTTTGTGGACTTACCCCTAGAGGGGCATAAGACGCATACTTTGCCTGTGAGGTTCACAGCCATTTGCTAGACAGTAAAGGAATGTTGAGACTCAGGAATCCTGGGTTCAATTCCAGGTCCTATAGGGGAGTGTGCTGTAGTTGTTATAAACCCTTCGGCCCCTCTGTCTCTCACCAGCATTTCGCTATCCCATTCTGCTCCTGATCCCCAATTTCTGTACCCCACACCCTGCTCCTGCCCATCTCTTCCACCACTCCTATCTCCCATCCTCTCCCTCCTCCCTCCAGACTTCTACCTCTCTCTCCCTGAGCCCCTGACCTGCCTCCAGTCCTGCATCCGTTCTTCCACTCTGCTCCTCACCCCTTTGTATTCCAGTCTGGATGATGGGGTCTAAGTTAGCTGTTACCACTCAAGAAAGAGATCTTGGAATCATTGTGGGTAGTTCTCTGAAAACATCCACTCAATCTGCAGTGGTAGTCAAAAAAGCGAACAAGATATTGGGAATCGTTAAGAAAGGGATAGGTAATAAGATGGAAAATATCATATTGCCTCTATATAAATCCATGGTGCGCCCACATCTTGAATATTGTGTGCAGATGTGGTCGTTCCATCTCAAAAAAGATATATTGGAATTGGAAAAGGTTCAGAAAAGGGCAACAAAAATTATGAGGGGTACGGCATGGCTTCCATATGAGGGAGATTAATAAGACTGGGACTTTTCAGCTTGGAAAAGAGATGACTAAGGGGGGATATGATACAGGTCTATAAAATCATGACTGGTGTGGAGAAAGTAAATAAGGAAGTGTTATCTACTCCGCATAACACAAGAACTAGGGGTCACCAAATGAAATTAATAGGCAGCAGGTTCAAAACAAACAAAAGGAAGTATTTCTTCACAGCGCACAGTCAACCTGTAGAATTCTTTGCCAGAGGATGTTGTGAAGCTCAAGACTATAACAGGGTTCAAAAAAGAACTAGATAAATTCATGGAGGATAGGTCCATCAATGGCTATTAGCCAGGATGGGCAGGGATGGTGTTCCTAGCCTCTGTTTCCCAGAAGCTGTGAATGGGCGACAGGGATCACTTGATGATTAGCTGTTCTGTTCGTTCCCTCTGGGGCACCCTGCATTGGCCACTGTTGGAAGACAGGATACTGAGCTAGATGGACCTTTGGTCTGGCCCAGTATGGCTTCTCTTATGTTCTTATTCTCCTTTGCCTCCATGCTGCCTGGGCACAAGGTGGGGAGCATTGAGAGTACAAAAGAGACAATCTCCCTGCTCTTATTTCTGGGGCCCACACCATAGCAATCTCAGAATCTGGGCAGAGTCATTGGGGGAAAGTATTTCTCAGCTCTGCAGGCCCGGAATGAAGCATATCTAGCCACTCCATGGGGATGGTACATGTGCAATCTGGTTGGTCTATAAAGGTTGTGAGTGGATGGAGTATGCTCAGTGCATATAGTATCTTCAGGGAGTTTTTACAAGTCTCTGTTGAACATGTGTGAACTGAGATTTTTCAGAGGCTTATAATTTGGCCAAATTTAGGTGAATTTCCCCAGGGATGGCAAAAGGCACTTCCCTGACACAAAAGCAATCTTCTTTCCAAATTTCAAGACCCTGATCCAAAGCATGGAGGCACTATATTATCTCTTAAAAAAAGAAGACAGGAATTTTTTAACGTAGCACCACATCATATTTTCCCCTAAACTCTTTCTTGGAAATGGAAGAATGATTTTAGCTGAAACTCCCCAAAATATACAGCCATACTCTGATACCCAGTATGGAAAATTTCAGTCAGTATGGCAAAATCATAAGCAACTGCAAAGTTGTATAATGGAAAGTGTCCGGGAACCTTAATTATAGCTATTGTTACCTGCCTATAATAAATCACTTTCTTCATATGGTAAACTCCTGGGGGCAGGGACCTTTCTTTTCGTGTGTATTTGTACAATGCCTAGCACAATGGCTACACAACTGAGTTCTTAGGCAGTACAGCAATACAAATAATGATTAATAATAATAATACAGAAAATAGATGTTTCCTTATTTTGAATAAGTGTTGCTTCAGCTTCATTTTTAAAATATATATTTAACATATGCTATATTCAGTGATTATAAATCATTTTTGCACCCAAATTGTATCTGGGTGCAAAATCTGGCTCGGTGGAAAGTCCTTTTCTCTTTCTCTCTTTCTTTCTCTCTCTCTCTCTCTTTTTATAATGCTAACAAAGTGCCGGTTTTCTAAATTGAGCACATTCATTTTCTATTGTACAATGATTATGTAATTAATCAGTGTTCCTCAATTCCAACGGCATAGTGCAGCTATATTTAAATGGAAAGTGCAATTAGTACTCATTTTCACAATTGTTTTCTCAGAGTTGTACAATAATCCAAAAATTCTCACAGCTGATCTGTGATCCACAAAACACTTGGTTGATGATCTGGAGAGGGCTGGAAAGTCATATGATTCTGGCTGTCATTCTTTTCAGCTACTAAATTATATTGAGAATTCTGAATATATTAAATACTTTCCTCTAATTTATTTTCTGTGTAAATAATTGTAATAGTAGCCACAAGGATGCTAAGCCATCATGTATATCCAATTTATAGAAAATATGGCCCATACTATGGAAAGAGTTTGAGAACACCTGTGGTAATACAGTATATAAGATACCAACTTTGTCTAGACTAGGCTAAAAAGTGTGATGTTGGAACGTCTTAGCTTTTCTGAACACACATTTGAAAAGTCTAGTGTAGATAAGGGATGCTGCCTTTAACACGTGCTAACACAGTCAAGTTAAAGCCTGGGCTCCAACTTTTCAAATGTGTTAGAACATGTTAGCTGACGTGTTCAGACATCACGCCTTGTTTAGATGAGGATTTTAAGTTCACTATTGACCTGATTCTCAGGGCCAGTGCTATATTCTAGAGATGATAGAGTGAGATTTCTGTTACGTAACTTGAGTGATAATAAAATGTTTGTTAGGGACAGTCTACATAAAAAGCACTGATGAAGTCAGTACAGACTAAAATTTCATACAGACAATGAGGTGTTTATACTGCCCTATATACCATACACTGAAATGCAAGTACAATATTTATATTCCAAATGATTTATTTTATAATTGTATGGTAAAAATGAGAAAGTCAGCAATTTTTCAGTAACAGTGTGCTGTGGCAGTTTTGTATTTTTATGTCTGATTTTGTAAGCAAGTAGTTTTTAAGTGAGGTGAAACTTGGGGGTATGCAAGACAAATCAGACTCCTGAAAGGGGTACAGAAGTTTGGAAAGGTTGAGAGCCACTGGTTTTATGAATGTTGGTTAAGTGTCTGGAGACCACCTGATCAACGGCTATACTGGCATGCTCAGTCATTTTATTATTTAAATCCTTGCAATATCTTTCTGTTTCAAATGACACAGACCTACATCTCAGACTACTTTGAATAACTTATGTTAAAACCCTTTATCATTCTAGCTACACGTTCTTCATTTTTGTATTAATACGTCTTGCAAAACTGTCTACAATATTACAAATAAGTGGCTAGCTCCTGCTCCAATGCAGAGAATGTTAGTCTTGCCATTTGCTTCAGTGAAGGCAGAATTAGGCCCATGGGTTTTTTATAACCACATGGCAGGCTGAGACTAGTCTCACATTCTCCATTTTATGTAACTGTTAGGGATACATGCATATTTTAACTACTGTTGAGGCCTGCTCCTGAGATGTGCTGAGCACCCCCAATCCCTTAAGGAGTAAGTAAACCGGCAAAACATTTTTTCACTTTCCATCTCTCAGAGCCTTCATGCAGAGTGTTTTATAACTAAGCCCCTTCGTTTTCAGTTTAAACCGATTTTTACTGAAAAATTCCTGGGTTGTACAAAAAGTATTATTTATTTTTTTCTGATTTTCACCCTACTTTTGTATCATTCAAATATATAAAAATAACCTGTTTTATTAGGAAAATACAATACATTGCATGTGATAATGTGCATAATGTGATAATTCATTAGTCTGTGTGTATATGCAAAGCTGCCTGTTGAAGTAAGATTATGTATTAGTCTAGAAGATACACACAATAAACAAACAGGCATGCACACAAACTCTGAAGTGCATGCTCATCTGAACGTACTGATGAATCTCACGCCCACCAGGTACACATTTCAAGCTGTTATCTGCTAACAGTTTAAAGATTTGACACACTAAAATGGGAAGAAAGCAAAAATCTGTATCAGAATAAGTTTCAGAACACAAGGAAGTATTCGAAAGTTTAAAAAAAAAACAAAAACAGGAGAAACAGATGAAGTTGAGTGTATACGCTGCAAATGGTGTGTCCCAATTATTAAATGTAAATATTTATAGGTTAATAGTTCTAAATCTACAACAGTAAACTGTTTATTCAAATGAAAAGTTTTATATGGGGATTACAGATATATTGTTTTCTTAAACTCAGAGGTGGCATTGTGTTTTCAGTTCTGTTTCAGTTCTACAGCAAACCACATTGATGAACAGAATTCAAAGTATTAATCTACTGAATACTTTCCCCCCCGTCTTTCCATCCACCAAAATGAACCCTGATATTTACCCAGAAAAATTAATAATATTTTTTTGCACTGATTTTCACCTGTTTTTGTTGTGGTAGTAATAAACACTGATAAATTCCTGGGAAAAATTAAGTAAAATAAAAACTGAAAATGAAGGGCCCTATTTATAACACAAACACGCTGAGAATTTATTCGTTCTTCTTACCCTAGTCTCTTCAACTTGCATATCAGCAAATTAAATTGGGGGAGTCACAAATCTTCTCATGCTCTGCCTTAGTCTATACAAATCTTTTGAAAAGTTATTGGCAGCCTCCTTGGTATTGCTCCTGATTTTTTATCGTTGCCAAGAGGCCATGCTGCATGTTCCTTATTTTAAGTCACATTTAATGTGAGCAGAATTAATCCTAATATTGGTCCTTGTGGCAAACTACTAATCACTTCCCTTCATCCTCCACTTTTCCATTTACAAGTGCCTTCTTTCTTTGATATCCAAGCTGTCCAATCAAGTAGCTCATTCCCTTTGCTAGAGATGTTTACTTTCCAGATTAGGGTATCAAAGGCTTTCTTAAAGTGCAGGCAAATTATGTCCAAGGCTGCTTCTTATCAGGTGTTATTAGTTCTTCTATAAGATCTCCCTTTGGCAAATCCATATTGACTATTCTTAATGGAAACTATAATTGTCTAGGTGCCTTTTCCCCCGTTCTGTCTTGGTTAGTATTTCTGGTATCTTCTCTATATGTTGTTATAGCTTCTCTTCTGTACACTAGTACTTAGTCCTATTTCCAAGGATTTTATACACATTTACTGAACACTTTCTCTTAGAAGGTATTAGTGGGATCCGTTTCAGGAAAGATGGGGGCAAGAGGCTTTGGGAATGGAAACCTTGTGTGAATGAAGGAAAGAAAGGAATGAAGGAGAAAAGAGAAGGAAGAATCAAAGTCCAGTTATTGGTTTGCCAAACACAGGGGATTTTTAATTAGGATTCACAGTTACATGTGGAAAAAGTCTGTTCTTCAGGTTCATCCCACATTGCAAGTGCAGAGAATAGTCTCCTCACTGTAGGATATCAGAAAGCAAATGTCAGCGTCAGTGTATTTAGCATTTTCTGCCATTACACAGCCACATCTTCACAGTTTGCATTTCCTTCTAGGTCTGAGGACTGAAGTGCCCTGGAATGTCTTGCTCAGTCACAAAGAACTAGGCCAAACTTTTAAACTTGGGTCAGTGACGTTAGGCACTTAAGTGAAAGTGGCCTGATCTTCAGGAGTGCTGAGTATTCACAGCTCTGACTGAAGTACTGTGGGTGCTCAGGTGCCTCTGAAAATCAGAGCCTGTATAGATAAAAACAACAAATCAAACCAGGAAAAATAGGAGACAAACAAGGTAGGTGATATAATGTCTTACCTTGTGTCTCTCATATCCTGGGACCAACCCAGGTACAATACTGCAACCAGGAAAAATATGAGAGGCTTCTCTTTTGCATTTCTTAGTGTATCCACTGGATTACTTGCCTACTTCTTCCAGGAGAGACCACATGGACAGGCTGACTCCTTGCAGGTCTCCACCTGGTCTGTGGGAGGAGTACTTTTTTTAAAAAAAATATATATACACCCTTTAATCCCATCAGGTTTTACCAGAGACCATGGGTGTCACCATGGACTACAGTTCCCATCTTGCCCTGCTTTCCTTGACATCAGAGAGAGGTTGACTGGGAACTACTGCTGAGTCAACCTTGCCCCTCATCAATGAGTAGGATAGGGTGTTCCGGCTCACCCTGCCCATGGAACCTTAGCCTTCTCCCTAAAGCCACTAGTATCATAGTGCACTATGTTATCTCCTAGTGCCTTTGTTCTGGGGAACCACGTGGGACTACAGGAGGTTATCATCCATCTCCATCTTTCCTCTAGACATGCTAAGGCAGCCTTTGGTAAGCAGCACGTGTAGGGGTGAAAGTAACTTAAAGGACTTACTGGTACTCTGGAGTCCTGAGCAGGGGGGCATGGCCCCGACCAGAAGAGGCGTGGCCTCAACCGTAAGAGGCGGGGCCTTTAAATACCTGGGCCCTTTAAATCAAGATTTAAAGGCCCCAGGTCTCCGGCTGCGGCTGGGAGCCCCCGGGCCTTTAAATCACCCCTGGAGCAATTTAAAGGGCCCTGGGCTCTGGCTGCTACCCCAGGGGTTCCAGCAGCGGGGCTCAGGCAGCGCTTTAAAGGGCCCAGGGCTCCCTGCAGCGGCCGGAGCCCCGGGCCCTTTAGAGCGTTGCCAGAGCCCTGCCACCGCTACCCCAGGGGCTCCGGCAGCGGGGCTCCAGCAGCGGGGCTCCGGCGGTGTTTTAAAGGGCCCGGGGCTCCTTTAAAGCGCCAGCCTGGGGAAGCCGGTCTGGAAGGGCGTTCTGGCTCTTGCCGGTACGCCGGACCGGACCGGACTGGCTTATTTTCACCTCTGAGCACATGTCATTTATACAAAGAGTGGATACTGGTATCATAATGGCATGAATACATCAATAGTCATGACGTATGTATGTGTGTGGGCAGTATTCACCCAATTTATTTAATTACTGGCCAACTCTTCACCAAATGGAAAAATGTGGTGGAGAAGATTGTGCACTGCACACAAGAATTTTCTGGATGTTAAAGAGAACTGAGCTTTATTAGTTTGTGTGGTATTTCATAACTATTGCTGATGTTATCAGATTGCTGCTTAATTCCTCATCTGGCATCACTGGATTTATCCTAATGTTAGATTAATAAATGCACGGCCTTCCTTTGTAAGGCTGTATAGTACAATCAAATAATTGTCTGATATTTCAGTAATTCTGGCTGTAATGGCCCACAATTATCCTTTAAAGAACTTCTTGTGCTCGTATTTCTATCATCTACATAAGTGAAAAAACAATAAATAAGAGCTGACGTGCAGAAGTATGGAGTGTTTTGATGTTAGTTCTGTCTTGTTCTACTGCATTCAAAACCAAAAAAGAAACCAAAAAAAGAAAAGAAAAGAAACCCAAAAGAAACTGCTTCTATTACAATTTTATTTAGAACCCTGAAAAGTGCCAGGTTGACTGTCCTGGAGGCTGTCCATTTATCCACCTAGCAGGCACAGCACAGGAAAGAGAAGTGCACATTTTGCATGTTCACTTGCAAACGTGCCTCCTCTTAGCTTAGCAGAATCACTTTACAGATGAGATGATAGTTCAATCCTTACCATCTCCAAGATTGCCAGTTAATACCAATTATCCTGGTGGTTTTGTGACATGGACACCCGGTCCACTAGGAATTAAACTGCGACCACCAATTTTATTCAAGGAGATTTACAAATACCTTTCATATCAAATGGCTCGGTCCTGGCTGATGAAGACTGGATAGATCAAATGGTTGGGCACATTGCACATACGCTGATATATATGCTAACTAGTAGGTAGGTGATAACAACTGGAAGCCTATACTGAAATGGTTTGGATTTGAATGAGCAATTTAGATTATGTCTACACTATACTGTAGTGTGGACTATGGGGGATGTGAATTGCAGAGTGCACCAAAGAGTTGCGCTTAAATGCTCCACGTGGATGCTGTTGGCACAAAGTACCAGGTACCTAGTTTGCATTAACATACTGCTCTTTCTAATAGTATTAAATTAACATGAACTCAGTACCTTTTAATTTACTCCATTAGTGTCCAGATGGCGCAATTACAGTACAACTCTTTAGTGCTGTCTGTAATTGACACCCCTGTAGTCCACACTGTGGCGCAGAGTAGACAAGCCCTTAGGTGTTGTAAGCAAGACATGAGAAGTAATTCTTCTGGTCTACTCCACATTGATTAGGTGCCAGCTGGAGTATCGTGTCCAGTTCTGGGTGCCACATTTCAGGAAAGATATGGGCAAATTGGAGAAAGACCAGAGAAGAGCAACAAAAATTATTAAAGGTCTAGAAAACACGAGCTCTGAGGGAAGATTGAAAAAATCGGGTTTGTTTAGTCTGGAAAAGAGAAGACTGAGAGGGGACATAACAGTTTTCAAATACATAAAAGGAGGAGGGAGAAAAATTGTTCTCCTTAACCTCTAAGGATAGGACAAGAAGCAATGGGCTTAAATTGAATCGAGGGTGGTTTAGGTTGGACATTAGGAAAAACTTCCTAATCGTCGGGGTGATTAAGCACTGGAATAAATTGCCTAGGGAGGTTGTGGAATCTCCATCACTGGAGATTTTAAAGAGCAGGTTAGACAAACACCTGTCAGGGACGGTCTTCTTCTAGATAATACATGAGTGCAGGGGGCTGAACTAGATTACCTGTCAAGGTCCCTTCCAGTCTATGTGAAAGGTTGTGTATCCTATTACCGACTTCTCAACGCCATAAACATGGTTCTTTATGCAGTATATTCTTCTCTCACCTCTCTTCCCCGGTATTCTTAAATACTTGTTTATCTTTTGTCATAAGACTCTTGGACAAGTTGACTTCATTGGGAAGCATGAGGGCATGGCCCATCTGAAAATCAAGCCATGTTTATTTAGGTACCTAACTTGAAGAGCCCAAGTTTGAACATTTTAGCAGCTCTTAGTAGGAAATGAGAAAGGAACTTTTGATCAATGTTTCACATTAAACAATTTTAATTCCTTTCAGTAGAAACAAATTATCATGTAGTGCTGCTGTTAAAAATCGTAAGTAAAATACAGAAATATTTTTACCCTGCTTTGCTATGGTCACAGCAAACAAACACACACCATATTGGGCTGGATCCCATATTCCTCATGCAGCTAACCCATACACTGGCTTCAGCAGGGTTCTTGTCTGCATGAGGCATCCATGATCAGGCCCTAAAGTTGTGGTATCGCATTGTATAATGTTATATTTCTACATCAGTTCTGAACATTTCCTCTGTAGGAACTTCAGACTATCTTCTTCCGAGATATATATTTTATACAGCTCTTCCTGCCCCTTGTACTCTTGTTCAAAGACAAGATCAGCTATTTTTACAATGAGCCAGCAAGCATTTGTAAGAAGTTAAGCGATACTCCAAATATTCCTTAATTGAGTTTAGATGCATTCCGTGAATTTTTACACCAGCATCAAAGCTAATGTCTTCCCAGAGATAAGCAGTTTCTTCTCATATTTCAAAAAATCATCACATATTTTCAGCAAGCTTTCAGGAATGAAAGCTACTGGACTGCAGTGTTGTCATAATAAAACAGAAAGGTGCACATAGGTATTGTGATTCAAAGGCGACAAGTGCTGAACAAACAGTGTGTAAAGGCTTTTTTCTGGCTGACAATGTCCATCTCAGGCTGTTATTGCTCTTGTTTGATCATCTTTTAAATGATTATCATAGTTGAAGCAAATGAAGACAGTCATCACGCTTTGATACAGAAAAAAGTACAATGAAGCCTGAAGGAAGCTTTCATTGCCAATTGATATTCTGTTAATAGTGTGGTTCAGGTGAGAAGAGTCAGGATATAAATGGTATCCCATTTCCCACTTTGTGAGTCAAAATCACACCAGTGTAAACCCAGAGTCACTTCCATTGACTGAATTTGGCAGTTGACGTCTTTTGTTCCAGATTCACACTGATGTGGCTGAGAATAGAATTAGAATTTTTTTATACCTCCGTTTTGTTTAATTTAATGTTTTTAACTGACTTGAATAAATATTATTTCACCTGTCCTTAATTTTTAAAAGCGTGACTTCTAAACAGCCGATTTCTTATTATAAAACCCACTGCTGCCATCTGAAGCCAACTTAGTGAAACAGAAACACTATTTTTAAAGACAGGTTTCAAAGTAGCAGCCGTGTTAGTCTGTATTCGCAAATAGTAAAGGAGTACTTGTGGCACCTTAGAGACTAACAAATTTATTTGAGCATCAGCTTTCGTGAGCTACAGCTCACTTCATCGGATGCATTCATCCAATGAAGTGAGCTGTAGCTCACGAAAGCTTATGCTCAAATAAATTTGTTAGTCTCTAAGGGGCCACAAGTACTCCTTTACTATTTTTTAAAAAAGCAAAGTATAAGAGAACATAAGTGTTCCTTTGAAGTCTGCTGTGCTGAGATTTAGTGTTTATTGTTGTTTTTGTTTTGCTAAGGTGGGAGATCAACACTTAGGGTAAATGTAGAAAGAAAACAGGATCAGATACATGTACCCATTCCTGTGTAAGATATGGTGATTAGGTTAGAAACAATGATATTGTCTTGGTGCATTTAAAATTGTACCGCTAGTCCGAATGATGACAGGGCAGTATCACTGACACCGGTCACTGACCTATATGGACACTAGAAGGGAATCTAGTATTTCACACGACAGTGTCATTGGTGTGTGTGTTGGGAGGCAACGTGGTACAACAGAGAGGGTACAGGATTGGGACTCCGGAAACCGGATTCTATTTCTGACTCTGCCGCTGACCTGCTGCATGACCTTGGGCAAGTCACTTAACCTCTCTGTGCCTCTGTTACGCAGGTGGGGCTCCTCAATCATGGCAGGCAGTCCACCCAGGAAAAGAGAACTCTGATTTGAAACCAAGAACAGCATGCCCTGGTCAGCTGGTTTGTAAAAGTTGTGCCAATCACACATGCTTGATGGGTCTTCACTGCCAAGTCCAGCGAACAGGACAAGGTGAAGCGGTGTCAGTGGTGTAGGGATTCAGACAGCAGAACTAGAGGGAGCCAGCAGAACTACAGTCTGACCTCCCCTTATGATGCCAGGACTCATTGGTTATGTCAGCGAGCCTCCCAGCCCAGGTAGACAGACTAGTCCACTCCTAGAGTGCTAAAACTAGCAGTATGGATGTTGCAGCTCTGGCAGACACTTGAGTTAGTCACTTAAGCTCAGACCCAGGAGCTCAGGTGAGAGACCAAGCTGCCACTCAAGCCACGACATCCACACTGCTAGATTTAGTGTGTTAGCTCAAGCCTTGCTTGTGCGAGTCTGTCTACCTAGGCTGGGAGGTTCACTCTCAGCTGCAGTGTAGATGTACCTATTGTTATATTACAATGACTCTTAGTTGATTATGAGAGGTAACAGGGCACAGTGAACTCCAGGGTCTTAGCCTTTGTGGGGTTTGGCATGATTCCAGCATTGAGTGACAGCTCTGTTGTGCACAGCATATCCCACTAGTGGAATTTTTTATTTATTTTCCTGCAGGCCAGAGAGGATTCCTCAGCAGACTGATGACGCAGCAGCGAATTCACTGGCCATTTAAAAGCTTGTGATAGCCTTTCAGTCATTAAACCTTTCACT
Organism: Natator depressus; assembly: GCF_965152275.1. Taxonomy (NCBI): domain Eukaryota; kingdom Metazoa; phylum Chordata; order Testudines; family Cheloniidae; genus Natator; species Natator depressus. The sequence continues at coordinate 245,050,756 of NC_134235.1, forward strand.
TTTACTGGTGAAATTCAGCAACCCTGAATTTTACATTTGCATTAATGATAAGTAAAGTTGATTAAATTAATTGCAGATATATTACCCAATTTCTTTGATTTTATAAATCATTTGCAAACCAATTCTGAGTTCTGCAAATATATATATATATATTTTGTAAATTTTTACCAAATTGTTTTAGAAAAACAATTTTCTACTTATGAGTTTTTTGTGGACTCTTTCCTTATTCCCATTCCTGCCCTTGCTCCACCCCCACTCCGCCTCTTCCTGTCCCATTCTGTACCGTCCCCTGAGCTCCCCCGCCCTCGCTCTGTCTCTTCCTGCCCCTGCTCCTCCTCCTTTCCCTCCAGCGCCTCCTGACTGCCCCTGAACAGCTGATCAGCAGCAGGCCAGAGGCTCTGGGGGAGAGGGGGAGGAGCTGATCATCAGGGCCACTGGTGGGTGCTCAGCACACACTGTTTTTTTTCTGTGGGTGCTCCAGGGCGCGGACTTGGTGCCTATGGGGTGTTGGGTGGAGGGGCTGTGTGGTGTGGCATGGGCCTTCCCCTGAGGGGAAGGGGCATGCTGGTAGCACAGGGCTGGGCAGGCCACTGCTGGTTTGTAAATAGTGCCCTCGCACTGAGCTGGATGGAGTGGGGCTGCAGCTGCCATGCCATGCCCCATTGCCCCTGATTAGGCCCCTCGTTCTGGGCACTGACCTCCTCACGCCATGTCCATTGCCTCCGTGGGGGCCCACAAATATGTTTGGCGTGGGGCCCACAAAAGCTTAATCCGACCCTGCTCAGGTGCACCCAAGGGCTGCTGCTTTGGCCGCCACCAGGACCGCTGCTGCTCTGGTGGTCTCTGGGGCCAGCCACACGGCCATGCTTGGATGGTCCCCAGGGCACAGCAGCTGGTGCAGCTGGCCGCGGGACAGCCGAGCAGCTGCAGAAGTCACGGGGGTCTCAGAAAGTCACAGAATCTGTGACTTCTGTGACCTCAGCGACAGAATCGCAGCCTTACTCACATGGTATTGTTTTTGCTCTCTGATTGGATGACTGATCATTTTTAAACAGTCGCACAATGACTGATTAATAGCGAATACTTCTGTTCGTGCACAAAACACTGTGGTTCACATTTGAATATGGATATTTGAATGAAAAACAGCTGTTCGTCTACATGAACATACATCCATGCAAACAAAAATCTGTTCAGGTGAATATCTGTGAATAGGGCACAAAACGTCACAGACTTGGCTGATATGAATACTCTTTGGAATACTAATGCATATTTTTGGGAGATGTTTTTCAGTATTCAACCAGATGAACTGGTAAGTAACTGAATTATGCTAAATCACAGGGTTGAAATACTGGTCCCTTTTGAAGTCAATGGGCGTTTTGCCTTTGATTCAAATGGGGCAAAGATTTCACCCTAGGTTTCACTTGTAACCTCTTGAGGCCTGATTCTTTTACACTAAGGCCACTTTACATAATCAGAATCAGGCCCATGGTGTATTTTTACATCTCCAGCCTCTGTGGCTCCTCTCATAGTTGATGCCCGTTGAGTTGATCTCTCTGCCTCTCATTGTAGTGGCATGCTCCTCCTACGTTTTTGCCTACCGTCATGGTTTCTACACCTTTTTGATCTCTATCTCTCATATCTCATCATTGGTTCAGATAATGCGCCATTTTAACCAATCCTAAACTCTACTTGTTGCATCAAAGATTAGTCAGCTGGTCATTCTTAGCTGACTGCTAAGCATACCTGTTAAAGACTGATATCTGCCATCAAAGAAACACTTGAAAAAAAAACCCTTCCACATTTTGTCGAGATATTTTTTATTAGAGCTGGTCAGAAAATATTTTTTGTCTTGCGGAAAATTTTGGCTTCTTGGCAAAAAATAAAAAACTGAAATATTTTGGCCTCTATAGGCAAAACTTCCTAACCAAACTATACCTCCCATGAGCTACCCTGGTCTCTCTACTTTGTGAGGGGATATGGTGCATCATTAGAATCACGTCGCTGCAGAGCATAATGGGAGATGAAGTCTGGCTGGGGAGCGTGATCCATAGAAGAGAATGGGGACATTAGGCAACTGAACTGCAACTCCCATGAAGCAGTACAGCAGTTACAACACCTGTCACGTTTCATCTCTAGAACGTTTTATGAGCATTAAATAATTAAGAGAGTGCTGGAAGTCATTAGATGGAAGAGAATAGACTGTGCTCTGGTCAGAGCAAAACCTAGACTGAAAATGGGCAAGAGCATAGTGTACAAAGTGACAGGATTGTCACCGAGATACGTCTACTTGCAGAGAATGGGAGGGCCTTATTAATGATGTGATATTAAGTAGTAAACTTTCTTATTAAGTTCATCAAGTTAAATTGTTTTAAATGCATAGTCTATTGTCTGCACACTGATATATGTAATAAATAATGCATTACAAGAAAGGATTTCTTCCAATCAGAGCTAGCATTTTTTGCTTTTATAGTCGCAAAGCTGCCAAAAAAAAAAAGAATAGTACATAGTATATCCATGCACACCAACCAAATTCTCTGTTGCTAATTTTTTTTAGCTTATTTAAAGACTGGAAATGTAAGTGGCTCAGTGCAGTATGTTTGTATAAGCAAGGTCTGCTGTTGATATCAGGTTGCCCCAAAGTCCAGCTTTGGGCTTTGGAAAGGACCATGTGGTTTCTGAAGGTTTTTTGACAGGATAAAAGAATGTAAAGGAGTATTTGTACTAAACAGATTAAGTTGTTTGTAAACATGTCCCCTTTAAATTAAGTGGTGGTGAAGACAAAGAAAATACTTTGTTGTTATCTCCTGGATTTGTCTTAAGTCAAATGGACAAACAAGTTAAACAGCGGATCCTCTTTAAATCCCTAATGGCTGTGAAGATTACATCTGAAAAGGTCTGTAAAATAAGTAAAAATTAAATTGCTTAAATTCTTCTGCTCATTTACTTTGGCTAAAGCTTCTTTTTTCCCCCTTCACTTTTTTCTCATTCAGCTTTGGGGAACTTTGTTTTCAAACCACATTAGCATAGAGACAAATATTGCACAACAATTTCACTTCTCTTCAGTCTTGTCACTTGTGATGAATAAGTCCTTGCTTAGTAAGTGGTGGTGACACATCATTGTGGCAGCTTCTGCACTTCAACAGAAGGATAATTAATCTTGCTATCAACACTGCTAAACAGGGGAGGATCACTCAAAGTTTTATTCCATAGTGCTGCTTTGTGTGAGGTGGGATGCTTCCATTTGAAATGGTTGTCCATGAGTCATGTACTTCCTGTGATTAGCTTTTTGTAATCACTTGGTTCTTGAATTGTGTGGGGAAAAATACACAGGCTTTGTGTAGTTTTGATGTGGCTTTTTTATGCTGCATACGTGTGTGTGTGATGCACCCACCACAAAAGAGAAACTAAGGACTGACACGGATCAGCACTGGTATGTATGTGCAAACTCTCTCAGGGCCTAATCCTGTGAGCGTCTTGCATCCCACTGACTCCAACAGGACTGAAGGTGTTCAACATGCTGCAGGAATGGGTGAACACGTACTACAGCTGCTGACATATCATCTAGCGGAATGAAAAAATATCCTGTTAGCCAGCCAAGAACTGACAGCATTAAAACTATTAGAAAGGACATAGATTGCTATTTAGCTAATCAGTTAATACTTAGCAATCATCACTTTTTTCTGAATTGCAGCATTGCTGCAGCAATAAAATGATGCCAAATGAGAGAAGTAAGCTAACAATAGCTTTGCTTCAACTGCCTTTTCACTCACTTTAATAGTAATAAAATAATAATAACCCCCACTTCATTCGTGTGTCAAAGAGGTGCTGATCTAAGGTCACACATTCCAGTTGGCTAATTATTCTGCCTACCTAAAATTCCTCTGCAGTTTCATTTTTTAGATGAAACTATGCTTTCACTTTTTGTCCTGAGCTATTACGTGGTGTCTGTTTAAACACTTGTATTGTTAAAACCAAATTTGGCCATTAGAAGGTGAATATTGAAGACAGCTGTCTGCTGTTTACAACTTAACACGTAAAACTATAGTTGTGCTTCCAGCTAAATCTCCACGTCTTCCTGCAGCTAGAAGCAGAAGAGAATCTTTAATCAGATGCCTGTTCAGCTGTCAGGTCGCGAGAGAACAGTGGATATCACTGAACGTAACACAGACTGGAAAGCACACACGCAATATTTCCTATCACCAATGGCAGGGTGGGGGCTTTTGCTGGTGGGTCTTTCCCAGAGATCTAGACGTGACCTTTTCCTTTCTGCACTTGGCCTAACCTTTGAGGAGTCCACAGGAATTGGGTTTTTTTTCCTAGCCCTTCATTTCTGGGACCATCACTGCTCCTGCTTGCTGTTTCCCTGACATGTACCATACACCTGCCAAGGGAGCACACTAATTGAGAAGGTCAGATGTTCAGCCTCCTCCCTTCCAACAATACTAATTACTTCTTTCTTCATTAATGGCTGCATGGGGGCTTCCAGCTAGAGACAAGGAAGAGGGATTTGTAGCCATGCCAGTGGCTGTACTCATTGCACGTGTAGAGTGCTGAACCAGGCAGAATGCTTCTGGGCCCGCTGACATGTTTGGAAGTAGCACATACCTACATCTCCTATTCAGAGGAGTAGACCATGACCCCCTGGGTTCCCAACACCTCACACCGCCCTCGTAGCCATATCTCCTTTGGGTGGTGAGGCACCTGTGGGTAGTCTGCCATCTCTTTGTACTCAGGCTCTGTAAGTGTAGGCATGCAAGCTGTCCTCTGTGCAAGAACACAAGGAGGGAAATGGGATCTCTATACTCACCCCTTGTGCACCCATGCTACCAGACTTTATCCATACATATCTGCAATATTTAATATTTGCAATATTAATATCACCCTTTGCAGGGACCACTGTATCAGTGCTGCTATCCAGAGGTAACCAGCCTGTGATCCAATGTGTCTTCATAAGTGCATTTCTTTTTATCTATGTTATGCCTCTTGCAGCCTTCATTAATTTCAAAACTCTTGCTTAGCACTTTGGTCAACTGAAGTCTAAACCTGCAACCAGCACTGCAGTAAGAGTGGACAGAAAGTTCAGTGAGCAGAATAAATAATTTTCTCTTGTTTTTCCTCGCCAGTTTATGAAGATAAAATCAAAGCATTTAAATTATCAGGTTAATCTGTTTCCATTAATAATTTATACTCAGTTCATGACTAGCATTATTGCGCTGTCACAATGTTTACTTCTGAATAAATTCATTTTAGCAACAGTGGGCCAGATCCTCAGCTGATGTAAATTGGCATATGACCATTAAAGCCTAGGTAGATACAGTGATTTTTTACAAGTTGAGAATCTGGCCATGTATTCTGATCAAAACTGACTCAGGACTCTCCTACCTTTTGCCTCATGTTCAGTTTCTGATTTTTGGTTGATAAAGGTTCCATGACTGTAATTCAGTGTTGAAACTGAACAGCAAATCAGTTTTAAAACACGGATTCAAATGTACTTGAAGTGACTAACCATAGAGATTTGACAAGCATCTTTCATAGGAAAAGAGAAATAAATTATCCATACGTTATTCAAGAGGGTTTTGTGCAGAGATTTTTATAAACCTACAAGTGTCAGTCTTGTATTTGTATTGAACTATTGCATGTAATCAGAAACCAAAAGTAAACTGTGTCTCACTTAATCATGAAAGGCCAGTTTCTCTGAGGTGCTGAGTGCCTCCTTTGAGGTCCTTAGTTCCCACTGATGTCAATGAGAGGGTGCTCAGCAACTTTGTTACTGGTTGAAATTGTTTCCCACGAATGATGATTTAGTATTTTGCATGTTAACAGATTAGTTGGTATAAGGCTAAAAGAAAACAGCTACATAACTGGCAAAGATTCTTTTCAAGGGTTTTTGTCAAAATACTCTTAAAATATACAGTTGTGGTGTTAAGCAATTTATTAATAAGCCTATTAATACCATGGGGCTTTTTTCTTGAGAGTCTGTTAAGAACATCAGTGTTTAAGATGCTATCCACACAGACTTAATGCCAGGAAAAGCAATCCCATTAAATTGGACCTCATGAAATATTTATGAGGGCCAATTTAAAATTAATCCTGGCATTAAGCCAAATCAGGCAGTATATTTGCTACTGTATTAAAAAGAAGAGGAAGAAGAGAGATTTTTCACAATAGTAATCTAGCTGGATTTTAGCATGACCCTAACAATATTTTTAATAATACAGCTGTTATTTTTGGCACAAAAAATACTTCTTATTCATTATCAGTTCATGCAAAAACTACACCGAGTGTCTAGTAGGTTCTAAATGTCGTCCTTCTGGAAGATGGTTTATGTTTTTATTTTACAGTGATGAAATCTCTGTTTTTGAATAAATTCTTTCCCCCACAATTTACAAAAGAGACAGTTCCGTAACTTTGCAGAGAGGGGGATATTACATTTGCAAAAGCATCTAAGGGGACGTGGGAACCTAAGTTCCATTTTCAAAGTGACTGAGACATTTATGAGGCTTTCAATGGGACTTTCAGTAGGACCAGAGGCTTTCAGTGGGTCCCAGGTTTCTAAGGGCTACATTAATAGATTCCAAGGCCCGAAGGGACCATTGTGATCATCTAGTCTAACCTTCTGTACAACACAGGCCATAAAACTTCTCCAAAATAATTCCTGTCTGAACTAGATCACATCTTTTTAAAAAAAACATCCAGCCTTGATTTAAAAATTTCCAGTGATGGAAAATCCACCACAACCTGTGGTAAATTGTTCTAATGCTTAATTACCCTCACTATTAATCTAGAAAGGTACTTAGGCATTGCACTGCTCAGCAACACCTAACTTCTAGGCACCCTGGTACCTAGTGAAAATCTCAGCCCCGAGTTAGGTGCCCAGGCTCCCCGTACAGTGCATGTTAGGTACCTAAGAAAGGGATCCTCAGAAACAAACAGAGTAATGCAGAGAAAGGGGTTGAGGCCTTAGCCCAGCCCCCCTCAAAGGTATTTAGGCACCTGACTCCTAGTGATCTTGGTCTCTAGGTACCTGTCTCAGCTTGGGTTTCTCAGCCATGAAAACTCTCCTTGATTTAGTTAATCTCTTTGTCTCTGGCCCATGGATATTTAGTTCTTTATACAAAATGGAACAGCTTCAACAGGAGAGAGACCCACCCCCCGAATACCCTATTGGGTAGGACATTCACTTGGTTGAAGTCCAAATGAAGCAGAATAGGGATTTGAACTTAGGTCTCCCACCTAGGTGAATACCCTAACCAGTAGGCTGGGATACACACACACTTCCTGACCTACTTGCCTGCAATTGTCTTTTCTTAAGGGCCTGATCCTGTGGGCATGCTCTGAGAATGCCTATGAGATCAGGCTCTGCTGATAAGAAAGGCCAGGGAACACCTACTTTGAAAATCTTGCTCTGGGGCCTCTGGGTCTTGGGCTTCAGCGAGGGCTCCAAGCAGTTCATTAGCTGGGGGTGGGGGTATTTGGCATCAGCACTCAGGAAGGTTTGTGCATCCCTACAGGCAGAAACATATATGTCCAAGGGATTTAGACACTGGTAGATTAGGTGGACCCTGAATTGTAATTTTGAAAATGTCATTGGGACCAAAATGTTGGATGTAGGCATCTAAAGAAGTAGTCAGGTGACTAAATACCTTTGGGAATCTAGCCCTAAGGGCCTAAGTCAATACAGAAATGGGACTTCATTCCTGATAACACATTCCAGTTCTGCATCCATTTGAGCCAAATGGAATTTTATTATTGTCTTCAATAGGTGCAGAAGCAGAATCCTTTGAATGGAAACAGTGAGCTGTCACAGAAGGGTGACATATTTAAGAAAGAATGAAGCAGAGCTTGTCTTAAACCTTTTTATAGGTTGGCCAAGGGGCCGCCTGTTGGCAAAACACGTAGGGCACAGATTGGGAGTGTTCCTTATAATGTTTGGAAAGCACCTAACATATTGTGGGTGCTGAAAGAAATACAAATAATAGATAATAATAATAGCCTGGGAAACTTATGTTGCATGGGTCTAGAGATGGTTTTGAGTTTTAAGAGGAGATTTCCTTAATGATGAAGAATTTCTTGGACACAGTAGAGGGGGATAGAAACAATTAAAATTGAGTTGTATCTAGCGCAGGAACAGGAAGGAGAGTGATAAAATAAATAGTGTGGGAATGGAAAAGGGTAATAACTTGGTAATGGCAAAGTTTTGTATTATACCCCTTGTGTTTACTTTGTGTATAAATTTTGTTTTGATTGTTTCTTTCCTGCCCTTCAATTTGGAGTGACTTTAGAACTCATAAAACAGAGAGATTTAAGGCTTCTCTACATAGCAAAAAGAAAAGGAGTACTTGTGGCACCTTAGAGACTAACAAATTTATTTGAGCATAAGCTTTCATGAGCTACAGCTCACTTCATCGGATGCATGCAGTGGAAAATACAGTGGGGAGATTTTATATACACAGAGAACATGAAACAATGGGTGTTACCATACACACTGTAAGGAGAGTGATCAGGTAAGGTGAGCTATACCAGCAGGAGAGAAAAAAAGATCTTTTGTAGTGATAATCAAGGTGGGCCATTTCCAGCAGTTGACGGGTGGGGGGCAATAAACATGGGGAAATAGTTTTACTTTGTGTAATGACACATCCACTCCCAGTCTTTATTCAAGCCTAAGTTAATGGTGTCCAGTTTGCAAATTAATTCCAATTCAGCAGTCTCTTGTTGGAGTCTGTTTTTGAAGTTTTTTTGTTCAAGAATTGCAACTTTTAGGTCTGTAATCGAGTGACCAGAAAGATTGAAGTGTTCTCCGACCGGTTTTTGAATGTTATAATTCCTGACATCTGATTTGTGTCCATTTATTCTGTTATGTAGAGACTGTCCAGTTTGGCCAATGTACATGGCAGAAGGGCATTGCTGGCACATATCACATTGGTAGATGTGCAGGTGAACGAGCCTCTGATATGATTAGGCCCTATGATGGTGTCCCCTGAATAGATACGTGGACACAGTTGGCAACGGGCTTTGTTGCAAGGATAGGTTCCTGGGTTAGTGTTTTTGTTGTGTGGTGTGTGGTTACTGGTGAGTATTTGCTTCAGGTTGGGGGGCTGCCTGTAAGCAAGGACTGGCCTGTCTCCCAAGATCTGTGAGAGTGCTGGGTCGTCCTTCAGGATAGGTTGTAGATCCCTGATGATGCGTTGGAGAGGTTTTAGTTGGGGGCTGAAGGTGATGGCTAGTGGCGTTCTGTTATTTTCTTTGTTGGGCCTGTCCTGTAGTAGATAACCTCTGGGTACTCTTCTGGCTCTGTCAATCTGTTTCTTCACTTCAGCAGGTGGGTATTGTAGTTGTAAGAACGCTTGATAGAGATCTTGTAGATGTTTGTCTCTGTCTGAGGGGTTGGAGCAAATGTGGTTGTATCGTAGAGCTTGGCTGTAAACAATGGATCATGTGGTGTGGTCTGGATGAAAGCTGGAGGTATGTAGGTAAGTATAGCTGTCAGTAGGTTTCTGGTATAGGGTGGTGTTTATGTGACCATCGCTTATTAGCACCATAGTGTCCAGGAAGTGGATCTCTTGTGTGGACTGGTCCAGGCTGAGGTTGATGGTGGGATGGAAATTTGAAATCATGGTGGAATTCCTCAAGGGCTTCTTTTCCAGATGGAAAAGATGATGAAGATGTCATCAATGTAGTGCAAGTATAGTAGGGGCATTAGGAGACGAGAGCTGAGGAAGCGTTGTTCTAAGTCAGCCATAAAAATGTTGGCATACTGTGGGGCCATGCGGGTACCCATAGCAGTGCTGCTGATTTGAAGGTATACATTGTCCCCAAATGTGAAATAGTTATGGGTGAGGACAAAGTCACAAAGTTCAGCCACCAGGTTTGCCGTAACATTATCGGGGATAGTGTTCTTGACGGCTTGTAGTCCATCTTTGTGTGGAATGTTGGTGTAGAGGGCTTCTACATTCATAGTGGCTAGGATGGTGTTTTCAGGAAGATCACCGATGGATTGTAGTTTCCTCAGGAAGTCAGTGGTGTCTCAAAGATAGCTAGGAGTGCTGGTAGCGTAGGGTCTGAGGAGGGAGTCTACATAGCCAGACAATCCTGCTGTCAGGGTGCCAATGCCTGAGATGATGGGGCGTCCAGGATTTCCAGGTTTATGGATCTTGGGTAGCAATTAGAATACGCCTGCTCGGAGTTCTAGAGGTGTGTCTGTGCGGATTTGTTCTTGTGCTTTTTCAGGGAGTTTCTTGAGCAGATGGTGTAGTTTCTTTTGGTAACCTTCAGTGGGATCAGAGGGCAATGGCTTGTAGAATGTGGTGTTGGAGAGTTGCCTAGCAGCCTCTTGTTCATATTCTGACCTATTCATGATGACGACAGCACCTCCTTTGTCAGCCTTTTGGATTATGATGTCAGAGTTGTTTCTGAAGCTGTGGATGGCACCACCTTCATTATCACTACAAAAGGTTTTTTTTTCTCTCCTGCTGGTAATAGCTCACCTTACCTGATCACTCTCCTTACAATGTGTATGGTAACACCCATTGTTTCATGTTCTCTGTGTATTTAAAATCTCCCCACTGTATTTTCCACTGCATGCATCCGATGAAGTAAGCTGTAGCTCACAAAAGCTTATGCTCAAATAAATTTGTTAGTCTCTAAGGTGCCACAAGTACTTCTTTTCTTTTTGCTGCTACTCTGAAATCTACATAGCAAGTTTATGCATAGCAAGCCAGGGTGTGAATCTGCAGCTTGCCACGCAGTAACATCCCATGTGGACAGTGCTACAGTGCACTGAAAGTCCTGGAGTCACGCTCTTTGACTTTCAGAGTGTTGTAGCAGGGTCCACATGGGGCATTACTGCATGGCAAGTTGGTCCACTGTAGATTCACACCCTGCCTTGCTACACAGCAATTTTCTGTGTAGACAGACTCTAAGAGACTGATAGATTATCTGATGCTTATTGAACTCACTGGGAGTCTTTCCAAGTTGTGTTTGTTTTGTTTTATGAAGATTGGGAACTAGGATGAACTGAAACAAAAACTCATTCCTGAGTTTTAGGATTTGAACAGATCACCAGAAATGATCAGCTGCTGTATCTCAACTCTCAGCTCCATCACTCCCCTACTCTGTCTCTTTGCTTTCCCAGTTCACTGTCTTTCACACTCCCTTTGTATCCTTCATTAACAAGGGTCTCCATGCTTTGTCTCACACTTCACCCTGCACTTGGAATGATAGCCGTATTTTAGTAAACCATACTATTCTCCTCTCTCCAAAATGCATTATCTGGAGTAGCATTTTTAAATGAGGCTAAGGAGTCAAGTAGAGCAAGGTGGCTTTTTGGAGGTTGGAGCAATTTGCTCTCCAACTATCCAGATGACCAAGCCAAGAGAGCAAGGACCTTCTGGTAGGTGTTACCTGAAGCTGTGTGCAGAGAGAGTGTGTATGAGTGTATGCCACCTACCTATCCAGATTTAAAGGATTATTTGAATTACTCCATGTTAATTGGAAAGAAAGTGCAAAGCTTTCTATCAAAGAATGCTGAGCTAAATTAAATATTGGGTACAACACTGGGCAGTAAGGGAAACAGGAAGAGAAGTTTAATAACAACTATCTGACTGCCAGTGGAGAATCATTGACCGAAAGGATGACTTCATGCCTAAAATGGTAATGAGGGCTGTTCACACCTAAACTTTATCCAAAGACTATCCATAATATGAATAAAAGTGCACCAGCCAAGGAACGGGACAATGCGTTCTAATCAGACTTGTATACCCTGCGATGCTAAGAAGTACCTGTCAGAATGAGGCCAGGGATAGACATAAACTTTTAGAATGTCAGCTTTTATTATTGTCTGTCTCAAAGAAATTGTAGCCAGGAGATTTAACTCTATCAGCAAAGCTATACATGGTCTTAGCTAGAGATGAATTGTACCACCTTCTTTGATTTCCTTTGGTTTACTGTCTATTTTCTATGGATAATCTTGTTTTTGTCCCATAGTGTATAGGAATTGGATAGTATCCAGCTAAATAGTTGGGAGCCCTCTAATGGGCCTCTCTGTCTTCTACTGCAGAAGCCACCGGAACCTAACATAGGGTGACCAGATGTTCCGATTTTATAGGGACAGTCCCGATTTTGGGGTCTTTTTTCTTATATAGGCTCTATTAGCCCCCACCCCCTGTCCTGATTTTTCACTTTTGCTGTCTGGTCACCCTAACCTAGCAGAGCAGAAGTGTATATATGTAGCTAGGACTTTTGTGTTTGTATATAGCTAGTAAACATGGTTATTTGGAACCCAGCAATATTAGTGTGGCTTCCTTGTATTCTTAATGCTCTATGTAAAAAAGGAAGACTCAACAACTTTAGATATGTTAGGCCTCTGGATTGTTATTTTGAGGAAAGTGCTATGAACCACTCAGAAAAAAGGAAAACAAAAAACTCAAGACACAGGGCTGGTCTACACACAAGGTAAGCAACAGTAGAGTTCACGTTTTTCTTGCGGGCTCCACAAACATCTGTCTCCCACAGTAATATTCCTGAGTTTATTCAGCAGAGTTGTTCCCCTCTTCTGAGCCTTATAAGTCCTCGTCAGGGGAGTTAAGTTGATGCAGAGGCAATATAGATGCACACTGCGACCAAGATAGCTTCACTAATGCAGGAGCAAGAATTCCTTTCCCTGCAGTCCCTCCCTCACTACACCACTCCTTTCAGCAGTGACCTGTCTGATAGCCTTTCTGAACTCCACTGCCCAGAGGGGTCACAATGACAAAAAGACCCCTCTGCTTTAAAAAGGGCTGGTATGTGTCACAGGATTTACAAAGCACCAACGGGCATTAAAAGGTAACACATACTCAAGAGAACATCACTTTTTACCAACAAAAAGAGTGTACCTCAGGCTTTAGCTTGATCATCTATTTCCTAGGGCTGTGGGCAAGGCCGTCCCTTGAAGGGTGCAGGGCCCGGGACAAATCAGCCTGTATAGGCCCCCCCTTAAAATTTTTTATACAGGTGCTGAAGTCCCTTTCCAGGTTCTCATGCCAGGGATGCTCCGGCTCAGAGGGAGCCCGGCTCAGGGTTCAGAGGGAGCCTGGCTGGGCTGCTGGTACTGCAGCCCCTGCAGGTTTGGTGTGTGACTTGCCCCTGGTCTGCAGCCGCAGACCAGCGTGCCTCAGGCTCCCTGCCCCTGCCAGCCCACCCGGTACTGTCTAGCCCGCACATGCAGTGGCTGGCGATGTACTGCAGGCTTGCTGTGGTGGGGGCAGAGCAGCTGGGCAGGATTGGTGCTCAGGGTTGGGCGCCCTGCTGCAGACTTAGTGTGCAGTGCGATCGGGGAACCCGTGGTCAGGGACTGGGCAGACCTCGATTCCCTTTCAGTGGCTGCAGCTAGGACCAGCTCCACTGCTGGGACGCCCGGGCCCTGCAGGGACATGTGTAGCTTCGAGCTGCCGGCAGAGCTCGGGGACGAGCCCACGTTACATTCTGCAGGTACCTGTGTGTGTAAGTGCCGCAGCTGGGTAAAGCCAGCCAGGGGCCTGACCAGCCCGCCCCGCTTAGGGCTAGCATTGGACACCCCATCGGCCCCCTGCTGAGCTCCGCATAGCCTGGGAGCAGCCCACAGGGGCAGGCGCTGCAGAAATCTCTTCTCGCCGGTGAGTGCAGGCCCGATCCTCGCTGCCAGCGCCAGGCCTGGCCTGGCCTGCCCCCCGAACCCCTAACCCCATCCCCCGGGCCGGCCTGGTCCCCCAGGCACCCCATCCCGGGCTGGCCTAGTGTTCCCCACACGACACATGCACACTGAAATGTGGGGCCCCCAAAGCGCAGGGCCCGGAACGGTCACCCCGATTTGCCATACTCAAGGGACAGCTTTGGCTGTGGGGCTAGCAGCGTGTGCAGACATCACTAAGACTTCTGTAAGGCATTTGACATTTTGATTAAAAAGCTAGAACAATACAAAATTAGCATGGCACCTATGGATTAAAAACTGTGTTTCTAGTGGGGTCCTGCAGTGACTGGTACTTAGGCTTACTCTAGTTATCTTTTTTATCAGTCACTGGAAGAAAACAAAAAATCAGCACTGATAAAGTTTTCAGGTGATGCAAAGTTTGGAGGAGTGGTAAATAATGAAGAGGATGAGCCATTGATACAGAGCAAGCAAACAATATGCAATTTAATACAACTAAATGTAAATGGATGCATTTAGGAACAAAGAATGCAAGGTCATACTTACAAGATGTGGGATTCTATCCTATGAAGCAGTTACTCTGAAAAAGATTTGGGGGTCATGTTGGATAAACAGCTGAAGATGAGCTCCCAGTGTCAGGTTGTGGCCAAAAGGGCTAATGTGATCTTTGGATGCATAAACAGGAACATCTCCAGTAAGAGTAGAGAGTTTATTTTACTTCTATATTTGGCAGTGGTGTGACCACTGCTGGAATACTACATCCAGTTCTGGTGACCACAATTCAAGAAGGATGTAGATAAATTGGAGGGGGTTCAGAGGAGAGCCATGACAGTGATTAAAGTATTAGAAAACATGCCTTATACTATAGTAATAGACTGAAGGAATTCAATCTGTTCGGTTTAACAAAAAGAAGGTTAAAGGGTGACTTGATCACAATCTTAAGCACCTACATGGGGAATAAGTATTTGATAATGAGCTTTGCAATCTAGCAGACAAAGCTATAAGATCCAGTGGCTGGAAGTTGAAGCTAGACTGGAAATAATTTTTTAACAGTGAGAGTAATTAATCAGTGGAACAATTTACCAAGCATTGTGGTGTATTGTCCATCACATGCATTTTTTTAAATGAAGATTGGATTCTATAAGATATGCTCTATGAAAAGTTTTGAAAAAAAAGCCCATTTTGAATCCTTCAGAATGAAAACATTTTAAATATTTTGTGTAACTAGATTTTTGATTTTTTTCTAGCACCTCTACATGTTACTATTCCTAGCTCCTCATTAGGCATCAAGAAAAGGGGGGGGGGGGCTGAAAACAGTGGCTTTTACACAAGATTAAGAGAGACCTACAGGTAGCTCTAAGAAATAAGAGAAGAGACTATAAGAAATCTGGTATGGTCACAAATAAAGACCTCAGACATGATTTTTCTCTGTTCTATAAATTACAAGGAAGGGATTCTTTGGATTTGGGGGATTTTTAGTGTTTGGTGAAATGGATGGGGAAACAATAAAATAAAATGGTTGGATGACAATATTCTTACTGAAATAGATGAGTGTTTTTAGGCTTCTCATTTGTTTTGAGAGGGATTTGAAAGAAGAGATGGTGAGTTCCCAGCTCACTGAGCTGTTGAGGGAGTTGCAGACATAGAGAGCAGAACTGAAGAAGGCACAGAGACCAGAATGAGAGGAGAGATGGTTTGTAACTGCACTGCCCTAGAAGCAGCCCAGAGATGAACTGTGATGCAGAGAGTCAGAATCTTCCCCTGCTGTTCCCTTTTTCTGGGGCACAAGTAAGTTACTTCACCCCTTTTTACTGAGCAGTTTACTCCCAGTTGTGTGCACAGCAAGCTATTTTGGCCAGTGAGTTGGGAAGTGGATGCAGAATAAGAGCTCCTCTCATTCCCTGCCCCTTCCTTGCACACTTGGTCTCGGGGGGGGGGGGGGAAGGGGAGGGCAGGGTGTAGTCCTTGCTCTCCCCCCCAGGGCCAGAGTTACCATCTGAGCAGGTGAGTAGTGAGGGCCTTACTTAGATGGGCAGAGGAATAAGAGGAAATAAGAGCTCTGATAGTGTAGACCAGAGTGAATTATGAAAAGGGGAAGATGCAAATTAGGGTGACTATAAAGAAGAGGTTGCAATAATGAAGGTGGGAGATAGCAAAGGCATGGAGCAGTGTTTTTCCATAGGAACAGAGAGTAGTATTTTGGATTTGAGATATGCTTTCAAAGAACAGCTAGCATGGATGTGTGAGAAGGAGAGAGAGAGGAGATAGATTTTCATCTCCAGTTACTAATCTGAGTGGCAGGGATGAGAGTCAAAAACAGTGCAGGTGAACGGAAGAGGAGAGACCCAGGAAAGATAAGCTCAGTTTTCACCAGGTTTAGTCGGCAGTGGGATATCCGGGATATTATATCTGGTAAATCATCGACACAATACTTCAGCTTTTATTAGACTTGTTAAAGTGAACCCATCAGAATTAACAAGTGGACTATTTTAAAATGTAAAACAATGGAATTATGTGACCCATAACCAGAAATATTCCTTGATATTAGCTATTATAACAATGCACGGAGAAGTGTGGGAATGTCCAACAGGAAATTATTTACGTGATAGAAACCTCCCCCTTTAGAGTAAAGAGCATATACCATCCTAACAACATCGTCCTGCCCTGTGATTTGAATAACAGTATGGCAATCCTTCCCTCATTCACACAAAAAGGGTTTATAGTTTTTAATTTTAAAGCTTTAATAAATATGCTACACCTTCCTCTTTCAAGTTGAAACTGCTGTATATTGTGGCAAATTGCCAGCACTACTTTGATGGGTCTCACGCTTTCTCTTCTTGGGGAGAGTTCAGGAGAGTTTCTCACCCTTGAACTGGGGTATTAACTGCCCCACTAGTGTCCTAGAGGAGGGGAGTGGAGAGGGAGGGACCCGGGCCCGCCCTCTACTCCGGGTCCCAGCCCAGGGGCCCTAGGGTCTTGGTCTTCTTAGCCCACCGCAGCACTTCTCCAAACTTTCCTCTACTTCCCTCCAAACTGCTCTCTGCTCCAACACCAATCCACTCTGCTTCAACTCCTCCCAACTGCTCTCTACTCCAACATCAATCCACTCTGCTTCAACTCCTCCAAACTGCTCTCTACTCCAACATCAATCCACTCTGCTTCAACTCCTTCCCTTGTCTGATTGAAGCAGGGTTTTTTTATCAGGTGACTGGCTTCCAGTGCTCTAATTGGCTTCTGGTGCTCTAATTGGCTTCAGGTGCTTTAATTAATCTATAGCAGACTTTCTTCCCTGTACAGGGAATAAGGCTCCCTTCTAACACTCTCCTGCTGCCCTCTGGCTATGCTGTATCACAATATGCAACGACCTTGCCAACCTCTTCTGAAATTTATCCACCTCTTATGGCAAAGAGCTTGTCTCTCACCATAGTGTTACTGCATAGCCACCTTTTTGGCTCTCAAATAGCAATGATTCTTCTTCTTATGTTAATGAAATATGAGTCTGATCCAAAGCTTACTGAAGTGAATAAAGTCAGCGGGACATTCCATTTGCTTCAGTGAGCTTTGGATGAAGCTCTATCTACAGAAGGACCTTGGTGCCTAACTGCCACTTTAAGTGCCCCAGTCCAACATTAAGGTACCAGACCTCAGAACTCTCACTCAGCTGCTGCATTTTCCTGGAAGGTCCTAGGTGCCTAAGTTTCTACCAGTGACCATGCCCATAGCTGCCTCAGTCTAGGCATTTGGGCACCTGTCTCACACCTATGTCTTGGTGGGATCCTCAAACTAGGCATTCCTCCACCTGTCTTGCCTGTGTGGCCTGGTTCAGTAAACATTCGCAGAGCATGATTAAACTCACAGTAGAAGGAGGAGGTGCCTTATACCTTTTAGACCAGTGATCAGAGCACTCATCCAGGACGTGGGATACATCGGTTCAATTCCCCCTTCTGCCTGATATAGAGAAAGGGATTTGACTTTGGGTCTCCCTTCTCCCAGAACAGTGCCCTAGCCATTCTGCTAAGGGACATACAGGGGCAGCAAGAAGAAAAGGAGTACTTGTGGCACCTTAGAGACTAACCAATTTATTTGAGCATGAGCTTTCGTGAGCTACAGCTCACTTCATCGGATGCATACTGTGGAAACTGCAGAAGACATTATATACACACAGACCATGAAACAATACCTCCTCCCACCCCACTCTCCTGCTGGTAATAGCTTATCTAAAGTGATCATCAAGTTGGGCCATTTCCAGCACAAATCCAGGTTTTCTCACCCTCCGCCCCCCCACACGGCGGAGGGTGAGAAAACCTGGATTTGTGCTGGAAATGCCCCAACTTGATGATCACTTTAGATAAGCTATTACCAGCAGGAGAGTGGGGTGGGAGGAGGTATTGTTTCATGGTCTGTGTGTATATAATGTCTTCTGCAGTTTCCACAGTATGCATCCGATGAAGTGAGCTGTAGCTCACGAAAGCTCATGCTCAAATAAATTGGTTAGTCTCTAAGGTGCCACAAGTACTCCTTTTCTTTTTGCGAATGCAGACTAACACGGCTGTTACTCTGAAACCTGTCATACAGGGGCAGGTTTCTCTCAGTCTCTCCTGTGGAAGCTTTTCCACTCTGTATAAATAACTAAATATTCATTGGAGCAGGGAGAGTGGAACCTGGGTCTCCTACACCCCAGTTGAGAGCCCGATCCACTCTCCCTGCTATAGAGTCACTAGGCTACAGACCTCAATGAATATTTAATTAAATTAGTTACTTAAACCGGAACACATCCTAGAGTTAAGTAGAATATAATCATAGAATTGTAGGACTGGAAGGGACCTCACGAGATCATGTAGCCCAGTCCCCTGCACTCATGGCAGGACTAAATATTATCTAGATCATCCCTGACAGGTATTTGTCAAACCTGCTCTTAAAAATCTCGAATGATGGAGATTCCACAACCTCCCTAGGCAATTTATTCCAGTGCTTAACCACCCTGACAGTTAGGAAGTTTTTCCTAATGCCTAACCTAAATCTCCCTTGCTGCAATTTAAGCCCATTGCTTCTTGTCCAATCCTCAGAGATTAAGAACAATTCCCCCCCCCCCTTCTAACAATCTGTTATGTACTTGAAAACTCTTATCCTGTCCACTCTCAGTCTTCTCTTCTCCAGACTAAACAAACCCAATTTTTTCAGTTTTCCCTCATAGGTCATGTTTTCTAGACCTTTAATCATTTTTATTATTGTTGTTGATTCCATGCACAATATCACAGGCCTGTTTAGGCTGATTGAATGTAGAACTCTGTTGCATTACACATTGTGGACTGACTTTTTGCAAATGTATGTAATCCACCTAGCAGTTACATTTAGAATTGGCAGAGAATGAGCCATTGCCAGTTCAAACAAACTTGGTAACAGCAGGGAGGCAATAGCTTAACTTAGTTCTATGGGTTTTATGTAGTAGAAAAGATGAATACATATTCATAAATTGAGTAAAAAGTCTTCTGAACTTTCTTTGGAGTCTTCTAGCTCAAAATTGAGGTCAGACCATTCTTCTAGTGTGAATGGGTACAGGCAGGTAATACAAGGTTGGGCAAATTGTATCAAGAAGGCACTGTTATTAATTTGGCATGCCTGTAAAACAATTTTGGTCTGGATGACAATCAAAGCCCAGAGATTTGCATTAATAAACTGAATGTCTCTGTCAAACCCTTAGGACAACTCTTTGGTATCATCACAAACTCTTTGGTATCATCATGTACACAGAAAGCTAGATATCTAACATCTATCATTTATTCATTAGATTGGAAAATCTAATGCATTCTTTTGATTCCCCTAGGGTAAAATGGGAGCGTGAACTATACTCATTTTTACGACAACCAGTGGGCACAAATTCTCCATTTTGCTCAGAGGACAGAGAGGGAAGTAGATTTAAAATTGCTGCATTATCAAATGCTGCAGGGAATTTGCTGGACTCTGCATATACATAGATGTGGGATTGGTTGTCTTTGGAGATGTGGCAGGTCAGGTGGCAATCTCACCCACCTTTGTTTTTATTCCTAAGTTAATAATTTCTGAAAGGAGTTCATAATTATTATTTACACTGAGTATCAAGTGCTGTATGTTTGGGGAATGATACCAAACAAACAAGTCACTGCCCTGAAGAGCAAAAGCATATACAAGACAGTACAAGACAAGTAAGCAGAAACACAGGATAGTATATGGTCATTGTAGAATGCTGTGACTCACCAGACAAGTATGGGTTTTTGTTAGATAGTTGATGGAGCAGAGTGAGGGATTTGCTAAATATTTATTGAGTTTGTTCCAGGCATATTGTGTGGCGTTCCTGAAGGCCCAACATTAGGAGTGAACAAAGGAGATGATGTGGGGTGGTGAAGAGGAAAGTTTTGCCGGAGCAAAGGGTTGTAGGAGGAGAGATGTGGGCAGGAATGGGGTAACTTATGAAGAGCTTTGAAAGTGAGAAGGAGAAACATAAATCTCAATATAGGAGAAGAGGTGAGACAGAGTGGCAGAAAGGAAGATGATTTTGGGAGCTGTGTTTCAGGTAGAACTGATTTGGGAGGGTTGAGACAGTCAAGGGCCAGAGAGATAGAGTGTGCATGGCTCAAGATGTTGTCTTGGCAGTGAGGATGGAGAGGCTGGAACACAGTTTAGAGATGCTGAAAGTGGAGAAATGGTAGGGTCTGGATGTGACAGAAGGATTGTGATGGCAATGTTGTGAGGTTTTTGTGATAGAAAGGCTGGTGGTGCTAGCAAAAGTGATCAAGAAAAGGGCTGGGGAAGAGAAGTGCAGTATTGGACATACTGCAGCAGATTCATCCCTGGTCTAACTCAAATAGAATAACATCGGAGATACATTTTAACTACTGAGTTTGAGGTACAGTGCTGAATGTGCTCAGGTACCACGGGGCTGGGTGATCTCATAGAAACAGATAGGTAGGCATAATAGATTCTGTGAAAGACAGAGGGATAGGCCATTAGGCTATACCAGGAGGAGGCTCTAGTGGGTTTGAGAGCTGTCTTTGGAAAGAATTGTAGAGGGAATCAAAGGGAGAACTGGATGACAGGAATTCACAAGTACCATTGCTAAAATTTGAACTATAGATTGTCCCTATTAGCAAAAATACTTAAGTTACACACTGAAAGATACAACATTTTTGAAAAGTCTCCTTTAGAAAAAGGAGACTGTTTTTAATGCCAAAATGTTGATACTATGAAAATGGAGAAGGGATATGATATAAGAGCTTAAAGATTGATATTTAGAGATGGATGTCATTGCTTCTTGGAAGAGATGGGTAGAGGGCTGGATTTTGGGTTTGGTTTTGCAAAACCTAAACAGTCAGCTTTGGTTTTCTATTAATAAAACCCGGGTTAGTTTGGATCCAAATCCCATTTTATCCAAACCATCAAGGTTCAGGGAAATTTGGATACAAGTTTTTGATTTTTGTCTGAACTCTGTAAGGATGAACCAGAGTGGATTTGGATACACAGCCAGTCAAGATTTTTACAGAAATGAAACATAACTTGTATTCAAATACAAGTTACATTTTATCTGAAGCACCAGAGTTCCGGAGGTGGCTCAGCTAAAAGGTCCTAGTTTGGGCCCATGCGTGCTTCTTATGAACATTAAATCACAGGTAGTGTTTGATTCCTTGTGGAAAGAATTAATGTATTTCATAAAGATAGCCACAAAGTAAGGCAATTAAAGGGGAATCCTCTGCATGCATGGAATCCAGTCAGGTTGCTATTTTCTCACCATTCAGAGCTCTTTGAGGCAAATCAGTTAGTTCTTTTGGGTCTGATGTACATAAGAACATAAGAATAGCCATACTGGATCAGACCAAAGGTCCGTCTAGCCCAGTATCCTGCCTTCTGCCCGTGGCAAATGCCCCAGAGGGAATGAACAGAACAGGTAATGTCATTAACATTGGTGTAGCGTCCCTGAAGTTACTCCTGATTTACTCCATTCTGAGAGAGATTCAGGCCCATAGCACATAATTTTCAGGATGGTTCAGTTATCAAATATTATTGACTGTGTCAGATAGTCTTCATAATTTATGATGGAAGTGAATTAAATTAAAGCGCTTCTTTCACTTGGAGCTTTATAATTTATTTATATGTGTTTTATTTACAAATTGTATTTACTGCTTATAAAAAGGCACGACAATAGCAGTACTGAACAGCAACAAGAAGGAATGCAAGCGTAGAAAAGCAGTATAATGGGCAAGTGCCATCTTCTCTTACATGTTCTCACCAGCTGATCCTTCCAGTCACTGTCCAGAAATTATTAATGCTTTGCTGCCAGATCAGTGTATACCTATTTCAGGAAACTATACTATATAAGTCATATGTTTTCAGCATGGAGTACACATGTGTATTTAGCTGCCTGTTTGCCATTAATATTAATAAGATCTATGTGGCTAAATCCCTCTGCACCAGGATGAAAATTTCAGGTTTCAGAGTAACAGCCGTGTTAGTCTGTATTCGCAAAAAGAAAAGGAGTATTTGTGGCACCTTAGAGACTAACCAATTTATTTGAGCATGAGCTTTCGTGAGCTACAGCTCACTTCATCGGATGCATACTGTGGAAACTGCAGAAGACATTATATACACACAGACCATGAAACAATACCTCCTCCCACCCCACTCTCCTGCTGGTAATAGCTTATCTAAAGTGATCATCAAGTTGGGCCATTTCCAGCACAAATCCAGGTTTTCTCACCCTCCGCCCCCCCACAGACAAACTCACTCTCTTGCTGGTAATAGCCCATCCAAAGTGACCACTCTCTTCACAATGTGTATGATAATCAAGGTGGGCCATTTCCTGCAGAAATCCAGGTTCTCTCACCCCCTCACCCCCCTCCAAAAACCACACACACAAACTCACTCTCCTGCTGGTAATAGCCTATCCAAAGTGACCACTCTCCTTACAACCTGCATGAAAATCAAGGTGGGCCATTTCCAGCACAAATACAGGTTTCCTCACTCCCCCACCCCCATACACACACAAACTCACTCTCCTGCTGGTAATAGCTCATCCAAAGTGACCACTCTCCCTACAATGTGCATGATAATCAAGGTGGGCCATTTCCAGCACAAATCCAGGTTTTCTCACCCCCCCCAACACACACACACAAACTCACTCTCCTGCTGGCAATAGCTCATCCAAACTGACCACTCTCCCCACAATGTGCATGACAATCAAGGTGGGCCACTTCCAGCATAAATCCAAGTTTAACCAGAACGTCGGGGGGGGGGGGGGGGGAGGAAAAAACAAGGGGAAATAGGCTACCTTGCATAATGACTTAGCCACTCCCAGTCTCTATTTAAGCCTAAATTAATAGTATCCAATTTGCAAATGAATTCCAATTCAGCAGTTTCTCGCTGGACTCTGGATTTGAAGTTTTTTTGTTGTAAGATAGCGACCTTCATGTCTCTGATTGCGTGACCAGAGAGATTGAAGTGTTCTCCGACTGGTTTATGAATGTTATAGTTCTTGACATCTGATTTGTGTCCATTTATTCTTTTACGTAGAGACTGTCCAGTTTGACCAATGTACATGGCAGAGGGGCATTGCTGGCACATGATGGCATATATCACATTGGTGGATGTGCAGGTGAACGAGCCTCTGATAGTGTGGCTGATGTTATTAGGCCCTGTGATGGTGTCCCCTGAATAGATATGTGGGCACAGTTGGCAACGGGCTTTGTTGCAAGGATAGGTTCCTGGGTTAGTGGTTCTGTTGTGTGGTATGTGGTTGCTGGTGAGTATTCGCTTCAGGTTGGGGGGTTGTCTGTAGGCAAGGACTGGCCTGTCTCCCAAGATTTGTGAGAGTGTTGGGTCATCCTTCAGGATAGGTTGTAGATCCTTAATAATGCGTTGGAGGGGTTTTAGTTGGGGACTGAAGGTGACGGCTAGTGGCGTTCTGTTATTTTCTTTGTTAGGCCTGTCCTGTAGTAGGTGACTTCTGGGAATTCTTCTGGCTCTATCAATCTGTTTCTTCACTTCCGCAGGTGGGTATTGTAGTTGTACCTTTACAGATGTGTGAGAAACAGAGCACTGCTGGAACATGAGTTTAGTATTGTTAAATCAGCTGCAAGATGTTGTTTTTTTCTCATATTGCCAACTGTTGTCATGTTTGTCTTGTAAATATTTCAAATGGAAGCAATAAGGAACTGCAAGTTTTGAAAATAGTAGCTCCAAGTATAGGCTCTTTAGTTAACTTTCTATAATTATTGTTTTAACTATGCATTTGTGAGGATCTGAGTATCTGTCTGACTAATCTAGTTACACTTCAAATGTGCCCATCACCATAACATCTAGGCATCATTGTGGCTGTTTAATATTTATACTGTAGTAGCACCCATTGATTCGGGCACTTTGTGCTAGGGGCTAGACAAGCACATACAAAAATACTGTCCCAGCCCTGAAGAGCTTAGTCATTAAATGTATGAGCGATGATCATTGAAGTCAATGAAACTGTTTCCATTGTAGTCAGTCAACTTACTCCCATGAACTGTGGCTGCAGAACTGGACTCTGAATGTCTTCAACACAAACAAAACTACAGAGTCTTATATCATGTACAAATTGTATGGGTCTACTCATACTTTTATAGGACCTGTTCCTTACATGTATGAACAGTTGTTGCTCATATGTGCAGTCCCATGGAAATCACTGAAACTTCTCACATAAGTAAGGGTTCCAGTGTTTCAGAGTAGCAGCCGTGTTAGTCTGTATCCGCAAAAAGAAAAAGGAGGACTTGTGGCACCTTAGAGACTAACAAATTTATTTGAGCATAAGCTTTCGTGAGCTACAGCTCACTTCATCAGATGCATTCAGTGGAAAATACAGTGGGGAGATTTATATACACAGAGAACATGAAACAATGGGTGTTACCATACACACTGTAAGGAGAGTGATCAGGTAAGGTGAGCTATTACCAGCAGGAGAGCGGGGGGCGGGGAGGGGGAAACCTTTTGTAGTGATAATCAAGGTGGGCCATTTCCAGCAGTTGACAAGAACGTCTGAGGAACAGCGGGGGGGGGGGGGGGGGAGACAATAAACATGGGGAAATAGTTTTACTTTGTGTAATGACACATCCACTCCCACTCTTTATTCAAGCCTAAGTTAATTGTATCCAGTTTGCAAATTAATTCCAATTCAGCAGTCTCTCATTGGAGTTTGTTTTTGAAGTTTTTTTGTTGAAGAATTGCCACTTTTAGGTCTGTAATCGAGTGACCAAAGAGATTGAAGTGTTCTCCGACTGGTTTTTGAATGTTATAATTCTTGACGTCTGATTTGTGTCCATTTATTCTTTTATGTAGAGACTGTCCAGTTTGGCCAATGTACATGGCAGAGGGGCATTGCTGGCACATGATGGCATATATCACATTGGTAGATGTGCAGGTGGATGAGCCTCTGATATGTGGCTGATGTGATTAGGCCCTATGATGGTGTCCCCTGAATAGATATGTAGACACCGTTAGCAACGGGCTTTGTTGTAAGGATAGGTTCCTGGGTTAGTGGTTGTGTTGTGTGGTGTGTGTTCCAGGGTTGTGCCTGGATTTCAGGGAAGTATGATTTGGTAGATCATAATGTCAAACATTTCAACAAAGGTTAATAAATATGCAGAACCAGACCCTTAGTTACACCAATGTAAAGCCATTGACTTCCATGGACTTACATCAGTGTACGTGAGATGAGACTCTGCCACTTAGTATACACATTGAGTTAAATGGACTATCAGGAGTTCTGAAAATATGATCAATAGGCAAGCCTTAAAATATGCAATATTAAAATACAACAGTGTTCTGCTTTTAAATATGAATATGATCAATACACTTGGTTAAATGTACACAATCATGAATTCAATTAATTTGTAGTTATGAAAGGTAAATGAAAGTGCCTGAAAGATTTAATATAATATACATTAGAATGATCATTATAAAACCAGGATATCCTACACCCAAGAGATGCCAGGAAGTGATGTATTTGAAATAGGTACTCTCTTTTGTAGTGAAAGTAACATTTCTTCTTCAGATCATACATCCAGCGTGACTTATTAATGCTAGGGGTTTCTTTTCATTTGCTAATATTGCTTGGTATTCAAAGTGTGATTCCACTTTGAACGGCAAGTCAGAAAGATGGCACTGTGGGCTCCCATGTTGATGTGTGAGTCGACCTGAGGGCCAACAGCTGAACAAATGAGTGATGCACAAAATCTGACTGGTATTACCTTCTGGGACTATAATTTTGCATGCTTCCATAATTAGACTGCTGAGGTTGAGTAGGAAGGTCACATTAGGAAAATATACAGTGAGGAGATGTCCCTGAAACTTTAAATAAAACCATTAACAGAGGAAAAAATAATCTGGCCTAATATGGGGAGGATAGCAGTAATATAGGGAGACATATTGGTCGCTTGTGTTCAATAGCATAGTTCTATGATATGTAATCCTCGCTGTTGTCAATCAAGAAGGCTAGAAATGTTAGTAGGTTTCAGGCCAAATCAGTGATACATTAATAGTACTTGAAACTGTGATAAACTCTATGTACCAGGAAGGGTGCTGGACTGAGGAATCTCTTACTCATAACCAAGGAAGGAGACAATCCCACTTTGCAAACAAACTTACCTTTGCTATAAATGTTTATGGGGCACTATCTTCTTGGAGAAAAAAATGCACTGAGTATATAGATACTATAGCACACTACAGCTTGTACAAGTTTGTGGCAAAGATGGTGAGTGACAGAATGTGTATAATCTGAATCAAAACCCTTCAAAATTATGGTCCCAGCTGCTTGTCATGTCCTCACACCTGACCTCTCCACTCCATCAACAAGGATAGTCTTTAGGACCTGTTCATTTTCTTCTCCAACTCCCATCTCAGTCATCGAATCATAGAAATGTAGGACTGGAAGGAGCGTCATTAGGTCATCTAGTCCAGTCTCCTGCACTGAGGCAGGACTAAGTATTATCTAGATTATCCCTGTCAGGTGTTTGTTTAACCTGTTCTTAAAAGCCTCTAGTGATGTGGATTCCACAACCTCCCTCGGTAATTTGTTCCAGTGTTTAACTACCCTTACAGTTAGAAAGGTTTTTCCTAATGTCTAACCTAAATCTCCCTTGCTGCAATTTAAGCCCATTACTCCTTGTCCTGTCCCTAAAGGATAAATAGAATAATTTATCCCCCTCTCCTTATGACAACCTTTTATGTCTTTGAAGACTGCTATCACATCCCCCTCTCAATCTTCTCTTGTCCATACTAAATACACCCACTTTTTCAATCTTGTCTCATAGGTGACATATTTTCTAGATCTTTAATAGTTTTTATTGCTTTTCTCTGGACTTTCTCCAATTTGTCCACATCTTTCCTGAAGTGTGGTGCCCAGAACAGGACACAATACTCCAGCTGAGACTTTATCAGTGCTGAGCAGACTGGAAGAATTAATTCTCGTGTCTTGCTTACAACACTCCTGCTAATACAGCTGTGATGGGGCGTTCACCCCACACTTGCCCTGAAAGGTTAAGGCAGGTTGAGAAGGGGGCTAATTAACCCAACAGGCCACAGCTGAGAGGAATCAGGTGGCTAAGCAGTCCCCTGAGTTAGGGAGGGAGCCGAGCTGGGGAGGAATGAGTTGGGCTGGACTTATACAGACAGGAAATTGAGCTGCAGAGGGGGCTGCTGGCAAAGTCTGCAGTCACTCCCTGGGAGAAAGGAGGAGTGTTTGGACACTACAGGAACAGGTACTCCACAGTTACTCTGTGGGGGAGGGGAGGAGAGGAGTTAGGAGGCTGGCAGACCCAGAGATGGTGGAATGCCAGATGGTAAGGAAAGGGCTCAGGAAAGGGCTGTAAGGTCTAAAAGGGAGAAGACCTTGACTGCTGCTTAAAGGGGCCCTGAGCCAGAACATGGAGTAGAGGCCAAGCCTGGGTTCCCCTGCCAGCCACTGATGAGTGGCACTAGGGGTCAGCGAACGGGAAGACTGCCTGAGACTGCTAGGGAGAAAGACTTTGGTGCCCCTGGAAGGGGAAAACACATTGACCTGGCCAGAGGGCCAAGTCACAAAGAGGAGTCTACAGCTCATGGAGCGAGAGAGGGGCTGCAGACCCAGAGAGAGAGGCAGAGAGATGGTGTGTAACCATGGGAAGGGGCATTGACCTCATGAGCTATTCCTCAGAGTGACCAGGAGGAGATGCCATCCTATCAGTGATTCGAGCACTCTGTCACAACATCCGGGAATGACATTCACTTTATTTGCAAAAGGATTACATTGTTGACTCCTATTTAGTTTGTGATCCACTATATCCCGCAGATCCCTTTCAGCAGTACTCCTTCCCAGGCAGTCATTTCCCATTTTGTATTTGTGCAACTGATTGTTCCTTCCTCAGTGTAGTACTTTGCATTTGTCCTTATTGAATTTCATCCTATTTATTTCAGACAAGTTCTACAGTTTGTCAAGATCATTTTGAATTCTAATCCTGTCCTCTCAAGCACCTCCAACCCCTCCCAGCTTGGTATCACCGCAAACTTACTGGCAGAGAGAACACATTCATAATCCAAATAGTTTGTGGAGCTATTGAATAGAATCGGACCCAGGACAGATCCTTAGTTTCCATGCTGCTCCTATATGCAGAGTAATGTTCTCATGCTAGTTCTTCAGCATGCTACCTTCCCCATATCCAGATCACTCCTAAAATCCCACTTCTTCCGTAATGCTTGCAGGACATGAGTTTATAATAAATACACAACCAAGCAAAACCTTGACTAAGAGCCTGATCCAGCCCCTGTTGCCATTGTCAGGACCTTTGCCATTTGGATTTCCTAGTGTGCCATGTTTCGGCATCTATATGACTAAAGTGTAAATTATTTCGGGAGGGCCTGTCTTTACCTATAGTGCTGAACAAGCCGTGGAGCTAAACAAGTAGGCAGCCATTTTCAGAGGTGTCCACTAATTCCAAGTGTTTCCATTTTTAGGCATCTGTCTTGAGAATATATGGACTGATTTGTAGAGGTGCCAAACACTTTAGTTTCCCATTATTTTTAGTCCTGTTTATTACTTAAGAGCCCAAATGCCCCCATCATGATTGAGGCCCCATTGTGCTAGGCAAATTGAGTTCCTGAAAATGGAGGCACTCAGAATTAGTGAACAGATTTGAAAATGTGGACCACTATATTATTATTAATAATAATGAACAAGTAGAAGGTGTGGTGAATACCATGTAGCAGATCTAGGATTATCCTCTTTTGGGAAATATTTTAAAAATGTTTACCACTTGGTACACTATGGTCCATTCTGAATGCAAAATATTTGGTCTAAATAAGTATTTTTAACAGTCTGAGAAGTCCTTGACTGGGATGATTAACAGTATCCGTTGAGGGGGTGAATTCTGTCTGACGCAGGAAAAAATTATCCCCATGTACCCTTCAGTTTGGTGACTAGGTGGAGCCTCCAGTGAGACATTTCTTTGTTTTACTCTTAAGGGTGACTTACTGCAGTGATATTGTCAAGTCATCTTCTGTCAGTCCTCTGTCAGGTGTATACCAGTGTGTTCTCTCTGAACATACTCATTTAACTCCTCCTGTTCCTACATTTTGTGGGCACTTGCCATACACAGACATGAGGAGCTGTATGTTGCTTTGCACAGACGCTAGAAGCCACTGGTAGAGCATAGCAAGTGATTTTTACAGGAGCAATGCATAGCTATTTTGTATCTTGAATTTGAATTCTCTATCAAGGTTAGAAGCCTTCACTTGTGTCTGAAACTTAACTACTGTGAGCTAGATCATTAGCTGTGTACTTTGGTGTAGTTCCATTGAAAAGTTGTAAAATATCTCTGTATTCCAGTTCCTCCGTCTATAATATGGGCATTATAATGGTTTTTGGAGGGGTGTTGTGAAGCCTAATTCATTAATCTGAAAGGTGTTGTGAGAGCCTCTGGTATACCACAAAATACTGAAAAATAACCCCCTCCCAGGAAATATTTACTTACCCATTGTATAGGTGCCCTCTGGAATTCACCCGTGCAGGAAGTCATGGAGCAAATAGTATAACTAGCTTATTTGCAAAGGGCTGGGTGACAACATGATCTTCATTATCAGCTGCAGCTATGAAAGGTAAATGGCAACATTACAAGTATATTCAAACACTACAAGTCACGGCATCAGCTAATCTTTTGGAGGAATCAGGAAGGATTTTCCCCTTTTATTCACCATGAGATCATTTAGTATTAATGTTTGTTCCTCTTCTGCTAACGCATGAGGCATTAGCCACTACTAAAGGCAGGATATGGAAGTAGATTGGTTTAGGAAAGTCCTTTTGGATGGATCACTTGCTATTCTCAATTTGTGCTTATGGCACTAAAAGTACTATGGTGAAGAATGCATTAAAATACATGGAGAGATACAGTAGAGTAGATAGTACTGTGGTCTGATCTGGTATGGCTACTGCTATGTTCCTCAATTCTTTGCATTACTACAGTATCACTTCCTTTTAAAGAATCCAGGCAGGCACCATATATATTTTACTGTATACATGCTATAATCTGCAAGTGCATTGGATGATGATTGCAAATTAGAATACTGCCTAATTAAACTATTATGAGCCAGGCAACTTGAGTTGTGCAGATCCTATCATAATGACCTAATTTATGACACAATTATCCTGACCACTTATTGTGCTTTTTGAGATCAGTAGTTATGAAATTATTGAAGAGGTGTGATTTATTAAAGAGGAAGGGTTGTCCAGTGGTTAGGGCACTATGTTGTGACTCGGAAGACCTGAGTTCTTCAAGTAGATGCAGCTGTGTATTCCACTTAGGTGTGTGCATGCCCAGTGCACCAGAGCCAGAGAAATTTGCCAAGCAGTACCCAAAAAGGGGTGGTGCTCACACCTCATGGCCATAGCACCGCCTCTGGGTAGGAGGTGGTGCCACCCTGACTCTCCATCAATTCCTTCTTACTGCCCATGGATAGAGTCAGAACTCTGTGTGGTCTCAACCTCACCACCTTTCAACTAGTTTCGTTTTTTCTCTTGTGTATATAGTTAGTAATACCCTTAGCGTTAGTTAGAGTAGTGTTAGTTGTAGTATGCCCTTGGTTATGCTCTCCCTGGGATTTAAACATTGTCTTTGATATAGGGGAGCGATCCCCACGTGTAGTGCTTACTCTGTCTCAGCGAGGCCCACCTCAGGGAGCATTGCATGATCTGCAGATCATTTAGGAAATGGACTCAAATGGCTCAAGAACTTTGCCTGGAACAGTGCCTGTTTGAACAGGCCTGCAGCCTGCTTCAGTACCAAGGCTTTTGTCAGGTCAGAGATTGCTCTCGGGCTCCAAGCATGCTGCCGCTTCATGTTCCAGAGCTGGTGTCTCTCCAAAGAAATGGAGGAGCCATTCCCCATCGACTGCAAAAAGGAAAAGGTTGCATAAGACCATTTGAGACCATTATAGGTCTCAGGGTGACTCTTCCGCCTCCCCCACGAAAAACATGTACCGGCACAGAGCTGGTGCGCAGGATGGCACAGGCACCTCTAACCCTTCCCTGGTACCTAGTAGGGAGGTTAGAAACCATGTACCATTGACTCTGGTTCCAGCCTCCAGGCGTCTGTTGAGTCCAGTACCGACGAAGGAGATGCTGGTACTGACAGTTGCCATGTTGGCGGTGTACCAGGCAGTTACAGATCTCCTCTCCCTTTTGCTCCTGACCTCTCCTTTGGTCCTGGACTTTGCCAGTGCTGTGATTGAACGAGATGCTGAACTGTTGGGTCTGTCGGCACTGCACGCCAATGTTCCCCTTCCACAGGTTGTGGAAGTAGGGCTGGTACCAGGATTGGTATGGGGGACCTTGGTACCGGGAATCTCCTCAGCACTGCTGCAGTCAGTACTGCAAATGCTTCTGTGGCAGCTTTCACTGCCTTTGACATCAATACCATCAGATACTCTGGTACTGCTGTTCACTTCAGGACTGATAACACTTCCAGCAGTGGCATGCTCTGTGACACTTTCTTTCTGTGCCCAAACGAAACACCCTGACACACTCATATTCACCATTGTCATATAATTATGATATGTTTTGTACAAAATATGCCTTGTAAGGTATAATTCTAAAAGTCTTGATCTGTTGAATATTAATATCCTGTTGTGCTGTCATTGTATGTGAAGTTATGAAGTTTTGCTATATGTGTGTTACTGAAATATGTTGTGAAGTTGGAAACACCACAACTAGCCTTTCAGGTACAACAATGAAGAAGCTAGACAGTGCTAATGGCCTCATTAAAGAGAATCACATGCTCAGGGACTATCTCAGGAATTGTTTACAATGAAGGCTTCTCAGAGGAAGCATGTTGGCAATGGAGGATGCTGGACCAGGAGGCAGACCCCAACGTCATGAGCAAAGATCTTTCCAGCAAGCTGGAAGAAGCTATAAAAGAGGGGAAGTGACATAATCACTTGGCCTCACTCCCCTTACAACCCAACACCGGGAAACACCTTAGGAATAAAGACTGAACTGGGGAAGGGGTCCCAGGTTGGAAAAAAGAAAGCCCTGCCTGATTGGTGGACTGTTTGTACCATCTGGATGAGAGACTGCTTAATTCAAATCCTGTCTAGTTTATAGCATTTAGATTGTGATTTTGTTTATTTTCTAGGTAACCAACTTTGATCTGTATGTTATTACTTATAATCACTTAAAATCTATCTTTCTGTAGTTAATACATCTTTTTTATATTTTTTTTACCTAAAACAGTGTGTTTTGCTTGAAGTGCTTGGGAAATCTGCTCAGGAACAAAAACTGGTGCATTGTTCTCTCCACATTGAGGGATTGGCAGACTGGTTGTTAACCTTATACTGGTCAGATTTTTGACCAGGGCAGGACGGTACAGTCCAGGGGTGCAAGGCTAGGGAGCTGTGGGGAATTGGCTGAAGCCTCTCTATTGTAAGTTCATGAGTGGCTGAGGAGTAGCATTCATGTAACTGCAGCTCGGTATGTCCCTGCCTGTGTAAATGTCTGTGTGAGCGCAGGACTGGGAGCAGTCTGCAGCTTGTCATAGCTTCACAGTGTGTGAGGGAGCCCAGATTGGTATGCCAGAGGGCTCAGCGGTATTCCAGTTCCAGGTTGCACCCTGCGTCAGTCTGTCACATGCTCATTACTGATGGTACTGCTTCCATCAGCAGTGCTGCTTCCTGCTTTGTTCTGGTAGATGGATGAGTACTCGCTTCCTCTGATCTCGTTCCACCCTTACCTCTGAGATCCCAAGGCTCCTCTGTTTCTGAGTCAGTATTGTCATCCTCCCACTTTTCATCACCCAACCAGCATTGAGGGCCACTGATGGGCCTTTATGGGTACCAGGATTGTCTTGTGGTCAGGATGCAGGTCCTTAGCCCATTGCCTACTGGCCACCAAAGCCTTATCCATGCCAGTGGCCTCCTTAGAATCTGTGGGATACTCCTCAATCACAGAGGCCCTGCTCTTCATCTTACTCAAAGGCGAGATCGCTAGCCAGGTCTGTGGTGGTGCGCTTGACATTGCAGACATTTCAGCCAGGGTGATGGCATCTGTGGTCACCCTGAGCTGGGCTTCCTGACTGCAGAATTCAGGTATTGTCCCTGATGTTGAGCAAACAACTGAGGATTTCCTTCGATGGCAAAAAGCTGTTCTTGGACAAAACTGATGAGACGCTGCACTCCTTCAAATACTCTAGAGCTACCCTGCAGTCCTTGTGGGGGTGTACACACTGACGGCGCAGAAGCACCAATACAGTGTCCAGCAGCAGAATTATCACCTGCAGTGCACATTTGGCCAGCCTTTCCCTCCTCAGAGGCAATGGGACTGCCCCAGAAAGGGATAGGTCCCAGAGGAGAAAGCAGTTGGGTTTGGGTTTCAGTCAGTCCACACGCCCTCCCCCGGTGCCTTCCAAGTGCCCATTTTGACTCCTTGGTCCAAAGCACTGATCCAATCATTGCTCCTCCCTCCTCTTCTTCCCCCTTTGAGGACAGGCTGGCCCACTTTCACAGTGCTTGGGACTCAATCATTACTGACATCTGAGTTCTAAGCACTGTCAGATCAGGTTATGCCATCCAGTTCCTCTCCACACCTCCTCCTTACCCTTCTCCTGTCCCATTTCAGGGACCCCTCTCGTGAGATACTGCTCCTTGAGCAGGTCTGCTCTCTGCTGGCTTTGGGAGCAGTGGAGAAGGTTCCACCAGGCCCAGGATTTTTACTCCCCATACTTCCTGATAGCCATATCTAAAGGAGGGGTAAGACTCATCCTTGACCTTTACACCCTCAACAAATATATCAGGTACATGAGGTTCTGAATGGTCACTCTATCGACTATCCTCCCTGTGTTGTCTCAGAACAACTGGTTTGCTGCTCGGAACCTTCAGGATGCCTGCTTTCACATGGCGATTTTACTGAGCCACAGAAAGTTCCTTCAGTTCATCATGGCAATATGCCACTTGCAGTACACAGTACTTCCATTTGGCCTCTCTTCTGCCCGCTAGGTTTTTACCAAATGCATGGTCATTGTTATGGTGTACCTCAGAAAGATGGAAATTCACGTCTTCCCATATCTTGATGACTGGTTACTGAGGGGCAGATCCAGAGAGGAAGTTCTTGCTCACGTCAGCTCCACACGATGCTTGCTTGACCATCTGGGTTTCATCCTAAACACTGGAAAGTCAACCTTGTCTCCCACTCAGAATATTGAGTTCACTGGGGCCCTGTTAGATTCCACAATGTTCAGAGCACTTCTGCTGACTGACTGATTTCAGACAATTCACCATATTTGCCTTAGTATGTGGTCTCAGCCTTACATGATAGCTCAGACATGTCTGAGGCTCATGGGCCACATGTTCGCTTGCACACAGGTGGCCCAGTTTGTAAAGTTGAACCTTTGCCCCCTTCAAATGTGATTCAGGACAGTCTACAGTGCTACTCTTCATTCTCTAGACAGACTGGTTCTTCTCCCTCCAATGGCCCTGGACTTCTTGCAGTGGTGGATATGTCCACAGAACATTTGCCAGGACATTCCTTTTGTCCAGCCCTCACCAACCAGCTCAGTTGGGTGGGTCGGGCGCACCTGGGGTCGTTGAATCTACAGGGGTTGTGGTTGGAGCAGGAGGCTTCACTCCATATCAACTTACTGGAGCTTCAGCCCTTCTATACGGCATGTCATGCTTTTTGGGCACTGTATCAGAGATTCAGTGATTCACATACTTATTGATAACACCACTATGATGTATTATATGAACAAACAGGGCGGCGCACACTCCAGGTTGCTCTGCCTAGTGGCAATCAGGCTGTGGCAGTTCTGCATCAAGGAGAATGTTATTCCGATAGCCGCTCACTTGCCCGGGGTAAAGAATCATCTTGCGGACCATGTCAACTGGTATTTTTCCCTAAGTCATGAATGGTCCCTGAAAACAAGTATCCTCTGGGTCATCTTCACAGCCTGGGACATCCCAATGATTGACATGTTCACTTCAAGGGATAACAGGAAATTTCATCTATTCTGCTCTTGAGGGGACCTCAGTCCAGGGTCCCTGTCTGATGCTTTCCACTGCAGTTGACAGTCGACTCTCCTGTGTGCTTTTTCCTTGATCATCCCTCATGCCATCCTCAAGCTCAAGGAGGATCAGGCAACACACATTCTCATTACACTCGCATGGCTAAGACAGTGCTGGTTCTCTGACCTTCTCACATGGACTATTCAGCCTCCCATACCACTTGCTCTCCATCCTGACCTGCTCACTCAGAATCATGGGTACACCTTGCATCCCGCACTCAGCTCCCTGCATCTCACGGTGTGGTTCCGCATGGTTGAATGAGGAGGAAGAGCAGTGTTTGGCAGCTGTCCAACAAGTCCTGCTCATCAGTTGAAAGTCCTCTATCAGAATGAAATGAAAGTGGTTTTTGGTGTGCTCGTTAGCCCGCAGAATCCAACTGACACTGGCTTCTATCTAGGACGTCTTGAAGTACTTGCTACATCTTCAGACATTGGGGCTTGTGCTTAGTTCATTGAAAGTGCATCTGGGAACGATATTGGCATTTCATCCCCTTTTTCAGGAAAGATCAGTCTTTTCTAGTGCCACAGTAATGAGATTCTTAAAAGGGTTTCTTTGTCTACATCCTCTGGTATGAGATCTGGTTCTCCTGTGGGACCTGAACAGTCGTGGTGGCTCTGATGGGTCCTCCATTCGAGTCCCTAGCATCTTGTCCCTTTCTGCTCTTGTGTCAGAAAACTGTGTTCCTGGTAGTAATGATTTCTGCAAGGAGAGTGTGTGAATTGCAGGGTCTGATGGCAGAGCCTCCTTATACACACTTTTCCAAAGACAAGGTGACTCTAGATAAAAATGTGGAGTGTAATCGTAGAGTGGTCTCTCAGTTTCATTTGAACTAGGTTGTATATTTACCTGTTTTTTCCTAAGCTGCCTTCATCTCCAGAGGAGCAGCATCTCCATACCTGGGCCAGTGCCAGGTGATATCTAGCCTTTTATCTGGACAGGACTAAACCCTTTCATGCTTTGCCTCATTTGTTTGTGTTGTATGCAGACTGAATGAAGGGTCAAATAGTCTCTTTGTAGATGACCTCCAAATGGATAACATCCTGCATCAAGGCAGCATATGAAATAGTCTCCACTACACCTCCCTCAGCAGGTGTGAGCTCATTATACGAGGGCACAAGCGACGACTATCATGTTCCTCAGTGATGTTTCCATTTTGGACATTTGCAGGGCTGCTATGTAGTTGTCAATATGTATGTTCACAAACCATTATGCCATAACTGCATCTTGCAGGGCGGATGCAAGCTCTGGTAGAGTGGTCCTGCAGTCCCTGTTTGGAGCCCTGCCTCCAGATGGGGTACTGCTCATGAGTCACCTAAGTGGAATGCATGGTGGCTACATCTACTTGAAGAAGAAGAAGAAGAAGAAGAAGAAGAAGAAGAAGAAGAAGAAGAAGAAACGGTTACTTACTGGAACTGTGATTCTTCAAGATGTGATCCAGACGTATTCCACGATGCACCCTGTATCCCTTCTGGATCAGAGTCTCATGTCCGGGTGTCCAGTAAAAAGGAACTGAGTGAGGGTCATGTAGCCAAGGGAGTAGCTATGGTCACAAGGTGTGAGCGTTGCTCCTCTGAGCATACTGCGAGGCAAATTTCTCCAGCTGTGGTGTGCTGGGCATGCATACACAAAAGTGGAATACATATCTGCATCACATCTCAAAGAACCACAGTTACAGTAAGTAACCGTTTCTTCAACACCCTGCTCTACCGCAGACTTTCTGTGTGACATTAGACGAGTAACACTGGCAAAATCACCTAAGTCCCATGTTTTCAAAAGTGACTTAGACATGTAGAAGCCTAAGTCCTATTGTGATATATGCCATCATGTGCCAGCAATGTGATATATGCCATCATGTGCCAGCAGTGCCCTTCTGCCATGTACATTGGCCAAACCGGACACTCTCTATGCAAAAGAATAAATGGACACAAATCTGACATCAGGAATCATAACATTCAAAAACCAGTAGGAAAACACTTCAATCTCCCTGGTCACTAAATAACAGACCTAAAAGTGGCAATTCTTCAACAAAAAAAACTTCAAAAACAGACTCCAACGTGAAACTGCAGAACTGGAATTAATTTGCAAACTGGACACCATCAAATTAGGCCTGAATAAAGACAGGGAGTGGTTAGGCATTACAAAACCTAAACCTAATTTCCCCCATACTAATTTCCCCCTACTGTTACTCACACCTTCTTGTCAACTGTTTGAAATGGGCCACTCATTACCATTACAAAAGTTATTTTTCCTCCCTTGGTATCCTGCTGTTAATTGAATTGTCTCATTAGAAAGACCTCCCACTTGGTAAGGCAACTCCCATCCTTTCATGTGCTGTGTATTTATACCTGCTTCTGTATTTTCCACTTCATGCATCTGATGAAGTGGGTTTTAGCCCACGAAAGCTTATCCCAAATAAATTTGTTAGTCTCTAAGGTGTCACGAGGACTCCTTGTTGTAAGTCCTATTGATTTTTCCATGAGACTTAGGCTCTAAAGCAGTGGCTCCTAAACTTTTTACCAAGGTGACCCACAAGCTTCATTGTCTCTATTTGTGCCCCACCATTACATATATACACCCTCCACTGCAACACCACAACCCTAATCTGTCTGGGTGCAGAGGGGAGGACCTAGGGCAAGGGGGAGTTGGAAACTGAGCCCTCCCTGCACACTCATAGTGGCAGCTCCTTTCCCATAGGGCTGGGCCTGGTTCTCCACTCCGTTGCAACATTGTGCAAAGCCTTGCAGCATGACTCAGGGTTCGGGCCAGCTGCCCCTCATCATGACAGACCACATCTGAGTGGAATTGTGACCCCATGTGTCAGGTCACAATGCCTAGAGCAGGGAGCCAGTCCCAGCCCTATGGGACAGAAGCCACAGCTGCAGGGTGAGTGGGGGGCAGGCTCATGCTCCAGTCCCACCCTCTCATGGCCTCCCTTCTGCACCAGGCTGTGAGAAGTGTATGTTTGCCTCACCCAGGGCCCAGTAATGGGTTAATCCAGCCCTAGACATGGTGACCCATCAGGACCCACCATTTGTGAAACACTGCTCTAAAGCATGGGATTCACAAGGGAGACGTAGATGCTTAACTGCCATTTCATGCACCACTGGCATTCATAAAACCCCTGTTCAGCTGCTGCCTAACTCTGTAGGTACCTAATGTCCCTAGGCACCCAAGTTTCCACCGTTAAAGTCCTTGGGGTGCTTAAATTTTGGTGGCTGGGCATGCACACAGCTATCTGAGTCCTGACACCACCAAACAGCCTTGTGCCTAACTCTTAGTGAGATTTACAGAGTAGGTGTCTCTCCCCCGCCCACTATCTTGCCTTTGGGGCCCAATCCAATAAGTGTGCTCTGAGCATATCTAATTCCATAGAAAAGACAACAGAGGAGGAAGTGATGGCGCTCCCCGTATAAACCTTCAGCCCAGGGATGTAGGTTCCTAAATTATTTAAATGCTTTTGAAAATGTTATCCTGTGTCTCTTGGGCCCAGATCCTCAAAAATACTTAGGTGTTGCTCCACTCAGTTGCAATGCCTAATCCCTAGGCAGCCTGTCACCTACTGCAATCCTCAGCCCCAAGACAGGTGCCTATAGACTCTTCCTACAATGCATAAGGAGAGTTAGATGCCTAAGAAAACAATCCTCAGAAGTCAGCAACCTGAGCAAGGGGGTGCCAAAGCTAGCTGGGATGACATGCTGAGGAGAGGGGTGCAGAGAAAGGCAGGGTTTAGGCTCCTAAGCAGCTGAAATGGTGCACCTGGTTGATGGGCTGTATGATCAGCTATCCAGAGTATACTCTTGCTTTTTAAAAGTTGTCACAAAGCCTATCTTAATTCCTAGTTTTATTGAGCATTATAACTAAATCCCTTGTTACTAGGAGTTAATATGTAGAAACTTGGCTGCTTAGAAAAGAATGTGATACAAATATATTTTGTTATAGTAATTTTAAAAAAAATTTACCGTAAGAGCTTATGCTGTGGTTGTGTGAATATACTTGTTGCTTATTAATATAACTAAATAATAACAAATTAGGTCAATACATTCTAATGGGCATAATATTGTTAAAATTGATTTACTAAACACATAATTTGATGGTTTTAATTAATAATATGCTGTAGTGTGGAGTTCTGTCACAGTGACCCCAGGGTCAAAACCTATAGTTTATGGACTATTAATTAGCTATTAAGTCATTCTCTCGGCTGACCTGCAAATCCATCAGAATGATGGATAGTAGGGACCATTATGATCTAATAGGTATTTTATTTAACTTTCAGAATTTTCAAGCAAAAGTTGATTACTGAATAAAATTAAGCGAGTAAAAAGCTTAACAATTGTTAAGAGTATTTCATTGGCTTTCACTTGCAAGTGGGTATTAACTTGAAGACTACCATTGCCTTCTTAGCTATTCTCCTAGGACTCCCAGCTGAATAGCATGACTAGTACCTTCATTTCTTGTCTTTAAAAAGAGGAAATCAAAATTATTTTTACAGATCTTTGGAATGTATAATATCAAGCATAAATTTTAATTGCACTTCATTTACTAAGTGGTGCATTACCTCATCCTTTAGTTTTACCAATGGATTTTCTATAAATCTTCATATGGTTAAACATGATAAACTGCTCAACATATCATGGAACATGGCAGTGCTTATTAGCACTTGAGAAGTTATTGATTGCTTATCTTGATTAATCTTTTGTGGTCTCTGAAGTATTAATTCCACAGAAAGGACTTGGGAGATTCTGTAGCATGAGTTTCCTCATTCATAGTTTCTGCTTTGGTTACATGGGGTTCACTGACTGCTATTGTTAGACTAATTATAACCTTGTTGTCACCAGATATTTCTTTCAGTTTATCAAGAATTAGAATTTTTAATTAAAATATATATTTAAAAGATTCTCAAATAATAGTGACGTTAATGAGATGAAATGTTTCCTTAAAATTGATAGGGGAAAGGAATCCTTATGTTTCTGGCACATGCAGGAGAAGTGAGTAGCTTTTTTTAGAAGCGCAGTTTATTATGTATGAGTTTTGCTGAAGATCTTCTTGCCAGTCCATTTCCTGGGCATTTTCTTTTTCAGTGTTTTTTAACTTAGCTACGAAATCTTTATATACAATCAAGTATGACTGTTATCCTAAAGGGCTAGATCATGCACTCATTATGCAGAGAAAATTCACTTGTAAGTAAATGACTTCTAAATGTTATAGTATTCAATTCAGGATTCAAGATGTTCACAATAAAGCAAAAGTCCCTGTCTCAAACTAATGTGTTTGGCGAAAGATGCTTAAGAGTTTTCTCATAATAACATCTTTGCTTGAAAAACTGCTGGATGCTGGTATTTGCATTGGTAGCCATGAGTAAAACACAAAAGTTGTGACATATACATTTGGGGGAGCTGTGATGAAGATCTTCCAAGTGCTCTCTGACCAGAGTAGGGAACTTTATCTGAACTCCCAATCCAAGGACCAGATCATGCCCTCATCTCACCACCTCCACTTCAAAAGATGGGGGTCAGCCATCTTGGCAAGATGGCTTTCCCCTCTCCTTTTCCCAGAACCCTAGTTGAGAGGAGACAGGGAGTCGATAGGCTGGGATTGGAGAGTGGTTTTCTTGCATAAACCAACCCCTCACCTGCCACATGGACATCAGCTAAGAAAGGAAGGTAATATAGCCTGGGGCTGTTCCGATAGAGCTTATTATATGATAAAGGAAACCCCTTCAGTTTTAAAGGAATCTTGGAGTAGTCACGGCTAGGAGAGTCAATTGTAGATGTGGTACCATGGAGTAGGGTGAACCTCACAGCTCCAGTGCTGTGTGACACCAGTAATGTTAATACTAATAATTAATTAGTACTTTGCATTTTTATACCACCCTTCACATTAGGATCTTAAAGAGCTTTACAAACACTAATGAATCAAGCTTCCCAATGCCCCAGTGACGTGGGAAGTGTTATCATCCCCAGCTGGAGTAACCGAGGCACAGAAAAGTTAAGTGATTTCCCCAGTTTCTGACTCCTAGTCAGTCCTATGCTTTACGCACAAGAGACTACTCATGCTTCCATGCCAATAATGTAATGCACCACAGAAAACGGTGACAATTAATATTCAAAGTGCAAGGGAAAAGGTATAGAACACAGTTTGGCAGCCCTTACTCAGAGTAAGCCCTGGTCTACACTAGGACTTTAGGTCGAATTGAGCAGCGTTAAATCGATGTAAACCTGCACCCGTCCACACGATGAAGCCCTTTATTTCGACTTAAAGGACTCTTAAAGTCGATTTCTGTACTCCACCCCTGACAAGTGGATTAGTGCTTAAATCGGCCTTGCCGGGTCAAATTTGGAGTACTGTGGACACAATTCGACGGTATTGGCCTCCGGGAGCTATCCCAGAGTGCTCCATTGTGACCGCTCTGGACAGCACTCTCAACTCAGATGCACTGGCCAGGTAGACAGGAAAAGAACTGCGAACTTTTGAATCTCATTTCTTGTTTGGCCAGCGTGGTAAGCTGCAGGTGACCATGCAGAGCTTATCAGCAGAGGTGACCATGATGGAGTCCCAGAATCGCAAAAGAGCTCCAGCATGGACTGAACGGGAGGTACGGGATCTGATCGCTGTATGGGGAGAGGAATCCGTGCTATCAGAACTCCGTTCCAGTTTTCGAAATGCCAAAACCTTTGTCAAAATCTTCCAGGGCATGAAGGACAGAGGCCATAACAGGGATCCAAAGCAGTGCCGCATGAAACTTAAGGAGCTGAGGCAAGCCTACCAGAAAACCAGAGGGGCGAACGGCCGCTCCAGGTCAGAGCCCCAAACATGCCGCTTCTATGATGAGCTGCATGCCATTTTAGAGGGTTCAGCCACCACTACCCTAGCCGTGTTGTTTGACTCCTTCAATGGAGATGGAGGCAACATGGAAGCAGGTTTTGGGGACGAAGAAGATGATGATGATGATGAGGAGGTGGTTGTAGATAGCTCATAGCAAGGAAGCGGAGAAACCGGTTTTCCCGACAGCCAGAAACTGTTTCTCACCCTGAACCTGGAGCCAGTACCCCCCGAACCCACCCAAGACTGCCTCCTGGACCCAGCAGGCGGAGAAGGGACCTCCGGTGAGTGTACCTTTTCAAATACTATACAAGGTTTAAAAGCAAGCATGTGAAAGGATTAATTTGCCCTGGCATTCGCGGCTCTCCTGGATGTACTCCCAAAGCCTTTGCAAAAGGTTTCTGGGGAGGGCAGCCTTATTGCGTCCTTCATGGTAGGACACTTTACCACTCCAGGCCAGTAACACGTACTGGGGAATCATTGTACAACAAAGCATTGCAGTGTATGTTTGCTGGCGTTCAAACAACATCAGTTCTTTATCTCTCTGTGTTATACTCAGGAGAGTGAGATATCATTCATGGTCACCTGGTTGAAATAGGGTGCTTTTCTTCAGGGGACACTCAGAGGAGCCCGTTCCTGCTGGGCTGTTTGTCTGCGGCTGAACAGAAATGTTCCCCGCTGTTAGCCACGGGGAGGGGGGAGGGTTGAGGGGGTAGCCACGCGGTGGGGGGAGGCAAAATGCGACCTTGTAACGAAAGCACATGTGC
This sequence comes from Natator depressus, assembly GCF_965152275.1. Classification (NCBI taxonomy): domain Eukaryota; kingdom Metazoa; phylum Chordata; order Testudines; family Cheloniidae; genus Natator; species Natator depressus. Next base: position 245,093,578 of record NC_134235.1, read on the forward strand.
TATGTATGTAATGTTAACAGCCAGGTTTACCCTGAAAGAGTGTAGCCACTGTTTTATAAAATGTGTCTTTTTAAATACCGCTGTCCCTTTTTTTTTCTCCACGAGCTGCATGTGTTTCAATGATCACAGGATCTTCTCCTTCCCAGAGGCTAGTGAAGATTAGAAAGAAAAAAAATGCACTCGTGATGAAATGTTCTCTGAGCTCATGCTGTCCTCCCACACTGACAGAGCACAGACGAATGCGTGGAGGCAAATAATGTCAGAGTGCAGGAAAGCACAAAATGACCGGGAGGAGAGGTGGCGGGCTGAAGACAGGGCTGAAGCTCAAATGTGGCGGCAGCGTGATGAGAGGAGGCAGGATTCAATGCTGAGGCTGCTGGAGGATCAAACCAGTATGCTCCAGTGTATGGTTGAGCTGCAGCAAAGGCAGCTGGATCACAGACTGCCACTACAGCCCCTGTGTAACCAACCGCCCTCCTCCCCAGGTTCCATAGCCTCCACACCCAGATGCCCAAGAACGCAGTAGGGGGGCCACTGGCCAACCAGCCACTCCACCATAGAGGATTGCCCAAAAAAAAGAAGGTTGGCATTCAATAAATTTTAAAGTTGTAAACTTTCAAAGTTCTGTGCTTAAAGTGCTGTGTGGCATTTTCCTTCCCTCCTCCACCACCCCTCCTGGGCTACCTTGGTAGTCATCCCCCTATTTGTGTGATGAATTAATAAAGAATGCATGAATGTGAAGCAACAATAACTTTATTGCCTCTGCAAGCGGTGATCGAAGGGAAGAGGGGAGGGTGGTTAGCTTACAGGGAAGTAGAGTGAACCAAGGGGCAGGGGGTTTCATCAAGGAGAAACAAAGAGAACTTTCACACCGTAGCCTGGCCAGTCATGAAACTGGTTTTCAAAGCTTCTCTGATGTGTACCGCACCCTCCTGTGCTCTTCTAACCGCCCTGGTGTCTGGCTGCGCGTAACCAGCAGCCAGGCGATTTGCCTCAACCTCCCAACCCTCCATAAACGTCTCTCCCTTACTCTCACAGATATTGTGGAGCACACAGCAAGCAGTAATAACAGTGGGAATATTGGTTTCGCTGAGGTCTAAGCGAGTCAGTAAACTGCGCCAGCGTGCCTTTAAACGTCCAAATGCACATTCTACCACCATTCTGCATTTGCTCAGCCTGTAGTTGAACAGCTCCTGACTACTGTCCAGGCTGCCTGTGTATGGCTTCATGAGCCATGGCATTAAGGGGTAGGCTGGGTCCCCAAGGATAACTATAGGCATTTCAAGATCCCCAACAGTTATTTTCTGGTCTGGGAATAAAGTCCCTTCCTGCAGCTTTTGAAACAGACCAGAGTTCCTGAAGATGCGAGCTTCATGTACCTTTCCCGGCCATCCCACCCTGATGTTGGTGAAACGTCCCTTGTGATCCACCAGAGCTTGCAGCACTATTGAAAAGTACCCCTTGCGGTTTATGTACTCGCCGGCTTGGTGCTCCGGTGCCAAGATAGGGATATGGGTTCTGTCTATGGCCCCACCACAGTTAGGGAATCCCATTGCAGCAAAGCCATCCACTATGACCTGCACATTTCCCAGGGTCACTACCCTTGATATCAGCAGATCTTTGATTGCGTGGGCTACTTGCATCACAGCCACCCCCACAGTAGATTTGCCCACTCCAAATTGATTCCCAACTGACCGGTAGCTGTCTGGCGTTGCAAGCTTCCACAGGGCTATCGCCACTTGCTTCTCAACTGTGAGGGCTGCTCTCATCTTGGTATTCATGCGCTTCAGGGCAGGGGAAAGCAAGTCACAAAGTTCCATGAAAGTGCCCTTACGCATGCGAAAGTTTTGCAGCCACTGGGAATCGTCCCAGACCTGCAACACTATGCGGTCCCACCAGTCTGTGCTTGTTTCCCGAGCCCAGAATCGGCATTCCACAGCATGAACCTGCCCCATTAGCACCATGATGCATGCATTGGCAGGGCCCATGCTTTCAGAGAAATCTGTTTCCATGTCCTGATCACTCACGTGACCGCGCTGACATCGCCTACTCGCCCGGTATCGCTCTGCCAGGTTCTGGTGCTGCATATACTGCTGGATAATGCGTGTGGTGTTTAATGTGCTCCTAATTGCCAAAGTGAGCTGAGCGGCCTCCATGCTTGCCTTGGTATGGCGTCCGCTCAGAAAAAAGGTGCGGAACCATTGTCTGCCGTTGCTCTGACGGAGGGAGGGGTGACTGATGACACGGCTTACAGGGTTGGCTTCAGGGAGCTAAAATCAACAAAGAGGGTGGCTTTACATCAAGGAGTATTTCAGGCAGGACTTCACGGAGGGTTCCAATAAGAAATGGTGCACCTAAGTTATTGTTCTTATTGGAACAAGGAGGTTAGTCTGGCCTCTGATTGATACGTGGATAGATTTACCTCGCTGCACCTTCCCTGTGAGTGACTGCAGTGTGACCTAGAGGAATGAGTCCTCTAGACGGGGGAGGGGGGGAAGCAAATGAGTACAAAACAAATCTGGTCTATTTCTTGTTTTGATACACTCCATCTATCTTTTACATCTTTGGCTGGCAGCAGACGGTGCAGAAGGACTGCAAGCCATCCACATCTCATGGCTGCCCAGCAGAAGATGATGCAATAGGACTGCTAGCAATCCGTATCGCCTGCCTGCTCACCATAAGATGGTTCAGTAGGACTGACTGCAGGACTAAAGAGAATGACCTGGTCAAGTCACTCCAAATTTAGTCCCTGCGCCCATGTCTGCCCAGGCGCTCCTGGCCGACGTGGCCAGGAGCACCTCAGACATGATGATGACGGCTACCAGTCGTATTGTACCGTCTGCTGCCACAAGGCAAGGGGTTACTGCTACTGTGTAGCAATGCAGTACCGCGTCTGCCAGCACCCAGGAGACATACGGTGACGGTTACCTGAGCGGGCTCCATGCTTGCCGTGGTATGGCATCTGCACAGGTAACTCAGGAAAAAAGGCGCGAAACGATTGTCTGCCCTTGCTTTCACGGAGGGAGGGAGGGAACAGGGGCCTGAGGATATGTACCCAGAACCACCCGCGGCAATGTTTTAGCCCCATCAGGCATTGGGATCTCAACCCAGAATTCCAATGGGCAGTGGAGACTGCGGGAACTGTGGGATAGCTACCCACAGTGCAACACTCCGGAAGTCGACTCTAGCCTCAGTACTGTGGAAGTGCTCCGCCGAGTTAATTCACTTAATGCACTTAGAGCATTTTCTGTGGGGACACACACACTCAAATATATAAAACCGATATCTAAAAAAACGACTTCTATAAATTCGACCTAATTTCGTAGTGTAGACATACCCTAAGTTCCCATTGACTACGTATGACCTCTCAACTTCATTGTGAGTTGTGCCTTGACTAGGGACCATAGGGAGTACTGTCTGTTTAAATAAATATTAATTAATATTTTGTAAAATAATAATAATGCCTCTGATTTTATTTTGGATGGGGGAAAGGATTTAATAAATGATTCGGATATGTGAAAGAGGAGGATGTTTCCCCTAGTGTTTAAGCCCTCTAGAAGGTCATTTCTGTTCAACTTCTTGGCAAAGAAATGATTCATAGAAATCTCTAGCATAAATATAAGATAGGCTTCATTTTGCATGATTTCACAGAACACTATTGACCCTAGAGCTACACAGATTTACACCAGTTGAAGGTCTTGCTCCAAGTGTGAGAGGACACAAGAGATGGACATTGCTTACATATAAAAATGATGCAGTGTGTTTATGGGTCTCTATGCAACTGGTGATTGTAGCAGCCAGAAATAGAACATGAGAAATGGGAGAGAAAGATTTCTTTCCTGGCAAGTTGTGTAGTGACTAATCTATTCAGACCCTGCAGTTTCACAAAAGATTGCTTAGTCTTTATATAGACCAGAAAATGATTGTGCTTTAGCTGTGGTGACTGACTCTTGACATCCATCTCAGTCTAGATTAATAGATTTTAAGGCCAAAAGGGACTATATGAACCTCTAGTCTCACTTCCTGCATAACGTAGACCATAGAACCTCACCTAGTAATTTCTGCATCAAGTCCATCACCTCTGGTTGAGCTGTAGCATATCTTTTATAAGGATATCCAATCCTGATTTAAAGACTTCAAGTGATGGAGCATCCAGCATGTCCTTATGTAAATTGTTTCAACGGTTATTGCGCTCACTGTTCAAAATTTGTGTTTTATTCCTAGTCTTTAGCATCCAACCACTGGCTTTTGTTATGCCTTTTTCTGCAAGATGAAAGAACTGTCAACTATCACAAATTTCTTCCCATGTAGGTACATGTAGACCATGATTAAGTCACCTCTTAACCTTCTCTTGGATAAACTAAATAGTCTCAACCCCATTCCAATTTTTGACATTTTTCATCCCTCTCCCTTCTTTTAATCACACTTCAAAACAGTTGTTTTTCAGAAGTTTATTTGTTTTATTTCTTTATGATGGCTGTGGGTTCTTAGGAAGCCCATTCTGCATTGGGCAAGCAAAATAAAGCACATAGTGAACACAAAATTCATTCATGGGTATAGGCATAGGTTGAACACAGTCTGCTCTTCCCTGAAAAATATTGTGCACAATATCTTAAATTATAATATGTTTTACACTAGTTCAGTGAGTTTAATGGTCCAGTCTTAATTTCTTAGACTAGAAGGTGAATTCCATTGGTTTATTGTTAAATTACTGGTTGATTATTTGAGTATTCCATGAATGGTCTGTGTCTCTGGCCTCTCCATTCCAGGTGCTTTTTGTCAGAGTCTCTCTTTTTCTTTTCCTTTGCTCTCACTTTCTGGATACTCTATGAATAACTCATCGTTGTGCAGTGAGATTCTGATAACAGTTGTGGAAGAGAGCATGGTCGAGTACTTAGTGCACAGGCTAGGATTCAGGAGACTGGGTTATGTTTCCAGCCCTGCTGCTTGCTCATCAGCATGATACTGCTTTACTTTTCAGCCATCTTTAAATTGCAGATAATATGTTTCACAGAGTGTAGGGAATGATAATAATTAATCTTTATATAAAGTGTTTTGAGATCTTTGGACTGAAGATGCTAAATAACTCTACCATATTAGCCAGTTCATGTATTTATGTATTTACTTATTTATCATTCAGTGGATGACACTGTGGGCAGGGGTTTTATTGTTGGGTTAGTGACATCATGGAAGGTAGGGTGTGGGGGATTGGAGACGCAATAGGCATGGTATATAAGCAAACAAGGCTGTTTACATAAGGCTCATCCTGCTCTCATTTAGGTCAATGGAAAATCTCACCATTGATGTGACTGGTGAAGGGTCAAGCCCACCGTGCTCTTCCAAGACCATGTGTTATCTAATTTTCTAATAGACCTAAATCATTGAAGTGACTGAAAGAGCCCTAAAGTAAATTAGGCAAAACCTCATGTCAGTGAAATATCACAAAGCCATTGTATTCGACCCCTAAACACTAATGAGCCAAACCTCTTTGTTAATAAACCAGGGATGGATTTTCAATACCAATATATTTTATCATCCATAGCAGTTGCATATATGTATGCTGGTGCCCAGTATTTGGCACTCAAAGAGGGAGTGGGATACAGAAAGAGACTGGGGGTCAAATCCTGGCATCTTTAAAGTTAATGGCAAAATTCCCATTGATTTCAACAGGGCCAGGATTTCGCTCTGGGAGTCAGGACTCTTGCCTTTTATTTCCTGCTCTGCCACTGATTCACTGTGTGAACTTGCATCAGGCCTTTAACCTGTCTGTGCAATGATGAGAGCGATACTGACTTGAGATCAGTTGTGAAGGAACTAAAGCTCATCAGATGCTTTGAGATCCTTATATAGAAAGTGCTATAGAAGTGCCAAGTGATTATTGGTTTCAGAGTAGCAACTGTGTTAGTCTGTATTCGCAAAAAGAAAAGGAGTACTTGTGGCACCTTAGAGACTAACCAGTTTGTTTGAGTGATTATTATTACTATATCTGATGATTAATTAAATGTGCATAAACATCTGTGAAGGATTCTTTTGCGCTAATAAGGTAAAATCTGCATTACTAAATCATAATACACTGTAGGAGGACACTCTACCTCTTCCCTCTTTATCAATACAGTTCAATGTGTATGTCTGCACTACATGTGGGAGTGTCTGGGTAGACAGACTTGCACTAGCTTGAGCTTAGTGTGGATGTTGCAGTGTTGGCACAGGCTTGGGCTAGCCATCTGAGCTTGGACCCAGCCTCCCCCAGGTCTGCAATGCCCACACTGCTATTTTTCATGCAGTAGCATGAGTTTGCCTACTCAGGCATGTGCCCAGCTGCCAATATTTCACCCTAGGAATCTCTAGGATTTCACCCAAGGACATGCAAAGCATGAAATGCAGCAGTTCCATTGCATGGGGATATGCAGGCCACAGGGGCAACGATATATTGTGGAATTCTTGTTCAGTTGATGCAAAACTGGGTTTGTGGTTGGGCTGTAAACCATAGAATCATAGAATCATAGAATATCAGGGTTGGAAGGGACCTCAGGAGGTCATCAAGTCCAACCCCCTGCTTGAAGCAGGACCAATTCCCAGTTAAATCATCCCAGCCAGGGCTTTGTCAAGCCTGACCTTAAAAACCTCTAAGGAAGGAGATTCTACCACCTCCCTAGGTAACGCATTCCAGTGCAGACTCAATTATAACCAAATTATACCAAACTCAATTATAACTCAATTATACCAAAATTATAACCAAATAGATACACAAGCCAAAAGCTCTGTGTAGGGGAAATTAAGCAGACCATGACTCTCACGTAGTCCAAGGGTTGTGGAAGCAGCTCCAGAGTGGTTGTTCTTCATGTTGGGCAAAATGCTCTAACTTCCCTTGCCTCCACATAGGTTTCTTTAGTGGAACAAGGCTTTTACCCTATGATAGTATTGGGATGTTATTCCAGCCAAGTTGAAAGAGTTAATATGTGATATTTCTTATTTCAATATAATGTTCAACATAAACGTCATCCAGGTTAAAAGAATTTTTAGCTTTTAAAAATAAATTGGAAAAGATTATATTGGAGAAATTTCTTTCATTCCCCAAGACAGCCACATAATTTTTCTAAGTTACTCTTACAATGAAGATTATACCTGAAGGTAATCAAAGACAGCTGCCTGAGTTGCCCAGGCAGATTGGTATTTGCCATTACAAAATGGGTAACTGAACACTCTATCCATATTTGTAGGCACAAATGTGGAATTTGCACAGGGAATTTAGGAGGCTATTTTAAAAAATTGACCCTTAGTATAATGCACATACAGATTGGACTTGGCCTAATTTTCAGCCCTTACTCAGCGTCAACTTGTATGTATGGAAAATTGTGCATACACATAATTGAGTCTGCACTTTGCAAATGCAAACACTTGTGCACTAACATTAGTGCATACCATTTAAATAGTCTAACACCTTCACATGTGCACATTTGACATCAGGCTTTTAGCACCTTGTGGGACTGGTCCTTTTGAAATCAATGCTGTCAATCATATGAAATATTTTGTAACTTATGCTGTTTGGGGCATTTGCTGATAAGAGCTTTCACTGTGCTGGGAAAGTGATACAGTGATTAGAACTGGCCAGAATACAATAGTTTGGTTTTGTAAAAATGTCAATGTTTCAGAGTGTTTTCTTTTTCATATTGGAATGAAACTGAGATGTTTCAATTTTTTTCACCAAATCAGGCCGAGTAGGGACTTGAATCCAGGTCTTCCACATACCTGATGAATGCCCTAGCCTCTGAGCAGCCTCTCTTTCTCTCTTCCCCTTGCTCCCTCCATCTTAGACCTGAGAATTTTTCCATCAAAACTGATTTTTCCATAAAAATTTCAATGTCAACAAATTGGCATTTTCAGATGAAAAAATGTTTTATCGAAAAATTCCCAGGCAGCTCTCTCTCTCTCACTCTCTCTTTCGCTGTCCATGTAAACACTACCAAGTAGTCTTTTTCCTGGGCAAAGGGTAATTTTTTTACTGAGGCATTTTTGCTTGAGATTGTGCTACACAACATCAGAAATGAACATGTTAAATTAATTTTCACTTACAATCTCTTCACTTAAAGAGTAACCCATAATTCTCACAATACTCAGTTGATCTTAATGTTTTCCTGTCTTCTAATGGACAGTAATTGAGAGGGATCCATCATCTAAATTATACCCTAGTGCAGAACATCACTTAGAAAAATGGTGCTATAAACTGGAATCTCTATGGTAAAAATCAATCTGTGGAAGCTTGTTAGTTTAAAGGAAAGATTTGTACATGCTGTAACTTCCTTCTTGGTAGAACTGTACATATAATTACCTTTACAATGTTTACATTAACATGTGGAGTTCAAGTTCACCCCCTTTTCCATATGTAATAAAATGATGACACTAAGATATGTATTACTATGGTTTTTTTCCAGGGCCAATCTCTTTGGATCTTGTCCTGTTCCCATTAACGTCAACAGTAGTTTTGCCATTGACTTCAGTGGGAGCAGGATGAAACCTTTTAATGCATAGTTTGCAGCATTCATTTTTAAGACCTTATTTTAAAAACAAACAAAAACAAAAAAGGAAAAAAGGTGGGAAAAAGAGTGTATGTAAGGCTTCAGATTGATGGCCCTGGAAGTTAAGGCCCATTAGCAGAATAAAGATAATGAATTTCAAGAAGTCAGACTTTAGCAGACTCAGGAAGCTGGTAGGTAAGATCCCATGGGCTACAAGTCTAAGGGGAAAAACAGTTTGAGAGAGTTGGCAGTTTTTCAGAGAGCTATTGTAAAGGGCACAAGAGCAAACTTCTCCACTGCATAGGAAAGATAGGGAAGTATGGCAAGAGCCTACCCTGGCTTAGTCAGGAGATCTTCAATGCTCTGAAATTCAAAAAAGAGTTCTACAAAAAGTGAAAACTAAGTCAAATGACAAAGGATGAATATAAACAAATAACACAAGCATGTAGGGACAAAATTAGAAAGGCCAAGGCACAAAATGAGATTAAACTAGCTAGATGCGTAAAGGGCAACAAGAAAACATTCTACAAATATATTAGAAGCAAGAGGAAGACCAAGTACATTGTAGGCCCATTACTCAATGGGGGGAGGGTCAGGGAGACAATAACAGAAAATGTAGAAATGGCAGAAGTGCTAAATTACTTTTTCATTTCAGTTTTCACCAAAAAGGTTAGTAGCGATCGTACATCTGACATTGTGAACAGCAGTGAAAATGAAGTAGGATCTGAGGCTAAAATAGAGAAAGAGCAAGTTAAAAATTACTTAGACAAGTTAGATGTCTTCAAGTCGTCAAGACCTGATGAATGACATCCTAGAATACTCAAGGAGCTTACTGAGGAGATATCTGAGCCATTAGTGATTATCTTCGAAAACTCATGGAAGACAGGATTCTAGAGGACTGGAAGAGGGTAAATATAGTGCCAAACTAGAAAAAGAGGAATAAGGACAATGCAGGGAATTACTCACCAGTCAGTTTAACTTCTGTACCCAGAAAGATAATGGAGCAATCAATTTGCAAACACCTAGAAGATAATAAGGTGATAAGTAACAGTCAACATGGATTTGTCAAGAACAAATCATGTCAAACCAACCTAATAGCTTTCACTGATAAGGTAACAATCCTTGTGAATAGGGGCAAACAGTAGATGTGGTATATCTTGACTTTAGTAAGTCTTTTGATACTGTCTCACGTGACCTTCTCATAAACAAATTAGGAAAATATAGCCTAGATGGAGCTACTATAAGATGAGTGTTTAACTGGTTGGTAAACCATTTCCAGAGAGTAATTATCAGTGGTTCACAGTCAAGCTGGAAGGGCACATCTAGTGGGTCCCACAGGGATTGGTCCTGGGTCTGGTTCTGTTCAATATCTTCATCAATGATTTAGATAATGGCATAGAGAGTACATTTATAAAGTTTGCCAATGATACCAAGCTGGGAGGGGTTGCAAGTTCTTTGGAGGGTAGGATTAAAATTCTAAATGATCTGGACAAACTAGAGAAATGGTCTGATGTAAATAGGATGAAATTCAGTAAGGACAAATGCAAAGTACTCCACTCAGGAAGGAACAAACAATTGCACACATACAAAATGGGAAATGACTGCCTAGGAAGGAATACTGTGGAAGGGATCTGGTGATTATAGTGGATCACAAACTAAATATGAGCCAACAGTGTAACCCTGTTGCAAAAAAAGTAAACATCATTCTGGGATGTATTAGCAGGAGTGTTGTAAGCAAGACACAAGAATTAATTCTTCCACTCTACTCCATGCTGATAAGGCCTCAGGTGGAGTACTGTGTCCCGTTCTGGGCACCCCATTTCAGACAAATTGGAGAAAGTCCAGAGAAGAGCAAGGAAAATGATTAAAGGTCTAGAAAACATCACCTCTAAGGAAATATTGACAAAATTGGGTTTGTTTAGTCTGGAGAAGAGAAGACTGAGGGGGGACATATCAGTTTTCAAGTACATAAAAGGTTGCTACAAGGAGGAGGGTGAAAAATTGGTCTTGTTAACCTCTGAGGATCGGACAAGAAGCAATGGATGATTGGAAGAAGATAGGTGCCAACCTGCTTAGAGTGAGGCAGCAGTACTACATGCTCAGAGGCAGAAACTTAGGCACCCTAAAGGATTTCAACAGTGGAAATTTAGGCACTGAGGGACTTTAGGTGCCCTCAAGATGAGGCAGCAGCTTAGCAGGGGTTTGGAGCATCTCAGTGAGGCCTGAGTTTTGGACTCAGGTGCTTAACTTTATGTGGATCTGGATTGTTACCCTTTTGACCTGAGCAGTTAGCCAAATTTAGGGTGTTGAAGGTTGTGCCAGTTAGGAGGACAAGCTGAGATAGGTATTTTCTTGATGCAATCTTGTTTATTTACAAGGAATGTACAAAGTCCTGTTTCCCCAAACATAGGTGGAACCAAACAATAGGAGAAAGCTTTTTTTGCTTACAGCCTCAAGCCTCCTTAGCCACCTTGTTCAGACCCAGAAGCCCCTCCTTAAGGCTTCTGCCAGGTCTACACACTGTGCTTTTCTAGCTGCTCTCTGTTTGTCTCTCTCTCCTGCTTCTTTTATGCACCCACCCAAAACAATGCCCAGCCAAAGCCCTCCACATGGTTCAAATTCCTGTCTCACATATGCCTTTGCTTTAGAAGGGGCTGCTAAGCTCTCTTACAGCTATCTTAAATGAAGAGCAGTGCCATGCCCACCAGCCTCAAAGACACTTCACCAAACCCATAAGATTACAGTTGCTCTGAGGTGCTTCTCTTTCTGAAAGACTGAACGTTCTTTTTTAGGTAAGCAAAATACAAAATTCCCGGATTGCCAACTGTAGTGAAATTTCCTGGTAAAGGTTCTTAGCATTTCTCTCTGTTTTCAGTGGTAACTGATGGTTTTAAGCAGTTTTGTAATGGTCTTATGCAGCATAGAGAAGAGAATAATTGATTGTATCTTTATTGGAAAAAAACTTTGTCCTATAAAAGGTTTTCTTCTTCCTTAGTTTTTTACACAGAGCCTGACAAAGTCTAGTGTTGTTCTTCTTCTTGCCACTTAAGTATTCATCCTCACAGACTATGATATCACAACTCATTAATCAGGCAGCAGGCTGGCTTGAATGAGATCAGAATGTGGGCTAATGCCAGTGCTCCTGTTGTCTGATTCATCAGGTGATTTTATCAGTGTGGTCACAAAAAATGTATAAATAGGAACAGCATTCAATATTTCATCCTAAATTTAAATGTTTCACTGCGACATGGAGTCAGATCCTGAGAAGTGCTGAGAATTCACAAGTATGTCCAGTGAAGTCAGTTGGGCCCAAAGGTGGCAATTGTGTAAAAGTTATATATCTGCAATGGTTATGTTTAAAGGCATAATACAGGAGGATGTGCAAGTGTGGGGAAGAATAGGGTGCAACAAGCCTTCTCCCCACTTTGCACCATGCAGAGGCCAACACATTAGTAGTTTCTATGCTTCCTGCTGCTAGTGCCCCAGAGGGGGCAGATTGGTTTCAACCTGTTCTCCACACCGGCTGTCTGGCTGCAGGGCAGAAAGCCAAATGTTTCTTAGAATCAGGGACAGCAAGTGTTCCTCGCATGAATGAATAAATAAACCAACAGCTCAGGGTTTTGCACCTAATAAGGGACACATTATTGGCTCCAGAGAATTAGATATGACTGTCTATGGGCTTTTTAACATGGCATTAAAAAACTATTGGCACCTTTAAAAATAAATCATTGTGACAGGAAAGCATCAGCTGTTTGAAAGAACATTTACTCACTTAGTCCACATCTTTCTTTCACCAAGAATCATAGAAACCAGAGAAGGAAAAGATCTATTAGATTATCTAGTCCCTGCCCCTTCCAGTAAAGGATTGTTCACTCGAGTATATTCTTAATTCCAGTTTGAATGGCTTGGGTGAATGGTATTCCGTCACTTCCCCAGGGAGATAACTTCACTGTAATAGACCTTCATGCTATGAAGGTCCCCCATCCCCCCTCAGATATTCATTTTAAGTTTACCTTTGCTCAAGGTCAGATCTGAAGTGGTCCAGTAAGGGATAATAGTTAAGGGCTGAATAATGTCCCAGCTAGTAAGGTAATGCAAGGAGGTTAAGGGCATGCAAGACAATCCTGCATAACCATTGGTAACAGTGCAGCAAGGGAAGCGGGCTGTGCCATGCCAGTGCCTCAGGAAACAAATGTTGCAATTTATAGACCTGGTACAATTTAGTCCCTCCCTGGAGCAGTGGAAAGAAGGAGAGTGTGACTCCTGCAGTCAGTCTAATTTAGGGTGACTGGACATCCAGATATTAGGGCTTTGTCTTATATAGGCAACTATTTCCCTCACCCCCTCCTATTTTTCACACTTACTGTCTGGTCACCCTAGTCTCATTCCTGGGCTGCTCCAGGGGCAGTGCGTCTATGCACTGGCCTTACACTGGACAGATTGCAGTGTCGCAATCAAGAACAAAGGTAGGGCGGAAAGAATAGTGAAAAAATGGATCATAAGTAATCATGTGAATTAGAAAGCAAACTTCCATTTGATTAGGGTGACCATATTGTCCTATGCTGAATATGGGGTGAGCTAGGGAGACCTATGCCTGCATGCAGGGCCACCCCTGAAAACTGGACTCTGGGTACTTGGCAGCAATGTTCCTAAGTTTGTTCCGGTCCCTGTTCATGGTGGCTCTAGTTTAGGACTAGATTAGTCCCTTAGGTCCCGGACCCTAGCTAAAGCAGTTACTATGTGGCAAGAAATACTTCCTGTTGCTAGATCAGGAGTTCCTACCAGTTTTAATCTACAGTTCGATTTTATAGAATAAAAATGTGGATTTAGAATTCGTTTTTTATTTAGTCTGTGCAGGCTCCCTGAGTCTCTCTATGAGGAGAGGTACCTCAGAAGCAGAAGATGTATAATTTGGGTAATAAAAAAATTCTACATGACCAGCTTGGGATAGCAGGGGCCTTGACCAAGACCATTGGACCCCTCCTACAGTTGCTGAGGGAAGCGAGCAGGATCTAAACTTGAGAATCACCTACATTATGGAATTTGTGAGTGTACCAACCCTTAAGTAGGTAGTTGGGTCCATTGTTTGCAAGATACCAATCCACTGACTGTATCCTAAAGCTGACTGTGTTGGATAACTTGCTCTCTTCTATTTCTGAATAAACCACACTCACCAGGACCCCAACTGTCACATTCTAGGGTGCAGTTCAGACCAGTGAGAAGTTGTGTCATTGCTTGTATTATAGCCTTGAGTGCCCCAAAATGCTTCTGCTACTTTGTGGATCCCCTGCCTGGGACACACACACCCAGCCAGTAAATATTCCATGTTCTGTACTGCGCAGCTCTGATTCAACCATTTTGAATCTAACAGTCTGCCAACAGTTATTACAGACACACTCTTGTCTTTACCAGACTTGGTTAATGTTAGCTGGTGACCCCAACACACTCCCAGTCCCAAAACCCATGAGCTCTGCAATGTCTAGCCACCTTCTGCAACATTCAGAGGAATAATAAGGTCCATTTGCTCTTTTAAAGAGACAAAAGCCAACAGCTTGCTACATTAACTGAAGTTAACTAACACTTTAGTTCAAACACAGCACTATTGGTTTAGACTGAAAGTAAAACAAGCTTATTAAGAAAAGAAGTTAGGATTTTAAGTGAGTTGAAGTGTAAGAGATAACATTAGAAATGTTTACAAATAAATAAAAGTGAAAACATGCATCTAAAAGTCTAAAACTTAATATAGCAAGGCACAGGCTTTGTTCAAGATGGCTTTTTTCACCTGCAGACTTCCAGCAAGATGGCTGACCCGTCACCTTCAGTCAGGATCTCCTCCAGAAGCCCAAAGTGCTGGTTCCTTTGTCATCTTAGGTGAAAGAGATAACTTGGGGTTTTATGCCCATTTCTTTTACAGTCTAGTGAACCTTTGAACTGGATTCTTCTGAAGGTTACCCCTCTGAGTAAAGTTTATTCAAGCTATAAGGAAGGCAACATGAAGCCTGGTGGTGAAGGAAGCTCCATGTTGTTGTTTTTTTCCACTGCTGGTGTTTGCTAAAATGCAAATTGTTCTGTTTGCTGAAATCTTCTCCCCTTGTTAGTTCGACGTCCCTGTTTACTGCTTATATGTAAATTGAGGTAAACCCACATTTCTTTATTTAGATAGATCTCTTGTAACACCTTTTCCTAGGAAAGACTGTTTGGTCTTGAACATATGCTAGTAACATCATCCGGGGGGATTTGTAACTTTATATATAATGTTGTTACATACATTTCATCATGATATTATTGATCAGCAAGTTATTAATTTTCAGATTATATCTGACAAGGCATATTTTGTACCATGATTATTACAGTAGTCTAGAGGGTGTGAATACAGGAGTGTTAAGGATCACACCAATATAGTACACATACCAACAGGACATTAAAGTCTTACTGACCTCTGGCATAAGTCATGGGATTGGGCACCAGCGACCCTAACACTATGTGTTTGCATTGTTAGTTAATGTTTACCATTTATTTAATACAATTACCTGGCTTGCTATATGGTATGTCTTTGTGTTATTCCTTGGGAATCTACATATATCAGCTGTCTGGGTCAGACTTAGATGGTTGTTAGCACCAAAGCAGCATCTCTAGTATTTTTGCCAGGAAGGAGTTTAGGAGGTGAAGGCACTGCCAAGTCGTGTATCAGAACAAGACAAAAAAAAACCCATTCAGCTGAGGCTGGTGGCAGGACCTAAAAGAACCCAGGCCTGTCTGTCAAACCCATAAGAAGAGTGGTGCCAGAGGAGGTGACCAGGTCGGATGAGGCATCACATATATAAGTAATTGAATCAGGGAACAAAAGCAATAACACATGGCTTACTGTGCATAAATAACCAACACAGCAACAATTGTGGATATTGACAGTGGATTATTGTTGAATGATCTGGGGATCTAGAACTGTGGCAGAGGCCTCCACCTCCCATATCAATTACTTTAACTCCCTCCTCCTTTCTTGCCTCCCTCACACTCCCATCTCCCCTTTCCAGCCCTTGCCAAAAACTTCAGTTGCTAAGATGACTTTCCTTACCCACCTTTCTGACCCCTAATTGAATCCTCCCACTATCTCCCCCTTCTCCACAACATTAAGTTCAAGCTTCTTGGCCTTGTTTTCAAAGCCCTGTATAACTGTATCCCTCCCTACTTATTTGTCCTTGTTGACACTTTCTCTCTTCTCCAGGTGTGCCAGCCTTGATGACATTAGTCCATTTCTCCAACAGCTATCTGTGTTTTTCCCATGCTTCTCCTTATGTATAGAATGCTGGCCTGCAAGTCCAGCACCCTTTCTGCCTTAAAATCTTTCCTAAAGACCCATTTCTACCTTGACATCTGCTGGAAACTTGCTAACTAAAAACAGGTAAGTGGAGGGAGTATGGGGGGAAATGGCACACATGACAAAATAATAATAAAAAAATCTAAAACTAAAATTAAAAATGAAACCACCAAGGTGTTGGCCAACCCATCACCTTGACCACTTTGCTTGTACATTGTACCCTTTTACTCCATCCTTTGTCTTTTCAGATTCTAAACTCTTTAGGCTAGGGATTGTCTATTTTAAAATATCTGTACAGCGCCTAGCATAGACTATACTATAGGGATTGTAGCTCATTCTCTTCTCTTTCCCAGTTCAGCATTATCTCTAAATGTTTGGACACTGCAAGTACTCAGAGGTCCAAGTCTACGCTCACTGAGGTAAATGGAAGTAGTCTGAGTTTACATTGCTTTGAATTAGAGTTGAATTTGGCCCAAATTTTAGTAAAATGTTCTTTCTAAAACATCACAATGAAGTCAGTGCTCTCATTATTTCCTGCTGGGTCTTTATTTGCATGTTAATGGCAGATTATTGCTGTCTTTTCCAGTGTACTTCCCAGGAGACTGTGTGTTTTTATTGATTAGTTCCTCTTCATTTAATATTTAAATGGATATTTTCAAATTGGTGCAAAATTAGAATAGTGTGTTTGCTCAAGGCACTTAACTGTGATATTAGCAGAATCTTACAAGTCTGCTGATTATGCATGCTTTGTACACAAGAGTTTGAGGACTGCAATGCAGACCTACAATTAGGTTTAAGTCATAAAAGTAAAAAAAAATACTGAGGCAAAAGTTTGATTTCAGCCCTTTTATCTTATGTAAATGCCAATGGAGGTAACATTAAAAATATTTATATAAACTGATGCAGGAAGAAAATAAAATAAAAAATTCCTTATCTTCCACACAAGTGATTAAAAAAAAATCAGAGGAAGGTCATATGATGGTCAAATTCAGTTTTTCCAATTTTTCTCAATTTTTTCTCTCTTATGTTGGAAATGAAGACATTTTCTTCTGTGCTTTGGTGGGTTGGGGTGGAAGTTGCTTAAGAAAATGACCTTTTATTAGGCAAGCATATGCTTACTGTGTGAATAACACACGGAGCTTTTGAAACAGTACATACACTTTGATGAATGGGCTGCAGCTACACCACTTGGGCTGTGATCTCATCAGCGCACACAAAGCTAATCAGGCTTGATGTGTATCAAAATGCAAAGTGTTCAAGGAAAGTCTAGGTTGTCACAAGAGTGGATTTTGGTAATTCAGCAGGTGGCACTTTATCTATCTTGTGTGTGTTTCTGTATTTATCTAATCTATTTTTCTATATATTGCCTTTCATTGTTCTATCTGTGTTTTCTTCCCTTACTGACCCAAAGACCCAGTATGGAGTTGCTGTGTTGCTGGATGTGCTATGTATTGAATGTCTGGTGAAATGGAGATCCTTACCGTAAAAGATGCCTTACTTATTTTCACAAGAATTAATGTGATAAGACCAGGTGTCCTGGGTGAACTCAAGTTGGATAATGATACTGGGCTTGCCTAAATTCAGTTCACTTCAATATGGCATTTTCTTCACTTCCTGTTTTAAGTTGAAATAAACATTATTTACTATTATACAGTTTCTGCATTCCATCCCAGAGGTGGCTGTCCTTCAATGTTGCTGAGTGAAGTGAATATTTTATAAGTGATACAGAGTTTGTAAAGTGCCCTGGAATCTTTTGGGAGAAAAGGCACTATTTATAAATGATCTTCTGTCATGTGATTTTAAAAAACAGCAGTGTTAGATGTCCAAATCTAGGTTGGCAATCCAGTTGATTGTTTAAGGTGACATGGAGTGGATGGCAGAAATACCACTGGGATATGATTGATTGGAACATTGATCAAGTGTGGGCCCGGCACCACGGCACCATTGTAAACCCGGTACGGGCTGGCTGATCCTGAGAGTGATTGGGCCCTGTATGGAAGGAAGGTGATGGAACTACATTCATGCTTTTTGAGGTGCAGAACCTCTTTGAGGTAGATGGGAGGGAAGCATTTCCTGAGGGCAAGGACACCACTGGATGTGTCTCTTGTTCTGGAGGAGGTGCAAGGTGCAGTGAAGCTCCTTGCAGGCTCTCCTTGTGCATTTGTGATGGACACCATCTTGGCTGACACATCTGGGATTGAACTGTGGACCTACAGAATTAAAAGCATGAGTTGTTACAGCTTGAGTTAAAGAATCAAGGCTCTGTAGTTAAGGACTGTAACAATACATATCATCTGTGGATTGGCACAGAGGGGGACCTGTAATACACACCCACCCACAATACCAGTAATGTACACATTTACAAAGGAGTCAAGCACAATCTGTCCCATGTTCTGTACAATCAGTTTAAGTTTTGTAACGAACAACAAGGTCCAACTTATCATAAGAAAAGCCAAGAAAATTAGTGCACATGCTGAAATCCTGCTCTAGTCTGGCATTGCAGCACAAAACCACACATTGCTTAGAGAGGCTGAAAATAACGAGGGATGGGTTAAAAATGGAGTTTTAGCCTTAACGCTGCATTTCCTGACTGTTGTTAGCTTAAGGCAGGCCCTTAATGTTATTTTAATGTAGTTTTGGTGTGTAAATTGCATCAAAGTAGGTTATATATTGATCAATTAAACCACAAAGCTCTAGAGGTAAGTGTCTACTGAGAAATGTCAGAACTCCAGTTCATATGTGTATTGATAGGCACAAGATGTCACTATTGTGCTTACTGCAGAGAAAACATTTGTGTTGAAATTTTAATGCCCATTATGTATAGCCTTTCTAGACCATGGTAAACTAATCAAAGAGCCCGCTCCAGGACATAAATCACTGCACATTATAGCAAACCTTAGATGAGATAAATCAAGGTTTTCAATCAATCCACTCTTCAATCATTCTTTCCAGCTGCGCAGAAAATATGGTCCACATTGTTCTTAGACTTTGGTAGTAAGAAAATGTTTAACATCAGCGTAAGAGATTAACAATGACAAGTTATATTGTAGAGAATGTAAAAGGGTGTTTAGACTGAAATATTAATACGTGGACTGATATAAAACTCAATAATAGATGCTATAAATCTCTGATAAAATCTACTGGATTCTGCATTACAAAAGTTAATAATGTAGGCCAACATATTCAAAAAGTAGTCTGCAGTTTCAAAATATGACAATTAATGTAGAAAGATGGGAGACTCTGTGATTGCACAATATATTATATTCTGAAAAATTTCACAGAAAACGTGTTGTGGACATGGTAATATATGGAGTAAGTAATTATTTTTCTTTTACTTTCATAGACTGTCTCTCTGCTTTTGAGGAGTTATGCTTCTTTTTCTCTAAATATCTCCATCGAAAAATAAAGCTGGATGATTATTTGCAATGAACAATTTATGAGCTGAATTTATCCTGTTTCTGTTTGTGAATTATCCATGGATAGAATTTGACCATAAATTTGGTCATTTGAAATTATTTATTGAAATACATTCCAGTCTATGGACTTCTCTTGCACTAGAAGTAAAATTCTGATATTTGGTATTTGTGTGACTGCTCACCTGAGTCACATGCTATTGTATTTCTGTTCCCAGACTGGATGACTCAGAATATCACAAAAAGCTTTTCAGATGGCTGGGTCGATACTTCAGGCACAAATACCTATTTGCATGAATAGCCATGACTTTTCTCTTTCTGTGAACACTTCTGCAAACAAAAATTTACTGGTATGACTGTTCAAGGGAAGAGAATAAAAGAGGGTTGTGAATACCATTGAAATGAATTATGGAATGATGTGGAGGAAATTTAGGCTACATCTACACAGAGGCGGTTTAAAATTTATTGGGGCCCTGGGCACAAAGAACATTTGGGCCCCCCATACCACCTCCCACCACGGGGCTCCTCCCCTTCCCCAGGCCCTGCCCCATGGCCTGGCCAGAACCCTGGCTGTGGTAAGAGCTGCACAGGGAGCTTGGGCTGCTGGGTGGAGCCCTGGACCCTCTATGTGCCCTGGGCAGCGTGCCCTGGGGGGCAGGGACACGGGCCAGGGGCTGCTTTTGGGCTCCCTGGCCCCCTGCCCAGGGCAGGTGGAGGGTACAGGGCTTTGTCCATGCTCCCTGGGTGGCTCTTATTACAGCCTAGGGGGTGACCATATGTCCCATTTTGGCTGAGACAGTCCCCTTTTTAAGCCCTGCCCTGGATGTCCCAACTTTTTTGGCAAAACTTGGCATTTGTCCTATTTGCTCTTGCCAAACAATCACCAGTTGGCAAGAGCAAACAGGACAAATGCCCACTTTTGCCTGGGGTGAACAGCATGGCTCTGGCTAGCCCTGTGTGGGGGAGAAGTAGGGTTCGGGGAATGGCTCGGATTGAGTCCGAGCATGGGGGGACAGAGGGGGAGAGAGGGGCTCCAGTGAGTGGCTCTACACATATGGGGGGAAGGGAGGAAAGAAGGACTCTGGCAAGCAGCTCTGTGCAGGGAGGGGAGAGAGAGGGGCTCTGGCGAGCAGCTGGGCCAACTCTGTGCGGGGTGGTGGGGGGATGTGCGCTCACCACCACAGCTGGGCTCTGGCTTCTGGCCTGGCCAGGAGGTGGGGCCTCAATGGGAAGAGGAGGAGCAGGGCAGAAGGGCCTTTGGTGCAGGGAGCAGAGGAGTAGGGGGTGGGACCAGAGTTCTGGCAATCCTGCCAGGGGCCCCCAAGTTGGCCAGGGCCCCTGGGCATGGGCCCCATTGGCCCATGCGGTAATCCGCCACTGCATCTACACTACAGCACTTACAGTGCAGCTGCGCCACTGTAGCGCTTGTGGTGGAGACACTCTAAGTGGAAGGGAGGGGAGAGAACTCTGTCTCCCGGGGAAGTGGTAACTATGTTGGTGGGAGAAGCTCTGTCTACACCAGCACTTAGGTTGGTATAATTTACATCGCTCAGGGAGGTGGATTATTCCCACCCCATTGCGACGTAAATTATACCCAAGTAACCTGTAGTGTAGATAAGGTCTTAGTGAGGAGATCTTGCAGAGGTTTCCTCTGTGAAACCCTCTCCCTACCTGCAGGTTTTTCTGCAAATTGCATGCTCTAGGCTTTATATATTATGGACCAGAAACTCAGCAGGTGTACATCAGTGGAGCTCCATACATTTTTAGATTTCAACTGCCTCAATTCTTGTCATCAGCAGAGGATATGAACCTGTAAGATTATATTGAACAACCCATTGGGCAAATTTTACACTGTTGCACCAAAGTAAATCTAAAATAACTCTTTCAGTGGCATTACTCTGGAGTTGCACCAACATAACTAATAGTAGAATCTGGCCCTCTAGATTTGCAATACTCTTGCAACAAGTGCATTCATTTACATGAGTGCAAACTGGATGTAACCTGCTATCAGATCAGAATGGTAGTGTTTTATGATAATTTTTGATGGATGTAAATGACTAGGATAGGTCCAAGGAAAGAATGAATCAGGACCATAGACTTTATCTGTGAAAGAATCTTATCTAAAAGATAAGCAAACCATAAAAGGTCAAATCCTGCAGCTTTTATTCTGTCCTTATTCAGGCAAAGCTCCCACTGAAGTTGATTGAATTATCATAATCAACCTTTCTCTTACTTTTTAAGATGACTCTAATAAAATACATTTCATAATAGTATATAATTTATGGAGATAAGGGATTGTATTTTTATTTTCTAGAAAGTTTTGCATGCACATGCAAACTGTTGGAAGTAAATACTGTATGTATTGCCATGAACATTATTTTAAAATCATATAAATTATGAGTTCTCTTTTGGTCTTTAAGATTTAGGTTATTTTCAGAGTAAAACCATTTGAGAAGTTACTTAAGTACTTCTCAGCTTATGGAAAGAAAGGATCCTGTTTTTTTCCCTAAGGACATTTTATAGTGCACAATGCATAACTACACTAAATCATTATAAATTGGAAGTTTTCTGCAATATCAGCAGTGGAGGGATTGGGAGTTAATCGTTATGGGATGGACATTTTTCACTGGTGCTTGGAAAAAGAAGAGGGTATTGCTCTTTATTAATTTAGTGCAGGGATTGCCAACCAAGGGCCACGTTAGTAAACTGGCAGGAGCTTGAGGAGCTAATTTGCATGAAATCCAGCAGGTTACAGCGGCTGCCATCTTAACTGTGAAGGTGCAGCCTATTGAGGCTACAGATCCCAGAATGCAATGCACCTTTATCTAAGAGACTTTACTCTGGGAGCAAGATGGAGCATTGCATGCTGGGACTTGTAGTCTCTGCTGGCCAAGCCTCCATATTAAAAATAAGAGTGGCTGTATTTTTGAGCTCCCTGGGTTGAAATTGGCCCACAAGACACCAGGCCACCTCTGGCTTAGTGAAAGATTCTGGGCTTGGTAGAAAGAAGTCACTGGAAGAAAATTCCTATACATTTTTAGATTTCAACTGCCTCAATTCTTCTACATGCTTTAGTAGTGGATCTGAAACCAGTGCTATAAGTGCGACCAAGAAACCCCCCCCAGTACACTGGGCAAATGAGGGTAAAAACATTTAGAAGTTTTGGCACAATGTACAATGTATTTTGGACAGATTAGAAAATACTCAGCTAATTAGGGGAATTCCAGTAGTGCGCAGGAAACATTTTTTAATAACCCACAATTATGTTGGGTCTCGTGTAAAGCTATTTGTTTGGCTGCCAAAATGTTTTTATGGTGTTATGCCAGCTGTAATGTTATCAGTGCACAAGCTGAAAAACTTTGATGCTTGATGAGTTCACATGATGGGAACACAAAGACAAAAGACCTTGAAAACCTCAACATGAATGATTAAGGTAAATAGACACACTGTTCTGGAATCTAATTGAAACATAAGTAACTTTTGGGCACTATATAGTTACCTAACAATTCACATTCTAGAAATCAGTCAAATATCCTTAAAGATATAGTGCTTTCAGGAGCTGCCTATAGAGGTAACTGACGGAGAACCTGGGTTTTGCCATCCATTTAATTTTAATGCATGGTAGGAGTCAACTTTTAATACACACACTGTATGCACTAAAAGTTGACTTCTACCATGCCTTAAAATGAAATAGAAGGCAACTTCCAGGTTCTCCATCAGTTACCTTTACAAGCAACTCCTAAATATATGTGCGTGTGCATGCATACACCGACTTTTTAGAATTGTGAGGATCACATGGGTAACCAATTCAGTCAACTTAAAAATATTAGTGGTACTTTAGGCCTTTTTGGGGTCCTTGAATAATTTCCTTCTTTTCTGCCCGCCTGTGGTTTCATACATCATTTGTGGTGGGGGCAGCAGCAGTGCAATGGGTAGCAGAAACACCTGAAGACCCTCAAGAAGATCAGTAGAGGATGTGTGAAGGAAGAAGAGTGTATGTATGTCATTTTGGTCTCTGGTAGCTTGAGGCGAGGGAGGTAAGTGCCTTCATTTCTCATAGTGGATGAAAGCATATTTCTTTATGAAATCACCGTAAGCTTGACACAAACCAGCCAGGCTGTCTTCAAACCCCTGCTACAGATGTCCTTGAAATGGGAGTAATACTTTCATTTTGGCTTCAGGGGGCACTACTCCCCATTCTCATCCTGCTGCTTCTTTGGCTTGGAGTATGCTGTGAAGTTCCAACTTCATCTCAGCCAGGGGAAATACTGATTTCCTTTCAAAATATAGGAGAATTAGGAAACCTATATGTTAAATTTCACAGTCAAATCTGTATTTTGTTTATACAGTCTATAATAAATTACATTTTTGAGAGACTGGGGTAAATCACAGATAGGGTTACAATAGTGACTGATAAACCTTAAGAGAGTTGTCCAAGTACCAAAACTTCTAAGTTAATATCTGAACTCAAATAATTTAAAATCCCTTCCAACCCCACAACCTTCCAGTTCTTCAGTTTGCTCCTCTGACAAGTGTATAGCTCCTGTCACCCTCCTTTTCCAGGAACCCCCTGAACAAGCTCTTAGTGGCTCTCCGCACTCAAAGCCCCTTTGCGTTCACTGATAAGGTAGAGAGCCAGCCAGTTGCAGCAGCTTCTTTTTTCTGAGCTTTTCAAGGTACAATTCCATTCCTTCTCTGGCTGCCAGCTTCAGAGTGCATTGTCTATGGGATTATTTAGATATGTGAAATCCAAATGTTTGGCCCAGAAGACTAGTACTAAGATCGATGGTATCCAGTGATAGGTACCTGGTCCAAAATTTTCAAACCTAAATGCCGAAAGTTAGCTACCTCAGTTAATATTTAGGCGCTTAATGAAAAGTGGGGTGATCTTCAAAGGCACCCACAGTTCCTATTGACTTTATTGGGAGCTGCAAGTTCTCAAGATGTTTGAAAACCAGGCCACTTTTATCCAGGTGTCCTAGCATGGATTGAGGTGGCAAGTTTGAACAGTTTGGCACTGACACCAGCATTATTTGTACTGATTGGCATCCTTTTCTATGGTCTCAACAGAGAGGCCAGCATTTTATTGGAAATTCAACAACCTTCACACCACTAGAGATGGTCTTTCCTGAAGTACGGGGCAGGTAGTACTGCGACTGCCGATACAGAACAAGTTTGTTAGGTTGAAGACTTCGTTCTCCAAGCCGTCATTTTGGCTCTTTTCACTAGCATTAAGCTTACTGAAAAATCCAGGACATTGGAAAAAGTGGTGGATGTATGGGCCTTTTCATCTGGGACTATTTAAGAATAATTGAGATTTTGATAGGATGGCAAAATTTTGACAGCTGGCTACAGGATTGAAAAATGAGGAAGTCTAAGAAATAGGAGGAGTGGGGCAATGCACAGTGTTATTACTGGATACACAAAGATTTTGATTTCAGATACTGAAAAGGTCATGTGCGGAATAAAAAAGACATTGAGTGTTATACCTATAGTGGAGAATAAAGTAAAAACTAAGCTGTGTTTAAGCCTGGGCTTGGGAGAACTGGTTTATATGCATTTTGGAATAATTTGGGAAAAAACTGCCAGGTGTGATTGTGATGACTATCACCATGACAGCTACTGAACCTTCCAGGAACAGTATATCAGGCTGCATACACCTGGTGCTCTGATAAACGTGACAGGCATTACACACTCAGTTTTCCAATGGAACAGTGATTGCACAGCAGTATCCTGGAGGACTAGCTGTGAAGAGGTTAAGGGGAGTAGCTGATAATAGATGGATGCACATGATCTACGTAGGTAAAAATTTTGAAAGATGACATTGAGGTTACTGGTTTCAGAGTGGTAGCCATGTGTGTGTATATATATATCTTCCTACTTTATTTTCCACTACATGCATCTGATGAAGTGGGTTTTAGCCCACGAAAGCTTATGCCCAAATAAATGTGTTAGTCTCTAAGGTGCCACAAGTACTCCTCGTTCTTTTTATTGAGGTTACTGTCAGTGCTCCATATTTCTGGGATTCTTTTTTCTGGACCAAGTCCCTCCTAACCCCCACCTACGCTGCCTGAGATAACCCAGGTAAATACAGGGGGAGATCCACAGTGACATTATGTCCGCTCTGGACTGCTGGAGTAATGCAAAGCAGATTTTAATTTGGAATAAATGCAGATTCCTCCAGTATGAGGGAAGACCTGCCTGGAGAAGAGCCTCCTGTAGCAGTTCTTCTTTTCCGTGGCCCCTCCAGGCCCTGTCAGAGCAGGTATACCCTGGCAAAAGAGGGTGTGGCCAGAAAGCGGATGTGCTCTGGTATCTCCCAGCTTCTGAACTGATTAATTGGGCCCGGTGGCAGTTGGCATAGTGTAGAGTGGCCCCAAAGTGGCTTTACATTATGTCATGGATTAAGGTTGGCACTGACCAGCCCTAGATTCAGGGAGCTACAAGGGTGACTTTACAGCTGCCTGTATACCCCTTTTAGCTGAACTTAGTGCTGCTTTGGTGCCACTGAGGCCCTGTCCAAGGATTATTCATGTAATCATCTGGGGATGGTTTTAAGTAGATATTGTTGGCCTATCATAGGCTGTGATAATGTCTGAAAAGGGAAATCTGGTTGCAATCCATTCTTCCAATTCTTCAATTCCCTTCCATTTCACTTTTTCTAACCCAGTTATTGCAGTCAACCTTATAGATTACTGTGTTTTCTTTCTCCATTTCCTCGGCCTAAGAAACTTCATGTTTCATGGAATAAGCTGTAGTGTAAAGTTAATGAGTGTAAATATATATATCCTGCAGTTTTGAAATAGGGTGATCCATAAGTGGAAGTCCATCTTCTAAGAGCAGTATTGTGATTGAAGCACAGAACCAGGAGTCAGGACACCTGAGTTCTATTCCTGCCTCTACTATATACTTCCTGTGTGACCTTAGGTAAGTCACTTGATCTCTCTGTGACTCAGTTGCCCCATCTGTATTAAGGTTGATCTGTATGATTACATACCTGACAAAATGTAGTGAGACTCATTTAATTGGTGTCAGATCCTCAGATGGAGTGAGCTGTAGGAGAGAAAGGTATTATTTCTGTTTTATTGTGTCTTTGAGCACATAGTATTTGAAAAAGTCACCACTACTACTACTTTTGCTTTTCGTATAAAGGTAATCTCTGGCACTGAGATGGAACGGATTCCTAGGTAAATACAGCATCATACCATGATAGAATGTTTTTTAAATTATAGCATATCTGGTGTTTTAACACTCAGGGCCATAGCTCTTCACCCACACAACTGAGGTCAGAATTGGGCCCATACTTTAAATATTGAGCAGCAGCGGTCCCATTTACATAACATTATCTTCAAAAGATCTGTGCAAGAGCAGGAATGCAAAACACAATGTGACCTACACCACAATGTTCAGAAAACAAAAACTTCCTATTTGTCCTTGATTTTTAAATATTTTAAGTGACTTTGATACTGATTGAAGGTGATGGATGAACAACCCTGAGGCCCTAATTCTCTATTGCTTGGCCCGTTCTGTACCCCTGCCTGTGAAAAATGGGTAGCATTTTATACCCACTTGCCATACACTTTACACAGGTGTAACTGTCTATGCAAGGAGCAAGAAGAGAGAGCCAGACCTTGAAGCTCTCTAGTCTATGGACAACTGCAGTGCTTTAGAGTCAATTGCAGTTTGTCTCAATTCTTCTCCGCTGTGGCGAGAAAGTAATTCACACTATATATTGCTCAGTGCTTGGCTTCTACAGTAACTCTAGCAAAGGGGCAACAATTAATGCTACTTTAGGGATTTTTGTTTTGTTTTGTTTTTAAATGGGCACCTATCCACTAGGAACCAGACTGGGACCATCAAACGGCCATCAAATGATAATGACTTTTGCTTCTTACCAGTCTGGGCTGGATTTGACTTGGGATCTTAGTGTAAATGTGAATCAGGCCTTTTGTACTCCCATTATTCTGTCACTGAGACAACCAGTCCTTTTGGGCCTTAATTATCTCTATGATTCCAGGATTGTTGCGTGGTGTGTCACTCGGAAGCCTAGAATGTCTGAGTCAGCATAAAGTGATGGCAACAGCTACAAGCATGGCTGAGAGCTATTTTGTTTAGAATATCTCCAGATTCAGTAGCACTAGGCCGTATGAGAACCTGATGGAATGTTGGAGTGCAAAGGTTCTGTGGCAGATGGAAAGTGACAGTTGATCAGAGAAGGTGGCAGTTACAGCTACGTGGGGTAACAAAGAAGTGGTTGTGCCTCCAGCCAGGGAGTAGCACTCTGCACAAACTCTAGGTAACATGTACAAATAGCAACACTGCTCACGATAACACCATGCATGGAAACAAGAGCCCCCACTTTTGGCTTTTTTATATGAATAACACATAGGTGGTAGCACAGGCTTTCAGCTACTAGTTGAAATATAATCAGTCTGATCTTTCTGTTTGGTGCTTTTCACCACTGCAGTACTGTAGCTGAGGGTTTTCCCCCCACAGATTCATTGTAGAAATTGTTGAAGATGCTTGACTTCATTCACCACTTGCTGAAAGGAATGCTCTTTATCATCACACAGATATGTTCAGTATAAAATGTGTGGACAGTATAGAGGCTTTGGACTCAGTCTTTCAAGCGATGAAGTAAACATTGAAATCCAGGGCTTTTATAGCTCTGTAATTCATTCCACTTTCTACTGGTGCTTGGTTGTAGTTTTAACCCTCCTGTAGCTCCTGGCTAGGGAGAGGCCACAGAAGGCTACCATGATTCTGCCTCATAGAGTATGGAGGTAGGAGGCGCTTCAGGGGTTCTGCAACCACTGTGGACCCTGAAGCCAAGCTCTGTGATAGACCACTCCAGGATTTGTGGGTTGGCCATAGGAATGGTGAGGGCATGGTGTCAAGGTTTCTGATCTGCATGGATCAGCTGGCCACAAACTCTGCATGTGAGAAAGGTGCAGCCAGTCACTACTCCAGCCTCTGACTTTAATATGTGAGACGTTACCAAGATTACATATTACGGAAACTCTTGAGACTAAGTATTCAAGTTCAAGCACTTAATCTCCTAGGACATCTGGCATGTTTGTAAACTTCCAGTAGCTATTTATTAAAGTGTTTATAATTCTGGCATCCTTCTTACCCGGCAGATGAGAGGGAAATTTCAATCCAAGGGGGTTGCCACTATGTTGCAATAATTGTTTTTTTCTGTGCATCACTGAGGTTCTGTCAATCAAAAAGTTAAATGTCTTCAGTATTCTGTAGGTGCATGTCATGCTTCAGGGAAACACTGGCACGCTGAGTGTTATGACTTGCCCAGTAACTGCAGTAGGGATAGCTTCACCAGGAATCAACAGAGGTTTATCTGTACTGCAGGCCTTTTCTTTTTTGGAACATCGAAACAACTTCTTAAGTTCAGAAACTCTTAACTAACATACTTGGACCAAATTCTGTTCCCTTGCATATGAATGTGCAGGTCCCAGTGAAGTCAACAGGCACTCTGCCTGCATCTGAGATCCGAATCTGGTTTACAGTAAAATTTAAAGAGATATACACTACATTTCAAATTTACTGTTGCCTACTACAGATTTAAAAAAGAATGCCATTCTCAATCATTTCATTTGCTGCTCACAATCAGCAAATTTGTTTCTCATTTTTCATTGCTATATTTTCTGTATATAAGTTTAATAAGAGTATAGAAATTGAAATTAAACAATCTAACCACATGGTTTATTGTGGGTTTTGTAAGGCAATGTCAAGATATTTTACAAGCTTACAAAATTACATTTATTATGCTCCAGTCATCTGGCAGACCATAAACACCCCTTAATATTTCTGTTATAGGACTGACTTTTTTTTTTTTCAAACCTTGATAGGGAATATGAGTTTGTCTGAAGAATGAGTGTATTAACCTGGACATCTTTTCATTTTCCTTTAATTTGGCCTGTTTGGCCTTTAGGAGCTGTTCCGCCGACATCTGTTTTTTCTTTGCTGACACCATTCAGCCAAGTAATCAAGGAAAAATCTGCCACTACCTTTGGCTGTGCTCTCTCTCTCTCCCTCTCTGTCTC
The DNA here is from genome assembly GCF_965152275.1 of Natator depressus. Taxonomy (NCBI): domain Eukaryota; kingdom Metazoa; phylum Chordata; order Testudines; family Cheloniidae; genus Natator; species Natator depressus. The sequence goes on from NC_134235.1 coordinate 245,122,883, forward strand.
TCAAATGTTGTGTGTGTGTGTTTGGAAGTTACAAAGGCGAATAGAAGAAAATCTTCAGGAGCAGAAACCAATAATAAGAAAACAACAAGGATGAAGGATGAAGAATAAACAAGCCCTAAATATATAATATCAGAATAATAAGGGGTAAATAAAGAAAAGGACCAAACAAAAGTGCAGTTCTAAAGACAAGAAATATAAGGATAAAACTCTGCTTCTTCTCACAAAGCCTGAGTAAAAAGGCATTGTATAAGACCAAGCTGAAGTCTGAAGGGTGACATAATCCTTCTCAGCCAGGAGATGTAAGCTATGGAGCCCGTAGACCAGTGTCTTGCTGTAGCTCTTATATGACATTTGTGGCCAGTGAATCCCTGCTCTAACGCTAATCACTAGATTCAGTGAATACTGATCCCTGTCATGTGACAACTATTGTAAACCTCACTCAGGACAGATACTGGAGCCAAGAAATAAGATCCAGTCTTGTAACAGCACTCTCATGTGCCACTTGTTTAATTCACATGCAGTTCGCAGATGACTAGACTGAAAACAAACACAAGTATATGTCAAATATAGACAAACACATATCCCACATCTATGGGGAAACCTATAGTTAATGCTGTAATTTGCATGGTGCTGTTATTTGGAGACTGGCATGAAACACTTGACATGAGCAAGTCCACAAAGTGAGTTTATTTCTTGATGGAGAAAAGGGCCATAATGGCAAGCCTGAAGTTAAGTTCAGAATTTAAGAAGAAACTATATGAGAGTGATTATGCTATTGTCTCTGTTAAGGGGGTCAGTCCTGGGGCCGGTTTTGTTCAATATCTTCATAAATGATCTGGAGGATGGTGTGGATTGCACTCTCAGCAAATTTGCGGATGATACTAAACTGGGAGGAGTGGTAGATACGCTGGAGGGCAGGGATAGGATACAGAGGGACCTAGACAAATTGGAGGATTGGGCCAAAAGAAATCTGATGAGGTTCAATAAGGATAAGTGCAGGGTCCTGCACTTAGGACGGAAGAACCCAATGCACAGCTACAGACTAGGGACCGAATGGCTAAGCAGCAGTTCTGCGGAAAAGGACCTAGGGGTGACAGTGGACGAGAAGCTGGATATGAGTCAGCAGTGTGCCCTTGTTGCCAAGAAGGCCAATGGCATTTTGGGATGTATAAGTAGGGGCATAGCGAGCAGATCGAGGGACGTGATCGTTCCCCTCTATTCGAAATTGGTGAGGCCTCATCTGGAGTACTGTGTCCAGTTTTGGGCCCCACACTACAAGAAGGATGTGGATAAATTGGAAAGAGTCCAGCGAAGGGCAACAAAAATGATTAGGGGACTGGAACACATGACTTATGAGGAGAGGCTGAGGAAACTGGGATTGTTTAGTCTGCAGAAGAGAAGAATGAGGGGGGATTTGATAGCTGCTTTCAACTACCTGAGAGGTGGTTCCAGAGAGGATGGTTCTAGACTATTCTCAGTGGTAGAAGAGGACAGGACAAGGAGTCATGGTCTCAAGTTGCAGTGGGGGAGGTTTAGGTTGGATATTAGGAAAAACTTTTTCACTAGGAGGGTGGTGAAACACTGGAATGCGTTACCTAGGGAGATGGTAGAATCTCCTTCCTTAGAAGTTTTTAAGGTCAGGCTTGACAAAGCCCTGGCTGGGATGATTTAATTGGGGATTGGTCCTGCTTTGAGCAGGGGGTTGGACTAGATGACCTCCTGAGGTCCCTTCCAGCCCTGATATTCTATGATTCTATGAAGTCTCTGAACATGCCCAGTGTGTACTATATGTTTCCAGAAGACTGAGTAGAGTCAGACTGAGCTGAGTGCTTGTGTAGTTAATAAAATGTACTGTTTTCTCTCAGTGTTGCCAACTCCTCCGGATTTTATTGTGAGCTTCATGGTATTTGGCATTTGTTTGTTTGTTTTAAGCCCCAGCTCCTGAAGATGTGATTTTGTGAGAATCTCAAATTTCCTACAAAAAACGGTAAATTTCTTTCCCTTCTGGGAAAATCAGACCCAGCAATGCCCAGGAAAAAAATTTCTATTACAATGAGAGAGTTTGAGGCATATTTTATAACAAAATGGAATGTGACTGTTGACCACCATTTTTGCAGAGTCGCTAGGTCTGTACTTAGAACTCTCAGTAAGAGGCATCAGTTTGGGGGTTTTGATGGAATTCATAGCAACAGATGAAAAATATATGGGATCTTAGAAATGTCATTGTAAACAGTGAGAGTTTGGCTCACACTGTTTATAATGAATTTGAATAATAAGTCCCATGCAAATACAAAAAACATCTGGACAGAAAAGTCCTCCACATAAAAGGGTAAAAAAAAAATGAATAAGGTCTGCATTAGAGAGCTTAACAAAAGCTAGGGCACATAATGAGATACATGAAGCAAAAGGATATAACAAACCTAGGACACAACAGAAATGAAAAGCTGTCATGCCTATTTAACAGAATATAGAAAATATGGGGGAAAAAGGGTTCTCATAAGATGGTGACACAGTAAAGTATAAAACACAAAAAAGGAGAAAGTCCAAAAATTGGGCCAAATCCTGACCCATGCAACTCCACTTTCTTCCCAGGGTGGACTTCTGTGGGGCTGTATGGGATTTAAGTTAAGGCAAGTTTTGGCCTAGTGAGATCTATGTTAATGTTTCAAATACCACAAACACAAGTTCTTGCAAGGGCCGGGAAGCCAATGCCAAGTACTGTTAACTGCTCATCAGGTTTAATATTCTGAGGCTGGAATACCTGCCAGGGGAACATATGAGTGAAGCAGAGGAGAAAATATTTGTTTTTTAGCTATGCAGAAAAGTATCTTCACAGTTTTACAAAGTGAAAGCAAAATCGAAACAAATGGAGGTACAAAAGAACATAGAAAGGTTAGATGAACTAATCAAGTTGATCGAGTCAGTTGTTATTCTTGATAAACAAATTTTGTTTTTTATTTTTCAATATCTCTGTGACCCAATCTGAACTGTGAAAAATGGACATTCTAAGCCTTTGTGACAAACTTTCCATAAATGACACACAACTATTAATACTGTTGTTAACTTAGCTTCTCACATTAATAAAACATGAAAGCTGCAACCCAGCAACTAGCTCTTCTTTATTATTATATTTTCATCAGATCGCTAGACTTAAGGTGGGTTCTGCCATTTCATGATTGCATTAGATTGTGTATGTGAACTACTAATACTAAATATGTACTGCAAAGCCACACAGAACTCCAGTGTAAAAATCTGTAAATCCTTCACTTTATTTTTCAGCACAGATATCTCTACATAGTTCATTATTGTGTAGAACTCTTTTTGCTCTCAATATCAGATTCATAGCAATTTGTTCAGTTGCTTTTCAAAAATGCTGACCAGAATAGAGCCCAGAGACAAAGATTAAGCCCAGATAATAAGAATCAGAACATCCAACAGCATTAGTAAAGTCTCCTGTAGAATTTTCAGTTCCACCCAAGTCTAATCAAGTGTCACAGTTTAGACTAGTTTCCTACCAGGGACTTTGATTTGATAGCTTAAGTGCAGGGGACTGGACTAGATGACCTATTGAGGTCCCTTCCAGTCCTACATTTCTGTGATTCTATTTTATGAAATATAGTTAACATTAATAACTAAAACACACACAAGTAAAACTCCAAAAGCAGCTTAAACATAAACAATTCAACTACTAATGGATTGAACCTTATCACCCAACAGTACCCAGAATGCCATTGGACAAATATACAAATATCGATCCAGACTGGTCTACTACGTGTTTTACACATTCACTTGTGCTGTGCTGTCAATATTTTAACAAGAAGCTCCCATAAGAATGTCCTCTTTATCAAACTCCATGCAGTAACCAGGGCTGTATGTATGAGGGACATAATCTATAGAACAAATACCAAATCAAGGTGTTAGACAATTGTGTCAAGAGAAGTAATCTGCAATTGCAAATATTCAGGGAAGGGACCTATATAGAAATGTAATTTAGAATCAAACTGATGAAGAAAAACAGGAGACAGGTCAGAAAAAAGTATAAACCTAAGGAAAAGTAATCCAGCCCAAGAAGATAAAATAATGTTAAGCTTTTAAACAAATAATAAGCTCAAGTAGAATCACTGATAGTGGGATCTTGATACTTTAGCTTTGTATAGTCTCCATTTCAAACGTGGGTACAGGGCTGGAAGGTTTAAGGAACCTATAAATTCATAGAATGAAACTGTCATTAGCCCAGATTTCAGAGTAGCAGCCGTGTTAGTCACTTCATCGGATGCATTCAGTGGAAAATACAGTGGGGAGATTAGCCCAGATGTGTATCTGCTTCGTTCCTGGCTCAGGCCATGAACGTTTTGGTTGCTGGGAGCTCAGCAGTCTGCACTGTTCATGCTGGACAAGCCTAGGGTGCCCTTGAGCCCAGTGGTAGAGGTTTAAGTAATGCGAGGGTTATTTGTCTATTGTTAATATATGACTTTTTAAAATGCCATCTGCCACTTGCATTCCTCTCCATCCTTTACACATACTAGTTCACTGCTATTAGGGTATTGAGTGGGTTAAATTTGCTTCTCTAAAGTTGCTGTTTTGTAGTTGCCTGGTGGTTGATGATGATACCCAGCTTTATATCTTCTCATTGAACCCATATTCGGCAGTCTTCTTGCTTTCCCAGTGCCTGGCTGAGTTAGGGTCCTAGATATAAACTTGCTAGTTTAGGTTAATCCAGACAACATAGAGATGATGCTGATGGGCAGGGGAAAGCATTTTGAGGAACTTAAGGAGGTTACAACTGCTCCCTTTTCTGAAGAGATATTACTAGTCTTCTCTCAACTTCTTGGGGACCTTACTAGATCCATCACTGCTCCTGGATTGCCAGATGACAGGTGTGGTCTGACATGACTTTTACCATATTCAGCTGGTCTTCACATTTGTAACCTTTCAACTTGCTGCACTTAACCTTGCCTTTGTTACCTCCAGGACTGAGTGTTTGGCTTATGATAGGGCTCCACTGAAGAATTTGGAAGCTTTGGTGAGTGTGGAATTTTGGCTGATTGCCTCTTAAGTGAAGTAGGCCAATAGAAAAATACAACTCCAGTGCTGTGTCCTCTGTACTGGCTCCCAACTAATTTCTGGGTATAATTCAAGGGGCTCATTTTTTTCTATGGGGTCTTGAATGACCCTGGACCTGGCATCTGAGAATGTCCCTTGCATTATGCCCTAATTGTAACAGTTTTGCTCCACCAAAAAGCAATTCATGCCTGTGCCCAGGCTTGATTAACAGGTGGCTGGAAATTATCAGGAGATAAGAGATTCTCTGCTCTGGAACTTACTTCCCCCGACAGTCCCCAAGACTTCCCAGTTTGGTGGGTTTCTAGAAGCAGTTCAAAATGCATTTGTTCACTCTGGCTTTTTCACTGCTTAGGACCGCCGCCAGAGGCTATGTCCTCATCCAATGGGAGAGAGTGCAGGTAGCATGTATTGTATTACTTGCCTGTTTTGTGATAAATGCTGGCGACCCTTGTTTCTTTTTAATCACTGTAACACATGTGGATACCACAGCAATGGGCACACTCTATCTTCAATAAGACTGGGATGTTCAAAGTGGCCTGGTGGGGTTAGGTGCCCAAATCTCATTGACAAATCAATGTGAGTTGGGTGCCTAAATCCCTTAGTCTCCTTAGAAAACCCTAGACTAAATGTATAAATAAAACAAATAAGTCCTTCGTATCCTGCTACCTGGAGAAAAGTCCAGGGTGGACTTGGTCATATGATACTTATTATTCAAAAGATAGAAAAGAGGTCTGAGTATTCAAACCCCTAATCTCCCTTCTTAACAGGCAGGAATGCTTATGTTCAAGCTGTTGCATAATTGCCCATCTCTAGTTGACAAACAATTTTAGCTGCATTTTCAGACCTAGTACAGGACTCCATACCTCCTTACTTCTGGCAGTGTGTGTCACTGACCTATCATAACACATGTTCCTATTGCTGTTTCCTTCCTTCTCCTCCCCTGGTTTTTCCCTACTTTTGTCGCACTGCCAGAAGCTGGGAATGAGTGACAGGGGATGGATCACTTGATGGTTACCTGTTCTGTTCATTCCCTCTGGGGCACCTGGCATTGGCCACTGTCTGAAAACAGGATACAGGGCTAGATGGACCTTTGGTCTGACCCAGGATGGCTGTTTTTATGTTCTTACTGAGTACTGCAGCTTATCTAAATTATGACTGTTCAGGGCGGGGATTGTCCTCTGTGTGTACAGCATCTAATACAACAGGGCCCTGATCCTGACTAGTTGCTACTATAATACAAATAATAAATAATAATAATAGTACAGCGTGATGGTGAGATTTAAGGTCTAAACTCTACAGTGACATTAAATCTGTGTAGATGTAAACAGACAATATAAGGTGCCCAAGAATATGCAGTGTACTTCCTGAATTTTGTAGGACCAGTAAAACTTGTTTTCTTGTGAACTGCAAATGGCTCCCACTGTGCAGCTCTTTAAATCAGCTGTTAATAGCTTACACCTGTTGCAAGCTTACTAAAATCAATGGAATCACACAGGGTTTAAATCAGCACAGAATTTGGCCCAAACTGATGTTGGGACTCTGTGATGAGTTAAGTGTAAATTAAACATTAACTTTCAGCCAGTTAAGGAGACACTGAAAGTAAATACTCTGAATTATCTGTAGACAGTGAGAATTTCTAATCTCTTTCACAACATTTAAAAGTAAATCTGAGGGGACATAGGGGAGGGAGGGTAGAAGTGTTTTAGGTCTAGATGGAACAGACACTGTATTTAGCAGGGCACTGAGTAGGTCTAGGAAATAAAGTGATCTTTCTGCTCCATGCATTATTATCACAAACAACAGCCAGCTGGCAGAAAACAAGTTTTAATTGATTGTTGTTATTGATTTTACAGGAAGCACAGCAGAAGAAATACAACTTGATTTTCATGAGATAGAGTGACCTGAAAAATATAAGAGAAAACAGGGAGGGAGGGAAAGCCCTGCCGTGTTTTGGCCAATATTGTGCACTTCTGTGCAGACATAAAAGCTCTCTCCATTAACTTTCTATTTATGTATTTGGATCATATTGATTTTCTTGTTATACAATCTTCATTTGAAATTTTTATTCAGATTGTGGATTTCATGCTGTCATTGCACAGATCAGAGGCATTTAGTATTGCTGGTAATTTACATGCATCTTTTTCTCCCTCTCTTCCCCTTAGTCCCCACCAGTGTGTTAGGTTTTGCTGTAGAAAAAGCTACACTTAGGTTGCAAAACAATTTGCATCATGACTTGCTCTTTTCAGATGATCATCACTTTCTGGAAAACTTTCCTATCGGTGTCCCAATGGAAATTGTTTAATCCTACCTTAGTCTGCGAGAATCCAGATTTGATGAATGTTACGTGCTCAGGAGGGATGTGGATTGATGTGAAGGAGAATGGAATGATGGCTTTTTTGGGGTGAGGCATTTTGCCCTGGAACTTTACTTTTCAAAGCCCTGATCCTGCAAAGAGATGCATACAGATAGACCCTTGCACGCATATTGAGGCCTGCCTGCTGGCAGTCTGCATCTCTATATAGGAAATAGAACAGCAATCATTTGAGTTAGCGGCCCAGAGAACTAAACAATTGAGGGTTGGCAGCAGGGTGTTTTCAATGAGTGGACCTCAACTCTGGCAATTATTTCTCCTCTGGTCTGGCAACTTGGATTTTTTGATCATCAAGGCCTATCTATTCTCCCAGAATTTCCCAGGTAATAGGTGAGTTGGTTGAAGTGTGAGTGGGTTGTGAGGGAGGATTTTATCAGTGATAGATAGGGAAGTTTTTGTGGCTACTGAATGGGTTTTAAAGGGGATGATTTTCTCGGGAGTGAGTTGGGAGTGATTTTAATAGATGTTAATTCTATGGAATTTATGTGGTATGTAACATGAAATTGAAGTCAGTGGGCCCTGTGTGCAAAAGAGGTTGTTAGTGCCTTGAGTTTTGCATAAATGCAAAATTTATACATAAAAATTAATTCTATCAAATAACAGCATCATTCTACAGATTTTTGCAAAATGGAAGAGCTTTTAAAATGGATTTTAATGACCATGGCTGCTGTGTTGCTAGCTTCAAGCATTCAGAGATCATGAGTCACACCCCAAAATCATGAGATTCACTTAAAAATTTAAAATGGAATTTAAAATAATAATACATGTTGGGTTCTTTTTATTTGTCATTTGGTGTTTGAACCATTAGGGCATTCATGTTTTCAGGAGTTTCTCAGTGACAATGAGGGCTAGAAAGTTTTTTACCCCCAGTGATAGCTGACATTCTCATGTGATAACATGACTTCAGAAGCTGGGGCTTTAAGAAAAATACCCACTATCACAAGTCCTTGCAATAAAATAGAGAGTGGGGTTATTGGTTTTAAAGCAAAAGGGAGGGTAAAAATTATCCTCCATGTTCTGAAATGAACTGCTTTCTGATGCTGCCCTTTTCCAATAGAAGCCTGCTATTACCTGAGAACTTTTTTCAGCAATATACTTTCCAGAATGATATAGAAGAAAAAAATTGCTTTTGCAGCATCCACCAGACTTTCCCACCAACCGATCTGTTGTTAACGTGCAGGAAATCCCAATGAATGCATATCATTTGGTGAAAGAATGACAGCAGACACCACAGCCATCCTTAGCAAGCATCCACCTGCTCCCGTGGTGTCTTTTTAAAACAAGTTCAGCTTACCTCTTCCCCTCTTAGTTTTCCTTTGCTTAATTGCAGGTGATGATTAAAAAAAAGCCTTCACCTGTTTGAGTGTGCTTTCATCTTTCTCAGACAAAGCAGGCTTGGGCTTGGTGCTTGATCTGTGGCATAGTTAGGGCCTTTGGTATTAAAGGCGTTGGGATCACCCTCAGGCTTTTAAGGTTTTAGGGTTAAATTGATGAGTGTGTATAAAATTTGCTTTGTTGTTTGGCAGAGATTTTCAGCATTTGTTATTCTTTTTTTTTTTTAGTTAAGAAACCATGGGACTATATTATATTCTTCAACTGCCTCTTACCCATTAAATAATGCTGTCAAATAGAGACATCTTAGACTTGCTTAGAATTTATGATTTGTTGTATTGCCTTTAATCCTAGATAGCTATCTAACCTAGCTACCCATCTGTCTATCCAAGCTGCCAGCTAGCTGGCTAAAAAGATGCCTGTCTGTCCATCTACCAGTGATGCAAGAACACGAGTATCAACCTCAGAGAAGACAGTTAAAAACCACGGCACAAACACCAAGTTGGTTGTGAGTTCTAAACTTAGATCTCACCAACCATCTGCACCAAGTGCAAACTTCTCAGGCACATTGACAACCTTAACGCAGGGTCATGGTCCGTCTCTTGGGTATTCCAATCTGTTTTGCCACCCAGGTGAGCGTATCACTGTGATAGATATATTTTTACACCACGAATCACAGCAACGTTCAAGTTACTCCTAATCCCAGAGGACCAGTCACTTACCCCAGGTCAATTGTGCGTTAGGTCTCACACCAAAAGGATGTAGCCAATCCTATAGTACACTGTATGAAGATTTATTAAATAGGAAAAGGAAATTAGAGAGTTATTTACAAAGTTTAAACAAGCAAATATAGACACAAGAATGAGTGTAGTCTTAGGTTTCAAAAGGTAATATAGGTTTCTATAGCTCTATTTGTCCTTTAGGGCTAACCCAGGCTAAGTGTCAATGACTGAGTTGTGGGTGGTCTGGCTGAATCTTTGGAGCAACAGTCTGGCCTACCAGTTAGAGCTGAATCCCGTGGGGGTAGGGTCCTGGAGCGAACCAAAGGTCAGAGGCAGGAGTTAGAAGTCAAAGCCTAAGATGAAGTCATAGTCAGAAGGCATAGCCAAGATTCAGAGCAGGCAGTCAGAAGCCAAAGCTGGAGCTAAAGGGTTAGCCAGAGTCACAGTCAGGAGGTGTAGCCAAGGGTTAGAGATGGGAGTCAGAAGCCAGGATGGAGTGGTTCTGGAGCAGGAGCAGGAGCAGGTACAGGATGGGCTGATGCTGGAGCAGGGCTAGAGACAGGGACAGGACCAAACGCACTTGCATATGAGGAGGACACTGAGCAGCCACTGGATTGCTGCTGCTACTGAGCTTAAGTATCAGCCTGCTGACTCCTGCAGCCAATAAGACAACTTCTGTCAAGGCCAGGGGCACTCATTTGTTTGCCAGGATACAGGCACTGCTACAGGCTGGCCCCTGACAATACCCTCCCACTCAAGGTCACCTCCTAAGGGCAATTTTATTTGGTTTCAGGGGATATTTGGTGGAAGGCACAAATGATTTCTGGAGCATGGATGTTTTCTAATAGTTCCCATGATTGATCTTTTGGTCCATAACTCTCCCAATCAATCAGATAATAAAGTTTGCCTCAAACTTGCTTGGAGTATAGGATTCCCCTGACTTTATACTCCTTTTGACCCTGGACATCTACAGGAGGTGGTGGTGAAGCGAAGTGCCAAGGAAAGGGATTTTCTACATGGGGTTTGAGAAGGGACACATGAAAAACTGGGTGGACCTTTAAGGATTCTGGCAACTGGACCTAAATGCTACAGGATTTATTTGTTCTGTGATCTTAAATGGGCCTGGATACTGATTGTCCAGTTTGGCTTAGGGACTGATGGATTTGAGGTGTTTGGAGGACAATCAGACCTTATCTCCTACAGACAGAGTTGTTGTGGCTTGCTGTTTTTGGTTGGCATGACTTTTGTATGCCTCCTTGGCAGCTTCCAGGTGTTTGGTAAGCTCCTGATGGACCTGATGAAGGTGGTCAACTAGATCTGCTGTGGTGCGGGCTGCGGAGTCTGTACCTACAGTAGAATGGAAGTGAAAGTGAAAACCATAGTTTGTGTAGAATGGACTATGTTGGGTGGATGCATGAGTGGAATTATTGCACACAAACTCTGCATATGGCAGGAAGGTGACCCAGTCGTCTTGACAATAATTGAGAAAGCAACGGAGGTATTGCTCAAGGATCTGGTTCACCTGTTCTGTCTTCCCCTTTGCAGGTGATAGGCTGAGGAGGTAAGCAGCTCCTAAGAGTTTGCAGAGTTTGCACCAAAAATGGGAAATTGAATTGCAGACTTTGATCTGAGACTATTCAGGTTGGCAGTCCAGGAAGCTGAAAAATATTATCTAGAAAAATGCAGGCCATTGCCAGGGTGGTTGGGAGGGAATGAACAGAAATAAAGTGTGCCATCTTAGTGAGGAGATCAGTAGTGATGAGGATGACAGTACAACTCTGGGAGTGAGGTAACTCTACACTGAAATCCAAGGATACCCAGGACGCTGGCCAAGATGGGGTAGGCAAAGGCTGGAGAAGACAAAGCAGTTTGGCACATGGACACTTGTTCCAATAGTTCGATCACGTGAAGTAATGTACCTCTTAATGTCAGTCTAGGTCTTGGAGTGGCAGAAGTGGCTTAGCAACCAGGATATCATAGCACATCTTTAACACCTCAAGTCTGTCAAGGACTGGGTAATGGACATCAGGTTTCTGTGTGTTGTCCCCCTAATAAAATTGGATGGGCTTAAAACAGTAACCCAGGGAGCCTCATTTGACTCAGTGTAGTTGTCCTTGTGGGACAGGGTATCTGCCTTCCTATTATGTGATCCAGAGCAGTAGGTGACGATGAAGTTGAATCTGGCAAAGAAAAGTGACCATCAGATCTGTCACTGGTTAAGATTACAAGCAGTTCTGAGATTTTTCCAGATTCTTGGTAAAAACCTGGACAGGGAACTGAGCTCCTTCTAGTAGGTGTCTCCATACTTCAAGTGCTGCCTTTAACTCCATCTCCCTTGTTTTGTTGAACAGAAGGCGCAAGGATGGAGTTGATTACAAAGGCTAGTTGGATGTGACAGAATGGCTTCAACAGCAAAACTTGAAGCATCTCCGTCTGTCAATGTTCCTTCCCCATTCTGAACTCTAGGGTACAGATGTGGGGACCCTCATGAAAGACCCCCTAAGCTTATTCTTACCAGCTTAGGTTAAAAACTTCCCCAAGGTACAAACTTTGTCTTGTCCTTGAACCGTATGCTGCCACCATCAAGCGTTTTAAACGAAGAACAGGGAAAGAGCCCACTTGCAGACATCTTCCCCCAAAATATCCCCCCAAGCCCTTGACAGGACAAGGAGTAATGGTCTCAAGTTGCAGTGGGGGAGATTTAGGTTGGATATTAGGAAAAACTTTTTCACTAGGAGGGTGGTGAAACACTGGAATGCGTTACCTAGGGAGGTGGTGGAATCCCCTTCCTTAGAAGTTTTTAAGGTCAGGCTTGACAAAGCCCTGGCTGGGATGATTTAGTTGGGATTGGTCCTGCTCTGGGCAGGGGGTTGGACTAGATGGCCTCCAGAGGTCCCTTCCAACTCTGTTATTCTATGATTCTGTGATTCTATGACCCCCTTTCCTGGGGAAGGCTTGATAATAATCCTTACCAATTGGTACAGGTGAACACAGACCCAAACCGTTGGATCTTAAGAACAATGAAAAATCAATCAGGTTCTTAAAAGAAGAATTTTAATTAAAGAAAAGATAAAAGAATCACCTCTGTAAAATCAGGATGGAAAATACTTTACAGGGTATTCAGATTCAAAACACAGAGGATCCCTCTAGGCAAAACCTTAAGTTACAAAAAGACACATAAACAGGAATATACATTCCATCCAGCACAGCTTATTTTACCAGCCATTAAACAAAAGGAAATCTAACGCATGTTCTAGCTAGATTACTTACTAACTTAACAGGAGTTGTAAGGCTGCATTCCTGATCTGTTCCTGGCAAAAACATCACACAGACAGACCAACCCTTTGTCCCCCCCCTCCAGATTTGAAAGTATCTTGTCCTCTCATTGGTCATTTTGGGTCAGGTGCCAGCTAGGTTACCTTAGTTTCTTAACCCTTTACAGGTGAAAGGGTTTTGCCTCCGGCCAAGAGGGATTTTATAGCACTGTATACAGAAAGGTGGTTACCCTTCCCTTTATATTTATGATAGCCTGTATGGTAAAGAGCTTGGCAGGATCCGGGTGTTCAAGAATGGAAGCTGAGGTAAAAGATTTCTTTAGCTGATCAAATGCAAACTTTGCCTCTGGCAACTGGACAAAGTGAACCCCCTTTTGGAGAAGCACAGTTATCAGGGCTATTAGGTAAGAGAATCCTTTGATACAATGCCTGGAGCAATTTCAGGCTCCAGGCATTTCGGCACGTTCAGAAACTGCTGAACACCTCTTACATCCTTTGGGGCATTTCACCCAGAGGTGGCAGATATCTTTTGTGATTCCACTTTTAGCCCTTTGGGGGAAATGATATATCCAAGGAACTCAACTGTGTCTTTGTCAAACTCAGTTTCTCCAGTTTGGCATAAAAAATGGTTTTGGTGGAGTCTGCTGAGAACATGGCATGCATGTTGTTCGGAGACCATCTGATTTTCAGAAGGAACAAGAATATCATCCAAATAAATAACCATGAATCAGTACAATATATTCTGGAAGATATTATTGATGAAATGCTGAATTGTCACCGGAGCATTACTTAATCCAAAAGGTATAACTAGAGAGTCAAAATATTTGTATTGGGTGCAGAAGGCAGTCTTCCACTCATTGCCCTCTGTGATTCAGACCAGATTGTAGGCCTCACAAAGGTCCAATTAAGTAAAAATCTTGACTGAGCACAGCCTCTCAAAAATTCATTAATAAGTGGCAAGAGGTAAAGGTTTCAGACAGTCACTTGTTCAGAGATCAGTAGTCAACACAGCAGTGTAAGGAGCCATCCTTCTTTGCCATGAAGGAGATTGGAACCACAGCCTGAGAAGTGGAGGGTGAATGAACACTTTCTCCAGGTTCTTGCAGAGGTATTCCCAGAGCATCTTCAATTCAGGTTCCAAGAGGAAGTATGTGCAGCCAAAGGTGATCTCAGCTCTGGGTTGCAGATCAATTGAATAGTCATAACTGTGAGGGTGGGGTTCTCTTTTTATTGAAAACATCGGTGTAATTCCAATATTTAAACAGGATTCCTGAAGCTATTGAGGGAGGCACAGGAATGGAAGCAGTTGCCTTCAGAGTACCTCCTGCAATATCTGAATTCACAGGTATGTGGCAGAGATTGCTGGGGGCTGCTGGTCTGGGACATGGTTTTGGGAGGCAAAATTGTCCGCAGAGTTTTGACACAAAGCATGCCATATCTGGCCCCCAGCAAATGTGTGGATCTTGGGTGGTGAGCCAGGAAATACAGAGGATGATGGGGGGATTAAGGTGTATGGATTAGGCCAAACTGTAGAAAGTCCTGGTTATCCTGGAACATGGTAACAAGCAAGAGTGACATTTGATGAGTAGCTGGGTCAGAGGAGAGGAGGGATCCATCAATAGAAACCACCAAATCAGGGATGCTCTTTCACTGAGTTGAAATATTGTGAACCCAGCGAAGTCCAAGTCCATGAAAATGTCGGAGGTCCCCGAGTCCATGAGCGCCCTCAGCTCTATCTCTGCCATGGTGGAATGTTGTAGCCAGACGGGCAGTTGGAGAATGATTGCATATGATTGGAGAATGTATGTTCCTGTTTTTGTGTCTTTTTGTAACTTAAGGTTTTGCCTAGAGGGATCCACTGTGTTTTGAATCTGAATACCCTGTAAAGTATTTTCCATCCTGATTTTACAGAGGTGATTCTTTTATCTTTTCTTTAATTAAAATTCTTCTTTTAAGAACCTGATTGATTTTTCATTGTTCTTAAGATCCAAGGGTTTGGGTCTGTGTTCACCTGTACCAATTGGTAAGGATTATTATTAAGCCTTCCCCAGGAAAGGGGGTCATAGAAGTGTACTCCATAGCCAGGGTACTGGTAGAGAAAGAGAGATTTAAGGTTCTGGAGTGAGGAGGGGAACACAGTCTCAGCCCGGATCCCTTTATTGGGTATGATTTCTGGAGTCTTTCTGGTTGAGACATGGCCTGATTTTTAGCAGGGCATCCCACAGCATAGTGTCCAGATTCTCGGCAATACAGGCATAATCCTGAAGCATGATGCCAGACCTCAAGGCCCCTGTGATGAGAATGTGGAAGGGGTCAGGAACCTGACTCTCTTTCCAGGTGGTGTTCAATCAGGCAATCATCAATACTGATACACAACCTGACGAAGGTGTCCAGGTTGGGCAGCAGCTCCACTTGTGCCAGATTATCCTTGATTTCCTCGTTTAGGGCATGTCGGAAGTAGTCACATTGCACCACCTTGTTCCATTTGGTGTCTGCTGCCAGGTGCCAGAACTCCACAGTTGGTGATGACCTCTTTCCTGGATGTAGCCCCCAAAGCACGTACTTGGTGGGCTGCATGTGATTTGGATTGTCAAACACAATTGCCATGGCTTGGTCGTACTCTTCAGACTGCCCAAGCAGGGTGCTAAAAGTTTCCAAGGTGGGAGATGCCCAGGCCAGGGCCTGCCTGGTTAGCAGACAAATAATAAATTCTACTTAAATCTGATCAGTGGAGAATGACTGGAACCATAGTGTGACAGAAGCCAGCAGTGGTTCATGAAACAGCAGAACTTTCTATGGTCCCCGCCAAACTTATCTGGTATTTGAATCTTCAGCTCCCTAGAAGTGAGACAGCAAATACAGGTGAGATGGCTTGAGTCTGCAGGATTCCCAAATTGTCCAGCAGGGGCAATGCTACCCTTACAGAATCCATCTAGAGGGCTGCCCTTGTTCCATCTTTGGGACTGCTCAAACTGTTAACAGCTGAGTCGTGGGTGGTCTGGCTGAATAGTTGGTGCAACAGTCTGGCCTACCAGTTAGAGCTGAATCTAACTGGCCTACCAGTTAGAGCTGAATCCAGCTGGAGTGAAGCCAAAGCTCAGAGCTGGGAGTCAGAAGCCAAAGCCTAAGCCAAAGGGTAAGCCAAAGTCATAGTTAGAAGGCATAGCCAAAATTTGGAGCCAGGAGTCAGAAGCGGAAGCGTTAGCTGGAGTCACAGTCAGTCGCCCAGGGGCAGAGACTGGAGTCAGAAGCCAGGATGGAATGGGGTGCTGAGTCAGGAACAGGCACAGGCACAGGCTGGGGCAGGGGCTGGGGCTGGGGCTGGGGCTGGGGCTGGGGCAGGTACAGGCTGGGGCTGGGGCTGGGGCTGGGGCATGGATAGAGACAGGGACAGGACCAAATGCAGGTGCAAGGGGAAGAGCACTGGACTGCTGCTGCTACTGAGTTAAAGAATCAGTCTGCTGACTCCTGCAGCCAATCAGACAACTTTTATCAGGGTCAGCTGCGCTCATCAGATTGCCAGGATACTGGCTCTGGTGCAGGCTGGCCCCTGACACTAAACAGCTGGGGATTTCTTGCTTATGCCTAGAAACACCTTGTCCCCACCATAATCCAATCAGCATAGCGATCCTTAGTTCCTTTGGTTTGGGGGTTTTATCCCCCTCGTGCCATGTGCTAGGAGCTGCAAACCCAGCTGATAGGAGGAGTCCACTTGCATGACTCATCTTCACAGGGAGGAGAGCAGAACTACACTAAGAGTCTTTAGTCCTTTTGTTGACAGTTTCATAATCCAGCTACAAGGAGTTTCCAGTTGTAAGACCCAAATTTAGCCTGTCTGGTATCAATGTCTCCTTTTTCAGGAGGGGCGTAACAATTTCTATAGAAGAGCTGCTCTTCACACTAATTAAAGTCTCTCTCCTGAATGAGGATTCATACAAACACAGAGGTTCACAATGCAACTGCTCAGATATTACATTACAAATATGGAACACAGATATTACAAGTAAGATTAATACATGGAGCACCTCACAAACATTCAATAAATTCCAAACAATACGCTTTTTCTTATAATTCTAATTCCTATTCTATCAATATTAATCCACAAGTGAGTCAGACAGATTCCAGCTATGTATCCATCAGTGTCCAGTTGAGACATGGGGACCCTGACATGAGCTGACACCTGGTTTGCCAGCATCACATCTATCTATCTATCCACATATGATTGTTATATCAATATATAAATTGCAGATCCATCTAATAAGTTGAATTTTTCATGCACCTCTGAACCCCTCACCTGCACTCTGCCCTCTAATCTGTCTCTTCTGGGCTGGGTTCTAACATTTCAAAGCAATTCAAAGCCTTTCCTTTTTTTTTAAATCAATCTACCCAAAACATATTTACTCTCCCAAAAATATAGAATTTTCTGCCCCCAAATTAAATTGGCACAAGACCAAGTTAAAGCAATGTTCTGATCTTGACCTTTGACAGGTTTAAGGCTATGCCACCCATCAGAGCTAGAAATGAGAGCTTTATATTCTTGGGAATAGGACTCTTGAATTTCTAGTTGATATACTAATTGGCTAGCTATAATCTCTCTCTCTCTCTCTCTCTCTCTCTCAGCCCTGCCTTTATCTCACCATCATGTGAAAAATCTTTATGCCACACCATCATATAGTCCCTCTATATAAAATCTTGACAAAGTTTCCAAATGTTTCATAAAATGGTAAGGGCCAGATTATGGCTGGCCTCCATGGAGGCCCACAAAGGAGAGAGCATATAAAAAGACTGGGAGTTACATGGAGATGGACAAAGACCAGAATGCAAGAGGCAGACTGTCTTAGGGCTGTTAGTGATGGTGGATGCTCTTTGGCTTTGCCATTCATCCCTTTCTGCACTGGCTGGCAGAGTGCAGCCACCAGATGGGGGAGTACACACTACATCCCTCCCAGAAAAGTGTAAGCACATCTTCTCTACACAGCCCCTTGTCCCTCAGCTAAGGCTGGTCTACAGTTTGCAGTGAGGTCGACATAAGGCAGTTTATGTAGACCTAATTATGTCAGTGTCTACACTACAAGCCTTCCTCCATCCGATGTAAGCCCTACTACACCGACATACTCACTCCACCTCCACGAGAGGCATAAGGCTTATGATGGTGTAGTTAGGATGACTCCGTGTCTGTGTAGGCACTGGGTCCCTTATGGCTGTTGGCCGTCTTGTCAATTTCATAGAAGGAGCTATGAAATTGACAAGAAAGCCAGGCTGCTAGAGCACAGCTGCCTGCAGCTCCCACAGTCTGCCAGACTGTGTGCTCTGCAAGAAAGATTGCCTCCAGAGACCATCCCTGAGGCAGTGCCCCTCTGTATATCCACACCATAGCTGTCGCCTGCTAAATACACAGTAGACCCCTGATGTTAAGAACAGATATATTACTCAGCTTCTCATATTAGATACTAACACATGGGTATTTCATGAGACGTTGTGCCATCATTAATCTAGCTGCATGTGATATGGATTTTCTTCTAAATGTTGCAAATTCTGAGTTTTAAAATATGTATTGTCCTCCAATCCCCAGGCCACATCCTGCATTTGTTCCACTCCCAACACTCCCTTTCATGGCAGCGTGAGATTGGGGTATGCCAGGGATGCAGAATTGATCACTAGAAGTGAGTGGAAAACAGTTTTCCGGTCCCATGGGGGTTTTCAAGATTTTGAACATTTTTCCCATTGCAAAAAGTTGAAATTTTGAAAATTTTCACAAACTGATCAAAACATTTTGTTTTTATAATTTCAAAATGTTTTGTTTTGATTTCAACGTTTATAATTTTTAAAATATTTTTAAGCTTTAATTATTTAAATGTCTAAACAAAAAGTCATGGAACAGAATGAAAAAAGGAACAAAATAATTTGAAATGAGAAATTTGTCAGAAGTGACCCTTTCCTGGGAAGTTTTGTTTTTGACTAATCAGCATACTCCAATGAAAAAAAAATTAGTCCCGACCCGCTCTACTGAACACTACATCTATTCAAGATATACAGGATTATAGATCCTTCTGTTCATAAAACACAGACCTTACCACTTGAGCTAAGGGAGAACCTTTTTTGGCCTTTACCAGTAAGTGGCCCATAACACCTAGCTGAGAAATTCTGACATCATCAAGTAAAGGGCAGTGATATACATATGCACTATCCAGTTTGTTATAATGCACTAGACTGGATAAGTTGTAATAAGGGCATGCTTTTTTCCTTGTGTTATAAATGAAACCTATGTATTATATCATGCAATTTACAATGCTTAGAGATAAATTCATGAAGTTTAAGTCCAGAAGAGACCATGATGATCGTCTAGTTCGACCACCTGTGTAACACATGCCAAATTATTTTACCCAGCATTTTATGCCTGCATCAAATCCATATCTTGAGGTTGAACTAATTCATAATTGATTTTAGTATGGCTTTTGACACAGTCCCACAGTCTCATAAGCAAAGTAGGGAAATGTGATCTAGATGAAATTACTGTAAGGTTGGTGCACAACGGGTTGAAAGCCTGTATTCAAAGAGTAATTATCAGTGATTCCCTGTCAAACTGAGAGGATGTATCTTGGGGGCAGGGGATCCTGCAGGGGTCTGTCTTGGGTCTGGTACTATTCAATATTTTTATTAACAACTTGGATTTGTGTCACCCCAAGACTGTGGATGACAGCAATCTGTGAGGGGTTGCTAGTACTTTGGAGGACAGGATTAGAATTCAAAATGACCTTGACAAATTAGAGAATTGGTCTGAAATCAACAAGATGAAATTCAGTAAAGACAAGTGCAAAGTACTACACTTAGGAGGGGAAAATCAAATGCATGACTACAAAATGGGGAATAACTGGCTAGGTGGTAGAATTGCTGAAAAGGATCTAGGGGTTATAATCAAACTGAATATGAGTCAACAATGGGATGCAGTTGCAAAAAAGACTAATATTCCGGTATTAGCATGAGTGTCATATGTAAGACATAGGAGTAATTGTCCCACTCTACATGGCACTGGTGAGGCCTCAGGTGGAGTACTGTGTCCAGTTCTGGGCACCACTCTTTAGGAAAGAGGTGGATAAATTGGAAAGAGTCCAGAGGAAAACAATAAAATGATAAAAGGTTTAGAAAACATGACCTATGAGGAAAGGTTTAAAAAAACCTGGGCATGTTTAGTCTTGAGTAAATAAGACTGAGAGGGGACCTGATAACAGTCTTCAAATATGTTAAGGGCTGTTTTAAAGAGGACGGTGATCAATCGTTCTTCATGCCCACTGAAGGTAGGACAAGTAATAGGCTTAATTTGCAGCAAAGGAAATTTAGGTCAGATATTAGGAAAATCTTTCTAATTACAAAGTTAGTTAAGCACTGGAATAGTCTTCCAAGGGAGGCCGTAGAATCCCTGTCATTGGAGGTTTTTAAGAAGAAGTTAAACTAACACCTGTTAGTTAGATATACTTGGTCCTGCCTCAGCACTGGCAGCTGGACTAGATGACCTCTTGAGATTCCTTCCAGCCTTACATTGCTATAATTCTATGGTTCTGTACTTTTTTTAGAAAGAATCCAGTCTTGATTTCAACAGGGCCAGGATTTCACCCAAGTGCTTCAAATGATGGAGAATCAACAACATCTTTTGGTAAGTTGTTCCAGTGGTTAATTGCCCTGACTTCACAAATTACACCTTGTCTCTAGCTTGAATTTGTCTAGCTTCAGTTTCCAGTCATCAGATCTTTTTATGCCTCTTCTGCTAAATTAGAGCCCTCTACTATCAAATGTCTTCTCTCTATATAGGTAGTTTTAGATGATGCTCAAGAAATCTCTTAACCTTCCCTCATAAGTGAAATAGATTGGGCTTCCTAAGTCTTTCCCTGTAAGGCAGGTTTTTCTTTGAGTGATGTCCCTACGGGTCCTCCACTGTAGGTGTCACAACGCCTCCTGTGCCTGGGATCTTGTGGTTCTGTCCTGAACGCTTTCCAGTTTTTCAATAGCCTTTTTGAAGCATGGATATCAGAACTGGACACAGTATTCCAGTAATGGGCTCACTAATGCCGTAAACAGAGGTGACACTACTTCCCTACTCCTACCTGCTTATACATCCAAGAATCACATTAGCTCACTTAGCCACAGCATCTCATTGGGAGGTCATGTGCAGTTTATCCTATGTCCTTTTCAGAGCCACTGCTTCCCAAGATACACTCACGATACTGTAAATGTTTGTATGCTTTACATACACTTAGATAAATACTCTTTAGATGTTATGTAAAATAGTGTTTGGCAAAATTTTAAAAAATGAGGAAATGTGTGATGAAATATTAAAAACTGGATTTTTAAGCAAATAGGGGAAAATTGTTACCAGCTGTGATTACTGGCTGCTAATTTGCCACTCTGCCTGGTAAAGAAGATTTAAAAGTCACATCTTTCCTATCCCCACCTCCACCAAAAGCCTTTGGGCCAGATTCTCTCTTGACCTAAATCCTTCCACTGAGTTTACTGGGCATGAATGAGATGCCCAGCCTTTGGGGGCAGAATACAGGGCTTTGTTATTGTTCTTAAGCATACAGAAATTTTATATTTTAGCTCTCTTTGGCATATTTTATAATAGTCTTCTTATGATCACTAAAGTTTGTCTTTCATATTGTTTAGTTTTTTGCATTGATAACTTGGGTAGGGTATTTTCCCGTCTTGTGCTTATATTTACACTTTCAGTTACTACATATCAAGCTTAATCATATCATTTGGAAAGCATATGGAGAAAGTAGTGCTCATTTACTCAATCAGATTTAATCAGTTTGGATGAATTCCAAGTACTAAGCATTAATCTCACTTAAACCAAACTCTTGATAGTTCATCTACTCTGAGTATTCATGTCAAAGACATAAAACAATCTCCTTTAATGCCCACAGTACTTTTTTAAATAGAGCCCTCACCATCTGTTAATAAAACCTGCTTTGTACTGTTGGCTGTGTTTTGTGGAATGTGTCAGGGGCAAGTTTCGCCTTTCTTCCAATTTTTTTAAGGCTTTTTTCAAAATTATATGAAAATTATGCAATACAGTAAGAAGGAATTAGTCACGCCTTGGCAGAATCTCCATTACCTTGGCTTACATCAAAGGGAGAGAGAAGTGTGGTCCTTACAAGTTTACAGCATTCCTTTGTCTTGGAGTTCCACTCTGTGATGACAACTAAATTGGACACTGATATTTGCCTATTTTTCAGCATGTGTGTGTAAAGTACACTGACCTTGCAGTTGACTCTTTTAGAGCACCTTTCATCATGGGCCCAATCCTGCAGTCTCAGCCAAAACTCCCTGTTGACGTTAATCAGTCAATGGGGAGTTCTGCCTGGAAAAGGACTAAGGCCTATTATTGTTGATTCTATCTGCCTTTCAGCTTTGTAGCTCTATTAATGCTGCAGATGAGAATATTGCAAATAGAGACTGTGCATAGAATCATCGTTTTGGAATGAAAGGGCTCATTACTTCCAATAGAATTAGTGAGAACTGCAGGAGTGAGCCCCAACGTAGTGATATGATAATCATATTTTTAACTTTAAAGCACTCCTTCCAAAGCACCCAAGCTGCTTTCAAAAAAACACTTTTGCAGTAAGATTCTATGTATGTATGTATGTATTTATTTATAATGTGAGGAGATATGGGATGAGATGGATTTCATGGATGGAGCGTGTTTCATTCCTTAGGACCCCCATAGCAAAGACCTGATTGCGTATGGACTAAAGAGATAACACTAGGGTCCTCAAATAGTGGATAATAGCTAAGCTGCAAAACCAGACACAATACAAAACCAGATACATAGACATAACATGTTAGGGTGGGAGTATTTTTTGCCTTCCTCTGTGCCATGGGGCATGGGTCACTTGCAGGTTTAAACTAGTGTAAATGTAACTTGATGTTTTTAAATCATGATTTGAGGACTTCAGTAACTTAGCCAGAGGTTATGGGTCTATTACAGGAGTGGGTGGATGAAGTTCTGTGGCTTGCAATGTGCAAGTCAGATTAGATGATCATGATAGTCCATTCTGGCCTCAAAGTTCTGAGTCTATGACCTGGGAAAGGAGGGGGAAGAGGAAGGGTTAGGTGGGATGGAGGTCTGTCATTCTCTGAGCCATCTCAACATTATTTATCCATATTTATCTACAAGTGGGGTTCAAATATCTTTTAATTCATACAATTGCTCTCAACGGCAATAAACTGTTCTTTCTTTGGATGCTAACTCAGACAGGTCCAAATACCATTACTCTATTCTGGACATAAGCCTACTCTTCCATTTTTGTAAAATCATATGTGTGGTGATCATGTCAGCCCTCAAGAACCAAAGTCTCTGTGGTGGAGTTAAACCCAGTTCAGCAGGTAAATAACCTAGGATATAATTTTCAGTTAAGGTTTGGCTTCTGGAGCTGAGCACTATTTAATGCTTGTGTCCACATCTTTCCACAGCTACCTGGCTGTTGGATAGTCCAATAGCATGTCCATCACGGTTCCTTTTTCTTTGTTAACATGCCAACAAATATGAGAGCATAGGGCCTTTATCTTGTGCAACCTGTATGGCATGGAGTACACTTTGAATAAAATGTTTTGTTTTACGAAGTGTCGCCTGAAATCTACAGAAGCATTTTTAATGTTATGTAAAGTGCAACTCATTTGCCTTTTTGTATTTTTCATTATCTGTTTCTTTATGAAAATCAATACAAATTAATAAAAAAATAAAATAACCAGTGGCTGGTGTTTGAGCACAGACATTTATGTACTAAATCCTGCTCCCACAGAAGTCAAGGGGCCCTATGGTTGAGAGGATCTGGGCATGAGAAAGTGTGACAAAGTGGGCAGGTTATCAAGGAACTAGTTACAGGTGCCTGATCCTCAGACTGCGCTAGACCAGTCAAAAGGCTGCTCTAACTTATGACCGTTGGCAATGGTCCCTAAAAGACCATACGCTGGCTGTGAATTGGCAGAACAGAGCTCGGCTGTGCCCTGCCCTGACACATACCTTTCCTCTTCTGATGTGTCCTCTTATGACAAGGCAAAAGGATATTGACTTTATGTCAGTTGAGATGTCCCCTGGTCAGGGTAATTCTCCGTCTGGCAGCTGCAGCCATATTCTGGAACCAGTGAGACTGTTGTTCCTTTAATAGTACAGGACCTCAGCTATTTGATGATCTATTTTATGAATGCCATTGCCCAGAACGTACACAGTGTTGTTGTAGCCAGGATATTGGAGAGACAGAGTGAGTGAGGTGATATCTTTTATTGCACCAATTTCTGTGTAGCTCGAAAGCGCGTCTCTCTCACCAACAGAAGTTGAGCCAATAAAAGATATTACCTCATCCACCTTGTCTCTCTAATTGCCTGGACTCTGAGGAATTACAGGGGCCGGTTCTCCAATTGGTACACTGTAGTGCAATGCACACACATAAGTCCCCTGTGTACTGACAGAGGTGTATTTCTCATTATGGACAAAGATCCATAGCAGGTGTATTTATTCCTTGCACTTTCTTTTAGAAACCAAGGTAAAACTCATTTGTGCATGCAAAGCGGGCAAGGCTTTTTTTCCCTCACTCAGCATGTATCAACTCTATTTCTAGTCTCTAGGGAGCACTACAGTAGGAAGCCAGTGACATGAATACTGATTATGATTAAGCTATTAACACTGGAGCTGACTACATCTTACAGGCATCCTGTCAAAGTGAGCCATTTATCCAGCCAGGTTTTAAAAAACTGTCATCTATCTCACCTTCAATTTTTCCTTTAGATCTTCTGGCATGCAGAGAGTTAAAAGAAGGGCAAATTCTGCTTTCATTTAGACTGGTGAAAATCCAAAGTAACTCTGCTGAAGGCAATGGAATTATTACAGGGAAACTGAGAGCAGAAGCTAGCTTAGATGATGACGATGATTGATTGATTATTTCTGTTAATGTATTTCTGATTTCCAAAATATAACTTCATCATGCATTTCACTAGCAGATGTGTAAATAATAAAATACAGCCTGGAACTAAATTTGGACTTGACGTCACAATAGCCAATTTCTCCAGCTATTTTATTAGCGTCGTCTTAACATTTGTTCGTTTGCTTGTAAGTTTTTTATATTTGGCTTTAATGAAGCTTTGTATCTTCAGGCTCCTTAGCTTATGTGCATAGCAGAAAATTGCTGTACATCTCTAATAATGGGGGGGAGCGTGTAAGCTGGTTTCATGAAAGCTGTGCAGAACTTTTGTATCAAAGCGAAAAATAAGGAGAAACATCCCTGACTTACGGCTTTGTTACAATCTGGAAACTGAACCTAGTTTCACCAAAAGATACATCAAGGATGGAAAAGCCTTGGAGAAGAAGGATGATCCAGTGATTAGGGCCGTGGACTAAGACTTGGGAGACCTGGGTTCTCTGGACCATTAATGATGATTTTCAATGACTTCTGGAACACTAGAGAACTTCCAGAAAACTGGAAGAAAACTAATAATGCACCAATATTTTAAAGTGGGATGACCTGGTAATTATAGGCCTGTCAGCCTGACGCTGATCCCAGGAAAGATAATGGAGAGGAAGATACAGGGCTTGATTAATAAAGAACTAGAGGCTAATATAATTAGTGCTAATCAACATGGATTTATGGAAAATAGATCCTGTCAAACTAACTTGATTTCTTTATGAGATTACAAATTTGGTTGATAAAGGTAATAGCATTGAAGAAATAGACTTCTGTAAGGCATTTGACTTGATACTGAATGGTATTTTGATTAAAAAACTAGGATGATATAAAATTAACATGGCACACATTAAATGGATTAAAAAGTGGCTAACTGATAGGTCTGAAAAAGTAGTTGTAATGGGGAATAATCATCGAAGCAGGTGTATATCTAATGAGGTGTATATCTATAGGGATTGGTTGGCCCTATCCTATTTAACATTTTTATCAGTGATATGGAAAAAAATATAAAGTCATCACTGACAAAATGTACAGGTGACACAAAGATTGGGGGAGTGGTAAATAATGAAGATGACAGGTCACTGATAGAGAGTGACCAGGATCACTTGATATGCTGGGCAGAAGCAAGCAATATATGTTTTAATGTGGCTAAATGTAAATGTGTATGTGACCCAAGAACCTTCCTGTGCCGACTGACAAGAGGGTACAGAAGGATACAGGTACCTCCTGATTCTGGTATGTACATTCTGGTTCACCAAAGAATGTCACGTGTGGTCTCATATGGAAGCCAGTGTCACACTGATCATTAATATAAATGTGAAACGTATGTACGTGTACTATGCAAGGAGTTCTGTATCTGTACCAGAAAATTATGTTTTTAAGCGTGTAAAGGTGAGCGTGTTAGGCTATGTCTATGCTATGGACTTTACAGCAGCACAGCTGTACCGCTACAGCTGTGCTGCTGTAAGGTCTCCCATGTAGCCGCTCTTCGGTGGCAGGAGAGAGTTCTCCTGCCAACATAATTAAACCGTCCCCAGGGAGCGGCGTTAACTGTGTTGGCAAGAGAGCATCTCCTGCCGACATGGTGCTGTCCAAACCAGCACTTTTGTTGGTGAAACTTATGTCAGTCGGGGTGTGTTTTTTTTCACACGCCTGACTGACAAAAGTTTTACTGACAAAAATGCTAGTGTAGACAAAGCCTTAGACTGGTTCCTCCAGACAGGAGGTAAGAAATGTATCTCTCTGTCAGTTTGTAAATTAAGCATTGTAAGCAAACACAATGGATGCCTGTTTACATACGAAGTGAAATGTTAACAAAGAAATGTGAAGTCAACAGGCAAGGAGCACATAGGAAAAAACAAGCCATGGGGGCTTATCCTGTGTATGAGCAAAGACTCTGGGAGTATTTCTAGACAGCAAAGAAGTCACTCCTTCATCCTGTGCCTAGGAAGTAAACAGACAGTGCATTTGCATTCACAAAAGCAGGATCTCAGTTAACTTTGGTTGAAAACACTGCAGAGGACTCTAGATGCGATAAACTTCTTTAGATAGGACGTTAACCTGTTAGCTAAGTTTAGTCTCTAGAAAGTGTTATGATCTTGTTTTTTATGTAACCATTTGTTTCCAGTATTCTTACTCACTATTACTTGTATGTTTGATAATAAATTTATTCTTGTTTTCACTGAATATATCTAACTGCTGTATTGCTAAGCAAAGTGCTGGTCCTCAGCTGAATATTACAAGCTGGTGTGTACTGTTCCTTTGGGAGTAACAGACCTGGTAATTCTGTTAGTGTCCAGTGGATGCAGGGCTGGACACTGCAGTGAATGCTCTGAGGACTTGGAAGATGTGGTTATTGCTGCCTATACAGAGAGAGTGAGGCCTGCTGGGGTCTGGAAGGCAGTGCTTATGTTGCCAGAGGCTGGTGGATTCAGGGAACTGATCCACAACACTCAGACCCGACTTCTTCACACTAAGGACAAGTGGTGGTGAGGTGCTGGGAAGTGTCACAGTATATACCTAGGAACAAAGAATGTAGGCCATACTTACAGGATGGAGGACCCTATCCTGGGAAGCAGTGACTCTGAAAAAGATTTGGTGGTTGTAATGGATAATCAGCTGAGCACAAACACTCAGTGCAATGCTGTGGCCAAAAGGGCCAATGAAATCCTTGAATGCATAAACAAGGGTATTTTGAGTAGGAATAGAGAGGTTTTTCTACTTCTGTAGTTGGCACTGGTGTCACTGCTGGTGTCCACAGTTTAAGAAGGATGTAGATAAATTGGGGAACGTTCAGAGAAGAGCCACAAGAATGGATTAGAAAACATGCCTTACAGTGATAGACTGAAAGAGTTCGGTTTATTTATTTAGTTTAAGAAAGATAAGTTTGAGGGGTGACTTATCACAATCTGTGGCTATGTTTACACTTGGACAGATACCCAAGGACTGAATCATGTTCATGTTCATGTGTGTTTCTTATACCCATGCCCAAGCATCCACACATACTGTGCTGGACACTGGTATAAGGCTGTGTACACACATACACCTGCTTCCATGCTGCTGCTGTAGGTACACGACATTAGCACTACCATTTCAGGGGCAGTATTCCAGGGTTCAGTGTGTCACAGGGAGACACTCTAGTAATTGATTTGGTGTGTTTTGTTAGTACTCTCCCCCACCTTCATACATTTGCCAGTAGCAGTTCCTGTTGCCCCTCACTGTTATTCCCTACAAAACTGGGTGGAAGACATGGAGCAATAGGATGATGATTTTGTCCTGCTCCCGCTTCTTATTGTGGGGCAAATGGTTATGCACTGGAGTAGGTGCTCAGTGAGATACTGGATGGAATTTGGGCAGCATTTTCTGACCAGCTGAAGATAGCTGACCTTGAGGATCAATGACGATTCATTCAGCTCACACTGTACAGATATGGTGAATGCCCGTGTTGTCACAGTATGCCCTCTGATTGACTGTTGCTTCTGTTGCAGGAGAACCAACATGGTGTGCTGGGATCATATCATTTTGGAAATGTGGGATAACCAGCAGTGGCTTCAGAATGTTTGAATGAGGAACCAGACCTTCACGGAGCTGTGTGATGAGCTAGCACCAACTTCCCAATGCTAAAACACTTGGTTCTGACAAGCCATGCCGTTTCAAAAGTGGGTTGCTATTGACCTGTGGAAGCTGGCTATTCCATACAGCTATAGGTCTGGTGCAAACCACTTTGGGGTTGGAAAGTCCACTGTCAGGGTCATGGTTGTGCAGCTTTGTGAAGCAATAAACTTTGATTTACTCATGGGTGGCTCCATAAGAAAAGTTCCAGAAATAATTGGTGGATTTGGGAAGATGATGTTTCTGAACTGTGCAGAGGGCACTGATGGCACTCATATACCAGTACTTTGCCAACCACAAGGGGAACCTGAGTATGTAAAATGAAAAATGATATGGTTCTGTATGATGTGTCTGTGCCAACTGTTATTTTGGGGAACCTTGCATACCCACTCCTGATTGGGTTTATGAAGCTGTACCCCAACATCAATGAATGTGGAAATAGGGAATTCAATTACAAGTTAAGGTGGCTGCAGAATGGTTGTGGAGTGTGCATTTGGTAGGCTGAAAACTCATTGGTGCTGCCTACACTCCTATCTGGATGCCAATGTGGCAAACTCCATTTGCATAATTGTTGCCTGCTGCACCCTACATAACATTTGTGATGGTAAAGGGGGGTGTTACTGTCCCAAGTGAGCTCAGGACAAGTTTGGGGTTACAAACTCTCTACAGACAGCCGGATCCCACCAAGATGCACACTAATTCTGGTTCCCAGCAGGCAAGGAAGATCAAGGATGCCATATGTGTACACATCTTGGCACATCAGGGAAGCAGAGGATGACATCAGCCTGTGCCAAGGGACACCTTCACTTCCTGTAAATATGCTGGAAATACACACAAGTGTAAGGCTCCATGGGTCTAGAACCCAGGCCCATAGAGCTACCAGGCAATTAACATCTCCAGATTGACAGCCAGTGGCACCTGTAATCCCCCCCTCCACTTCCCATGACCCGCTGTGGACACAGACCATGGAAATTTCTAACTGAAGGGTTTGACAGGCAGCAGCCCCCCTGGCTCCTGATTGGCTCCCTACCCAATATAAACCCAAAGAGCATTCAAGGAAGTGTACAGGCAACAGTGCAGATCTTCTGTAGCTGCCACAACTGTTCCTGTTCTATGCTCTTGAACTGCTGGCTTGACTTCAGCTTGATTTGCGTCCCAACTCCAACCCTGAAATCTGGCTTGGACTCTGACCCTCAGTATCAACCCTGGCCTGGAACTGAGTACAAACTCCTTGGCTACTCCTAGCCACAGGTTTGCCCCTGTTTTGACACTTGGCCCTGAGTGCCCTTGTTGGGATCCTGACACTGCGGGAATATTGGTACATACTTATGGAGCTACCTAGCTTTGTGAGGGTTTTGTTCCCCTGTAGCTGAAGGTCATTACCCATTTGTTCATGTGACATTGCACATATTAAAAACAATTGTACCAGGGCACCTCCATTGGATTATCACCTTGAGGTTGGGTTTCTGCTGTAGAGGTTGGTAGCTGAGTCATAGTCATTGTTCAAAGTTGTTGTCTTCTTTAGAAACCTGTCTTATCCAGACCACTTAAACTTTTTTACCAAGTTTATGATGGTTTGTTTTGATGGGGTAGGGTAGGGGAAAGATTCCAACCATTATGTTTTGTGACTTTTTACTGTCAGCAGTGCTAAATGCAATTAGCAGTTGTTAGAGCACTAATCCCTGATATGACTGATACTGCTTAAGGGCCTGGGGAGGTGGGGGTACTGTACAAGGCACTCTTATTGCTGGTATATTCCCTCTTTTTTGTTGTTCTTTGGTTTTGATTTTCAACATGTTTAATAAAGCCACTTGGAAATTAATTGACCCCTTTTGTAGTTTTAGACACACATGAAAAATAGGAGTGCTTTTCGAAGCACATAACATAAACTGCACTTTCCCCATCCCTCCCACGTATCAATTTAAGATATTTCTGAACCCTGGGGAGGAGGCTTATTTGCCCTATGATGACACCAGAGTTTTACTCGCCATTCCATTAAATGATGTAGGAAGCTTGTGGTCCATTCAAGAATAAAAAATGCCTTCAGTTCATCATTAGGATGGAAGGCCAACACACCATTAAACAAAGCATAACATTTGCTGAAGATATGAGGTAGAAGGCTTAATGGGAAGATTTTGAAATCAGAACAATGTATTTATACTGAAGGAATGGTTCACAACCAAGAACACCACCCACAGTGTGATGTTTTTGCACCCATTTCCTTCCCTTCCTCATCAGAAGGGGTGAACGATGGAGAAAAATGACTCTTGGTGAAAACCAAGGATGCTTCGTGCGAGGAGTTCCAGGGGCCAGTACATGGGGGTGGTCCGGGACTCCTGCAGGCTCAGCATTCTCTACTGGGTTTGTCAGGTGGGGAGTTCATTGTAACAGGATTCCTGGCTCAGCAGTGCCCTGAGCAGCAGCCAGAAGAGGAGGAGGAGGACAAGATAGTGGTGGTTGATGGGCTCGTTCTGGGGTCATGGCAGCAGGTGGCATTGCACTTTTTTGGCCACCAATTCAGTTAGCCTTTCCATTAGGGAACACTCTTGTTCCCTATGATGTGCCTCCAGCTCCAGGAACTGGTAGTTCATAAATGTCTCTTCCTGCTGAATACACCACTCTTCCAGAGCCCTGAGGAATTCAAATTGCTCCTCGTGTCTCCTGTCCATCCCTATTAGCAGCTCCTCCAGGGTTGATCTCCATCTACCTCTGCTCTCTCTGGGGTGCTGCTCCTGCCTTCTTGATGGCATGGTTTCACTTTCAGCAGCCAAAAAGGAGAGCATTATTTTTTTGGACTTGGAACAAACTGAGAAATACTCCCACATGACATTACTTTGCTGTAGAAGGCCACAGTTGTGATACTTTTCATCATTCCAGGAATGTAACTGTCTCACTGTCAGTCACCTTTTGCAGATTGTGAGGAAGGAGCAGAGTCTAGTAATGGTAAGAAAACTCAGCTAGAGTTTTTAGCAATTTAAAATGTTTATACTGTCTCCATTGGGGTGGGAGAAGGTGAGGTAATTCCTTCCAGGGGCTATGTTACCAGTTTACAATTTCTTCCCTTAAGGCTGGCCAACTTTTGAAGAACATGGTGATTTCCAGAGTACCAGAATGGAAAAGAGAAGTGACTTTTTAGTTCTGTGGAAGAGATCTGGCAATCTATGTTTCTGTTAATGGTCACCCCTCTACATATTGCTGAATGGAAGGGTTTGGTCAGCTATGAAGGTGGTCCTAACAGATTTGCACTGCTTGTGAACCTGAAGAATCAGCTGGAGTTCTTGCTGCAACAGAAGTTTGCTGAAATATGCTTACAGGATTGGGATGCAATTTGTTTGGAAATCGACTGCTTTCTCAGCTAGCATACAGAGATTTCATACAAAAGGAGAGTGAACCACAATCCATCCCCCATCCCACCCCTGGCTTCCCCAGAAAATCTTACCTCTCTGCCTGCCTAACAACGGTGAAATGGACAGGAAAGAAAGAGACACATTGCAACTTCATTAGATTTCCTGAAGATTCAGCCCAGCACCACAACCCCTTGCCTCAGACAACTTTAAAGGGAGCACTGCACTCTTTTTATCTGACCACTCATCCCTTCTCCTCTGGACTTGTGAAGTAATAAGGACAGAGACTGCAAAGACTTTGTGGTAATCTTCCAAGGGAGAAAAGACTGCTGTAATTAACATTTCCTTAGACCAGTCATTCTCAAACTGTGGGTTGGGATCCCAAAGTGGGTTGCAACCCCATTTTAAGGGATTGTCAGGGCTGGCATTAGACTGGCTGGGGCCCAGGGCCAAAGCCTGAGCCTCACTGCCCCAGGCCAAAGCCTGAGCCCCACCACCCGGGGCTCAGATGTCAGCTTCAGTCCTGGGTTGTGGGGCTCAGGCTACAGGCCCCCCACCCGGGGATGAAGTCCTTGGGCTTTGGCTTTGGCCCCACAGCCTGTAGCAGTGGGGCTCAGGCTTCAGTCCCCGCTCTTGGGGTCATGTAGTAATTTTGTTGTCAGAAGGGGGTCATGGTGCAATGAAGTTTGAGAACCCCTGCCTTAGACAACTAAGTTTTCTACAACATCTTCCATTCCCCAACCTGGACCTTTTCAAAACTGCTCCACCTCCCCTGGGACCTCCCATTGCTGCCTGATTGGTGGCTGGGAGGTGCAGAGACACAGGGCAACACTAATTTTTCTTTTATGAAATATTTGAAAAAAATAGCTTCAGAAACCAAATGCATAATTACGGATAATCAGAAATCAACAAAATTAGAATCACTGTCTCACTTGAGGCCCAATATGGGGTGGAGCACAGCAGGAACTGGATGGAGGAGGGAAGTTAGAAAAGTTTGGCAAGGGGATGGCACATAGATGCCTGACAATGCTGTGGCTTTAATATTGCAGTTCAAACACACAGAGACTTATGGCATATTATCGAGGGAGGAAAAGTCAGTGCACCGTAGTTCAAACATGCTTGATCTTAAAATTTGGAATTTTAGCACCAGAATAAAAGGGGATGTTGGTGGGGAGGCTGGGGGCAGGGAGAGGGGGGCATTGTAATTTACCAACCTGGGGTTCGGGTTCCTGCCACAGCTTGAGGTCCTCCTCAGGTTCCTCATGGCAGGGCTTCTTCACCATACACCTCTGAGTAAAGGTGCAGAATCACATGCTTCCTCATCCTCTAGGTCTTCTAGAATATCCTCCACAGCCCCTGCCACCTACTCGCCCTGGCTCTCATCAGTGTCCTGTTGGACAATGACAACAAAGGTATTGAGGAGGAGATCATGAGCCACTTCAGACTAAGAACTCAGAGCCCGTGACAGCACCCAGTCAAGCTTCTCATATAAAGAGGCATGTACAAGGAGCCATCCCAGACCGACTGTTGCTGTCTTTGGCCTTCCTGTACAGGAGCCTCAAATACCTCATAGGTTCACGGCACTGGGATGGAGTCAGCTGAATGCCTGCCTAGTCCAGTTTCCAGGAGTTTTCCCAGTACAGGTGAATGTTCCTGCTGCTCAGGCCAAAATTGTGGAGGATGGTGTACTGTGCCCATACATTGATTAGCACCTGGGTGTACTCGGTGGGCTAAGCAGCTGCTCTCAGAGTTGGCTTCATCATCACCTGTAACCAGTACAGACCAAAGCTGTTCTACTGTGCTCAGTACTGCACACTGGCATTGGTCCATAGGTGGATAGGGACCTAGACTGTGTAAGGGTCAGGAAGAAAAAGAGGTGAGTGCATTGTGGGAGGAGGACTAGTGAAACTTGAGACCTAGTACACACTCCTCATCCCCGTTCACACTGCAAACTGGCATGGGTACAGGACCGTGCCACAGCTAAGGCATGTACTTACCCACACATCTCTTAGGTGTGCTAGTTAACTTATCCACCACTTGCCTTGAGAAACTTGCTTCAGGGGGTTAAGTGTGGACAGTAGGGGGACTATGGCATAAGCCTGCACATGGACAGGTATGTAGTCACTACTGTAGACATATCCTATAAGTAGCTACATAGGGAACAAATATTTGCTAATGGGCTCTTCAATCTAGCAGAGAGAGGTACAACATGACCTAGTGGTTGGAAGCTGAAGTCAAACATACTCAAACTGGACATAACACATCAATTTTTAACAGTCAACAATTGGAACAACTTATCAAAAGCTGTGGTGGATTTTCCATCGCTGGAAATTTTTAAATTAAGATTGTATGTTTTTCTAAAAGACGTGCTAGTTGAAATAGGAATTATTTTGGGGAAGGTCTATGGCCTGTGTTATACAGGAGGTCAGACTAGATGATCACAGTGGTCCCTTCTGGCCTTGGAATCTATTAATGCCCTGCTCTGCCATAGACTTCCTGTGTGACCTTAGGCAATTCACTTAGCTTATCTGTGCCTTAGTTTCCCATCTGTCAAATGGGGATAATAGCATTGCCCTATGTTAGGGGGCTCATTCCTTCACCCACTTACTTCCCTGGTCCTTCTCACATGAACAGAGAGCAACAATACCCGAAGTCCAAAGGTGCAAACAATTTGATGTTTATTTGGGGTGAACTTCCAGCAAGCATGATTCCAGTTTCC
The DNA here is from genome assembly GCF_965152275.1 of Natator depressus. Taxonomy (NCBI): domain Eukaryota; kingdom Metazoa; phylum Chordata; order Testudines; family Cheloniidae; genus Natator; species Natator depressus. Next base: position 245,157,273 of record NC_134235.1, read on the forward strand.
TTCCTTAGTGTCCCCCTTCTCAGCTCTGACACCATAGAGCCTTACCTGTGTCCCTGTTACCATTCCCCCCATTAGAAAAACATGATTCCAATTCCCCACCCCCATTCCCTGTTCCCATTTCCCCCCTCCGCCCCTACTTCCTGATTGACTGCAGACTATATAGTAAAACTTGAGTTCTGCTTAGCTATACCTTAACCAATCATTTTACTAAAATTTAACTAACCAATCCTAACATATTGTAACATGATTATTTAACCAATTATATCCCACCACCTTAATTAGTTTACACCCAGCAAAATTAATTATACAGCAGACAGAAACAATCACAGAACCAGACAGAGATTATACAGAGAAACAATAGGGAAATGGGAACTACAGTAATAGAACAACAAAAAAATGAGGATTTCACATCCCAGCTATTGATACTTGAGTTCTTGCTAGACAGGATGCTATCAAACTAAGTTTCCTTTTACATCTTCTAGGCACTTCCCTTTCTCTGAAGGTGATAGGAATGCCAAACAGCCCAATAGCACCTTATTTCAATGTGACTGGTTTGGAATGTGAGGATGTGACCGGTCGCTTCCCAGCTTATGGCTGCCTCTGCTGTTTAGCCAAAGATCTTAGCCTAAGAACAGGGCCTCAGACTGTCACAGTAAGAGAACGCCCTTACAATGGCAGACAGTCATTTTGATTCTTTCTTTTATACCTCTATAACTAGCTAAGTGATAAGAATACACCTAAATTAAAGTATAGGCCTTTACAGACAGGCCTGAATATCTATATCCTAACACCCTACCTCACAGAAGTGTTGTAAGGTTAAATACACAAAAGACTGCAAGGTGCTCAAATACTATAGCGATGGAGGATCATATAAGTACATGAGACTGATAGCTAGCTGCGTGTCCAATGAACCTGAATCGGTTTTGATTCTCTTTTTTTGTCCAGACTGTGCCTTTAAGGCATAAGTTTGTATTGGTACAATTCTTCCTGGAGCTACCTAGCACTCAGGGTGCCTGCTGCATAATCCCTTCAGACCCACTCCTCCTCCTCACTCCCTTTGGGCTGTGTTGTGCCCTTTCTCTCTATCCACACCCATGTGGATTACAGGTATAGACTAGCCCTGTGAATCTAGGACTTGTTTCAAATGCGAACTCAGTGCAAACCTACGTGTACTGACTCCCTCCCCTCAAATGAGTCAGACAGCTCCCTTTGTAAGAAACATTCTGAGGTTTGCACAGCTCTTGTTCCATGGTCATAGATACACACTGAGTGCCTCAGTCAACTGAAAAAAAATTAAGCTGTCTTTGGATACTCTCTGCTGGTTGCTGAACTTACCATGAACAAAAAATACAAGCGAAGAACGTTAAAATAATGTGAAGGGTCTGACCACTTCAAGGACATTAGGATTTAAGGTTTAATTCACTGTATTTAACCACAGGCTGGAAGAGCAGCTGGTGTTCCACAGTCTCTGTATGTAGTATTAGGGCCAATAGATCTGAGTAACCATGAATTGTGTGGCTCCGTCCTAAACCACCATACATGCAGAGCTGTTTGGGGCTTGTGTTGGGATCCTTCTGAAGCTCGGCACGGAGGTTGTAGAGGGCCCCTGCATGGCTTGCTCACCCTCATGCTTCTTGCAAGGCTCCACCACTCAACTTCAGTGGTTGGAAGTACCTGGTGTGACTTTGCATTTCACTTTCCGAGTGCCTTGGTATTGTGTCCCAGACAGGAAGGAAGATGATGATCATTTGTATTGAGGCTCTGTGATATAGGATCATATGTGCTGTGGGTCAAACTGTGTTTGCTACCACAACTTAAACCCTTGCTTTTGTGGATCTATATCTGAACCTTAATATTACTGTTTCAGTGCTCTATTGCACACACACACTTAAAGACACTGCACTATTGCAAAGGGATGCTGCCACATAAACTTGAGAGTGAGAATGTTGTCAGTGAGATTCTGCATCTGGAATTTGGGAAGTCATAATCAGCCCAGAACTATGGCTAATGCTGATTGCCACAAAAGTAGGACAGTTTCTTATTTCCAGTGACTGACCATCTGATTCTTGGCAGGAGGCTGGAAGTCGGAAACCTTCATTTTTTGTGTACTGCTGGAAAAATTATAAAATGAATCTAGGTATCTGCCAGATGTAGTCTTTACCAGTCAAAGTAAAGGCAAGTTAGCAAGATAGCGCAGGGGACATTTTCAGTGCAGCTGTATCTGCTCTGTGGATAAACAGAGCTCTCAAACCAAGCACAAATTCATTTAATTAAAGAAAAACAAACAAACAAAAAAGCACAAGAGACTAAAAGTTGGTGTCTCAGACGGCTGAGTGGCAATTACGAGAGTGCTGTGGTCTCAAGTATGAATTTTAATATCTAAGTATTTAACTACTTTGACAGAGAAGTGTTTTTCATTCACTGTGAACTTTCAAATTGTGTGTATCTCTTTTTATTTATTTATGTGGCATATATATAACACATATACAGTGGTGGTATCCATGTGAAAAATTATATTTATTATGCACTTTTGAAAACTTCATTTATACTCTATCCATTTTCCCTCTACACAATAACTATTCAAAAACAGGCCAACTCCTAACTTCCAAAGTGTCATCTTGCAAACTCAGAAGCAAATAGACTCCATTAATCTATCGGACCATGTCCTGTCTACCCTGGAACTAAAATCTGACTGAATCCTCCACTAAAGAAAGAATTTAAAAAAAGGACATATTCCTTTAATAACTCTCTGACTGTGTCAGCCAATTTCCTGAACAAATCACAACAGCAAATGTAATGGATTTGAATCCAGACTCCATATCCAGCTCCCACATTTGGGATGGAAAATGTTCAAATTCAGACCTTCACATCTAGGCCCATCTCGTACTTGGATGTACTTGGGTTGGAGCTTCCAGATTCTCAAGATACCCTACCAGACCAGGCCCTCCCTTCTACAGGTGTCTTCCACCACATTGGCACCATCTCTCTACTGCCCCAATCTCTAGTAGAAGTCTTAAAGAGGTGGTGACTCGGAGGCCTGCACCCTGTCCCCCCAATTCTTGATGTTTTTGTGAGGCTCCAACTGGCTGATTTTCCCTACTGGCATCTTCAAAGGGGATGTCAAGGCAGGCTGCTGCCCTGCTAATCCTACTAAGTGTTCTGGAGTGGTAGCTGGTCCCCACATGCTTATGGTGTGTGGGGGAGGCACCAGTCTCCTCTGACAGCGGCACTGAAGATCCAAGAAGTCTTTCCATGGTTGAGAAACAACACAAGTTAAGCTGGTCGAAAAGTGTCAACTATTTTTTTGGAGAATATTTAACTTTTGTCTGTATTTCCTGTGAATGGTTTTTAGTGTTTCAACAAAACCAAACCAAACCGCTGCCCCCCACAAACTGAAAAATCTTTGGTTTTCAAAAACTGTTTTGGTACATCTTTGGGGGATTTGGTGTCTGTGCCTTTATCAACCCCCATGAAAATGTCATTGATACATTGAAAATGAAAGTTTTCAGAGACAAGTAAAACCATTTCCTGTTGAATTGCTTTTTGACAAAAATATTTTGACCAGTTCTAAATGCAATGGTTCCTGAGATCTGTAGAGCAGCCAGTGGCACTGCCAGAAGACATGCACTGATTAAAGTAGAACCCTGCATATATGAAGCCTTCTTAGCTGAAAAGCTGGTTCTGGCATATTTGGTATTGTTGTTGTTATTATTATTATTATTTTATTAGCACTGTAGTGCTCAGAAGCCCTAGTCATGGATCAGGACCCCATTGTGCTAGGTTCTGGACAACACAGAACAAAAAAATGTCCCTGTCCCAAAGAGCTTGCAATCTAAGTATAAGACAAGAGTCAACAGCTGGATACAGCAGATGGTGCATATAGTGAGACAATATTGGTCAGCATGGTAAGCAGTGGTCTCAACTCACCAGTTGCCTGACTGTTGTCAATTTTTTTGGTAGGCGTCATGACAAAGGAGTATTTTGAGGAGGGATTTGAAGGTGGATAATGAGGTAGCTTTGGGAATGTTTATGGGGAGCTCCTCCCAAGCATGTGGGGAAGCATGGGAGAAAGCACAAAGATGTCTGTAGGAAAATTTAATAAGTGGGTGATGGAAGCTGACATGATGAGCCAAGCAGAGGTGTGTATCAACAGATGGATAGCAAATGAAAAATGATAGGTTGGGTGGGGAACACTTTGAGGGTCTTTAAAGCGCTGCCGCGGCGAAGGATCCTCCTTAAAACACTGCCACAGTAGCGCTTTAACGTCGCTGCCCCTTCCCTGTCGGCGGCCCTGCCGGTGCAGACCCTACTGGCAGGGCCGCTGACAGGAGAGGCAAAAGGAGCAGAGATGTTAAAGAGCTGCCACAGCAGCACTTTAAGGAGGGTCCTTTGCCGCGGCAGTGCTTTAACGTTGCTGCGCCCGCCCCCGTCGGCGGCCCTGCCGGAGCCCCAGGCCCTTTAAATTGCCCCTGGAGCCCCAGGCGCTGTGGGCCAGGTGGCGTAGAAGGGCTGGCTGGGGCTGCTGACCCGCAGCCCTGCCCCTTCCACCTGAGGCCCTGCCCCTTCCGGGGGCCAGAGCCAGCCCCAGCCCCTGTACCTGTAAGTCTTTGGAGTTACTTTCACCCCTGGTGGGGACTGACTGTGAAGAGTCTTGAAAGTGAATACAAGCAGCTTGAGTTTGATGTAAAAGAAAATGGGGATCAGTGGAGGGATTCAACAAGAGACGTGACATGGTCAAAGCAACAGGCTAGGAAAATGATCTTTGCAGCAGCATTCTGAATGGATATGAGAGGGGAACAGCTTCATTTGTTGAGGCCAGAGAGAAGGCAGTTGCAGTAATCAGGAAGTGAGATAATCAGAGGTTGGCTGAGAGTTTTAGCTGTGTGGATGGATAAAGAAAGGCTGTATCTTCGAATGTCATTTAGAATGAATCAGCAAGCCTTAGCTATAGCCTGGATGTGAGGCTGTAGAGAGAGAGGCCCAAACTGAAGATGATTCTCAGGTTATGCGCCTGAGTGACAGGCAGAATGGTGGTACTTTCCACAGTGATTGAGAAAGGAGGAGTGTGTGTGTATGTGTGTGTATGTGTGGGGGCTCTGTTTATCTTGAACTGAGGGTTAGACACCCCCAAAGTGATATTCTCTGATGTGCATCACCTGCACCAAAAAACCTTCCATTCTTTGAAATCCCATTTATCTAAAATAAATTTCATTTCATGTGTTCTGTTCATACAAGCATTAAGAGCTGCATTTAAAAAACAGATGGCTTGCCTTCAATGGGAGTTGCATGTGCACACTACCTCCAAGAATAAGATCCATAGGTCCTCCAATAACAAGATGATGGATGCGGTATAAGAACCTTAAAGGTATATTTGATAGTAAAATGTTGTAATCAATGTCTTCAATAAAAGACAATATTAATCTAATATATGGTATTATGGTAGCTAGGTGGTATCTTAGTATCTTAGAAAAGAATAACTACTGGAAAAGTGCTAAAGGAAAAGAAAATACAATACTGGAACAGATTTTAAACACCATGTGACAGATTTTCAAAGGCAATAATGGCTGTTAGATGCCAACTGCCATTGATTTTCATTTGTGGCTTTGTAAATCTGCACCAGTTTCCTGCGGAAGATAAGCATAACTTGTATATGGCATAAAAATAGTATAATTTTACCACTCTGTGTATGTAACAACCCATCATGCATGTTTAAATCTGTCAGTCTATGCAGTGTAATCTGTACGTGAGTGAGTCTCACACCTTGTGCACAATGGGTATGGAATGCTACTGTTCTGGCTTTTCACTGATGTTGCGCAGGTGTAAATATCTACACAAGGTGACAAGGCAGCAAAGAATCAGGCCTGATGGCTTTACTTGCATCTTTCTTTAATGTAACGTATGTATAGGATGTATTCTCCAGCTGGAGAGCTGGGAGCACTAAGCACCACTTCGGATCAGCCCCTAACATGCTGCAATGTGTATAAAGGTTGCTAAGTAGCTTAAATCCATGAGCAAAGTAGAACCATATAGCTCCAAAAGTGCAGAACCTGACTTAGTTTCTAGTAACTAATTAAAATGACTCTACAATTCTTTTGATGTTCTGTGCTAGTCTGGTCACATTCCTTTGTGTTTTATAGCACGGTAATAACGACATTCTTGTAAACAGTCATATAAACTCTACCCTCTGTATTTCCCTGTTTGTAACCACGGCTCACTTGAAAGCATTTGCACATCAGAATTAGGCTTTATCCCTACAAAGCATACTGGTTCATATCCAAGACTGATAACATACTTTATCACAGAAGTGTAGGTAGATATTAGGGATGCAAAAGATTGTTATTGATAGGTCATTTAGTCCATCTAATCATCTGGATCCATCCTGCAGATGCAAGTATTTTTGCCAACCATGACATTTACTAGTTCATTGTCTAGTGCAGTTTTAAATATCCCAAGCAATTGGGGCTCCCACCATCTTCATGGGAAACAATTCTATAGCCAAATAGATTTCACTGCCAGGAGATTTTCCTAATAGGCAGCCTAACTTTCCTCCTAACCATTCTCTACTTCTACCATTTTCCATTACTGTTAACAACACACCAATCCTCCTCATCAGACAGTCTCATGACCTTGGGGAAATCTCCTCCTTCTCCTGGAGGTTTGTAGAGAGCAATAGACAATAGCAGAAGTGGAGAGGGTTTCGGAGTTTTGGCCATGTTGAGCTTGGTTGGTGAGAACATAACATAAACTGGAGACCACTGATTTCAGTCACAAAATTGTGTGTTGTATATGCTCTAGGAGGCTACACGAACAGCTTCTCCAAATGTCTCAGGCCAGAGGCCTGGCACTAAGGCAGCTGACCAAACAAAAGCGACAAGGATAAGGGCCTGTACCCTACACAAATAACACTGCACATATAAGTGTACACAAATACAACGGGACAAGAGGTAATTGAACAGGGTCTGCTAAGCAGCCAATAAATATGGCTTATAGGTCTTCTCTTCTCCCCAAACTGGGATATTTTAAAATCTGAGATCTATGTGCAAAGTCAGATATAATCCTCTTTCCTGTACAGCAAAGGGCAGGGACAGATTTAAAAGATCCTAACATTTTCTAGGCCTGCTTATTTCCTGTCCTTTCTGACTGATGTTCCCTTCCCAGTCTACTCCATGACAAAATCAAAGCCTGAATGGTTGCTTTTATCCATGTCTGTGTTTCGGTCATCCAATCAGAAAATAGAAACAGTATTATGTGATGTAGCTGTGTAAAAATAGTGAATACTCATTTAAAGAATGACTACAAACAGTTTGTAAATAATCCATAGTTTGAAATCTGTTTGTGGAGATTATCGAGGGAACAATTTTTAATGACTGATATATTTATAACAATCACAATCTGTTGGAGGATTATTTGCACTAGGAAAAAAGGCTAGATTTGATGGATACATTTTTCACGTTACCCTTTGTTTATGGTCTTTCTTATCCTTTTAGAGCATCCTAGAGCTACTCTGCAGTGCATTTTCAAAGTGCGAAAGCCATTATTCAACTGAAACATTATTATTTCTTCTCTCAAATTTTATTAAATTACTTAGCAGTAAGACAAAAGTTCATTATAATAGAAAGGTGCTGATCAAGATGGTAGATATGCTGTTATTTTCTTACTGGCATATAACAAATTTCTCTTTGAGTCACAATACACTCCTTTAAAGTAATACACTCTCTAAGTTGACAACATTGTAGTAAACTTTATTGACTGTGTAACTGAAGTGGGACCGATAATTTATGGAGAAAATCTAAGGATTTTTGTTTTACAGCATTGAATACAGTAGAGGCTGTTTTCTGATTGGTGGATTGAGCACTCTTAGATTAGGAAAAAAGGTGTATTTTTAAAATGTGTGAGCTCAAATATTTTAACTAACACATTTAAAAATTCTAGTGTAGACAGACAAGTCATATTCACACATCATTTGGGTGAATTGAGTCCTACGAGGGAATTGTGGCCTGTTTATGCCAGGGCCCTGATTCTTATCTACGCTGAAGCTGCTTTACGCTATTCTGGTGATTTAAAGTGGTGAGTGTAAATAAAGGTTTCAGAGTAACAGCCGTGTTAGTCTGTATTCGCAAAAAGAAAAGGAGTACTTGTGGCACCTTAGAGACTAACCAATTTATTTGAGCATAAGCTTTCGTGAGCTACAGCTCACTTCATCGGATGCATCCGATGAAGTGAGCTGTAGCTCACGAAAGCTTATGCTCAAATAAATTGGTTAGTCTCTAAGGTGCCACAAGTACTCCTTTTCTTTTAGTGTAAATAAAGTTCCTTTCCATTACCAGTCTCTGTTAACATTTTTTAGCTAACACACTTAAGAAATAGATCTTTTTTTCCAGACTAGAAAACCCTAAGGGGGGAGTGAACAGATTAAGATAAAACTAGAGAACGTGAATTGTTGATCCTCAATTGAGCCGAATAATGAGTCACACATATTTAGAGAAGTTACCATATCTCAGGTCTGGTCTACTCACACTTTGTGTATCAGTATAACTGTTGGTCAGGGGTGTGATTTTTTCTGATGTAGTTATACTGGTACAAACCTTAGTGTGGGGCACAGTTATAATGGTATAAAAATATACCAGGAAAAGCACATTTATATCAGTATAACTGCTCCCATGCTACGAGAGTTGTACTGCTTTAACAATAGTGCTACACTCTAGCAGTATAACTGTTTTGTGTGTAGACAAAGCCTTACACATTAAATATGATAGCACTTACACAGCCAAGAAAGGACTGCAACCAAGTTTGGTCCTGCTTCTGCTTGAATATGGGCTCAAACTGCAAATTTAGGATCTTGATTTTGAACAGCTGGACTTTGATTGGTCACCTGCACAATGTGGATCTATCTCTAGGTTTAGGTTTGGAACATCTCAAAGTTTAGGAGCATTTGGATCTGGGCTTTGGTTTAGTCTCATTTTTAGATAAAATAAGGAGTTTTAGAGTGTACACTGTTTGGAGTAGAGGGTGTGTGATGGGGTATCCACCCCACACAAGGCCTGAATGGGTAAAATAGGCCAATTAACCTATAGGCTGCACCTGAAGGGGAGCCAAGGCCTAATGGCTGATCAGGCCCAGCTGGCAGAGGAGCTGGGATAGGCTCATAAAGACAGAAAGTTGGTAGTAAGAAAGGGCTGTAGGGAGGAGGTCTGCATCCACTCCCTAGAGAGGAGGGGAGTTGGCTGCAGGGGCTTTCTAGGGGGAGAGTAGGCCCTGGGATCCTGCCTTGGATTACAGACTCTGGTGAGACACTGAGAGGGGGAAGTAGCTTCGGGAAGCAGAGGAAGCTCCAGTAGTAATCTGGAGGTGGGCCTGAAGGGACGCAGAAACAGCAAAAGGGTCTGGGATTGTGTAGACTATGGTTGCTAGACATAGGGTCCCTGGGCTCTGGACCCCAGAGTAGAGAGTGGGTGAGGGTTTCCCTCCCACAGTCTGGGCAGTGGAGTGGAAGACTGCTTGAGATGGCTATCCAGTGGGACTTTGATACTTTGGAAGGGGAAAACTACAGTGACCTGGCCGGAGGGCCAAGACACAAAGAGGGAGGACTCAAGTCACCAAGAGGAAGTAATGACTCCAGAGAGAGGGAGAGAGACACCATGGAGCAAGCAATTGAAGGAGGGGGCATCAGACTGATTGAAAGCTAATCCCCAGATGAGCCACAAGGAGGCACCTCCATGGTGAGTAGTGAACCTGGGTGAACAGGGTGCCATTTACTATGTTTTTTATAGTACCTAGCACAGTGGGGCCCTGATCTGGCTGACCTCCAGACCTTACTGTAATATAGATGTTAAATAATACTAAAAACTAACACTAACACTTACCCTGTCCAAACTTTTGCCCCAAACCAAACAGTTTCTGAGATTCAAACAAGTGTGGATACCCCTCACATTGCCCTTTGGCAATTGCTTTTCATTTTTCCCAGCCTCTCTGCTGCCTGGTTCTGGTTCAGAATGAAAGAGGAAGTGATGAAATAGGCGTAAAAACTTTTTACCATGAGACTTCCAATGCAGTTTCACAGATAGTCCAGATAACCTCGAGAGCAGCATTGTTTGCCAACCTGTCCCCTCCACCCCCAAACTCCAACCCTTCTGAGGTTTGCCCATCTCTACTTACTGTGTGAGATGTTATATATTGTGGGAAATTCTGAGTTACCTCATAGCTGTAACTTGTGCTATCACTTTACATGGAGCCTGTGTATACTGTGTATTAGTGTCAGCATTAGAGAACTTTTAAAAGAAAGTGAAGCTGATGTCTGTATTTTGGAGTTAAGGGTCTCTATTTCAAGGAGAAAACATGTCCTCTTCACTTGGAAAATATTCTATAGTCTATATTGCAAAGAGTAAATAAAGAGAACTTGGTTTTGAGACTTGGAGAGCTTGCATATTACTTCTGCAAAACTAAATGACTATTCGTAGCTAAACTTTGAGGGCCAGATCAACACAGTTCCATTGACTTGAGTGAAGTTGCACCAATTTACAGCAGCTGAAGATGTTGGATGAAATTATGGCTCCACTGAAGTCGATGCAGGTTTTGCCATTCATTTCTATTGAACCAGGAGTTCACCCCACCCCTAATATTATCTGGGGTTTTAAAAAAAAGCTGGTTAAACTATAGGCCAATTTCTGTGACAAAATAAACAGTGATGTAACTTAAACCTTGGGGAGTTAGTGACTTTAAGCTAGTGTAACCTATATAATAAGGGGAAGAAAGGGAAAGTTGCAGGAGAGGGTCAGCTTTATCTTACAACCACTTGTTGATGTCTTAGCCTCAGGAATTTCCTGTGGCAATGAGTTCCACAGTCTAATTACATATTATGTGAAAAAAGTGTTTCCTTTTGTCAGTTTTGAATTGCTCACTTTTTAATTTAATTGAATGTCCTCTTTTTCATATGTTATGAGACAGGGAGAACTGAAGCTCCCAAGTCACAGGCTAGCCCTGGAACCACTGGGCAATCACATCTATCTAAATAAGTACCACACCTTTTTCTCTAGTTAGGCTGAATATGAACAGAGTGGGGAGTCAAGAACGCTTAATCCCAGCTCTAACACTGATTGCCTCTATAGCCCTAGGCAACTCAGATAACCTTTTTGCCCCTGTATATTTGTCTTCAAAATGGGGAAGTCATGCTTATCTACCTGACATGGTTTAAGGATTAATCACTCAGAGCTTGTCTACACTATGGGAGCAACAGATGCATAGCCACAGAAGGGGTTTTTCCATCACTGTAGGAAAACCACTTCCCCAAGCAACACTAGCTAGGTCAACTCAAGCGTTCTTTTGTCAGCCTCGCTGCATCTACACTGGGGGTTTAGGCTGGCATAGTTATGATGCTCCAGGGTATGGATTTTTTTCACACCCCTGAGTACCATAGTTATGTCAACCTAAATTCTAAGTGTAGGTCAGGTCTTAATGTTTCTAAAGCACATATAAGATAAATGCTAAGGATTATTATTGCTACTGCTATGTTGCAGTTTTTCATTGTGACAATACGGATTTTTAAACCTTACACATCTTTCTGTGGTGCATCATATTCTTTGTTCATGCACCAGATGGCGCTACATTGCAGGTCCAGTTATAACAGAGAATGTAACTTGCTTAATACTTTATATAAATGAGCATGTTAAATTTGTAATTGTTCTACTCTATACCCACAGGAATCAGGTCAAGAAATTGGATTTTGGAAAGAAAGTAAAACTACCTAATACAGTATTCTACAGGATTCTTCTTTTCCCTCTCTGTTTTCACATAGATGTATGTCAGCAAATCTCCCCTCCCACAAATAAGAGTTGATCTTCAAAGGAGAACAAGAGACCACCAGCCATCCAATCTAGAAAGGCTGACTCAAAAACCTAGTATGTGAAACTGACAAATATGATTTTCTAAATAAATGGCAATGTAACTTGGTTTTTCTTTATTAGAACTGATCGTTATGAAGACATGATTTATATAATACCCCAGGCTTATATCTATCTGCCTCAAAGCACTTTTACAGAGGTTGAAACAGAAGAGATCATTATATTATATTTCATGTGGGGAAACTGAGGTACCAGAAATATTCAGTTCTTTGCTTGAAGTCGCACAGCAAGGCAGTAGGCAGGAGTGGGAGAAGAACCCATCTTTCCTGATTCTCAGTCCCATGTTGCCTCCAATGTAGGAAAACTCATTTACAGTTTACATAGAAAATCAAAGGAAGAAATGGAATTTTCTAGGAAAAAAACCTTCATATTCACACCGTAACCATCCTAGTCTTACCTTAAAACATTATTTATCATCATTGCGAATGCAGAATAATAAGGCCCTCCCACTTTAAATAGGCAAAGTGAACTCTGTGATTAAATGAAAACTCATGTTTTACATTCTTTCCTTCCTATGAACATTTAATTTGTGATTCGGTTCTATCGTTTCCATAGCATATTTTTGATGCTGCAATTCTGAAATGATCTGAAAGACCCCTGCCTTTAAATATCACTCTCTGTAGCACTGGAGCAGAGGAATAATAGAGGAAATGCAGCTTATCTATTGTAAACCTTCTGTGCATGCATATTTTACAAATCATGACACATTAGTAGAGATATCACAGAGAATACACACAAGTCTAGGACAGTCAATATAAGGTTCTTCCTAATGCAGGGGTCTGGGTGTTTTACAGTACTGTTGGTGGTGCTTTCCAGGGCATATGCTAAAGATAATAGAGGGCACACAGACTGCATCTCAATGGATCAAATATTGCCCACAGGATCCTATTACCCAGCCGTCCTCTTCCTGTGACTGCAGCATGAGGATGAAGCTGATCGTCTTGGAGATTTCTATTGCTGGACAGCAAACAATTTCTATTCATCTACCAGGGAAAACACAAGTACAAACAAAAATTATGATTTCATGCATGCATTAAAATTAGGGCTGTCAAGGGATTAAAAAATTAATCGTACGATTAATCGCACTGTTAAACAATAATAGAAAACCATTACGACTGAGTGGACTTGTAGGCTCTAAAGTTTTGCACTGTTTTGTTTTTGAGTGCAGTTATGTAACAAATAAAATCTACATTTGTAAGTTGCACTTTCATGATAGAGATTTCACTACAGTACTTGTATGAGATGAATTGAAAAACAGTATTTCTTTTGTGTGCCATTTTTACAATGCAAATATTTGTAATCAAAAATAATATAAAGTGAGCACTATACACTTTGTATTCTGTGTTGCAATTGAAATCAATATATTTGAAAATGTTGAAAAACATCCAAAACTATTTAATAAATTTCAAGAGATGTTGTTATTCTATTGTTTAATAGTGCGATTAAAACTGATTAATCGTGATACATTTTTTTAATTGCGATTGTTTTTTTGAGTTAGTCGCATGAGTTAACTGCAATTAATCAACAGCCCTAATTTAAATGTTATCTACATTTACATGCAAATTAAGAGACAATTCCTGGCATAGCTTGATAGGTGCAAAGGGTAATACTCAAGCAGTAGAACCAGTGTAATTCTGTAGGGCAAGAGAAGTTGGGAAGGGTGGGCATGTGTGGTGGTGGGAGCGGGACAGGATTTGATGAGCCCTGAAGGAATGAGCACCTCTTACGCAGCTGTGAAGACTTAGCTCTGTAAGGGTAGAGGCTCCCTGAATGACAGAGAGTTGGGACTATAGGTGGGGCATGGATGGGACTGAGGGGTTTGCTACTATATGGGTCTTTGAATCCTTCTCCCTGCAGAGGGGACAAACTGCAAATAGAGGCTATTCCAGTCACTGAGCAGGAGCAGTCTACAAGGAACAATGCTTTGCCAGTCCAGTTTTGTGGGAGGATTTTTTCCCTCTCTTCTCTGTGGATCTTCCCGGTGCCCAGCTAAGACACTGGGGATGGGAAAACTGGATTTGCCCATGTGTGACTCTGGCAACTTGCCCATGTGGCCTTCAGTGTTGCAAAATTTGGATGGCACTTTTTTGGGAGGATACTAATATATTAGTTTACCCCCTGTCGCCTATAATGGCACTGAGAGTGAACAAACATATCCTGTCTGAAGGTACAAGAGCCAGCAGAGCACCTGGGGAGGAATGGGCATCTGGATTTGTGTTACTTCCTTTTTGGTCCCTTTTTGGAACAACTTCTAAATTCTCTCACTAATGTTGGGTTTGGGCTCTCTGATGCTAGTAAAAGTTAGGACCACTTTTCATCACATCAATGGGAAGTGACCTTTGGGTGAGAATTAACAAAGTACTTTGTTCTGTGCAGAATTCAGGCATGAGTACATGTGGCAGAACATCCTTAACTGTGTGGGGGAGAAACACAACTCCATTTATGTGATGATGGAGCTTCTGCAGGTTGCTATTTCTTGAGTCTTGAGTAGCTGCCTTTTGATACATTCCCCAAAACCATGGACTTGTCTACATGGAGACATCCAGGAAAATTAATCTGAATTAACTAAAGGTATGAATTTGAAGTGGATTACATAAACCACTTTAGTTCTGAATGAGGGTGTTCACATAGGGGGTTTAAAGTGTCTTTCATCTGGTTTAGTTTAATGCCTGTTACAAGTGAATTAAGGCTACTTTAAATCCCTTTGTGAAAACTGCAGTTCAGAATTAATGTGGTTTACCCAATTCACTTCAAATTCACACCTTTAGTTAATTTGGATTAATGTTCCTTGATGTCTCCAAGTAGACAAGCCCCTTGTCTTACTACACACTTAAAAACTGGAATATGTAGCATATTAGAGAAAGAGGCCTGGTGTGAAGACAGCAAAAGGAAGCATGAGCTGATGAGCTCTGACATGATCCCCTCTGTGGTCCTGAGCAAGTCATTTAGGACTAGATTGTGACTTGGCCTACACATCCACCCATGAGTGTCAGAACCCCCTTCACATACTCACATGAGCTACCCAGACTTTGGATCCAGACACATAGGAGTAAGTGGTAGCTACATGCCACTTATTTTCTCCCTGGAGCAGGTGCATGGGGAGGGGCAGGAAAAGGCCAAAGTCCCTTGACTCCAGTCCCACTAATCAATGCTCGGTGCATGACCTGGCATAGAGATGTTGTAATTTGCTGCTGATAGAGGCCAGCAGCAAATCACTAACCCCCTGGGGGAACGAGGAAGTAAGGGAAGAATTGTGACTCAGAGGATTGTCTCCCAGTAATGCCATGTCTCAGGGCTGCTCCTGAGGTGGAGTTTACACACCGCCCCTTGGTAAAGACTGTGCCTAAAGGAACAATCTAACTTGTAACCTCTGCGTATCAAGTGGTCCTGTTTTTAAAATGGGGCTGTTTCTGTTAATGCCTGGGACATGGGTGGTCATGCTCAGTGTAGATTTTTCCTAACTGTTCTTTGAGCCAAATTCTGCTATCATTCTGACACCTGAAACAACATTGACTTCAATACAGTTGTATTTGTGTACCTGAAAGCATAATTTGGTTTTAGGAGTCTAGGCCTACATTTTCAAAAGTAACTAGTGATTTTATGTGCTTGAATTATGGGTACTTAAGTAGAGACACCATCAAAGGGCCTGATTTTCAGAAAGTTGAATATACCCAGAAATCAGGTATCTTTCAGGTTTATCAAGTTGAGCACCCAAAATTAGTAGTCACTTGTGAACGTTTAGGTTCCAGTGAATGTAATGTACATACTTACTTCTATTGTAGCTTTGCTACTGTTGTAGATTCTAAACATCTGCAGGCTCAAAGTTGTTTTAAGTATGTCACTTTAAAAACAGCACTTGTTTTAAGCAGGACCAACTTACATTTCCCCACAAAAAGAATTTGAAACATTTTAAAAAATAATAAAATTTGAGTAATTCAGGGGTATGATGTCTAACATGTTTGTGAAAGGCAATACTTGTGGGGTTAGACATTAATGTTCCTGATGTAGCAAAGGAGTGATAATTGATAGCACATGTGAAATATAACTATTCTTGAAGGGGAGGGCAGGTGGTATGCAATTACTCAAGCTTCCACTAGCTGTCAAAGGTTGGTTGTAAGTGAGGTCAACAAGATGTTGACTGTATGGGTGAATGCTTTATTTGAAGTAAAGATGTATGATCTTTGAATGAAGATATTAATGATGTGACAAATCTTGAAAAAATACTAATTTCAATAGGAACTACAGTTAAAGTCATGTACTAACAAGCTGGATGGCAAAAGTAGCTTCAAGGAACATAATATGATCGTGGATATTTGTTGCAAAAATAGAAAACAGGAAAAGGAATAAATCTGTTAGTCTATTTAGTTTTTTTAAACCCAGATTTGAATTGTGAAGGTGTATTTTCTGTAATTATTAGAGCTAGTGATTCTTTTAATCAAATTAAAACTTTTTTTTTGTAGTTTTACACATTCTTCATAAGTACAGATGGTGTCAACTTATAATCAAAAGAAAATTTCTTTTTAACTTAAATCCCATTTCAAAAGTATTCCATATACGATAATGCAAGCCATGGCATTTAAGCTCTACTATTAGTAAGAATAACTTGAAGGAAATCTTTTAACTGTAATCACTAGTTGAGTGCTGAATTCAATGAATTTCCATCTCTTGTCGCATAGGGCATGCAGAGCATCCTAATGATACATTTTAGTGACTTTTAAATGGTGTATGACAGTGTCATCTGGAATAATACTTATAATATTAGGATGGAGAGATGGATGATATTTTCTGTCTATCTTAAAAGAACATTATTAAGGTTGCAAAGACAAACACTAAGGACAGGTCTACACTATCACTGAAGTCGATCTAACTTACATCACTTAGGGATGTGAAAGTGTCATCCCCCACCCTGAGCGACACGAGTTTTGCACTGGCCGCACTGGCGCTCTCCAGCCAACATAGCTTCTGCTTCTCGCCAAGGTGGAGTAATTATGCCGACGGCGGAGCACTCTCCCATTGGCATAGTGCATCTTCACCAAACGTGCCACAGCAGTGTGGCTGGGCTGATATAGTGCTGTAGTGTAGACTTGCCCTCAAAAGTTTGGAAATGTCAGTGCTTGACCTTAATGACATTTTAGCATCGTTTTTGAGTGTGCAATGTCCTAGGTTTTTAAAAAAGAAACAGAAAATCCATCATGTGATGTAACACTGACACCCACCTGGGTCAGCAGCAGGGTTGGAACCTTTAGACACACCACACTGAACTCTGCCACTTGAGCTAATGATCACTGATAAGAGTAGTAGGGTGTTATGCTTTGTGTGGACCAGCACTACATGGGACATTTTGCCTGTGGGTTTCATGGGTATTTGCTGGCAGCAGAGGAATGGTGAGACTTGGGGATGGTGAGTTCCATTCCAGGGTCTGAAGGGGAATGTAGTATAGTGGACACAGATTCTTTTGCTCATTTGCCCCAAGTGTGACCCCTTATTCTCTGTCCTGTCCAAACTCTTCTTGACCAAGTTCTGTCTCTTGGTCCCCATCCAGCTCCTCATCGCAGTTCCATGCTTCTCACCTAGCCAGTCCCAGTCTCTAGCCCTCAGGCTTCTCATGCTAGTCCTAGTCTCCTTGCCCAGCCAGTCCTCATTTCACACCTCCAGCCTTGCCAAACCAGTCTCCTTTTCTTCCAGTCTCCTTGTCCAGCCAGTACAATTTCCTGACACTCCCTGCTCTTCATCCCATCAGTCTCTCTCCTTTCCCCCCTGCCTCCAGTTGCCTCCCCCATCCTACCCAAAATCCCTGTCTCCACTGGCTTCCAGTCCCATTCTCCCTTCCTAGGCTCCTCATACAATTACAGTCTTTCCCTTTCCCCCATTTCCCTTTCCAGCTCCCAGTCCTAGGTTCCTTGCCCAACCAGTCCCAGCTCCCCTTGTCCAGCCAGGCCTAGTATCTCCCTCAAATCTGAGTCCCAGTTTCCCTCTCCCCACTCTCAGTCTCCAGTCTCCCCGCACTCCAGGATATTTGTCCTACTCTATTCCTTCTGGCTCTCCAACAAGTCTGGCTCTTGTCTCCTCAGCATTTGAATCGGGCAGTGTCCTCCTCAGTGGAGCTTGGGCCCAGTAGGTGGGTACAGTTACCAACTCTCCAGGATTGGCCAGGAGTCTCCAGGAATTAAAGATTATTTTAATTAAATGTCATGTGATGAAATCTCCAGGAATACATCCAAACAAAATTGGCATCCCTTTCAGTGGGTCACTGACAGCAGAGGAGAGACATTCTCTCTGCTTTCTGTTCAGGTGCCCAGACCTGGACCTGACATGGTCTCCAGCAGCTCAGATCTGCAATGTCAGGGAAAGTCCTATTCATTCCTGGCCTGGAGCATTTCTAGAATGGATGGAATCTTTGGGGACTTTAGCTGCTAAAATTTAAAGAGATGTCTACTAAGCATGTATGAACTGCAATTTTTTTAAAAAATTGAAAGTGGGGTTCTACCAGTCGCACCTTGTGTGTGTATGTGTGTGTGTGTGCATACACACACAGAGTATATTCAGTATTCCTAATTCACCACCACATTACTCCAGCTTTATGCTGCTATATCTCCATTGAAATCAAACTGGAGTGGCGACTGAGGCCCAGTGTTAATATCTTTCTAGCAATTTATAGAACTGTGACAACTCTTAAAATATGTTGAAACAATTGAAAGGTTTGAATTGTTTGTCATGCTCTGTCTCAGACAGTTAACGTTATAAAAACAACACTCTAAGTTTGAAGGGAGCTAATCTGAGCTTATTCCAATTAAAAAGAAAGCAAAGCATTTTAAATGGCTCAAGGGTGATGGGAACTCTGGGACATCCATGACATCTGATAGGTGGGGATATTAGCCAGTGTTGACAGCCAAGATTTAAGGGAAAATGCTATGGAGTAAAGAATGTTATTCTCTGCTTAAAAAAAAATCCAGTTGTTTGTTTGAATGTCATAAATATTTGCAAGAGGCTTTTTAAAACCTGTGCAATTCTTTAAATATGTTGCCCCCAGTAGACAGCCCATCTTCTCAAAGCCAGGAATACCTATTGTGGTAACCATCTATTTATTTACTGAGTAAATTACATGAAAAGAAAGGTAGATAGAAACGTCAGGTGTTGAATTTTTTTCCAATTTGGCCACCACACTCAGAAGCTAAACGTAACCTCACGCAATATTTGGATGAAAATTTTGTTTAGCATTTTACAAGAAATAGATTTGTAACTGAAAGGTGATTTTAAAAGAATTTAAATAGCAGTTTAAGATTCTTAAGGTTACTAACAGAATAAACAATCAGGCTTCCCATCCTCATCTTCACTCAATAAAATACTTCCTCTGCAAAGCTTTCCAATTTAGATCTCTCTAAAGACATCTGCATAACTTTACATTAAACTGTCTTTAAGTGTGATATATGTGCTTGAACTATTTTCTGTTTCAATTAGATTGTAAACTTCTTGGAGATCATGAGAAACTTCATCAGAGATCATGACTTCTTATTTATAGCATTGGAAATGCTGATGGAATTTAATAAATAACTAAAATTTAGACCAAAAAGTAATGGGTATGTAGAAGTATTTCATCTCTCTTTGCTTTGGCTGAATAGTCAACTTTAAGGGTGGAATTTTCAAAAGCATTGACCTCTTTTTGCTGCCCTTGAAGTCAGTGGTGACGTTTCAATTGACTTGCATGGGAGCAGAGTTAGGCCAACTAACACTTTGGAAATTCTCATCTGACGTGTCTACCTTGAAATTATGGGTAGCAGCAGCGATCTTAAGTCTGTCTCTGAAGAAATAAAAACTCCATTAAAGATAACTTGGTGTTGACCTACAGCTGGTGTGTTCTCTTATTTATATGGGTACTATGGAAGTCACTCCGTAGTTAAAGATGTAAATGAACTGACACTATGCCCATTTTTGCACACACACCCCAACCCACCTCCCCGCCAAAATCAAACTGATCTTAAAATTCGTAAATTAGATCTGGGTCCAAGGTAGAATCTTGCTATAAGATCTAGCTGAGATCTAGTGCACAGGACCAAAATTTAGTTTTGTAATATACAAGTTTAAAAGTATTTTCTTTAGTAACATCACTTGGGATCATTAGTTCTGGTGAGTTTAATATAGAATGCCAAATGCTTGCTGGAGATCTCAGCTTTCATTTAAATTAAAGTCTCCAGCCCTTTTCCTGGCAGAGACAGAGCTAATGGTGAAACCCATTAATGAAAGAGGTGTGTCAAAGGATGAGAACATTTTCTCTATCAATAGACTTGTCACTGGGCCTCTGAGCTTGTGGTTCTCCCCTCCTGGAGGCCTGAGGAGGTCCACAAGACTGGAGTGGGAAAATGCACCCATTCTCGTCCCCCACTCCCAATTCTCACCCAGTCCTCTTCTCTGCAGACCTTTGGAGGTCCTCTGATGTTCCCTTATGGTTTTGCAGCAGAAGAATTCCTTGCTGTCAAATCACAGGATGTTTATTGCTTGCAGAAAGCAGGGAAGTGTCTGTTTGAAAAGTATTGCCTTAACTCTGCATATCTAATATTTGAAGATTTTTTTAATTTTAATGTTCTTGACAGGTAGCATGCTTTCAGACCACCAATATGGGCTAGCAACCCTCACTTCAAAGTAGTGACTTTTTTGGGGGTGTAGAGGAATCTATTTAAGTTCCAAGGTTAACTGTAGCAAATGCAATAGCACCTTCTTTAACCAAATCTCACTTATTTGGACCTTCCCTCCCCATTCTTAGTAAAAACAGGATCACATCCTTCCATTTCTTTTTTTAAAAAGTGTTAAAGCTTTTATGCATGGACGACTTCAGGAATTTAAACTTCACTGCAAAGCTATTTATGTGGTGGTGTCAAAATACACACATAAATATTTGTCTGCTGAAGTCTTTTCTGCCTGAAGTTTGTACTGCATGCAGAGTTCAGACTATCCATAGCTATGTGCTGAGATCTGATATCAGTTAGTGCTGGTTGTAAAATTTCCATTGGAAGTGTTTGCTTATTGATGGAAAATTGGGTTTTCAAGTAAACACATATTTCATTAAAATTTCTACTTTTCAATAAAAACACTGAAAATAGTTTGTCCAGAAACTAAAGATTATGCATTTGATTTAATGCACATAACTGTTTTTCCTCATTTATCTGAACCCTCAGATTGCCTGAAGGCATTTAGGGTGGAATTTTCAAAAGCGCTTAATGGAGTTAAGTGTCTAATTCCCATTTACTTTCAATTATTATATTTAGATAATCAAGGTTCTATTGTAACTACAATTTAAAACAAAATAGTTCAGAATTATTTCCTGGGAGAAGAGAGATCTTGCATTTAAGGCACTGGGCTGGAGCTCAGGAGATCTGGGCTCAGTTACCAGCTCTGCCATGATCTTTTTGTGTGTTCTTGGGCAGGTATGGGGAATAAATGGGTAGAAATGGAAGTATTAGTACATAAGCTAAATTATGACTTAATTGGCATCACAGAGAGTTGGTGGGATAAATTTCATGACTGGAATTTTGGTATAGCGGGATATAGCTTGTTCAAGAAGGACAAATAGGGTAAAAAAACCAGAGGAGGTGTTGCATTGTACATACAGAATATGTACACTGGTTTTAAGATCCAGAAGGAGGCAGGAGGCAGACCAGTTGAAAGCCTCTGGATGAAGATAGAAGGGGAAGATAGGAGTGATGTAATGGTAGGGGTCTACTGCAGATCTCCGAATCAGGAAGAGGAAGTGGATGAGGCATTTCTAGAACAGGTAACAGAAATTCCAAACACAAGAGTTGGTAATAATGGGGCATTTAACAACCCAGACATCTGTTGGAAAAGTAATAGGGCAAAACACTAAATTTCTAATAAGTTCTTAGAATGTATTGGAGACAACTTATTGTTTCTGTAAGTGGAGGAAGTAACTTGAAAGGTAGTCATTTTAGGCTGGACGCTGATCAACAGGGAAGAATTGCTTGTGAATCTAAAGGTGGAAAGTGATCATGCAATGTTAGATTTCATTATTCTAAGGGAAGGAAGGAGTTAGAGCAGCAGAGTAAGGAAAATGGACTTCAAAAAAGTAGATTTTAACAATCTCAGAGAACTGGAAGGTAAGGTTCCATGAGAAGAAACTCTAGGCCCTGGTCTACACTAGGAGTTGAGGTCTAATTTAGCAGTGTTAAATCGATTTAACCCTGCACCCGTCCACACGACGAAACCCTTTTTTCGACTGAAAGGCTCTTAAAATAGATTTTCTTACTCCACCCCCGACAAGGGGATTAGCGCTGAAATCGGCCTTGCCGGGTCGAATTTGGGGTACTGTGGACGCAATTAGATGGTATTGGCCTCCGGGAGCTATCCCAGAGTGCTCCATTGTGACCGCTCTGGACAGCACTCTCAACTCAGATGCACTGGCCAGGTAGACAGGAAAAGGCCCGTGAACTTTTGAATTTCATTTTCCTGTTTGACCAGCGTGGCAAGCTGCAGGTGAGTGCAGAGCTCATCAGCAGAGGTGACCATGATGGAGTCCCAGAATCGCAAAAGAGCTCCAGCATGGACCAAACAGGAGGTACGGGATCTGATCGCTATATGGGGAGAGGAATCCGTGCTATCAGAACTCCGTTCCAGTTTTTGAAATGCCAAAACATTTGTCAAAATCTCCCAGGGCATGAAGGACAGAGGCCATAACAGGGACCTGAAGCAGTGCTGCGTGAAACTTAAGGAGCTGAGGCAAGCCTACCAGAAAACCAGAGAGGCAAACGGCCGCTCCGGGTCAGAGCCCCAAACATGCCGCTTCTATGGTGAGCTGCATGCCATTTTAGGGGGTTCAGCCACCACTACCCTAGCCGTGTTGTTTGACTCCTTCCATGGAGATGGAGGCAACACGGAAGCAGGTTTTGGGGACAAGGAACAAGACGATGATGAAGTTGTAGATAGCTCACAGCAAGCAAGTGGAGAAACCGGTTTTCCCGACAGCCAGGAACTGTTTCTCACCCTGGACCTGGAGCCAGTACCTCCTGAACCCACCCAAGGCTGCCTCCCGGACCCGCCAGGTGGAGAAGGGACCTCTGGTGAGTGTACCTTTTAAAATACTATACATGGTTTAAAAGAAAGCATGTTTAATGATTAATTTGCCCTGGCAAACGTCTGTGACGTGTTTGTCATGACCATGACCATGAATTTGGTAGGGCCCTAGTTACAGTGGATCACAAATTGAAGGTGGATCAACAATGTGATGTAGTTGCGAAAAAGAGTAATATCATATTGGGGTGTATTAACAGGAATGTTGTATGTAAGATGTGGGAAGTAATTGTCCTGCTCAACTCATCACTGGTGGGGCTTCAGCTGGAGTACTAGGTCCAATTCTGGGAGACACACTTTAGGAAAGATGTCGATAAACTGGAGAGACTCCAGAGGAGAGCAATAAAAATGAAAAAAGGTTTAGAAAATATGAGGAAAGTTAAAATAACTGGGCATGTTGAATCTTGAGAAAAGAAAACTGGGGGGGGGGGGGACCTGAAAACAGTCTTCAAATATGTTAAGGGCTGTTATGACGAAGGAAGTAGGACAAGAACTAATTGGCTTAAGATGCAAGAAGGGAGATTTAGGTTAGACATTAGGAAAAACTATAAGGGTAGTTACATTCTGGAATAGGCTTCTGAGGGAGGCTGTGGAATCCCCATCCTTGGAAGTTTTTAAGAACAGGCTGGACAAACTCTAGTCAGGGATGGTCTAGGTTTACTTGGTTCTGCCTCAGCACAGGGCATAGGAGCTGGACTATATGACTCCCTGAGGTCTCTTCCAACACTACATTTCTATGATTCTATGATTTTAAGTCCCTTAGGCCCAGATCCTCAATGGAATTTAGGCTCCTAATTTCCACTGATTTCAATGGATGTTAGGAGCCTAAATACTCTTGGAATTCTGGGCCTTAGTCTTCCTGTATCTCAGTTACTCACCCATCTGTAAAATGGGGCTCCATTTCTCTCACCCTCATCTATTTGGACTGTAGGCTCTTAATAGCACAGACTTCCTCTTACTCTGTGTGTCTGTAAGCGGTCCCGGTCTCATTGGGGCTTCTATGCACACAATATTGCAAAATGTATAATAATGATATAATTAATAACGTTTTCCTTTAATCATCTGTAATTAAGGTCCTATATGTTTTCTCTAGACCAACTGATCTGAAGATGACATCTAAAGCAGTGCAGGGAATGTAGCACCAACCTCAGAGATGTCCTCAGTTTGAGAAGGAAAACCAAAGAACTCCTCTTGGCAGTATAAATTAAATTCAGATTAATAGAGACTTCAGTCAGTGATTTGTCCAGTTAGTGAAATTACACTATTGACAAATAGCCCAAGAAACAAACTGTAATGTTTGATTAAGACATACTGAGATCTGTGGATTTGTATGGAGGGTTAAAGAGTCTAACTGTTAGCAAAACAAGTGCAAACAAGAAATTATTGCTAATGTCCTACTAAATTACAAAGCTGCTCATATACAGAAATCAGGGGCCAGATTCTGATAGCAGTCAAAGTTGAAAGTAAGTCAGATGAAAACAATAAGGTTACTCCATACTTGCAAAATGTAACTGGGAACAGAATTCCTGCCTCTTCTCCACTGCTCTGTCCCCCTCACTCCTCTCCCTTTCCTTATTTTTCTATTTAGATTATCCCTGCCTAACTAATCCCTCTGCAACCCTTCTCAAAACAAGAAAAATTGTGGCACCAAATGATATTTGCTGGCATTTCACTGATCACTCTGCTTGTGTGTTATACCCCTTTCCTCCACCCTATGTCTGCCTTGTCCATTTAAATTGTCAACTCTTTGGGGCAGGAACTCTCTACTACTCTGTGTTTGTACAGTGTCTAGCACCTTTGGGCCCTGTTCTTGGCTGGTCTCCAGGTACTTCTGTAATAAACATGATTAATAATAATGTAGTGTAGCTATTGTAGCTAAAGGATCTTATCCTACCTTCACTGATTTCAATGATATTAGGATCAAGTCCAATGTCTTTCTGATGACAGAAGACTCTGGATAGTCCGCTAAGTCTATTAAGACAGTGGTTCCAAACCTTTCCAGACTGCTGTACCCCTTTCAGAAGTCTGATTTGTCTTGCCTAGCCCAAGTTTCACCTTACTTAAAAACTACTTGCTTACAAAATCAGACATAAAATATGAAATTATCACAGCACATTATTACCGAAAAATTAATTGCTTACTTTCTCATGTTTACCTTATAATTATAAAATAAATCAATTGGAATATAAATATTGTACTTACATTTTGGTGTATAGTATATAGAGCAGTATAAACAAGTCATTGTTTGTATGATATTTTAGTTGGTACTGACTTCACTAGTGTTTTTTAGGTAGTGTGTTGTAAAACTAGGCAAATATATAGTTGAGTTGATGTACCCCCTGGAAGACGTCTATGTACCCCCAGGAGTACACGTACTGGATGAGAACCACAGTGTTAAGACATTTTCTCAAGAAAGTCAGAAAGAAGTAAATAACTTTCCACAGATTCATAGCCTTGTGATAGCACCCTATCTTCTGAAACCTGGAAGAAAGCAATTTGCTGCGATGCAAGTGTCTTAGGAGGTGTGGGATCATTTAACACTGGTTAACACCTCGGGCATTCTGGAAAGGCTCTGTTACATTAGGTGTATTTCAGAGATTTGTATATGCACTAAATGAATCCTGCATCTTTGCCTTATAGCTCTGGGAATGTTCGGCAGGTAATTAAGAAATCATAAGGCACAGGTGTGCCAGGTGAAGCTTGGTAGCTTGCTTTTGATCTAAATTGAGATGCTCTGGGGATTTAACTTCTTAAATAAAAAGGGCATAAATAAATAATCATTTTTTTTAAGGTTGGAACATGCAAGCAAGCTATAAAACTTGTCTTGATCTACTTGAGTAGGCGATGTTAGAAGATTGTTTAAGGCAAGGGGATTGTTTTAAACTGTGGCATTGTTTTCTTTAGCTTGGGCCTATTCCTTTTTGCTTTGGGACTTCCACCATGGACATAATGGGAGCAGGAATGGGCCCTTGATTATTAACTCAGGAATGAGTCTCTGTAAAGTGTCTTTTTTTTTAATGAATATTATGTAAAGAACCAAAGTCGCTCATGCTGCTGCTTTTCAATATTCATAATTCAAAAATGATATAGCTATACTACATTCTCTAATGAGTTATTTAATGAGCTTTACTGGAGCCAGAGTATGTCACTGTAATTGGGAGCTGAGAAATGTGTTTATCATCAATAGGGGAATGCTGTTATAAGGATGATTTTCTAGGAAACAAACACAGTAGCCTCATGCCACAATGTTACAGCATAGTGCAGGACTTACTAGGAGGGGGAAGGAAGGGCTGGGAAATATAACAACACAACTTCCCACATCTGACTCTTCATTAATTATTAGATCCAATCTTGTACTGGTCCCTTCTTTAAGGTTCTGAGATGGTGGATGCCTTTTTCACATTCAATTCCCAGCTGGGACCGGCACAAGAAGGGTCGAAATACTGTGTGGGAGGCTGTTCATGTGTATTTCAGACAGTAACTAGAAGTGGAAGTACAAGAAATCTTGCAATCAAGACTTTTCTCCTGACTTTTCCAGCCTGACTTTGTAGACTTATGAGGTTTAAAGGGGTTTGGCTACTTATCCAAACAAACTGGGTTCCTGAACCTTTATGGTATAACTATCCCTGATGTAATGAAAGGATCCTTAGGTTGCTAGTAGTCATACACACTCTCTTTCTGCCTCAATAAATCAACCAATCAA
This sequence comes from Natator depressus, assembly GCF_965152275.1. Taxonomy (NCBI): domain Eukaryota; kingdom Metazoa; phylum Chordata; order Testudines; family Cheloniidae; genus Natator; species Natator depressus. The sequence goes on from NC_134235.1 coordinate 245,183,949, forward strand.
TCAATGTAACATACAGTATGACTCTACAGAGTGGGTCCATTACAAGACAATGATATGCATGTTAAAAAGCATCACTGGTAAAGCTGTATGCTGTAGCAAATTTTCAAATATTAATTCTACTCTTGTTCTTTTGGAAAACAACAAAGGGCCCTAACCCACAATATAGACTGAAGCTGAACCTATAATAAGAAAAACGAATGAGGTAGTGTGTTGGGCCTATTGGGTTAAAATGCTGTACTGAGGGCTAGTTGTAATCCTGGTGTAGCTTCACAATATATGGTTTTGGGGTATTCATTTATTTTGCTTAACCCTGCTGAAAGGAAGACGAAAAGACCAGATGGTGTGGAACTGTGATATCCATTTCTGGCTGCAGACCTTAACTGCTCCAGATCCATATCTAATTTTTTCTAAAGCCTGGTGTTTGGATCTGGGTTTTTGGTTTAGATCCATCTCTAATAAGAATCAAGACCTCGGTGGTAGAACCAGATACTACATTCTTCTCAGCTCAGCTTGCCTGAATAAATAAGTGAATGCACACTATCTCCACAGGTTAGTCAAGATTATAACTGGTTGATTAGTTTTCAAGTGAAATGGGCTTTTTCTGGTTTTTGTCTAAAGACTGGAAACCGAACACTTAACATTTATCTTGAAATAGTTTTGAAATATTGTTTTTTTTGTGGGAAATTAAAAAACATTGAAACATTTCCAAAAACCCCTAAAAAATTTCCAAAATGTCCTGTGAAGAATAATTGTTGTTTTCCCACAAGCTCTAGTCTACATACAACATACAAGACTACTGAAGTCAATGGGGTCATCTAGCATCTAAGTGGGAGCAGAATTTGTCCATAGTATCTTCCTTCCTCTCCTGTTGCTCACAGATATTTTTCACATCCTGGCTTCCCCTCACAGACTTACCCTAAACAATCACTTGCTAATTAAACTTAAACATATTTGGAGGCTGTTTTCAGATAAACTCACAAGGATTTGGATACTTCTCCAAATCTTGTCTGAACCTCTGGTATCTGCTGCAATTCTCATAAGAACAGGCTGTCTTTCAAAATTTGCAATAGTTCCTACTTCCAGTTGGGCTGGGAATGTTGTTAATTAATTATATTATAGAGCTGTTCGTCTAAGGATCTCACAAAGGAAGGCAAGTAGTTTATAAGGACAATCTCCTTGCATGAGCCCCCCTGTTGGGCTGAATGAGCAACTCCCTGTCCATGAAAACAAGTATATTGAGGCCACCATTCAGGAACCCAGTAAAGGGCACTCAAAACTGGGTGTCTCTGGGAGAAACCAGGTGACTTATTAGGCCTGACATCACAGCACTCTTATGAGATAGATACCGGTAGGTGTTGTAATACCTATTTGGCGGATAGAATACAGAGAGCTTAGAACCTAGGATTTCCAAAGTGCCTGTGCATTTTGGGACCTGATCCAAAGCCCACTGAAATCAATGGGGAGTCTTTCCATTGATGTCAGTGGACTTTGGACCAGGCACAAACTAACTAATTCTCTTGGTGAAGTAGGTTAGTAATTGTTCTCCCATTTTAGAGATGGCAAACTGAGACATAGACAAGTTAATGAGTTCAACTCCCAATCCCATAATTAGTCTACTATACTGCAGTCCCTCAAAAAACAAAACAAAATACTTTTTTGGGGGTATTGTTTATGCCAGTTTTGAGCTTGGAGTTCATTTATGTCTAAGTTAGAAATGCCTGGAAAAAAAGAGGTTAGCTGTGAAAACAATGATTATTAACTACTGTATAGTTGCATACATGGTACTGGTTTAACAATCATGATTGTAAAAATATTTATGCATCTGAGTAGCAGTAAAGAAAATGATGTAATTGATAAAAATAATCCAAATAATTGATGTTTTGATGTCACACTATATAGTTGAGGTTTTTTCTTTCAGTTAAGCACAATCAGCAGAGTTCTTTTGTTTGCTTATTATGTGGGCAAATTTGCTATATGATAAAAAATGTATGCTGTTGACTTATTGCCAGATCTCCCTAAGGTAAGAGGCTCATTTTCATCTTCTATTTTCAAAATGAAGCCTTAAATCTAATTAGATCTTGAAGTAAAATAGCTATGATATGTTTTCGGTAAGTAAAAGGTCTCTCATTTAATGTTCTTTGTTTGTGTTACTAGTTTTGCATAAGTAATGAATTTTATTGCAGGTGTTATAGATATTATAGATATTTATAGAATCTGCTTGACAAAGTATTTTTAATGAGCTATAAGCTACTCTGGACATAGATTCAAAAATATACAGTTTTACAATAACCTAAAGTTTGTCAATAGGATTCTGACACTTGGGGACATAATTGGCCTTGATCCAGGCATATTTGACCACTTATTTCACTGCAGATCAAGAGCAGCATGTTTTATTTATTTTATACATTGCACCTAAAAACGTTTCCAATGGGTAGAAATGGGCAGTTGTTACTTGCCATTTCTTCAGGTTATTTTCTTCCCAGCCAACCATTTGGATCCAGATTGTGAAGATAGGAACATCCCTGATATATGACAGCATAGTCTCTTATGACTCTCATAATCTCTGATGCTGGAGATGTTGTGGGAAATCGCCCTGCTAATCCAATTGTAGCAGGAGTTGCAGGGATGTATTTTGTGAGTCATTGAGGAGAGTCTTGCTGTGTTATATTGGAAAATAATGTTTTAGCAGATAACTGCAGAAACTCACACTAAATCCGATACCTCTTTAAGTCAACGTCAGCAAACACTGTTAAAACAATAATAAACACCAGAATATAAATCATGCTACAGCAGCATCAGTTACCATATAGCTTTTGTAATCCTAGTACAGTCTATGGTCTGGAAGGTGTTTCTCTGTGAAACAATAAAAAGTGTCATACAATCTCATCATAACTGATGGCAAGGCCCTTTTCTTAACATAACAGATCTGGAGGGTATTTTATAGCTTTTCCAGGGAGATGTCATGGGCATGGTGGTGAGCCTCCTGCAGCTGCTCGGTGGAAGGCCATATCTAAGGGTCCACTATTAGATATGAAAAAAGTTCAGCTGCTGGAGAGTTTGTTAAATTAATGTCCTCTCCCTACACAAACACATAGGAGATTGACCATGTGGTTACATGTCTATGGTGATTATCCTTCAAGGAGTTGGATGGGTTTGACATAATCTGTATGTCCCAGCTATGTTAGTTCAGCATTCCACAGAGGGAAGATTCTGCAATCTGACATAGTTAAGGTCCTACCAAATTCATGAATCATTTTGGTCAATTTCACAGACATAGGATTTTAAAAATCATAAACGTCACGATTTCAGCTATTTAAATCTGAAATTTCACAGTGTTGTAATTGTAGGGATCCTGACCCAAAAAGGAGTTGGGGGGGGTCACAAGGTTATTGTAGGGCGGGTTGCGGTACTACTACCCTTACTTCTGTGCTGCTGCTGGTGGCAGGGATGCCTTCAGAGCTGGGCAACGGGAAAGTGGCGGCTGCTGGCTGGGATCTCAACTCTGAAGGCAGAGCCACCGCCAGCAGCAGCCCAGAAGTAAGGGTGGCATGGTGTGGTATTGCCACCCTTCCTTCTGCGCTGCTGCTGGTGGGCGCTGCCTTCAGAGCTGGGGTCCTGGCTAACAGCTGCTGCTCTCTGGCTGCTCAGCTCTGAAGGCAGCGCAGAAGGCAATACCGTGACCCCCCTAAAATAACCTTGCGACCCTCCCCCCCCGCAACTCCCTTTTGGGTCAGGACCCCCAATCTGAGAAACGCTGATCTTCCCCATGAAATCTATATAGTATAGGGTAAAAGCACACAAAGGACCAGATTTTACCATCCGTGACGCATTTTTCATTGCAGTGAATTTGGTAGGGCCCTAGATATAGTAAATTATCAAATCAGGCAAACGTAAATTAAGGTAACCTATATAAGTTATAGAGTTTGGTTTTTCTAACAAATTAGGCTATGATATTGTATTCTGACATGAAGCCACATGTATGAACCATTGTATGTACTCCAATTTATAATTGCTTTGTAACAGGCTGCAACAGGCTAACACCATCTGTCAAGTATTTTTAAATTATTTTTTTACATGTCTTTACAATATAGTCTATTGCATCTAATAATAAAGCAATTTTTCTTGAGCACATTAATTCTTCTTCTTCTTCTTCATGACATTGCCTCTGCAGATCCCCACTATGAGATTGCGTGCCTGGCCACATGATGACTGGATCCATTTCAAAGCAGTTAGCCAATGGAGGAGAATGTATACGCCCTTCTGTTCCAACAGTCTAGAAAGAGGGTATTGAAACTCCAACACTGACTTTCCTTTCTTTCCATCAGCCTGATCAGAATGGAACCCAATCTTCTCCCTACACAATCAGCATTTCTACTAGTGAATAGTTTTAGTTTAAAATATTTGTTTTTGCCTAAGAAGGAGTTAGCATATTCAGTGGGAAAGATCCCAGGCCTACTTGTCTTTGCCTAAGAAATCTTCACATCCATCAGGAAGAGACCTGCTCCTGGCAGCCTCTTCTAGGTCTCAGCCTTGTTGGAGAAGTTCTTTTGTACATCAGGACACAAGGTCTTAAGGTTATTTTCCTGTAAGAAAAGCAGCCATGTAGTCTAAGAATTGGGATTCTTTGGATTTACCTGCTTCCCTTTTTAGGAAGAACAGGAAACATAGAGGTGAACAAGCATCCAATAACGTACACCTCTGGATCTGGTAAGGACTTAGTCAAAGGTTAGGTCCAGTTATATCCCAAATGCAGACAGCCATCTTTTAACCCAGGGTCCATGCCTTCCTGGTTAATTTGTTGATCTTTGCATAAGAAGCTGCAGGCTTCTTTCTGATATCAGACAGCCTGATCTTTCCACTCCTCTTATTCAAAGGGGATTCCAGGTCCATCATGGTTCTCTAGTCAATGTGGGGGGAAAAATCAGAGGTTGCCAGAAATGTAGATGGTCATCTTTGCCCAGCGTGGGTTTGTCTGATTTTTCTGTTGATTCTAGAGAATCTCGAACTGACTTTAATTTTAGTTTTCAGTAGTCCAGATTTTTACAGGCATAGGAGGATATTTCTGAATCAGTGAATCCTCATTCAATAGTTTAAGGTCATACCAAAACAAAATCCCCTCTGTTTCTATTTGCTCATGATAATTGTAGCAGAATGGTCACTAAGGATTGACTGGGTATTATGGGTTGGAGTCATGCTTCATCCACCCCCACATCCTGTTTACTTAATGGCAGTATTCCCTGCATGCTGTTGTGATGCAGTCAAATTAAATAGCAAGTTCCTAGCTTGCAGTGCTATGAATAGATTTATTTTTGTTGCATTGAGTGGTCTCATTACAAAAAGACTCTGTGGGGTGTGGCCCAATCTCTTCTGTAAATGGAGGCTACAGAATGTGTGCTAGTGCCAGTCCTTTCTTTTCCATCTCTGAGGAGAAAAATCCCTGCTTTGACTTCTCAAGATTGGTCAGGGCCTTCTGGATACACAGTTCCATATCTCAACAGGAGCACAGGAAGCACCTCAGGTTAAATGAGGACATTGTGGTTGTACCAGATATAATACTTACTTGGGAAAGTAGCAACTATAAGGTTGTTTGCTGGGTGTCTGGCAGGTGTGGCTGCTAACCTTTGTTATCAAGGACTGCAGGTGTTTCCATGTATACACAACTGGCTTCTAAGGGCCTGAATTTATCAGGGCGTGATTTATACTCTAAGGATAACTTGTTCTCTATCCAGCATTCTAAGGATAAGAGTGAATATGGGAAAGTTGGTCTTAGTTCCACACAGGTTCAAGATTTATAAAGGCTTCCCTGCGTTAGTCTGTCTTCTCAGAATATCCCGGGAAGAATTCTGGTAGGTGATCTCAAAAATGAGATCTAGACATAGTGGCCCCATCTGGTATTAACAAGACACATGAACTAATTGGGGCTGAAAGTCCATCTGACTTGCATTTCATGCTTTTTTTTCTCCCTGATTAGATGGACAGCAGGGGTAGGTCTCACATATTCTGTGCAATGGTTTATTTGAATAGACAGGGATACCACAGTTGTGTCAAATAGCAATGGGTCTGTGGGACTGGTATGACTTTAAAAGGGGATTGTCCCTCTACTTAGAGACTTGGCCTCAGCAGTAAGGTCAGGGATGAAATCCTGGCCCCATGGAAATCAATGATAAAGCTCCCATGGATTTCAGTAGGCCCAGGATTTCAATCCAGGTCTTTGCTCACTCTAGAAATCACTTTATCTGATGGCCTGGTTGCTAGGTTGTTAAAAGGGAAATTCTTGTATTTCTCTGGGAAAGTCAAACATGTACACAAAACTCTTTCATTAGAGGGTCATGTCTGTAAGTGGAAAATATTTAAAGATTTGGATAGTCCAAAGAGGTGCATCTAGTCCCTTGTCCCTTTACTGGTCACTTTACATTATCCTTTATTATTGAAAGATTCTGGATTGCCTTGAGGTATGACCAAAAGTTTCCTGGCTGCCATCTCTGCCTTCTATGTGCCTGTGCAAGGGGCTCTCAGCCTTTTGTCATCCTTTGGAAAACAATATACTCTACTGAAGTTTAGATGAAGGTGTATATTGAGAATCATAACTTGCAAGCGCATGATATTGAGATCTTGGTCTCACAAGTTCTCTGCAGGCTCCTCTTTGTGTATGCTCCTTCTAGCATTTGTCATTGAAGGGTCCTTCACTTTTGACAATAGCATTGTTCAGGACAGTTTCAGAACTGCAGCCATTAGTGGCAGATAACTCCTGATACAAATGTTTCCAAGGATGAAGTGGTCCAACATTCTAAAGCAGAAATATTGTGATAGACATTAGAACCCATCCCAAATTCTTGACTATAGTGTTCTTGGAATTTCATTTAAATCAGAATTTTTCTCTGTCTGTACTTTTGCCAAGACTCATGATCTTCCAAATTATATGTCATTGCACATCTTGGATGTTAAAAGGACTTTTTTCCTGTCAAAGATATAAGCAATACCTTTTAAAAAGCATGTTGTGGCTTCTTATGAAAATTCAAGGGACAGTCGAGAAATGATCTAAGCAGACAAGCTATGTGCTCCCTGATGTTCTTGTACTGGAAGGACTTCATGACTTTATATAAGATGGAGAAGCATCTTCAGCACTATCTCTTTGCCGGAAAGGCTACTACCTGGAGCTCAGTGCATCTCTTTACAAAATGCTGTTTGCTGAATACTTGGTCCAGACCAGATTGGATGCTTCATTCAAGAGAGAAGTGTTGTAGTTACCCTCCCTTCCACACTTTCTTCTCCTGAGGAGTGCACGCTAGCTAATTTTCTAAAGTGGGAATCTGTAGAGGCAAAGCGGTGAAGGAGAAAAAGGGGTTATCGAGCAAAGTAATTTTGTCCTCCAAACGTATTGTGTCCATAGACTCATAATGACTCATACTTCTTACTTCTGGTTTGTAAATTTAAAGGATTTGGATGGAATTGAAGAGGAAATGAGGTCCATCTGCAGGGTGGGGGCCTTTATGTAGTCGATTCTAGAATACTGGAACATAGTGTCACCTATTTCCCCATGGCTACCTGCTTTGAAATGGGTTCAATTGCTGCATGGCATGACAACTGTTCCATAGGCTGGACCTGCAGAGGCAATACATTTGGAGAACAGAAGCTACTTCAGTAAGTAGCCGTTTGTTAATATACTTATACATGATAGCATATTCTTAAAGCATTGTTTAAATAAACTGTAGCGTGTGACACAAGGATACTGTGATATAGTTTTCATTTACAGGGTGAAATCCTAGCTGCACTGAAGTCAATGCCCAAACTCCCATTGACTGGTATGCAGCCAGGATTTCACCCATAGGCTCTAGGAAAATTGTTTCCAAACAATTTGTAGGTTTGGTTGGCTTAGCCACTTGTGAATTGTGGGTTCATCTCACACTCCTCTTCACCATGTATTCTTCTTGTGGTCTTTCTACGTAGAATATTTCAAAATCGCTCAATAATACCATTTGCAAAAAATAACAGGTTTCCTCGAACTTACCTTTATTGCTTTATCACCAACAACCATAATCATCTGAAGTGCTCAGTGTGTTGAATCCATTGAAAGGAAGGCCAAAATAATTTTGACACTGAGCTGTTTGGGATGATCTCACCTAACTCATTCATGGCTTAGTTTTGCTCTGCTACTGAAGAATTATGGGATGAATGATTGCCATTTTGAATAAAGCCACTAAGGCACTGCATGTTTCTTTATCTTTATATGGTTCTAAAGAGTTGAATAAGAGTGGTAAACACAGTTTCATTCAGTGTGAATGCTGCATTTTAAAAATCTCTTCTGATTCTTGCCAATATGCCCGCAAAATATATTTTAATTGAAACTTTCACTGCTCAGATTTTGCACTGACAGGTAACAGACATCAGAAATATGCAAACAGATGGATGATCAAGTTCATTAATGTTTGTGAGATGCTCTGATATGCTAGGGTGATGAGAACAGAGAAATGTTTATAAACAAATAAATAATGTACTAAAGTATGAAGACAAAGAAAAAACAGATGGCATTAAGGGTATGTCTACACAGCAAAGAAAAACCCGTGGCTGGCTTGTGCCAGCTGACTTGGGCTTGCAGGGCTTGGGCTGAAAGGCTGTTTTTGCTCTGTAGAGTTCTGGGCTCAGGCAAGAGGTCAAGCATTGAGATCATCTCACCTTGCAGGGTCCTAGAGCCCAAGCTCCAGCCCGAGCCCAGAAGTCTACACAACAATGAAACAGCTCCGCAGCCCAAGCCCTGTGAGCCCGAGTTGGCTGACATGGGCCAGCTGTGGGTTTCTAGTTGCTGTGTGGACATACCCTCAATCACAATGTTGACCAGCATCTCATCTGTGTGGTTTCCTACTTCAGCTGAAAAGCTCCACAATGGTGTTTCACAGTAAGCACTCACAATATTTCAAGCAGAGGGCAGAAAAGGTGGGAAAACAGGACACTGTCATCATATTGTCCTTCACTATCTAAAGTTACCTCAAGTTCTTCAATAATACCTCAGTCTTTGGTTTCATGCATTATTAAACAATCTTGGAAACCTTCTGCAACCTTTGGGCAATAGCTAACTGTGATTGCCCTAAAAATAGGTCAATGTTTGTATAATGCTTGTGGCTTTGGTGGTGCAAGATATATTCTTCGGTTTACTTTGACTGACTCCCCCTCCCATTTCTTTGACTGTTTTCTAGCTGCATTGCCTTCTGTTAAATATTGTTCCACTTCAAGGATATTTGCAAGACTAGGAAGCAGGCAGGATATTATAGTACTTAGAAATACAGGGTTTTTTTTTGTCACACACACACTGCAACCAGTTATTGCTGGTGGCAAGTATGTTTAAAAATGTCAGTAAAATGTTTTGGTATATTATGGAACCTTGATGTGGATATATTGGATATATTCCTGTGTAAGCAGAGTCAGGATGAGCTCCACCCTGACATCTGGTGGTGAGGTGTGGAAGTTTTGTAGAAGAACTCCAGGGGCTGATCTCATTTGCATAGGCACACCCACCCCACCTAGAACTCCAGGGGCTGATCTCATTGCATAGGCACACCCACCCCACCTAGAATGAGGCCATAGCTGCCCAAATGGTCAAACAGTGTCTCTGTTATTGGGGCAGGAAGAATAAATTGTTATTACCCTGATTATGGGAATCAAGGACAGTGGAACTGTACTTGGCCTTTTGGTATGATGGAGGGACTCACCATCAACTAAGCAGCACTTGCTAGGCAAGGGTCATGGGTTCCAAAATCTAGTGACTAGAGAGAGACTGGGGATAGGTATTAATACTTGGTGGCATGGGCTCCCTAGTGAGGGCATTATATGCTAATTGCATTTCCTCCTCTCTCCACTGTGGAATATCAGAGCTAATTTTGATTCCATTAGGAGTCTAGTTACAGGCTGCTGAGCTGAATTCACTTTGAGCTAATGGTGCACCAGCACTGAGGCTCCCTTACTACAAGCTGAAATCACAAAAGAGCTAAACTGACTAAGAGCTGAAATCACTGAGTGTTGTGTTAAGTAGTGGGGGAGCCTGAAGATATATGGTGGAGCAGTTTGCGGGACGGCTGGAGTGGCTTGTGGACCGGCTGGTGGAGCAGTTCGTGGGACAGTGGGAGCTGCTTGTGGGACACTGAGCGGAGCCGAGCAGAGTGGAGCAGTTCGTGGGGCGGCTGGTGGAGCGGAGCGGCTCGTGGAGTGGATCGGAGTGAAGCTCTATGGAGCTGCGGGGCAGTCAGCTTCAGATCGTGTAAGGTGCCCCTTACCTCTTCTCCCCCCGCCCCATCTCCACCCAGGTTGGGAGGTAAAACTCTGCAGATAAACTTACGAACTCTGGGGCTGCCCTGACCAGGGACAGAGACTTCTGGGTCGTTGGACTTTTGGGACTTTGGGTGATTTTGGGTTGCTGGACTCAAGAACCAAAGCGAAAGAACATGCCCCAATTTGCTTGGGGTGGGTTTTTTTGCTCATGGGTTGTGTTATGAATCCTGTTGGTGGTGTTTCCCCAACATAATGCCACATTGTTTCTCTCTGTTATTAAAAGGCTTTTTGCTACACTCAGACTCTGTGCTTGTGAGAGGGGAAGTATTCCCTCTTGGAGGTGCCCAGCGGGGGTGGCATATATTTGTCCCAAGTCACTGGTTGGGGGCTCGAGCCGGTTTTGCATTGTGTTATTGGAATGAAACCCCTAGATACTGAACCCAGCCCTTGTTGCTGCCAACTCTGATGGGCAGAAGGGTTACACCTGGTTAAGGTATACCCTGTTGTAGAGGGATGATCAACTGATCTTTGCTGTTTGAAGGGCATACTTGAAAGCAAGGAATTAAGTTTGAACTTTGGGTTTTACTGTAAGCAGTGCTGGTTGCAGGGCCAGTTAAGCAAACATATGGACTCCTACATGCTCCATCAATATATACTTAAAGGGAAAGTTATTGTTTCTTAATTTTGAATTAGAGTGATCATAAAAGTCAGGATTGGTCTCAAATGAGATTTTTGCTGAATGCAGTGATTTGTTTCATTACATTTTGTGTGAAAACTTGCTCACTTTTTGTACCATCAACAGTACCTCTCTGAAAATGAATGAAAATTCACTGTAGTATTTGTTTTTGCACTGAAAACAAACATTTGTGTAATGTTTTCCACTCAAACACAGGCACATTTTCACCCCTCAAAATTCCAAAATACTCAGCAACACTCCCCCCCCATTGGTACTTTTCAAGCCTGTTACAAAATGTGAAAAAATGTGAGTTTCCAGTTTTTTAAACGTATTGTTATCAATATTTGAACATCTTTATCTCAATTGCACCCTACACTGAGTGCAACAATTACAAACATGAAATTCCACAATAGCACCTGTTACCCAAATCCCTCCAAACCCGACCATATGGGTGTGGAAAGGTTATATATGAAACCATCCTAATTGTGCTCTTTAAAAATCCCCATGTTTCAGCATTGACTAAGTTGTGTTTTGGAACCAATCTTTGAATGTGTAGTGATCACGGTGTAAGAACATCACTGTGACTTTTGCCTTCATGAAAGCAATTACAAACTCTACTTTGACTTGGGAAGGTTCTGGATTAGGCCTTTAAAATATTGGTTCACTAAGTCTGAGGAAATAAGGGAAAAATCTTACTGATGGGAGACATTATATTGATCCTCCTTGGACTTAATCTTAGCAAGGGATAACTTGAAATTAAGTCTGATGTTTATCTTACAGAGGTTCTGTGCACCTCTCTATTGTCTAAGTAAAACTACCATCCCATGCAATAAGTGTGAAGTTAAAAATGCAGACCTGCTCCTTAGAAGAAGATTGAAGTCATCACCACCTACCTGTGTCTCTGCTATTTCCCTGACCTGGGAGCAAGCTTATAAATTGTGAGAGAGGTCTCAGTTCTTTCTGACAAAAAGGGACTTGTTCCCAAAGGGGTAAATTCAAACATTTCTCATTTTTCTCTAGTCCAGCAGCCCAAAAGCAATGCAGCCAAGATCAACCCTGTCACTCTGAACCAAGGCTTCTCCATCTCAGGCTTTTCCTGCTGAAATGATACATCAGCCCCCTCCACCTTATCAGTCTGAAGTACAGCAAAAGGACCCACTGGGAATTTTACTCTATCATAGCCTTGGAAGTGAGGAGACGCTATCCTGGAGAAATCAACCCTGCCCCTTTCAAGCCAGCCTAACAGCACATGAGGACTCTCAACACAGTGTCAGCTTGTTCATACCCAAGGCACTATTATGGTCTGATCTGGCACTTGGGGACAGAGAGATCCCAGCAAGCAAGAAGTGCAGCTCAGCAGTCTCAACCTGATCACCTCAAGAGCCTTTATGCTGTCTAAGGTGCACACACAGCTCCTTCCTTCTTTTCATAGTGAACTCTCGTAGAACATGCATGATGCTTTGCCTTTGGCAGCACCAGTCCCGGAGCCTCCTGCAGCTTCATATTTCATATGCTGTATGAACTGACCCTGATGGTCATACATAACGTACTAACCCTCCTGATGTTCCCCAGAGAATCTTGTAGTACTATCTATCCGAGCACATGGTCAGAGCTTAACACATATTAATAAGTGTAAATTAATTATTGTTTCTGCAGCTTCAAACAGGCTTCCTAATAGTGATCATCCATTAGAATGTATGTTTATTACACTACTTCCAACATGAAAGCTGGGAAAAGTTAGTGTACATTTTTATCAAAGCTTTTTGGAAAATTATCAGATTTAAGAGAATTCTATCCTTTCTGTTTCGTTTTTGGAAACCATTGTTTTTTTTTCTTGGGATTCTACTAGATTTTATTACCTCGGCAATAAATGAGCAGACATTTTGTCATGTGACTGTTTGTAGACAGGTTGTAAAATGGAGCCACCTAATGGTTGTTTGTGAGATGTAGCAGGTACACATAGCTGGGAAACAGGAAGTAATATTGACTTTTGAGAGGACTCCAGGAGAGAAGAAGGTCTTAGAATATCATAGACTATCAGGGTTGGAAGGGACCTCAGGAGGTCATCTAGTCCAACCCCCTGCTCAAAGCAGGACCAATCCCCAACTAAATCATCCCAGCCAGGGCTTTGTCAAGCCTGACCTTAAAAACTTCTAGGGAAGGAGATTCCGCCACCTCCCTAGGTAACGCATTCCAGTGTTTCACCACCCTCCTAGTGAAAATGTTTTTCCTAATATCCAACCTAAACCTCCCCCACTGCAACTTGAGACCATTACTCCTCGTTCTGTCATCTGCTACCACTGAGAACAGTCTAGATCCATCCTCTTTGGAACCCTCTTTCAGGTAGCTGAAAGCAGCTATCAAAGCCTCCCTCATTCTTCTCTTCTGCAGACTAAACAATCCCAGTTCCCTCAGCCTCTCCTCGTAAGTCATGTGTTCCAGTCCCCTAATCATTTTTTTTGCCCTCTGCTGGACATTTTCAATTTTTCCACATCCTTCTTGTAGTGTGGGGCCCAAAACTGGACACAGTATTCCAGATGAGGCCTCACCAATGTCGAATACAGGGGAACGATCACGTCCCTCGATCTGCTGGCAATGCCCCTACATATACATCCCAAAATGCCATTGGCCTTCTTGGCAACAAGGGCACACTGTTGACTCATATCCAGCTTCTTGTCCACTGTAACCCCTAGGCCCTTTTCTGCAGAACTGCTGCCTCGCCATTCGGTCCCTAGTCTGTAGCAGTGCATGGGGTTCTTCTGTCCTAAGTGCAGGACTCTGCACTTGTCCTTGTTGAACCCCATCAGATTTCTTTTGGCCCAATCCTCTAATTTGTCTAGGTCCCTCTGTATCCTATCCCTACTGTCCAGCGTATCTACCTCTCCTCCCAGTTTAGTGTCATCTGTAAACTTGCTGAGGGTGCAATCCACACCATCCTTCAGATCATTTATGAAGATATTGAACAAAACCGGCCCGAGGACCGACCCTTGGGGCACTCCACTTGATACCAGCTGCCAACTAGACATGGAGCCATTGATCTCTACCCGTTGAGCCTGACAATCTAGCCAACTTTCTATCCACCTTATAGTCCAAAATCAATGGAGTGATGCTGGTGTGAAATTGGAGTCATGCAGCGGTGAATCATACCTCTTATGTGTGTATTGCATTTTAACAGTTAGAATGAAACAACAGACAAAGCCTCCCTGGGTTAAATAATTAAAAACTTTCTACACTTTGGAACACTGTGTGTGGAACATTTCTGCACTGACGTGGGCTAGGAGACCTAATAGGTTTTTCACATCTCTGGCTTCTATGAGCCTCTGGTAGTTTGGCAATGATTGAGGTATAATGTATGGCTGTGTTAATATTAAAATACTTGGTAATTTTAGGAAACCTGATATCTAGGTCCCAAGAATATGATAAATGTTCTTTCCCTACATGGATCCTGCCACACACTCTGACCACAGCTGATATTACTATGGGGCCATGTTTCAGGAATGTTGTGTGTCCTCAGGACTCGTGGGAGCATCTTGAACTGCAGACATTAAGTAGACTAGGGAGAATCCAAGGTCTTCTTGGTGTAGACATAGTTCAGAACCAGAATTTGGGAGATGATGATGTTGATGGGAATGAAGGTAAAGTCAAGCTAAAGTCTAATAGCCAGCAGCCACAGAAGCTTAATGATTCCACAGTAACATCTACCATAAATAAGTATAACAATGTGGAAAATGCAGAATAATATGGCTTAATTCAGGACCCAAAGAACCAGAAAGAAAATGAGGTGAGTGCTATATTGCTTATATTAGATTATATAATAGTACAGTTTTGGATTAGATACCTGGATGTGTATATCCAGTCAAGGGGTCATTAATACAGTAAAATGGAGTAAATTGCCCAATTACATTGTGGGTGTTTATAGTGGTGGTGAATTCCATTCTAGAATGGATACATATATAAATATAAAAATATTAACACTATAGAATATTGAGACATCTTTGTATAATTAATTTGCAGTTTTTATTTTAGATTAAGGAATGTGAAACAGTAGAAACTTCGGTTTGAGGGCGAAAATCTTATATCTTGAAGTCACTTTTTTAATTATACTAAAAAGTATCAGAGGATGTCTACATTTGCATGAGGAACAATAATAAGATGTCCATAAGGGAGAATTCTCCCTATCAACAATTGTCAATGTACTCAATGGTACAAAAAATAACATACTGTAAATTTTCTTTTTGGTAACACTGAACTTGATCAAGCTCATCTAATAGTCAGGAAAACTACAACTTTTCCAATCCATAAAGGTACTATTAAGCTGAAAAATAATTTCTGATATCTCTGGCATGATGAGATACACCAACATCTAGTAAGCACCACAGCCCACAAAAACTCAGATGATATTAGTGTTAAAGAATATTGCACTCTACAAGAACTGAGGATGATGCAAATGATCAAATCCACCAATTTTGAAACATTGGAAAGAATAACAGAGAGGACATCTCTTTCTAAGGTAGTTAAGATTAAGGTATAGTGACTCCTAACTGGTATGTAGGTGGGATATACTGTCATACCTTCCAAGCATGTCAAGTTGTGAATTGCTATGAAGTGCACAGAAATATGCCTGCATAGCCATGCACCTACCTTGTTGTAGACTCATGTGACTTGCCAAAAGGGTATTGTTGATTTGTCATGTTTAAATCATTCTTCAGGATTCCAGGAAGAAGATTTCAGGAAGTAGTATCATTCATTATAGCTTTCCTGAAAGATGCCTGTAACACAGACTACTACTATCTTTAAGTAGTTGATTGGCCTCAATTTATACTCGCATATAAATTTACCTTAAATGGACAGTATTGAGGGCATAGGATTGCACAGTATTTACCAGGCCCCTACACTGATGCTCAGATACTATGGTGAAGGAGGCCATAAATAGGTAGGTAGACAGATTGAATAGGATGATAGGATCGTGGAGAAAGAGAGACATAACGACAGGCACGTGGATTCTTACTGGCATGTCTCATCTAGTCTCAGTAGAAAAAGGAAAAAAAAGACTGTCATCTTCCCTGTAGACTATGCTATAGATCTGCATCACACAACAGTAGGTTTAGACATGCTGGGCCAAAGTCAAAAACTGTCAGGTCACTGAAAGTAAAACTCTGGATCTGGGAGATAAACTGCATGTTCCACAGGAGGCGGTTCAAGGTAGCGTGGCAGTAAAACAATAAAATGGCTTTATCATTGTGGAAGATGGCAGTGGCATTCACCCTTTTCAATATCATACTGTATGAAAAGAAGTTTTTAAAGCTTGCCCTGAATTGTACGAGTATTCAGCAAAAGGCAATCACCCTGCAATTCCAATCGTCTGAAAAACTATGAACCCTGTGAGACTATCACAGTGGACACATGCGGTGGAAAAGCCATCTGTCTTCAGGGTTATAAAATGTTAGTTAACTATGCTGAGCTTGATCCTTGCAGGTCTGGTGATCCTCCAGGAGGGTGGCATACACCTTCAAGACACTCTTCAGTTGGACCGGTAGATGGCAGGAGGTCAGGTGGCCATGCGGGGTGGTGACATTCAGGGCAGAAACAAGGAGTCCATGTCCCACTTCCCTTGACCCTGCTAACCTGGGTTGTCAGCCACTCTGAACATGGATTCAAGCCTTTTGTGATGCTGCAGTGGTTGCCAGGCTGTGGACATGGGTTCCATGGGGACAGCTCAGAGCTGGGCTCAGGACATGGATCAGGAGACTTGGAGCCAATAATGAAGCTCTTAGAGCCAGGTGAGGGTCTGAATCAGGCAGAGGTGGGCTACAGGGGGCCATGCAGTGGGGAAAGGCAGAGGAGGGTCCTTGGGTGGGTGCCCAGGGGAAGCAAGATTCCCCTGAGCTTTGTGAGTGGGAGAAGTATAGAAGAGATTAGCCCTTGGGCCATTTACCCTCTTCAGGATACAGCCAATCTCCTCTGGGGGTCAACAGTGTCTACTCCTGAACCTCTTCTTTGGTCTTCTGTTGCTCAGCCCTTCAGCCAAGTCACATAACGGTTCACTCCTCTTCTGGGGTAACTACAGGTGCAACTTAAAGTTCACAACGTCCAAACGTTCTATAGTTCTTCTGCCCCTCTTGGGCTTGACTGAAATCTGCTGCCTGGCCCCTGCAGAGAGTCTCTTCAATTGCTTCTTCTTCAGCAAGATTCTCCCACTGCTTCCCTTACCAGGGACTCCAACCGTTTACCTCTGTGGATCTCCCTGCCCCTTGTAGGCCCCATCTCAGGGCTCCCTCACAAGAAACTACTCTGCTCCCTATGGGTCTCTTTCTCCAGCCCCTAACTCAACATTCCCACCCCCTACAGATGCATACCCTGTTCCCTGTGGGTGCCTCTAGTCTAACTTCCTCACACGCTTTGTAGAGGGGAAGTCCCCTTCTTCCTGTCTCCAGGGTCTGTCTTCTTGTACTGACTTCCCAGCTGTATTTAGGTAGTGATCTCCCTGTTTCACCCCCACAGCTGGGGTCAGTCTTTCTAATTAAGCCCCATTACACCCAGCTGGGGTCACTAATTATCCCTTATGTTGCCAGCTCTTCAATGAGGCTGAGGGATAGCTGCTAAGTCATGCTCAGATGGCCAGCCTGCCCATGACAGCTTGTATTGGAGGGAAGTATCAGCAAGGCAGTGCTTTAGACTGGCCTACAGGGAAATTGTAGCACAGAGCTACCTATTGGTCATTTGGGAGAGTTAATTGAATGTACTATACATAAAATATCTTGTAAATTACGGGCCAGATTGTGGCAGGTCCTTGTGTGGGGGTTCAAAGATGGGATGGGAGAGTGCAAGGAGCCTCTAGCCATGGCATGGGTCATGGAAGTACCTGGACCCCATGTTTGAGAGAGTAGAAGAACTACTCCCTCCCATGTGCTCCTATGCGTGCTCCCCACAGGGAACCAGAAATGGTGAATAGGAGGGGAAGGCCTATCTCTGACTCCTGTCTGCAGTGCTCTGCAGCAGACATCTGCTTCCCAGGTAGGAAGAGGTTGCACCAACCTAATGAAACTGTCCTTGATTTCCACCTGTGTAACTGTGGGAATCTGGCCCCTAATGTCTTACAAGAATGGAATTGTTTGCTAATAAAAGGTTTCTATGGAGTTTCAGCTGTTTTTTTTTATAACTGAAGGGCTGATTTTGATATTTTACAAAGACGTTGTCATTTACATGCTAAGCAGGACTATTAAATTCCAGCAGTAGAGCAAACAGGACATATTTCAATAATGTTCAGCTACTCCAGAATGATGATCTCAAGAAATCCCACTGACTGAAAATAAATTCACACCCCAGAACACTCATTTACACGAATAAACTTTTCCAGAGGCAAACAGTAGTATTACAATTATTAGGTGCTGATTATTAATGTTATGGACCAATTTTAGATAAATATCATTGTACATTTTAGTCCACACAGGATATTTACAGACACTATCTTCTAAGTAGAAAATGATTCAACTTGTGCTTGTAAAAACTCCACTTAAATACTTAAAATGAATCTCTTTGTGGCAGATAATTGGCTGTTAGCCTATTTTTTTTGTTATTGATTTAACTTCATGCCAATGTACACAGGTGTGCTGGCTGGCTGTTCTTGACTTCCAAGGCACCCTCTTTTGGCAGGACAATAAATTGTTGCATAATAAGATTATTCCCCCCCTTCAATCTTAAGTCTTTTCAAAATTTGTATTTGAATGTACGTGGCAAGTACGTGGGGGGGAGAGAAAAATACACTGTGTTGCCATGAAATATGTTTCAATGTATTGTCAGGAAAACAGCATCGTGTAGATAAGATGTCTGCAAATATATACTTTCACCAGCTAATGAAAAAATGCTTTATATAAATTACATATAAAACTGTTTCTTAGTTTGTTTTTCACACTAAGATACTATGTTGTTGTCAGACTATATTTATTTCAGGAAAAAGTGCAACACAAAACATGTGTTGTGCTGTGTACAGTGCAGGTGCCATGTGTACAATGTGCTTTAAATGCGTACAGTGGATGAGATTCATCCTTGTGCAGAGAGGCCTATGCTCTACTTAAGTCCAGCTAAAGGCCTAGTTTGAATACCTGGGGTGAAATCATGGCCCCACTGAAGTCAATGGGAGTCTTGGCATTGATATCAATGGGTATGTCATCACTGCAATGTAAGCCCAGGGTTAGTGGGACTTGCGTCAGCTGACCCGGGTTAGAGAACCCAGGGCTTGAGCATCTACACTGATTCTTAACCCCATGTTAAGAATTTTCTAACCTGGGCTCAAATCTGTTGCCAGCCAGTTTGGTGTTGAAAAGTTGACTATAGGTAAAGTGGTGGTGGAGGTTTCTGAGGCAACCAGCCATGTGGTTTAACCTAAGGAGGTGGGTGTAAAAAATATTCCTGAAGTAATTGCTGGCTTTGAGAAAATAAGGTTTCCATACTGCTCTGGGGCTATTGATGGGACTCGTGTTTTCTCAAGGAGCACATGAGTACATAAATCAAAAAGGGTATGACTCTACTGTTATGCAGGCCCTCATTGACCAGAGATGTCAATTTATGAACGTTCGTGTGGGCTGCACTGGGAAAGTCATGATGTCAGGGTTTTTTGCCAATCAGGAGTCTACATTCATAGACTTGGCTTATGAAACCATGCCCTTATTTCAGAGGCCCTTGGCAAAAGATGGTTTAATTACACTCTAAGCATGTGAAGATTGGTTGTTGAATGTGCTGTGGGCAGACTGAAATCTCAATTGGAGATGTTTACAGACCTGTTTGGAAGTCTACTGTGGCTTGCTATGGTCTTCACAATCATTGTGCAGCCAGAGGTGAGCCATTTCCCCCCTCAATGGACCTATGACAGTGAGGGGCCTCTGAATTGGTAAACATCAGCCAGAAAGTGCACCTGCTACTGCTGGAGCTGTACCTGGGCAACAGAAGTCAGGCATGCTTTATGCTTCCACATTATGGACTTGCATAGCCCAAGGGAAGAGGGGAAATAGCACCTCTATGAATGTGCTTGAGGGGGATGGGGCTAATTGATTGGGGGGGTTCAATATTTTGAAGGGGTGGGGGCTTGATTGTCATGCAATGTACTTATGAATGACATGATGACTTTGAAATGGAGTGAGAGTGGGGGATGATTCATATAAGGAAGTGATTGATGTGGATTGCTGTACCTAACTAACAAAGGAATAGTGTCTGCTTACTAATTCCTAATTGTTCCTGATCAAGTGTTTAGCTTTATTATGTCAAATACTGATTGTATGATGAGATGCAGTGATAGCAATAAATTTTCTTGATGACATAAAAAGCTTTATTCATAAACATGTAATAAAACAGTACAAGATTCACCCATTGGCAGGCCCGCCTGCTGACATTACAACAGAACCTTTCCAAAACAAAATTAAAGAAGTGCATGAACAAGCACAAATGTGACAGAAACTCCCTACCACTGCATGTCCCCGGCCCCTGGTTCTCCTTTGCCTTTACTCCCCAATTTCTGTGCACTTGGCACAGGGGTGGGGCCATCCACAGGATAGGGGCTCAAGATGGAGGACTTCATGGGGCTAAGTTACCCTGCCCAGCTGCTCATGGGGCCTGATTGCATGTGCCACCCAGCCATAGAGTTTTCAAGCTGTTTCTGAAGTGAGGGTACATCACAGGGGAATAAGGCGGTGGTGTGGGATAGGCAGCAGGAACCTGTATGCTTGCAGCCATGATTGAGATGAACCACTCCAACAGTTCTCTCTGCTGAGTTCTTCCCTCCTCCCTAAGCCACCATTCCTGTTCCGGGAACTGTATGGCAAGTGCCTGCTCCCACACTGAAACCCTGTCCTCAAGCTGTGCAGCGAGCCTCAGCCTTCCCTCCTGCCTCTTGGCAGGCTTTTACTCTAGTCATAAGTCCATCTGTTTCTGGCACTGGAACTTCTTGTTGGCCTTCTCCAGAACTTCAACCATAAGTTTACCGTGGAAGTGCTTCCGCTTGGAAAGGTCTGTGAAGGTACGTTGGGCCAGGCTTGTACTGTATTGTGGGTGAGCCGTGGAGGTACAGCAGCCAGTAGAAGCCAAGGGGCCTGCAATAGGACAAGACACAGCGGGTTATTGTCTCAGATAGCTCAGTGGAGGAGCACAGAAAATATTCGTGTAGAATTTCCAGGACATGGAATAGTACATTTCAAAACTGAACTTCAATACATCATGGAAGGGATACTCCAGGCCACAGAATCTCCTTGGACACAGCTTGGTTAATGGTGGTTAAAGAAATGCAGAGACAATGGTAAGTTAAAAATTCAAAGCCGGTTTTGTTTTAGAAAAATTGCATAGCTACTTGTGTTGGGGAAGGGGCGGTGAGTAGTTTTGCTTCAAAAGCTTCTTCAATCATTTCAGGTCTTTCACATTTTGGAGGACATATCTGTTCTTGTGGTGCCCCGCTGGCAAAAGGAGATGTTATTCCAAGCTGTTGGTGGGAAACCTGCAGTTTATGCAGCTGAAATAGCCAAATCTATAGTGACTGACCATCACATCTGTGAGTGTAGTGGGCTGGTCAGCTGTCGAGGTGGCCCTGGAAAATATGCCCTTTCCCGCAATGTGACTACCTAGCTGAAATTCCTGCTTCAGGAAACCTTTGCAGCTATCAGCACCTGGGATTGGATCAGAATTCATGAGGAAACCAACAGGTGTTAGCTACCACATGGCTTATGCTGTTATGGCTGCACGCAAACACATAGAACCTCACAGCCTTTCTTCTCCCCTCCCCCAGCACATTTCTGGACAAATATTAAAACCCTAGTTGTACTTGGGACAAATGATTTTGTCACCCATGGCCTGCATGGCCTGCCTCTAACAGAAATGGACTAGATTTGGAAATGAAACACATTTTCACTTTCCCCCCCCTCAGAGTTCATTGTTCCCACGTGACAGGTTTCAGAGGAGTAGCAGTGTTAGTCTGCCACAAGGGCTCCTCATTGTGTTTGTTCCCAGGTGGGAACCGTAGACCATTGAGTGGTTACAGAGTGGTAAACTTAAAGCACAGCAATATAAGTTTATTCTTTTTAAGAAACAGGAATGGCACTAGCAAAATTCTGTGCTTTTCCAGTAAAAATACTCTTTCAAGGTGTTCTCCACTCTTTGTATTTCCCGGACACCATTTTGAATTCCATGTGGTGGAGTGGAGTGGCAGAGAAGACACCAAGGTGCCAGTATACAATCTGCCATTAGTGGATACATGCTGCTGGCTGTGGCTTCTCATAACTTTTGCATCAGTTCATAGAGTGGAAGTCCCTCCTATTATTGTATTAATGAACATTAAAATGGAGCCAGAAAGCCTGCTCTGGGACTGGTTTCAGCAACAGAGTGACTTAATGGTCTTCACTTGGTGCCTGCTGCTGGCTACCAGTTCCCATGCTGGATTCTGGGGCCAGCAGCGCACCATCCCAGCTGATCAGGTCATCATGCACCAGGGCTAGCTCTGAGATGGGCACAGTGCCTAGCACTTGGTCAACACCTTATGAAATGGGCATGATATTGGTGATTTGCCTGAAGTGCGGTTCTGGTCCCTGGTTTTCTGGTATTCACTCTTGAGCTGCTTAATTCACTCCCTGCCCTGCTCACTGGTCTAATAAGTTTGCAAAGATGTCAGCTTCTTTGATATTTGCTGGTATGCATGGTCATTCCTGGCAGTCTTACGAAAGTCCACAGTTTTGCTGGCCTCACACCACAGATTCACCCAAATCTGGCTGTGCTCCCATGACCACGAAGCAGCGTGCTTTGCAAAAGGCTTGTTCTGGTCCGTCTCCATTATAAACCCAGAAGGCTCTCTGATGGTGTGTTTGCAACTTGGTGGTCAGAAGCCAGTGGAAGGGTTAATGCTGACTCCCTGAACTGCTGCTGTACACCAAGAGGGTTTGCTTCCATTTTCATCTGAGTCGCTTGGAGATTCTTGGGCTACAGAGGACAAAGAAGGTTGGCTTATGGGATTGTGGGGATAGTTTTGGCTGACTCCCAGGATCTGAGTCAAGTGGGGCTGCATCAACACTGCAGAGCAATAGGGCTCAAACCCTGGATCCTGGCTTGAATTGGGCTCTGACCCTCCACTCCTACAAGGTTTGAGGTCTGAGCTCAAGTCTGAGAGATTTTTGTGTAGATGGAAGTGGAGTTTGGTCTTAAGCCTGAATGTCAGCTCAGACTTACATTGTAGTGTGGACATCCCCATTGGGGCTGGGATTTCAGCCCTGGTGTTACAAAACATATAGGAAAAAGCTCAGTCTGAAACAGACAAGACAAAGTCACAGGTAAGGAGGAGAAAGTGGGAAGTGTTTCTGTATGAAATACGCTGTAAGGAGGGATTTGAAATATGAGAGGAAGGTTGCTTTATGGACAAGATGTTGAGTACATCTTGAGTGCATGAGGCAGCATAACAGATGTGCAAAGACCACATCTACTTCCACAAGAGCAGAAGAAGCTAATGTGGCATAAAAAGAACTTCTTCAAAACCAAGAACTTTGAACTGTGCAAAAAGGTTTAGGATGGCTCTTAATTTACCCTAACTGTTCCCTCCATCAATTCTGAGTTAGTAGAAAAGAGTTGTTTAATCTTCTGCTAATTCCCACTTGTCCACATTTGGCCACCAGACAGGTTGCCACAATTCAGCATGGTTCGCTGACACCACTCAAGAGGAGGCCAAGACTGGAACAGCAGAGTTATTTCAGGTCAGCATCAAAGTGTATTGTTTAAATAGTGTTGAGAAGCTGCATAGAAGTTAGCTGTGCAATCTTTACCCTCGCCCAAGTAATGATATTCTTATGCTGGTCCTTCATGTTCAAGAGAACTAAAACACTCACAACTTACTTTATCATTAAAGTCTAGATCTCAATGGCTAGCTCTGAAATTCCATATTATGTTAGTATTTTTCCACTGAGATCATGACAACTCCTTCGGAGCCATTACCATCTCAGAGGAAGTGTATTAGACACTACTTGTAAATGCATACTTGGGGACTTTTTAATATGTGCATTATTGCAGAGCTATTATGTTTTGTAATGCTAAAGCCATCCTGGGAACTTCTTGAGCATGCTAATTCTTGACTCAGGCTGTGGTCGCTCCAAAGGAGGAGTTATAGGCTATCATGTCAAATTCGGCTTAGAGATGCCTTAGGTTAGAAATCATTGTCACCATGGACAAGAAGTCATTTGGGTCTATAGCTTAAGTGCAGATGCTGCATGTTCACTAAAACTCCTTATGAAATATTTATCAAAATCTAGTTTATCTGTATGCATAGTAGACACTATGTTAAAATTAAATAACTGTTTTTTTCTTTTTAAATACCCAAAGACTTTAATCCACAATGTACACTAATGGATTTAAACATTTCAGTTTTAAAAGTTAGAACATGAAGCTTTGTTTTAAGAGGAATTAAAAAACATCTGAAAGTAAAACTCCTTTTGTTTGAGGATTCTTATATTTGAAATGAGTCAGTCTGGGAAATCAGATGTTGTGCTTGTCTCTCTCTCTCTCTCTCTCTGTATGTGTGTGAGAGCGAGACAGAAAGAGAGACAGAAAAAGCTTTGCACTCAGCTGAAGTTTTAAAGAACAACATTAAATCCAGATCCCTTTATTTTCAGCTGATGTATAAACCCCTGGAAATAACAGCAGGGGAAAGAGAGGTGTTACATAATGGAGATACTGACAGACATTATTATTACAGTGGTTCAGGAATAGGTGCTGGAACTAGAGGTTCTGGGGGTGCTGCTGCACCCCCTGGCTCAAAGTGGTTTCCATTATCTACAGGGTTTACAGTTTGGTTCAATGGCTCTCAGCACCCTCACTATACAAATTGTTCCAGGGCAAGCAGGTACCACCATATATAGTATTATGGGCAATGGGAAATCCCCTATTTAAAAAACTCTTTTGCTTCAATGTACACAAGACAATGTTTGATATCTGCTACTGTACTGAGTAGAATTCTTACAAAAAGTCTCACTGTGTAACAAATGGCATGCTAAGTCCAGGCCAAGAAAAACACTTGTTCCCAGGACACACTCCCTGACTACCCTGTCGTGTATATTCTACCAGGATTGCGAGCCATCCATGCAGCCATTTGAAAGATATTAAAATGAATATGACGAAATCTCTCATTTACTGGGTTGGCAAGAGCTGTAACAGCTGCAGAGGCTGTGCACACAGTTCCCAGGGAGAAGGGTGTCCTTAATGTCTTTCCTTATTGACCTCCTCCATCTAACTGAAGGAATGTAATTGCTGGACTCCAAAGAGAGCCATATGCAGGCCTCCTATCTGGAGAAAGTTTATCAAGATGAGAGATGAAAAATAAAAGGAGGGAGAATAGGGAATGATGGATGTATCCTGGAGTCCTCTTCATATATATATTTATGCTGAAAGGGAAAGATCATTGTAAAATACCAAATGATATTTCTCTAACCTTGGGAACACCTGGAAATGTAGCAGTGCAATAACTGGGAATGGAAAGGGGTAGGGTTTAACTGTCTACTGACTTTTCATTCTGCAAAATGGAGAAGAACTCATTATAACCTTACAGCCCCTCATTGGAGCTTCTGAGCCCCAAGAAGAAGACCACCCAACAAAAAAAAAAAAGCATTTTGGGAAGAGCAGTTTCCCTTAACAACTTTTGGAAATAGGACCATTTTTTTTTGCCTATTCTCTTCAGCCTCTTGAGTTCCTTGGAACAAAGGTGTTTGTTTTCTTTCCTGAAAAATTCCAATGAGCCTATTAAGTGGGAAAATGACTGTTGTATGGCTGAAGCATTGTAATCTCTATTTGGAAATGACACATCACAATTATCATTTTGTCCTCTGTTGCTTTAAATATTGATATTCTATTATAGGGATTCTAAACCTTTTCATAAGGTGGACAATATCATGAAACAATTCATCTGTCATTTGCAACCAAGGAACATCCCTGTGACAGCTACAGCAATTGATTACATTGAAAAGTAATTTGAGGGAAATATTTAATGGATTTTAAGCTTTTGTTAATGCTGTTCAGTAGTTGGAAGCAATGAGGAGAACCAGCACAACGTGACCTGCCAGCTCTCTGCAAACCACAACCATCG
This sequence comes from Natator depressus, assembly GCF_965152275.1. Classification (NCBI taxonomy): domain Eukaryota; kingdom Metazoa; phylum Chordata; order Testudines; family Cheloniidae; genus Natator; species Natator depressus. The sequence continues at coordinate 245,209,979 of NC_134235.1, forward strand.
TTTGGGAACTTCTGCTCTGATATTATTAATCAAACATAGGCATCGTAAGTTCTTTTCCGAAGGTTCATACAGATTCATTTTGAATCTTTGCTCAAAGAAATTCCAGTGTTTATGGCAAAATCTTATTCCTCTAGCCATAAACTACCTTGTCACAATTGGCAATTGCTTAGTTGCTTCAATGCAGGAGTGTTCCAGCTGGCTGCTGTACAACATGAAAAGGGGTCTCCATGGCCTCTCTGAGGGAACATACCAATGCACATTCCGAGATTCTAACTGTTCCCACAGGGCCTTATTCAGCACTCTCCGAAACACAGCTATTGATTAACATGGGTATTGGACCAGGCCCATAGAGAGGATGTTTGGTTGCTCTGGAGCTAGAAACCACAACTGTAATTTGCTTGGTTGTCTGATTCACTAGGTGATGAAAAGACTGAATAGGGAACATCCTCAACAATTGAAATAGCCCAATTTGACCTTCCAGGTATGTGACAAAGCCCGTCTGTTTGAGCAGGCATTGACAGAAGGCTAAGGCAGCAGCATGTGGGACTTCTGTTTTGTGGAAATAGAGGTTTTTAAGCTGTGATGGGCCGATGACTGGTGATCAAACAATGTGTCATAGGAAACACAAGAATGGCCACGTTGGGTCAGACCAATGGTCCATCTAGCTCAGTATCCTGTCTTCCGACAGAGGCTGATGCCAGATGCTTCAGAGGGAATAAAGAAAACAGGGCAATTACTGAGTGATCAATCCCCTGTCGTCCAGTCCCAATGTCTGGCAGTCAGAGGCTTAGGGACATCCAGAGCATAGGTTATATCCTTGACCATTTTGACTAATAGCCATTGATAGACCTATCCTCCATTAACTTATCTAATTCTTTTTTGAACCCAGATTAATTTTGGTTTTCACAACATCCCCTCCCAATGAATTCCACAGGTTGACTAAAGTATTTCTAAAATAGCTTTTCTATGAAATGTGAGGCATAAGACTGGCCCTCTTCTTCCCTCCCTTTCCTCTGCCTCCCCAAAAAACTTTATTTAAGTTCACTTTACAATGAGTAAGGAACATGGGGGACCAGAAAATCCACCCTATCTGTTTTTCCTTCTGTTATTATGTGTACCTAGTTTTTATAATATGGAGTGTTTCTGATACATACTTAGCCCAATGGCACTCAGACACCACAATGGTCAGAGCCATAGATAAGCCTATAAAATACATAGCAAATACAGGAGACAGCCATGACACAGACATAGGAATGTTCTGTTAGGAAGAAGAGAGTCAAGGTTTTCCACTGGAACCCAGCAGTTTCTTCTAGATGTGAGTGGTCATAAGATATCAATCTTCAAAGGCTTAATATGTTTGGGTGATATTTTCAAAAGTGGTCTGGGTTGGTTATTGACTTCTCTGGAAGAAGAGTTGATACGGAAAGCTTTTAACATCCCACTCCTTATTTTTTAAAGAAGGTGTTTGTCATTTATGAAGATGTTCTAAATTTGAGTAGGACTTCCTCTTTGATCTCTGTACAGTTAGACTCATGCTATTAAGGCAGAATAGCTTTACAGGTGGAAGGACACAAAATCGTTCTGATGATTAATTTTAAAACTTTCTAAACCATTTCTAAAATAGATTTAAAAAAATACATGGTATATACACTACAGAGGATGGTGTGGTAAACTACTCATGAATACTATGATCACCCCAAACTCCTTTATACTGAGCCACTAATCATATAAGTAAGTTATATGCTCACTTGAGTCAGAGAAGAAATAAGAAATAGAACATTTTGAAGGCCCCAATGAATTTAAAGTTGTGGAGAAATCTTAGTTGCTGGGATCTCCATAAAACATATACATATGTAATTATATTTATAGTAAATGAAACTTACAGCCTACTGTAGCTCAATTAGAGCTCAGATGCAGAGCACGACATATTATATATATGTGGAAATGGGATCTTTAACCTAATGTATTCTTGCATTAAAGAATAATGTCTCATAAATAAACCATTATAGCCTGTCACATCTATGGTTTCACATCATAGTGCATAAAATTATATATGTTGAGATATGGAAAGAGGTGATTATCTAATGTTTCAACAAAAAATGTATCCTGTGTTAATGCAAGTGCTGTCTTGGAGGTGTTATTGCTTTACCACTGTTCATTGTACACTAATCCATAATATCAGATGAATGACAGCATTTATGTTTTCAAAGCCTGTGCAATTTGTGCGTGGCTTTTCTATTTCAGTAATTAAGAAATCAAATAAGCCTGAGTAAAACTATTTAAAAGGTTCTAGATATAATTAGAACACCTCATTCTCTCACAACTAATTCCTAATTAAAGTAATTTGTCTCTTTGCCCTTCTTTTCAAGGGTGAAGTACAAGTGGTGATGAATGCTTAAAATCAGGAAAAGTGAAAATTGCAGTGAGTTGATTTGCTATGATTGAGTCACTGTTCACAGTTTTTAATAGTTACCTTCAACCGGAATGGTAAATGGCTCTTCAGCTTATGTTTACGTTACATATACCTTGTTTGAGAGCTTGACAAAAGGTGGCAATTATAATTTAAAATATCAGCTGCAAAGTGATGCTTTCTTGCATTCAGCAAGTTTGAACGTAAAAGTTGTTTCTTTTAAGTTAGCATGTCTTAAAAAAAAGAAAGAAAAAGAGATGAAAAAGTCTGAAATTTGTTCCATAGAATGAAAATTGTCCTTTTAAAATTTTATTTGCAGCTGTGCCCAAAAAGATGATAGATTTATTGTATAAACTAGGGATTAGTAAACAATGTGTACCCTATAAAGAGCAAAACAAGTCCTTGCTCATCACTGTACTTAATTGCAGTGATTATATCAAAGCCATATAAAATTTAATCATCAACCACAAGTAAGACTTTGCTTTACATGTGTGCCTACTTACCTGTTTTTGCACCTGTTTAAATGAAAGATTCTTGGAATATCACAATATGTAAATTTTGTTTATGATGCAAAAATATGCCCTTTCATCTTCTAGCTGCTTTGATGTCGTGATACATAAAGCTTTTAGTGCTACCACACAAAGTTCTTATCTGATTCATAAAGCTGTATGCCCAGTGTAAACGGATTGTAGCCAATAGGTGACTTTACTTTTCCTTGTAATGTTTTTTTTAACAGATGGGCTGAGAAGGAAAGTGTAGATGACAGAATCATCTGTCAAATGAAAAACATTTTAAGCACCAGGTAAGGAAAAGCCTATTATTTTGGTATAAGAAGATGTAGGTCAAAACTGATCCCAAGAAGTTTATATATAAATCTTCTCAAAAACAGAAACTTTTTAAAAAAAAGGATTTTAGTCCAGATGGGAAATAAGAAGCAAGAGCAGGAAAGATAACTATCCCTAATTAGTGAGCTGTAGCTTATGCTCAGATAAATTGGTTAGTCTCTAAGGTGCCACAAGTCCTCCTTTTCTTTTTGCGAATACAGACTAACACGGCTGTTACTCTGAAACCTATCCCTAATTAGTAAAAGTAGGTGAAGGAAGAGAAATACAGGTAGAAGTAAGGTCAGTGCTGGAAGTGGGATAATGGAAGCTAAGGAGAGAATAAGGGATATACAACATATACAATTCATAGACTGATTTTTAACCATTGTAAAGGAAACTGTTAATATAATACTGTTATTATACAACTTAGCATTAGTTAACATATTGTATATTTTACAATTGCAATAGCCGAAAAGTGTTGTTTTTATATATGGATGCCTCACTGTTAAAGCACTGTGGGCCAGATCCTCCAATGCTGTAAATTGGCATAGTTTGAAGTCGACATAGCTATAGTAGTTTACAGAAGATCTGTCTGCTTATTTGGATGGAGATGTCCCTGCTTGCCTGCACATTTCCTCATATCTCTGTAGGGCAAAATTCTGCTCTCCGGTCTACACAGATCCCATATTCTATTCTCCTTACCTGTGTGGAACTAATGGGAGCTAGAGTTCACACATCTACTGTAGGGAGAACAGAATAGCCTAGCCTAGCCTTGCCATGCAGATCTGAGAGCAGCATTTTGCCATTAATGTGGGATGAATTACCACCACTACATGAAATAGAAGAGTAACACTTTTTCAGGTTTCCCAAGGCACTCTGGGGAATCCTTTGTTGTTCTTTATTTCCTCATAAGCCCTGTGTTGCTTTGAACAGCAGAGGTAATTGTGTGGGTGAACTTCAGAGACTGAGAAAGGATCAATCTTGAAAGCATTTGACCGCAAGTGCAAGCTCAAACTGGAATCTTGTCAGATACTTTTAGAAAATACATGTTGGGGTGTTATCACATATGGAATTCTCAGAATGAGGGTGAATTGAATATAAAACTACATGCAGAAGGGAGTAGCCCAATAATAGAAGGACTAATAATAGTTTAACTCTTTGAATTTATAGCCTCAAAGCAGCCCTGAGAGTTAGGTATTACCCTTCCCATTCTATTGATGGGGAAAATGTGGCATGAAGAGGTTACTGGACTTGCTGAAGAAACTCTGTGGCAGAGCTGGAATAGAACCCAGATTTCCTATGGTTTAACCAAAATACCATCCTTCATCCCAATATAAGATAAACCTAGATAATCTGAACAGAACATCCTAAAGGCTTGTTTACATGGTAACACTCGGGAAATTAATCCAAGTTAACTAAAGGTGTGAATTTAAAGAGGATTAATTAAACAATATTAAACCCCTGTGTGCATGCTTTTATTCAGCACTAAATGGACCTTAATTTGGTTTAGCTTAGTTCAGTAAACAGGGGTTTGATGTGGTTTAACTAATCCATTTAAAAATTAAATTGGTTTAATTTGCCTAAGTTTCCCCTTTTAGACAAGCCATTAGTAAAACAGAGGAGTAGCTACACTGTGTTTTGTCAAAAATATAATTTAATCCATATGGAAAATTCTATGGAATTCAATAGGAAGGAGACAAATAGCATTCCAGAAATATTTTAGAGCTCTATAGAAACTATTCTAAAAACGTATAGACCTGAATAGAAAAGGAGATTGTTGTAATAATAATTTTATCTGTTTGTGTATCAGAAATATAATGTTCTCAAATTCTATGTGATGTCAGAATGCTATCAGAAAGTTACCATTTTCTATGAGATTTCATAGGACTTTTCCATAAGGTAAGATATGGTTTCCAAGTCCCTTTCTGCCCTCCTAAATTCTAGGTAATGCGCCATTGAACTATGTGTGAGCAGAAAAAAATAAATTCTAAAGTAAGGGAGAGTATGTTATATCGATTGGATAAACTTTAAATAAGTGACACCATCCTCACTAGGCCACCATCACCAATGCAATCTGCAAGCAAGGTCACCATGAGGAAAAATTTGAGTTGAAAGTTTGCAAAATTAGATTTTTTGGTCAAAATTTCTGTGGAAAAAATATGAAGAAAAATGTAATGAATGTTTAGTGTCTTTTTTCGTGGTTTGCAAACTATAGCTCTAGTGACAAGAATTGAAATTTTAAAAAATCAGTACTATTTTTCATCAACATTTAAACATTTGGTGAAAAACTGCATTCATTTCCCCCAAACATTTTTTCCCATTTTTTTATGAGCTCTGGGAAAAATGTGATGTTTCAACTTATGTAGCAAAAGATGTCTGTCCATTAGCTTGTGAACAATTCGGATTTTGAGGCATTTGCTTTTATGTAAATTATTCCTTATGAGTTACTAGTTCAGTTCTAGTGAGCAGCACAGCTCATGAATAGTGGCTCTGCTGAGGCTGAAGGCTGGTCTTGTGGTTAAAATAAAAAGGTAGGACAGTAGGAGACTCTGGTTCCACTCCCGACTCTGCCATAGAACGCCTTACGCAGCCTGAGCCCAGAGGTCTGCTTATATTTGAAACATAGAAGTTATATGAACATATTTCAGAACATATTTGAAACAGCAGTTTAACCAGTTTAAATACACGGAATCATTAATACCATCTCTCAAGCTGTCTCCAGACTAATTAAACACAGAGGGGCAGAAGTCCTGAACTTTAGTTGCAGCTAATGTGTTACTTATTAGTGTTCCCAAGAACTTCTGGCCAATACAAATAGAAACCCATTCAGACTACTCATTCCACTGAGACAGTTAACCCTGTAATTATGGAATTAAGGCTCTGTGTGAGCACATATCTAACCATTATTTTTTGTAATAATTTGTATTACAGAATGCCTAGAGGCAGGGCTCTAGTGTGCGAGGCACTGTACAAACACATACTAGTCCATGTTCTTTCTGAAGAGCTTACTTTCTAAATAGACAAGATAGACAAAGTAAGAAAGGGATACAACATACAAGGAAAAAAGAAAAGGAGTACTTGTGGCACCTTAGAGACTAACCAGTTTATTTGAGCATGAGCTTTCGTGAGCTACAGCTCACTTCATCGGATGGAGAAGATTATGAAATCAGGTACACTTGAGATTAAATGACTTGTCTACTGTCACACAAGAACCCCATGGCAGAGCCAAGAATTGAAGCCAGATCACCAGTCTCACAAGTCCATCCGCCTGCCCCTACTTACTGTCATTTAGCAATATAAAATAATTGGCAGTTACTGAACTCCATGAAGCCAACCCACGTAGTGTGTCATGCAGAAGATCTGTGCTTCAGGACAGAAATATCCAGGTGCTGCAAGCATGCCAGAGTCAAAACAAAACCAATGTTACGCAGACCTTGATTTTTTCAGGCAAGTTGAGAATAGTCATTTATTCTTTTTATTCTGAAAGTTTTAGCAATTTAGTGTTAATGTCAATATAATGTGATGCCATGGTTCAAACGGCGCAATCTTACTAGTATCGTAATGAAACAAATGGTGCACTGCAGTCTTAAAGGGATCAGCCAGGGCAGACATTTGTGAAGGACAAGGAATAATTTGTACTTTGCATTTTAGCCTTTCATTCCATTGTAAAGGCTCTCTGGCTGGAATGAGATGAACCCCATGCATTCAACACTTCTTTCACATTCCAAACATACTTCAGTAACTCCACTTATTATGAAAATCATGATTTTTATCACTCAAGAGCACTAACAAATCACCAGGGAAGAATGTAAGAAACTTCTAACTCTGAGGAGACTTTCACTGTTCAGAGCAAGTTAAAGCGAAACTATTATGCGTACAGGAGAGATACTTAGCACTTCACATTTTCCAGTTAAAGCAGATACTTGGTTAATTTTTATTTATTTGTAAGTTTTTAATTCCTGTTCCTGCCATTGTGCCTAATTTTTTACTCTGATGATCACAAGAGCAGCTGATGCTCTATCACTAGCAAGAAATGCTAGATATTCACAACATTAATTCTTTAACTTGAGTGTTGATCTGCATTGAATGGTTCATCCTAGAATAGATCCATTTCCATCAACAATGGATAGTGCTGAGGGCAGCAAAACTGCATGCACACATTACGGGGAAGAGAAATCAGGATCTTCTGCACAGAAATTGAGCAGTGACCTCTTGAGCTAAAGGAGGCTCTCTCTTAGTGCTGGAAGTATGGAGGCTTTTATCGTACTAGTCATGATTTGTTTTATCGTAGCACCTAGAGTCCTCAACCAAGACTGGTGCTCTCATTGAGCCAGGTGCTGTAGATACACGTAGTGGGAGACAGTCCTACCTCAAAGAGCTTAGTCTAAATCAGGGGTGGGCAAACTTTTTGGCCCGAGTGCCACATCTGGGTATGGAAATTGTATGGCAGGCCATCAATGCTCATGAAATTGGGGGTTGGGGTGCAGGAGAGGGTGAGGGCTTTGGGGTGGGGTCAGAAATGAGGAGTTCAGGGTGTGGGAGGGGGCTCCAGAGCGGGACAGGGGATTGGGGTGTGTGTGGGGGTGAGGGCTCCAGCTGGGGGTGCAGGCTCTGGGGTGAGGTTGGGGATGAGGGTTGGGGGTGCAGGAGGGTGTTCTGGGCTGGGACCGAGGGGCTCAGAGGGCAGGAAGGGGAACAGGGATAGGGCAGGGGGCTGGGGTGCAGGAAGGGGTCAAGGGTGCAGGCTTTGGGTGGCATTTACCACAAGCAGCTCCCAGAAGCAACGGCATGTCCCTCCTCCAGCTCCTATGTGGAGGCGCAGCCAGGGGGTCTGCGTGCTGCCCCCTCTGCAGGCGCCGCCCATGCAGTTCCCATTGGCCGTGGTTCATGGCCAATAGGAGCTGTGGGGGCGGTGCTTGGGGCAGGGCCAGCATGTGGAGCCCCCTGGCTGCCTCTATGCATAGGAGCTGGAGGGGGAACATGCTGCTGCTTCTGGGAGCCATGGCAGGTGCGGAGCAGGGCAAGCCCCAGACCCTGCTCCCCGGCAGGAGCTTGAGGGCTGGATTAAAATGCCTGAAGGGCTGGATGTGGCCCCTGGGCCATAGTTTGCCCACCCCATGTCTAAATAGACAAGGGAAACAAAGGATGGGATGGGGAAACAGAGGCACAGAAAGGGAAAGTGACTTGCCCAAGATTACACAACCAGTCAATGGCCACGTCTCCTGATTCCCACTCTAGCACCTACCCCTTAGACCATGCTACCTCTTATAGGCTATAACACTAGTCACACGTATTCGAGCAGGTCTATGATCCCCATCGATAGTGGTTGGACACCTGCACACTATTAACCTGGATGGAGATGAACAAGCTCACAAGCTTTGACTTTCACCCAATGTAGTGGCTCTCTTGGGGAAGCTGGAATGCGGTATTCAGCTTTCTGTGAGGAGCAGGCCTAAAGGATGATTGTGTCGTTTTTGTAAGAGGGAAAGACAACAAAGAATGAGATCACTTTCTCCTCATGATTTCATTTTTGCGGGAGGCAGGCAATGGAGATGAGAGACACCATGGGAGGGGTTGAGGTCCCATTGTCATGGCAAAAGACAGTATGAGCCTTAGATTGTACTGAAATCTCTGAGGAAAGACAAGCGAAGGGAGTGAGTGAGTGAGACAAAGTGGATTCAACATCTAACTGTAAAACGGGGCCCATTTCAATGCATTTCCCCCAAATTATGGGCTAGATTGTGCCCGGCTGCTCTGCAACAGCACAGGGAGAAGGTATACAGGAAGGGTGTACAGTAGCCAGGCACAACTGCAGTCCCTATGCAAGGGACTGCACTCTCCATGTGCCTGTTTGGGTATTAGATAGTCCATAGCCCCACTCACCTACACGCTGGCCAGCAGAGCTGGCTGGGTGGGGCGCAGTCCTGAAGAGAACAGCAACCTCAAAGAAGAGGTTCTACAACTATATGACTTCTCTAATGGTCTTGAAATATGATAACTTTAATTTTTTGTCTCTGATTTGGAATTAGCTGCCTCCCTTGGTTTAGAGGGTAGAGTTTGTGGAAAAAGTGGCACAAGGTGTGTTTGAGTGCAGAAACCTTGCAAAGGGGTAGAGAAAGGAATTTCTATGAACCAATTAAACAGAAAGGGGAGAACATTAAAATGTAATCTTGCCACCACACCATATCCTCAATTTCTTCTAGGGGAAAAAAGGGAAAGTGTTGAAGCCACAGGTACATGGAAAAGGCAGCATTTCCTCCCACAGGGGAGTCAAATCCTGAATATTTCATAAATGTCTCATTCACTGTTTGCCATTCATTAACGCTCCTGTTAAAAAAAATTGGTCACCCAACCAGGAACCAGAAACAAAACCACCCAACTCACCATATGATATACTCCATGAATTCTGTTTAACCAGCAAGTTTTCCTAGGGTTGTTCAGTGTAGGATCATATTTTGCAGATAGAATCCTTTCCAGGAGATGGCATTTTTCATTCAAAACATGGGAACGAGTACTAACTGATCCTAACAATGGCCCCATGTTCTTTAAATACACCTGTTGAACAGAGCTTGTGTGGACAATCTGCACAAATTCTTGAGTCTCTTGTAAAATCAAGGGACAGTTTTCCCATTGAAAGAGTATTTCCAGACTGCAGCCTGGTCTGTCACACACTGACCTGAATACCACAACACATGCCTTTGGTTGGTCTAATAATGATACACTGCCCTTTCACCGAGTCTTCCATTGAAAGATATGAAAGCACTTCACAACCATGAATTAAGTCCTGTGAAGAAACTATTATTATTATTTGAATTGCTCTTTTCAGAGATGAGGAAATGGGGACACAGAGAGGTGACTTACTTAAGGAAGTCTGCCTCAGAGTCAGATCTCCTGTCTGTCAGTCCTGTACTTTCACCACAAGGCCATGTTTAATGCCCAAAGACTACTTCAGCGTTCTCTGGGTTGGACTGGGCTGCCTAACTACGTAATATGCCATATACCTGCTACTAGCACAGTAAGCATCAGTGTCGCTATTAGGGCTGGGCAGTGGGATTTTCTCTGCCACTGTTTGGCTTATTGTGCTGGCTGCCTGTTGGGATGGAAACTGAATGTAAGGTTTAACATTATGAGCCAGATTTTCAGAACTGCATTCACACACCTAATTTGTGCACTCATTTCCCATGATTGCATGCATGGTTGCAACAACTTTTTGGCACATTCAATTTATCACAATTGTTTGTTCAGTCATAGTAATTGTGCATGCAAATGGGTGTGTATTTTTGCACATGAAATTGCATGTAATTTTAGTTCTGAACATCTGGCTCTAAAGACCCTAAACAAGCTTGGATCCATGCACATTACACAATTTCTGACACCCTGGGTTGGCTTTTACTTCCATGGAAATGAAGGAACAAAAATGGGTGTTGCCTGTCTCGTTGTGGCAGATCTGGCTCTTTGGAAAGTTTTGCCCTCTGAGATCACTTTGGTTCATTTTAATATCTTCTGTTTGTTTTGGGAGGTATTTAGAAAGTCTTGGCAGGTAGGGTTCCATATAAATAAAAAGTGTTCTCATTTTAAAACTATTTGGAATACAGTAGGAGATAATTCAGATTACCTGGTGACTGACTGACTTCTGAGAAAATGCCCTTATCTCTATGAAACACTTAACTCATGTGTTACTGTATTAAACCTGCTAAATAGTCAACTTTATAGCACCTGTCTGAGGTGTGGTGATCACAAAATAGTGATGTGGTACCATGCCCGATAATCTCACAGGTGTATTAGCCACTTGTGACAGTCACACCCCATCTAGCAGCATTGCTTCAGTAATAAACATTGTTTGATCAAAGATCAATTCATCATTTCAGCTACCAAACCTGTCATTTTTCAAAAGCATGAAATAATTATACATATTTGTGACATTTATCTTGCACTTCATGATGTTTTCCCCAAACCTCTCCATTTGCAGGACTAGAAGGTGGCAAATAATTTTTGCCATATTTGTTATTAATTGATATTCTAAAATGCCTTGGACTTGTGGAAGGCAGAAAGGGCCTAATCCCACACTATCGGGAGTCAGTGGGCCAGATTCTGACCTCAGTTACACCAGCATAAACCAGAGTAACTCCATTGGCTTCTGCAGGGGGAAGACTTAATGAAGTTATTGCAGATTTGCACTAGTGTAACTGAAGTTAGAATATGGCACATACAGTGTATAAAACTTGAATGTCTGTCCCTAAAGCCTTGATCTTCAGAGGTGATGACCATCTTTAACTCCCAGTGACTGCAAAAGAGCTTGTGGGATCTCAGCATCTCTTGGGTTAGACCCTGAGGTACGTGGGTGAATAGTAATATACCCATTTTACAGATGAATAAACTGAGGCAGGTGTCTCAGTAACAGAGGTAGGAACAAAACCCAGGAAGCCTGGCACATGGCTTCTTAGTGCCCCTTGTGCAACTGAATCAAGGTCAGGAGCATTTAATGCACTTCCCTGATCTGAAAAGTGGCAATGTAGCCTCTGTTGTCCCAGTGACTGAGCTGAAAGCTCCCAAGTTTCCAAAGGAACATGCTGCATCAGGTACCACCAGGCTGGCCCCACATAAAGTCAATACTTGTATGAAAACAAATAAAAACTTAGAATACAAGGTAGAAGCTAAAGAATTCCTTCACCTCTTTTCTTCAAGCAACTATTTCGTTAACTTGAAAGACTGTAATGGTGATCTTACTCCATTCTTTCTCTGCAGGTCAAATACTTGTCATAGGAGACACCCTAGTTAATATTAAACTAAAAATTAATAGATTAGATAACTATTACATGCTTTTAGTGCCAATTAATTTAACAGTTGTTTTTTTTACAAGGTAGGAGAATATAGAGCATAGTTTACTGTGGCTGTGTTAGCTCTCAGATAGGTCTTTTGTGCTACAATTACCACCAATTGATTGGGCTGACACATGTAATCCCCTCTGGATTCCCCAATGATATGATGTCAGTAAGAAGTCCTTCAAACAGAGCTATTAAAAAGCACATTAAACATGCTCCTTGTTGTAAGCTTTATGCTAGCTTATGTTAGAATAACAATGATGCAGTGGTATTTGTTTGAAAATGAAAGGATTATATGGTCTTTGTAAAACGAGGAATTTAGTTTTGGGGAGGGGCAGTGAAACAGTGATTTATTTTTTGTTTATGTTCCTATGAATCCTTTGATATGTCAACTTCTGTCACTAACTATTAGGCCACTTGTAATTTCTTGTATCAACCAAGATGAAATACATACTGCCTCAAATAATTTATGTCAAATGCTGAACAGCATAGATGGCAGTGCTTATTGTGAGATTATAATGAAAATTGAATTTGGGGGTCTTTAGAAATCCATAGATAATTTATTGTTAAAAGAGCACACATGAATCATTCTATCATTTAATTGTCATGTGGATGCTCTTTCCTTTCAGCGTGTGCCGGGAACAAATTACAAAAAGAGTGATACCCCATATAGGCTATTTTACCAATGGCCCTTTGATTTTATGCTTGCTAATACTGCCTTGGGGATACCATGCATTGTTCCTGTGGTGTCTAATCTTGCTCCTACTGAAGTTGATGAGACATTTTGAAACTCTTGAGTTGTATTACGGTTTATGCAGAAAGAAAGATATACTCTTGATTGTAATGCAAAGAGCATGGCTTGAATTTATCTCATAAGTTTTTGAGGAGGGGGAAGAATTTGGTGCAGGAAAATAGAGAAGGAATAGGATTGACAATTAAAATTGCATAAGAAGAAAATCAGAGGCTCTAATGAAAGGATTTAACCTCACGCTACAGTGCATATTGAAATGTAATTAATAATATTGGTGATTTCCCTTAATCATACAAATGTCCTCATCATGTTCTCTTTGCTCCATTGTTCAGAAGGACGAAACAGTGTATAATGGCAATATTCTGATATGGTTAATTGACTGGCCAGTATGTGTTACACAAAGACAGATTTTTGTTAGCTATGACACCTTTCTTATGGAATAAAATGTCATCTTTTGCTTGAATATTGTTGGTAGAAATGCTACCATCAGAGAATCACACTTACCAGAAAACTGAAATTATTATGAGCAGGGTATAGTTCTCACTCTGCTTTAGTATCCACTAATTAAAGACCAGATTCTGAGCCTCTTAGTCACTCTGTAATAACTTCTTGAGTAGTTCCATCTGATACCAAGTAAAGGTATCAGAATGTCTCATACTGAGTATGGATACCAGAATCTGCCCGTCTGTGCTTAACTACTAATTATAAATATTACTCCACCAATATATCATATTCTAGATATTCTACATTATAGTAACAGTATAGAGACTATACTAACATAGGCCTATGCTATACAGTACTATAGTTCTATACTATTTTGCTATAGAATATTGGACATATTGCTGGTTTATTAAAGTATCTGCACCTTTTTCAGTCATTGTCACCTGTGCACAGGGAGTGTGCAATTTACCAAATCAAAATGGTGTTGTTTTGCACCATTTTGCGCTGGGGTAAACAACGACAGATGAACAGGGCAACAGTTAATTGGGAGCCCTGTGTTTACTGTAAATTGAGAAAATGACTGCTCAGAAAAGTGTTTGTTTAAACATGAAAGAAAATTGCACAGGGCAATATTTTTATGACTTGCGATGGAGGCGAAAACAAAGGTGTCTTGTTATACCCTTGGTGAAACGAATTGTTATGGTGGATGATGCCAAGGGGCACCTTTGCTATCACTGTCTTTATGTTCATAATGTTTCAGGATTTTACTCTTTGAAACACTTTTGGCATTGTACCTAACCTACATAAGTAATTGTTATTCCAAGGGCTGACACAGTTGCTGACTGAGCCAACAGTTGCATGACACTGATGAACTGCAAAAAGGCAAAATAAGCACCCAGGGTTGCCATTCTGTTTCAGGCTTGGCATATCTGTGTGTCTGGATCCTCGGCTGGCACTTGTTGGAGTTCACGAAGTCTTCCTAAGGCCACTATGCTATAGCAGCTTATGTAGGTTTACTCAACAATGCTTTAGATTTTGCTTTAAATCCTATGCTATTTATAGCAGACTCTGAATTGTTTTCAGGTGTAATAAAGTAACATTCTAGAGCAGGCTTTTGCTGTATTGTAGCTATTATACTAGGAATTTCTGAAAAAAAGGTGTTCTAGATTAATAATACATAGTATCTAACAAGTATCATCATCAGTGTTTACAACAGCTCTGTGCTCTGTAAACAAACAGGTACGATATAATAATCCTCATCAGCAGGGAATCTCCACCATTCAGTAATGTGCAAAGAGAATTAGACTACGTGGCCAGGACAATGGACATGATATATCTTTGGTCCCTCCTATAATTTCCCTTATATGGGTATCTGTGATGGGATCCCTGGGGTACAACCTGGAACTATGGGACCACTGGGCTCCCTTAACTCTGCAGCCTGGGTTGTCTCACACAATGCTGTAACAAGCAGCAAAACCCCTCCAAGTGCTGTGATCACTCAGCCATCAGCATGTGGAGCCCCACACCCAGCTAAATTGCATGAATGCTGCTTGAGCCACTCATGAATCTACAGAGAGAGGCACCAGCCAATTGTCCCAGCCCCCAGACTTGTACCCCAGAAATATACCATCTTACACTGCTCAAGACCCCCTTGGACAGTGCAAGCTCATTAATTAGTTCGCCACTCTGATAAAAGGGTAGTGGACATGCAACCGCCCTTGCTAACCTCAGCTGAGATTTCCCAAGCACTTCAGCCAAAAACACACAGTTTTAAGTAAAATATAAAACAGATTTATTAAAATAGATTTTAAGTGATTATAAGTAGCAGGCATAGAGACCAAAGTTGGTTGCACAAGAAATAAGAATAAATTTGCAGTCTAAATTCTACAGACTAAGCAAGATTTGAATCAAGCAGTCTCTTACCCTAATAGATATTACAGACAGCTCACAGTTCCCAATACATAGACAGAACTCCCTTTCAGCCTGGGACCAATCTCCCCAGTTCAAAGTCTTTGTCTTACAGACGATCTTCCAGGTCTTAAGATGTGGTAGGGCAGGCCCAGTGATGATGTCACTGTCCCTCTTTTATACTTTCTTACAGCTGCCAGAAAGATCCTTACTGTGACTTGGTTTAGGCTGCCCCCGTTGTGTACATGCTCTCTCTAAGGATTATCTGGGAGAGCTGACTCTTCTTGATGGGCCATCAATGCCTGTCTGGCAAGTGATAGTTGTTCCTTTGTTGCCAATGAAAGGCTAGCTGTGGGCATTCTCCACTCACCAGATATAGCAGTACTAAACATATAGCAATACTTCATAACTTCACAGACAATGATAGTACATACAATCCAACAGGATAGCAATGTTCAATGGACAAGACTTTTTAAATGATACCTCACAAGGCATACTTTGCACAAAACATATCATAATCATATCACAATGGTGAATATGGCAGTCCAGGGTGCTACTTTGAGGTACAGAATGTCACAGTAGCTTACTTATAACCATGTATAACCAAAGATATAACTATCTTTTGGAAACCATGGGAGAAATTCTCTTTGCACACCACACAATAGGCCAAATTCTGGTCTTAGGTACACTACTGATTTGAATGGGGTATACCAGTGTAACTGAGGGGGGCATGGATCAGCATTCATATCACTCTCCCTGTCAGTACCCAACCTGGGCTGGGGAAGCTAGTGATCCAACCAGTGGACCAAATTCAGTGAGGAGTGGTAGATACGCTGCAGGGTAGGGATAGGATACAGAGGGACCTAGACAAATTAGAGGATTGGGCCAAAAGAAATCTGATGAGGTTCAACAAGGACAAGTGCAGAGCCCTGCACTTAGGACAGAAGAACCCCATGCACCGCTACAGACTAGGGACCGAATGGCGAGGCAGCAGTTCTGCAGAAAAGGACCTAGGAGTTACAGTGGACGAGAAACTGGATATGAGTCAACAGTGTGCCCTTGTTGCCAAGGAGGCCAATGGCATTTTGGGATGCATAAGTAGGGGCATTGCCAGCAGATCGAGGGACGTGATAGTTCCCCTCTATTCGACATTGGTGAGGCCTCATCTGGAGTACTGTGTCCAGTTTTGGGCCCCACACTACAAGAAGGATGTGGAAAAATTGGAAAGAGTCCAGCAGAGGGCAACAAAAATGATTAGGGGACTGGAACACATGACTTACGAGGAGAGACTGAGGGAACTGGCATTGTTTAGTCTACAGAAGAGAAGAATGAGGGGAGATTTGATAGCTGCTTTCAACTACCTGAAAGGTGGTTCCAAAGAGGATGGCT
This sequence comes from Natator depressus, assembly GCF_965152275.1. Taxonomy (NCBI): domain Eukaryota; kingdom Metazoa; phylum Chordata; order Testudines; family Cheloniidae; genus Natator; species Natator depressus. Next base: position 245,226,524 of record NC_134235.1, read on the forward strand.
CTAAACTATTCTCAGTGGTAGCGGATGACAGGACAAGGAGTAATGGTCTCAAGTTGCAGTGGGGGAGATTTAGGTTGGACATTAGGAAAAACTTTTTCACTAGGAGGGTGGTGAAGCACTGGAATGCGTTACCTAGGGAGGTGGTGGAATCTCCTTCCCTAGAAGTTTTTAAGGTCAGGCTTGACAAAGCCCTGGCTGGGATGATTTAATTGGGGATTGGTCCTGCTTTGAGCAGGGGGTTGGACTAGATGACCTCCTGAGGTCCCTTCCAACCCTGATATTCTATGATTCTATGAACCCCGGTCACGTTACACATATGCTAACAAGTAGTGTAACTGAAAACAGAGTTTAACTTAATAATTTATTTAAAAGTGCTGAAGACCTCACCCAGTAGGCTCATTAAGGTGAGAAGGAGGCAGGGCCGGCTCCAGGCACAAGCGTTCCAAGCAGGTGCTTGGGGCGGCAGTTAGAAAGGGGCAGCAGTGTTTCCGCAGCGGCGGCAATTTGGCGCCAGCCCCTCTGTGCTGCCAGTTGCGACAGCAATTCGGCGGCAGCTTCTCTGTTCCACCATCCGCGGCGGCCATTTTTTCACTGCTTGGGGCAGCAAAAACTGTAGAGCCGGCCCTGGAAAGAGGAATCTTTTGTCAGCAGACAGGATGAGACATAGTCCAAACCTGACATATCTATAAACAACTGATTTAGTCCAGAGGAAGGAAACAAAATTCTATGACCCAAAAAAGCCCTATGGATGGAAAAGCTCTGGTTCGTGCTATTCCTCTGCTCCAAGAAAGTCTATTTATAACTCACATTGAATTTCTTCTAAGCTTCTGTCCTGCAACATGCTAGACTCTCTATTTAGGTACTGAGCACCCTCAACTTCCACTGAAGTCAGAGGGAGTTGATGGGCCTCAAACCCTTGTAGGATCAGGTGTGTAGCAAGGTGTGAAATACTGTACTGCTCTGTAGCCTTCTTCAAAGAGAAAGCCATCTCAGTCTAGACTGGCATGAAATGAACTTTGAAGGAGATAATCCATTGTGGGTATTTAAAGAAGAATGAAAATGGAAAATGATATACTCAATAAAAGGGAGTGGGAAATTAATTCTTGGCCATATGTTTCTACCCTTGTAATTAATAAACCTCTTTTTAATGGACTCAGTCTGAAATCCTTGATGTGCTTCTTTAGGGCTCATCAGTGTGCTACAGCAAAGTTCACTTTATTTGTATAGAATTGTTACAATTAATTGGTTTTAGCCTATAAAATCACACAGTAGGTTCTGTTTTCATATTGTGTCTGCATAATCTAGGCAAGACCAAGGGCTTTGTCTCACCTCATCAGAGCCTTCCTGTAGGTGTGGGTGGGAGTCATATACTCGTGCTTTCCCCCTAGCCTAGAGTAGGAAGGATAAAGATCCCGGTGCTGTCCCTCCCCACCTTCCCAGCCTGAAAGCCCCTGCATTGTCATACAGATTTTTCTTCTGCAATTTTGTCATTGTTTGCAAATGTAATGCATTTCTGAGATTTTACACAGTTATGGAACTTAATTCTCCGGGTTTTGTTTTTGTTGTTGGAAGATATTGTCAGGTATGCCTAGACAAGCCTCACTGGAAGTATGGCCCTGAGAACATAGTATACAGAGGAGATGTCAAGATTATTAGCAAGGGAGGTTGTCTGAGAAGAGAAGAGAGTGGAAAGAAGAATCAGAGAAAAGGTATTTAGTTTTATGGCTATGGTCTCCTCAACTGCCTACCAGTGGGGGTTAGATTAGATGTCCTTTGTGGTCTCTTCTAAACCTATGGTTCTATGTTCTAATTATAGGAAAGAGAGATGCACACTCTTGTTGCTTATTGCCACTGACTTGCAAAAAACCAATGAACAGGTAAGAATTTTGGGCCTGCTTGGAGGAAGTGTGTATAACGGGTTAGGAGGTAATATTATATGTAACTATATTAGCCTCTTTTTCCTGCACCGTATCTCACTTTTCTGGTGAAGCCAGAGTTCTGTTTCTATAAGTCTTTTCAGAAAGGTGTTACACAGAGTTAAACCTCAGGGCTATTGTACGTAGAACCCTGAATGTAGGTGTTGCTAGCAGCTGCTACAGAGAGAGAGTGCAATGCAATTTCTCAGTGAATAGGCATTTAATACATCCACAAACATTTGCAAACACAGTATTAGGCGTGCTTTTGAATAACTTATTAAATAAAACTACTAGGCTGTAACCCTATTGGTGTTCTTTATACAGGCTTTGCCCCTTTGCTGCTATTTTATAGATGTAGATATAAATGCAACCTTAACCAGGCCATCTAATTCTTCTGCATGTCCAAGTCTGCTCTCATTTCATCATATGAGCCAACCCTTCTCACTCATATTCTCATTTGCTTGGGATATGTTTATACTGGAACTGGAGGTGTAATTTCTAGCTGGTGTAGACATACCCACACTGGCTGTGATTGAGGTAGCAAGCAAAAAATAAAGTGTAGTTGTGACATTGCAAGGGTGGGATGGATTAGCCACCCAGTTTGCGATCTGGAACCCTCGGCACGCACTTGTGTGGCTAGCCCATCCGAACACCCTGTGGTTACACTACTATTTTTAGTACATTAGCTCAATAAGAGCTCGTGCGGGTATGTCCACCTGAGCTGGATATTACATTGTAGACATACCCATGAACTTTTCCTTGCTAAAGTTTTAATGAACTAGCGTCATACCCTTCAATAATAAACCTATTATTGACTCTCATCCAGACTGGACTGGAACTATGGTGTGTCTCAATGTTTTGAATAGCCTGATCTATTTGACAGATTATCTCTGAAACTGATCTTTATAATCCCGTGTGATTTTCAAATAGGAAAGAAGATAACAGTGTTATTAATATTCTGAAGTCAGTGGGCCTATTTCTCCTTTCACAATGATCTTACAACAGTGTAACTCTATTGACTTTAACTGAGTTACTCCTGATTTATACCTCTGTGAGTGAAAATTAAGCTCATTGTAACTTAAAGATGTGGGTCTGTACTTGCTAAGCAAACGCCTTTTATTTTCTTTAATGAAACAGTATTAGTCTGTGTCCCTTAAAATTAATACCTATGAAATTATTAATGTGTAGTTTAGCTAATATCTGGTGTTTAAATGTTGAAATCTGCAAAGAGTATTGAACCAGGTGCATGGTAAATTAGGTGCTTTGACTGGTACCAAATTCTTTTATTGATAGCAGTTCTGTAAGGGCCAGTTAGCATACTGAGGATAGTCCAGATCACATGTAAAACTGAGACCAACTACTGAGGAGGATTAAAGCACGCTGGCTTTTCTAGGCAACAAATGCCCAAACAGCATCCTGTAATGACATTGTCAAACCATCCATCTGTTGTTCTATCCCTTTCAGCAGAACCCCTGCAGTAAGCAATTGTACAAACAACAAACAAACAAGCAAAAACCCCAGTAAAATTAAGTTATACTAGGGAGCCATTGACAACCAGGTTATTATACCTAAGTCATAGATCTTTCCACTAGCTAAATATAACTATATTTGCATCAATGATCATCAAAATGTACAGACAGCCAAAGTAAGAAAAGTGCTGTTTGAGAACTTCTTCTAGTCAAAATCCAGTGCTTTAGGGTTTTGAATTAGAATTGTTACAAATGGATTTGTTGATTTAAGGATATTTTGTGTACTTTGTATATTCTGACATGTGATGTTGACAATGTGTTTGAACAGTTCATAACACTTTACCTCTTTGATTCTCAGTGTCTACTGTCATTAAATAATTGTCTGTTGAAATGATTAAAAAAATGAATTTTGCCAAGCCTAAATATGACTCTAGGTTTCCATAAGTTCAAAGAGTGCTGGCCTGGTGCTGAATACAACTGTGCCAACTGAGTTCTGGGCGAAGTGCCAGAAGATTGTTAAAACACCTTAGAACATGCTTATCCTCTCTTAGAACATTTCTGGGTACTTTCTCTATTACTATGGATTTTATTTCCCCACCAAACCAGTTCTCTCCCTTTGAACCACAAACAATAACGGCACATCTGTCTCTAAGCTGTTGTGTTTTACTTTGAAAATCAGTGCAAAGGACACATAGGAGTGGATTTTCAAAGTGATGCGTGGGAGTTTATACCAGGAGTGGAGCCAAATATTTTTCACTCATACTCATCAATGAGCATAAACTTCTCCCTCTCATAAGAATGACTATGTGTACTGTGCCCATGAGGGGCATTTCTGTGATTCTTTATCTCAAGGGACAGTCCTGAAGCTAGCCAAATGGCCCATATAAAAGTTTTCCTATAGGCCTTTCAGTCATTCTAGTGATGGATCATTTGTGATTGTATGTGACTCTAATTTTCAGGTGAATTATTTACAGTTATGCCATGATGCCTACAAAACCCGTAACAACGGGGAGGCAGCTGGTGTACTGTGACCATTGCTTATTACCTGGTGCAAAGCTGTGTCACTGTTTGCTGGTATCCACCTCTCGTATTAAATTTAGAGCATAAGCTCTTTGGAGCAGGAACCAGCTTTTTGTTATATGTGTGTTCAGTGCTTAGCACAATGTGCCCTGGCCTCTAGATGTTCCTGCAATAAAAACAATACAGAATAACAACAATAATGCATGCGGCCAAAACCAGCAATTGAAAATTGACTAAGGCTCTTAGGTGCTCCAATAATACAAATAAATAGTTACTACTACCGATAAAAACAGGACCAGATCCTCAGATGGTGTAAACTGGCCTAGTTTCCTTGCCAGATTATATCAGCAGAGGATCTGGCCCTAAATAATTTGACTGCCTGTTTATCTGGTGACTATCTGGTCCCCGGCTGTACAAAACACAAAAAAACCCACCCTGAAGCTGGAGTAGTTTGGATAACCAGTGTGTGTGGGGAGGCAGGGGTTGGGTGGCATTCAGTCAGCAAGAGTGGATCAAATTGTTCTTTGTGACTGTTGCCTCTTTCTTTTTTCACAAATTGTCTGTGAAGAGATCAAAATTTTTATAGCTTTGGTCATTTTTCAAAATTGTTTGACAAATCATTTATGCAAACAAGTTTTGGTTATGTGGATCTACTTAGTTTTACAAGATATTACATCTCTGAAAGGAAATTTCCCTTTTCACTGGTTGTCCTATAGCTTTTCTTCACAGATCTAGATCATTGACAATTTTCATGTCATTCTGAATTCTCCTTAGTTATTACTGTTTCAAGGGTTATTTTACTTTGAGACAACTCTTGCCTTTCGAGTGTTATCATTTTTAATGGTTGAGAATCTCCTTTGATGCATTTAGTGTGAAGTTCTGTCTTTGAGTGTTTTCCCTTTAAGAATCTTTGGGTTTCTAGCCGTTTTCTATTGAAAAATGTTTGTCCATTGGACTATTCACTAAATTCACTGATTGATCTTGGAAACTTGTCATCTTTGACAATATCATCATCATAGCATTCTCACTGTTGTGTGTTGTGTTCCTTGGAGTTCCCTTAACTCTTTGCACAAGTGGAGAGTGGGAAGAAGCCTAGCTGGAAATTTATGTTTGCAGGTAACTAATGGGTGTTAGTGACCAGGACATGGTAGTCATGACTACTCGTTAGAGCGGGCATCAACCCTAGTGGTTAGAACACGTGTCAGGCACCAGGAGTTGGAGATCTTAAGGAGCTCAATCTATTCAGTTTATCGAAGAGATAAGGGGTAACTTGATCTCTCTGTACAGGTACTTACATATGAAAAAGATATCTGATAATGAGGGGCTTTTCAATCTTGCAGACAAAGACATAACAAGATTCAATAGCTTTCTACAGCCGGTGTATACAGGAGGTCAAACTAGATGACCACAGTGGGCCCTTTTGTCTTTATAATCCATGAATATAGTGGATTACATACTGAACCTGCTCCAGTACATAAGCATAGTATGCCATAAACTCACAGCATTGTTTTTGCCTTTTATAGAGGGCCCCAACACTGTATGTGGTGATGGGTGTTATATGATAAGAAATTAAAAATAAATTTAAAAGGACTGGACATTTATATGGACAAAAAGAACGTGCAGAGTTACGACAGAAAGAATTCAAAAAATAATAAACACCAAGGGTGAAATCCTTGTCCCATTGAAATTAATGGAAATTTTGCTATTGATTTTAAGGGGGCCAGGATTTTACCCCAGAGTTTTGGAAGGGAAGTACATCTTCATGCTTCATGGCATAAGTAAACCTCTGATGGGAGTTAGTAAGTAACTTCTTTATTGGCACGTTACTCCATATCTGTCTTGCACAAGGTTTTCTGCACCTTCCTCTTAAGCAGCTGGCACTGTGCATTGTTGGAGAAAGGAGACTGGGATATATGGACCACTGGTCTGATCCATTATGGCAATTCCTATGTTTCAAAATGATTAACTGACACAAATTGCCCATTAATGGAGGAACTTGGCAAACCACTGAAGAATGAGTTTCACAAGAATTAGGTCACACTTCCCACAATTTAAGGATAAAAACCTTCTTTCGGGCCTGTGATGCACATTAGATTAGGAAAATGAAGTGGTTTTTCATGTCAACATTTACATTAGCCTTGTGCATGTGCTTACACATGAACACATGGGCCATGTCAGTACATGTCCATGTACTGTAAGTAACCTTTCAGTTTGAATCATACATATATTATGTACACATTCTCTTTAGCTACAGACTACTTTGAAGACAAATAGTTACACATTAAGGTCCCCATCCTGCAATTAACTGTGTGGTTGGACTCCTATGCCCATGCAGAGTCAGTCTCAGGGCCTGAATTAATTGTACTGTGAATACACAGTCAAATCTAACTCAATATAAATAATTTATGTAGGTCATGCATGATAGCACATGCTATTAGAACTGGATTGCACAGTAGTATGTAGTCACAATGCAGGTATGTTATATTTTCACAGTGTATGTAGGGCTTTAAATGAATTCATTTGAAAATTGCATTCAGAGTAGGCACAATGTTTTCAAAAAGGCCTCCTAAACTATGCCTGAAATATTTGTGAGCTTTCCTGAGCTTTGGGCCATTTTCCTGCACATTTTCGCCCACAAATGGGAACTTACTTAATAACTATATTATTATTTATCATTATCATCATTATTTTATTATTATTATGTATTTATTTATTTATTTATTATTCACTGAATGCCAATGGAATTCTATAGCACAACATGTACAGTTAGAAGCTTCATTTACCTGTTTACCAATAGGTGAGATATTGGGTCTAACTTTATTCCCTATGCTCACACTAGCAAACACAAGCTCACACTGGTAATATTGCACCTAATAACAAAGAGAAAATTTTAATCTCTTCTCACTGTACTGGTCTATACCATATATTACCATGCCAGCCCATACCATACCAAGACCACTCTTCTTGCTTAAGGAACTTACAGTCTAAACAAGTAAGAGAAAAACAGAAACACTGTTCAAACACATTGACAATCCATTTGTTGATCAGATGATGGATTTATTGCTAGTTCCTTAGCTACATGCAATAAGCACTTGCAAAGCTGAGGAGGGGAGACACAAAAATATGTCCAACAGGGGAGTTAGGGCATGATTCTGTCTCCTTTGTCCAATAGGAGCTGTGCAAAGGGGACAGAACTGCCTGGAATCAGACTTAATTATTCTAAGCATCTTTTCTGGATCTGTTTATCATTCCAGATCCTCTGGCCCACTGCGTTGATTCTAAGCAATTTATATCATGGTTTCAAGCTGTCTATTTTAGTTTTAATACTTTTTTTTAAAGTTAAATTTTATTTCCATTGTATTTGAGGCTGAAATTTCCTCCCAGTTACAATTTCAATTCCTCTGATGGGCCAAACATAGGAAAAATTATAATCTATCAAAGAGACAAGGTGGTTGAGGTAGTATCTTTTATTGGACCTACTTCTGCTGGTGAGAGGGACAACCAATAAAAGATATTACCTCACCCACCTTGTCTCTCTAATATCCTGGAATCGACAGGGCTACAACAATACTGCATAAACTACCAAAGTCCATTAGGCAGTTCTCTCTCTTCGGCTATGTCTGCACAACAGTGGCACAGCTGTGCCACCATAAGGTCTCCTGTGTAGTGACTCTATGCCAATGGGAGAAAGCTCTCCAGTCAGCATAATTAAACCACACTTAGCAAGCAGCGGTAGCTATGTTGGCGGGAGAGTGTTTCCCACTCACATAGCGTTGTCCACACTGGTGCTTTTTAAAGTTTTACTGACAAGAGTGCTAGTGTAGACATAGCCTAAGGGCATGTCTACACTTAACTCTGGAGTGATCGATCCAGCGGGGGTCCATTTATCATGTCTAGTGAAGACACGATAAATCGACTGCTGAACACCCTCTCGTCGACTCTGGTACTCCACCGGAGCAAGAAGAGTAGCTGGAGTCGACGGGGGAGCATCAGCAGTTGACCTACTGCAGTAAAGACACCGCGGTAAGTAGCTCTAAGTACGTTGACTTCAGCTACGCTATTTTCATAGCTGAAGTTTCATAACTTAGACCGACTTAGCTCACCCCCCAGTGTAGACCAGGCCTCAGTAAGTTATTTAATTTCTCTCCGGCAGATTCTGGACAGAGTCCTACAGAAAAGTTGAAAAGAAAAACTGAAATTTCAAAATAGTTAAAATCAGTTCTTTTTGGTGTTTATTTTATTTTAAACTGAACAGCAAACAATGACACTAAAATAGCTTTATCAGTTGTTATCTGTTAAAACTCAGGGGGAGATTTTCAAAGGGCAGTTACATACCCAGCTCCCATTGATTTTCAATGAGCATCTTAACTGCCCCCTGGTGCCTTTGAAAATATTGCTCAAGAGATGGAAACCCTATCCATATTGCATACACAAGTGCCCATTTTGCACATACAGATTGCATCAATCACAAATCTTGCAGGAACAAATTAAGAAACACACTTGAAGATGTGATGCTTTGAGTTTTGCTAGTGATAGAATAGGCTAAAAATATTTTACAAAAGTGATCATTACCAATGCATCGCTGCAGATAGCCATCATCTGCTCTGACTTTCTACTTTTAAGTTCCTGTTAAAACCCACTCCTGCTATGCTGCCTATAGCAAATCTTGATTTGCATGGAAAATCCCTTTTGTTGTCTCTTTTCCTTGACCTCTGTCTACTTGTCTGTCCATCCATACACTGCAAGCTCCATCCTTTCTTGACTGCCTGGAAAGTTTCTGTAACAGGGGTTGCTATCACAAGTATTAGAAAGAACAAATTATTTAAGAAGTTAATATGAATGGGTGAGTAAATAGTCCTGCGAAATGCTGGAAATCAGACTGGATTATTCAAAACACCATTTCCATTGTTTATCATTCCATGATAAGGGATATTTCTCTCTCTCAAATTTTTGCCATTCAAACAAAATTTTCCTTCATCTCATTGCAAATTGAATTTGCTTCCTCCTCCCTCTGAATGCATACACCGCCTCCTGCAGGGAAACAGCAGTGGGCATGTCAAGTACAGTTTTTCTCTATAGAACCTATGTACCTCGAAGGTCAGAATTGTTATAAAGTCAAAGTGTTGTGTGTTTGAGAGCTTTGCCCTACTACCGTGTAATTGAGATCAAGCTTTTAAAAGCTCATGACAATGTGTTTGCTCTTTAACCTCACCCAGCAAAAACAGAGAGCCTTGCTCAGAGGACTCATTGTTAAGCTCCTGTATTTAACTGATAAGGTAGTGACACTACTAGCAGCAAAGAAAGAAACTAATAAAAAAGATTCACATGCCTTCCTTTCCCAGCGTATTAACATCCTGCACAGATTAGTCTCTAGAGTTCCTAACAGATGAGGTGCAGTGTCTTTAATCATATTAAAATATTGTTATGAGACTTATTTAATAACAGGCAGATGTAATGAGTTCTCAGATCAGAAAATGGAGAGTTTAGTGCCATTTAAATGGCTGCTCATTATCCATCCTTCCACTTTAATGATAGATGTGTCTATTACTTAAAAAGTAGAAGTTATATTCTGGAATGTCGGGATAATAAATGACTGGTACAACACATAAAGATTATAAACTATCTCATATCAATACAGTACATGCGTGACACTCACTTTGTTGTATGAAACCCACTGAACAAAAGGGAAAGACGCAGAAACATTTAAGAGTGACAGAGTTTGGCTTGTTTTTTCTTGATTTCTAGGAGCTGAGTGTGGTGGCTGTGGGAATGTAAGGGGAATCAAAATAATCAACGCCTGTCTGGTCTCTGAACTGGAAGTTCATGAGTGAGTTCATGTGTGTTTGGATCCACAACTGTGGTTCAGTCCAATGACCAAACCCAATAGAACTCTTGCTTTAACAGAAGATTTACTAAACAATGAACCAATTGCACCAAGGAAGAGAAGATGAACACCACCTCTGGTCTTCTGCAATTTATAGACTCATCTCCAAAGATTTTTTTTGGTGTAGAAATACCTTGCAAAAATTCACACCTTCCCAAAAATGGGTCTGTTTGCCGATCCACAGGTATTTCTCTTACCATGCTGTCAGGAATCAGGGCCTGCAGAACCAGTCTCTGGGCAACCTAATGAGTGCAGTTGGTAGTAGGCAGACTGACTGACCATGCCACATGCTTGATTGGAAAAGTCAGCAGACTGGCTCTTAAGCCCAGCAGCAGCAACAGTTCAGTAGCTGTTCAAAGCATTTGCCCATGGCTCAGGTAGCTTCTGTGCCTGCTTGCTCCCAGGCTGGATCCCACTGTTGCCTTGCCTTGTCTCATCTCATTCCAGGTAACCCGACTCTGATCCTTGGCTCTGGCATCTGGCCTCTGACTCTGGTTCCAACTCTAGCTCCTTAAGCCTTACACATCCAAGATCTGAATTAGCCCTTTTAGCCAAATCACTGCACAGAGGGGGTCACACTGAGGCAGTTATCTACAATGGCCTCTCATTCATTTTTGGAGTCCCTGCCTTCCGACACAGATTTTCCCATCCCGTAGGTATGGCCTGCAATTTTGGTTCCCAGATGTAGTGCTTTGCATTTGGCTGTATTAGAATACATTTTGTTGGAGCGTACCACTTAACCAGGTGACTCAACTCACTCTATAGCTGTAACCTGTCTTCCACCCCCATCAGTCTTTGTGGCAGCTGCAAACCTTGCCAGCAAAGATTTTATGTCAGTGTTAAATAACACTGAACCAAGAACTCTTCCCTGGGAAACCCCACTAGAAACAGTGCTCCTCGTGAATGTCTCCCCATTTCCTATGGCTTTTTTAGATCTGTCAGTGAGCCCGTTTTTCATGCATCTAAAGTGTGCCCTGTTAATTCCATATAATGCAAGTTTTTTTAATCAAGACGTCATGTGGTACTAAACCAAATGCCTTGCGAAGTCCACATATACTGTAGCAACACAGTTGCCTTTATCACCCAGACCCACAATCTTGTATAAAAAAAAACTGGTTTGTTTGACAAAACCTACTTTCAGTGAAACCACCTGACTGCTCCTTATGCATGGGTGTATATCCCGATAAAAAGCTTCAAAACCCTCCTTAAAACTCATTTCTTCTGTGATAGCTACAAAACATTCAAGAACAGCTAGGCAGTTGGTGTGCTGCATCTGCCCCTTATTATACTAAATGTAATAGATACCGGAGCGGGCTGGGAACTTTTCAATGAATTGTTTATTCCATCAGAAAATGCTGATTCATCAGAATCAAAACTTTTCCTGGGAATGTATTGGTTCAACTCAACTTTCTCAGGTCCAGGATGGAATCTGTGGTCAAAACCAGAGAGACAGGGAGAAAAAGACACACCCTACATGTCTCCCTCATCCTACCATGAGTTTCCTAACCACCAGGCTATTGGCTGTTCTGAGGTCTCTCTCTCTCTCTCTGTTTTTTCAGAAACAAATTTGAAAGGTCTCCATTTCATTCCTCATTGTAACAAAACCAGATCTCACAGCCTCAAAATTTTTTGTGAATCGGATTTCTTGTTTTCCAGCCAGCCCTAATTTATACACAGTTACCTTGACTCTCCTACTCTTCCTTGTAGTTGTATTCATCCGTTGTCTCTCATCCTATGCTAAGATTGTAAGATCTTTGGGAAAGGGTATGACTTTTTTTTAAGTAACATATGTGTGTACAGCACCTAGTATAATAGGGAGCTGATCCCTAATTGGGACCTCTCGGTGCTATCAGAATGCAAATAATAATAATAATAATTAATAATAAATTAATAATAAGTGAATTAATTAATATTTGAGTAGGTTTTTTTATTTCTCCAGTAAATGAAGCATTCCATGTTCTTTCTGACTTCTCTTGCCAAATCTGCATCTGCATCTGCTCTTTGTGTGCAAAAGAGCTAGACAAGCATGGAAGCACAGTATGAGTGAAAGGGAAAACTAGAGAAAACCTTTCCTATCTCTAGAATTAAAGTTGCAATGTAGCCAACTCCCATGATTTTATGAATGGGAGGTGAAGGCCTTCAGTGCATCACAGAAGTCAGTCAGCATCTTTCAGGATCAGGCCTTTAAAATGGTTTGCTTTTGAAGCTGCAACTGCAATGTTCTGCCAAGACTGAAATAAAGAGTTTCTGTAGGCTGTTGAAAATATTCTTCCAGTCCTGCAGCTGATTGAGAAGACTGAGCTCTGAGTGGTCTTAAAGCAGAAGCACACATTCTCTTCTAAGTTTTTCTTGTTCCACTGTGATATGACTCATTGTGGGCCTGCTTCTGCTGCCCTTGGAGTCCATCATAGGATCACACTCAGGCTCTGTGTGACCTTGGGCAAATAAGTTAATCACCTGAGAGCTCAAAAAGTACACAGTATTCCCTGAGAGATGCTGGTCTCTTTTAGCTCCCATTTTGAAGTCACTGGGAGCTGAGGGAGCTCAGCCCCACCCAGCTGACGATCAGCCCTTTGCAGGATCAGTTGCACTGTGCCTATGTTTCTCAATCTGCAAAATGGGCACACTAATACTTACATCACAGGAATGTTGTGAGGTTTAATTAATTATTGTAAAGCTCATTGAGAGCCTGAATTGAAAGGTGCTCTGAAAATGCAAAGGGTGATTTATTATCATTATCAAATAATAATAGATTCCAAAGCATGAGAAAGCAGAAAGTGGAGGTGGATTGTGTAAATAATTCTCCTTAACTTCAAAAGTATATTCTTGCACCAGTACACCTCAGAACTTCTGCTAGCATCAACAGGAATTTTGTGCACGCGTAGAAAAATGGAATAGGTGCAAAGTCATGTGAAAGAAAGAACTACTAAAATCAGTCTTTTTTTTTTATTAATTCCACGATAGTGCCCTAAATGTGCTAGGTGCTTTCCAAGCAATTAAGAAGGGTGGGTCCTTGCCCTGAGGAGTTCACAGTCTCAGCACCGACCGACAGACAGACAAAGAGGGAGAGGTTGAGGAAAAGGGAACAAAGCACAGTTTATATACAAATCAGCACAATTCACTGTAAGAGCCTGGCAAATGTGAGTTTTTGACGGCTGCTGAAATGGGTCCTTGTGGATGAATGAAAGGAGCTCATGGCAAGTGTGGGACCGGGAGCATGTAGAAGAAGGTGATTGTGCTTGAACCTGGCCAAGCAGTTGGTCAACAAGGATGTATTGATTATTGCATGGCATGGTAATGCAAAAGCTCAGCTCTGTCAGCAATAATATTATCAGTAACTTATTATTTGATGAGGGGGAAGACCTCTGTATTTCAAAGAATTTGAAATATAATGTCCCTTTTTCTAGCTTTTCCAGAAACATCACCAGGACATCCACTTCAAAAGAATGGCTTGTCTAGAAGTAAATTATACTTGAGGCCAATTCCACAACTATGCAGTGATATTAAGTAAGTAGCATAATGTCATATTACATGCAAATGCGTGTGTCTTTAAAATACAAAGGAAAGTCTCCAGCTTAAAAGCCAGTAAAACAAGAAGTTATTCAGTTAATCAGCAGTACTTCCTTCAAGAACCCCATGCTGAAACTGGAGGCATGAATAGCCTACTTTGTGCTTAGATGTTGTTTGAATCATTTACCTGGTCTTTTTAGAAAGGAAAAAAATCAAAACAAAGTAATCTTGTGCCAGTAGAAAAAAAAATTACTTTCTGTCAGCTGTGGCACGTTTAAACACCCTAAATATTTCATCAGACACTCCACTTACTTCAGTGTTTTAAATAAGATTTAATAAATAAGTGCATGTTCAGACTTGCACAGTCCTACTTTTGTCTGTAGCTGGCAATGTGCTGCTGCGTGTGTTCGACTGTGCAGTTAAGAATTTTAATTACTTACCTGTTCAAAACAGACACTCACTCTCTTTTAACTGTTTATTAAAAAAAATACCCATTGTGCAAAAAGTCATCCTTATGTGGAGCCGTGGTTATAAACCTTTTTCATATCCGGTCCCCATTTTCTGTACTGGACTGCCTGGGGATTCCATTCCCATTTAGCTGGGTTCTCGCAGGGACCCCCATCCCATTGAGCCATATGGAAAGGGCAGAGAGTTCGCAAGCCTCTGACACCTGTTTGTGACCCCCTTCATGTTGAGAACCCAGGCTGTGGAGTATGTCTGGAAATCTGGGGCTTGACCAATATACTGGTCATCACTATAAGCAGAGATTTGTGGCAACCTCTTAAACAAATGATTGTCAGGCCTGTGCTCAAGTAGCCCTATCTACAGCTGGTGATCTTGCCAAGTCCTTCCCCCCACCCGCCCAGGCTCTACCTTTCCCATTTTTAGAAAAGTTTATTAAGGAGGTTGTGGTAAAGCAGCCCCAGCATTATCTTGAATGATTATATTTGTCTGACACCTTTGAGTTTTGTTTTAATCCAAGCTATTACAGTATGACAACTGTACTGGCTTGGTGGGTTGATGATCACCCCTGGTGATGGACAAATTTCAGGTTGTCCTTGTTGATTCCTTGAGATCTGCGAGCTGCCTTTGATACTGTACCATCCACCATGAGCCGTGAGAAATGTTGATGCATCCGGACACCTTGGTAAGTGTGGATGAAGTTGTAGTCACATGGCTCCCCTCCTTTTTTTCTGTGACGTCCCAGAAGGTAAATGTGGTTCATGTGTCCCAAGAGCTTTCTCATGTGGGGTGCTATCTTATCACCCTCCTATTCAACACATGTGTGAGGCTCACTCCCCACTGCAGCACAGGACCTAGCAGCAGTTAAGGTGACTTTTTCAGAACTGGACCTAGCAGCAGTTAAGGTGACTTTTTCAGAACTGGACCTAGCAGCAGTGGAGCTGCCTCTGTGAACCTGGCTATTCCTGTGAGAAATGGCCCAGGTTCCACGCAGGCAGGTACAGCCCAGGCTGAAGCATGCACTGCAGCAACTACACTTTTCTGGGACCTAAATTAGACAGATTAAAGCTAGCTCAGATATGTCAACTCAGCCTGCAATGACATTCTGTGATTGCAGTATCGGCATATCTTGAGTCTAACTGGACTTGTGATCGCAGTTCAAGTGGGCGGGGATTGCTTTGTGAATAAGAGCTCAGATCCCCAACAAGGCAGGTAATTCACTGAAACTGGGGGGTCAGCCATATTTCTTATTTTATTTTCCCAAAGAAAAGGTAGTTGTGGTTTCATCTCCCTAATGACTCTGAAGTGCAAGTAGGGAAGAGACACTAGTAAAAGTTCCCAAGGATCGTACATTTTAAACTCCTAAAGCCTGGAAGCCGATAAGGGAGCTTTAAATGGGAGCTTGACACGAACATTATATTGCAGACAGAATCCCTGGACATCCCTGGCCTTTACGCCTGCTAATGACACTTAGCAGGAGGGTTACTGTTTAATTGGATGATGGGCTTGTGACTATTCTTTCTGAATGCAGGCTTTACCATGGCCATCTATGCCTTTTGCTGCTGTCATGAGCTCCATTAGGGTATGTCTACACTACAGTGGGGAGTGGGCCTCACAGTTTGGGTAGGCAGATTCATGCTAGCATGCTAAAACTAGCAGTGGGGATGTTGTGGCTCTGGCAGAGACTCAGACTAGTCACCTGATCTCAGACCCAAGGGGTTTGGGTGGGTTTGAGAGCATGAGCCACAATGTCCATATGGCAATCTTTAGCATGCTAGCTTGAATCCTACTAGTGTGAGTCTGTCTGCCCATGCTGGGAGGCTGACTCCCAGCTGTAGTGTAGACATACCCTTTGGGACTGTCCCTGAGGGCCACTTGGGAAATTCAGCTGGCTCAGAGTCCAGCTGTCTGCTTACTTTGTGGTGGTCCCCTCATGAAGCATATTGCACCATTGCTCCATCAACTGCTTCCTGCTTAGGCACCTAAAGCCTGCGATCCATGAACGTCTCACCTAGACTGGACCTGAGGTCTCCCACCATCCAGGTGGGTACCCTAACCACAGGAATACAGAGTCAGTATCTCTCTCTCTCTCTCTCTCTCCCACCCCCCTCCGCCCCACTGTGAATAAATATTTAAATAGTCATTGGACCAGAGAATGAGAGAGTGAGAATGACTCTGTAGTCCAGTTGTTAGGGTGGTGTGAGACCCAGAGTCCAGTCCTCTGGTCTTGCATTAGTTAATCCACAGTCGAACAGCTTCAACAGGAGATGTTGAGGGGACACCCTGCCCATACACACACACACACACATCAGAACATAGGTGACGTGCGGGGGGCATGTGGGATCAAGTCCCCCCTGCAGATTTCTGCTTGGCCTGCCAGGGGCGAGGGAGGGAGAGTGGCTCTGTCCTTCTCCTGCAGTACCTGTCCCCCAGCACACTCGGCCCCTGTCCCTGGCAGCCGAGCCCGTGTGGGGAGCGGAAGGAGTGGGACCAGCTGCTTCTCATGCTGGCTGCTCTGGGTCGCTGCTCTGTGCAGTGCAGCAGCTGCCTGAGAGAGAGCTTGGCTGGGGAGGCAGCAGCCCAGCCCACCCGCTGTGGTCCCGGCTGCTGGGGATAGGCCGAGCGAGCTGGAAATATCCCAGGAGGGAGGGGAGTCTCCAGCTCTCTTTCAGGCAGCCACCGTGCTGCAGAGTCAGTGACCTGGAGTGGCCAGTTTTAGCCGGTGTGAGAAGCGGCTCCCTCCCACTCCCCTCCTGGACCCAGCTGCCAGGGAGAGTGGGCAAACATACTGGGGCAGAGGCACAGTGGGAGAAGGACAGGTAACTCTGGAGGGGTGGGGAGAGCATGGTGGCCCCGGGCTGGGCGCAGGTCAGGGAGGTCGCTGGGCAGAGGAGACACGTAGGGCTGTCACATGTCCTCCCCTTTCAGTTGTGCCCTCCCCAGTGTCAGGAGGCATGAGTTGTCCATGCATCATAATATCCCATAGTCTGGTAATTGAGGCACCCTCCTGAGAGATGGTTTCTCCTGCTCAGGTAGACCAGGGAATTCCACATTCCAGGTGAGTGTTCTAACCACTGGGTTAAAAGTTCTAAGCCAGGTGGCACTGGCACGAGGACCTCTAGCTGCTCGGTGTTGAGCAAGGCAGGCGCTGAACTCATTCCTACCAGAAGCAGCTTAGGCACCTAAGGTACCTGACTCAAGGAGATGCGTTCCTGTTGGTGGATTGCTAGCAGTGCTAGGCATCTCCCTGCAGCCTGAACTTTTTTGCCTATCTCTGAGGGAGGGGAGGGGCTTAGCACACACCCCTGTCGTTGGCAGCTCCCACCTAGCATGCTAGCTTTTGGGTGTCCCATTCTAAGGCACCTGTCTCTCCCCATTCATTGTGTAGGTGCCTAGGTGCCCTAACTCGGTTTTGTAGATCACAGTGTTGTTCCTGTGATTTTCTAGGAACCTAAAAGGAGGCACTGTGATGTTCAGTGTTGCAATGCCTAAGTCCCTTTATGGATCCCACCCTGTGTCCTGACTATTTTAGGGGGCACCTAAGTCTTCATGCTGCATCCTGGCAGTGGAGATCTTTGGGAAATTTGCTGACAGTCTCTAGATTTACATACCTAAGGTCTGGGTACCAGAGATTCTCAGTAGAGAACCTTCAACTCTGGACTTTTCTTCATCTATGGTCAGGCAGACCCCATGGGCTAGATCCTCAGCTGGTGTAAATCAGAGTAGCACCATTGACTTCAGTGCACTTTGACTTCAGTGGATCTATGCTGATTATATCAACTGAGGATCTGGCCTGAGGAACAGTGACCTTCATGGCATACTGCACAGGCTGATGGGGTGAGTTGGGAAAGGCTGATTTTCTTGGTAGTTATTGGTAGGGAAAGTTATTATTCTGACAATGTGTCATTCTCGGATTACTTGATTTTATTTTTTGTATATGTGCTGATACGTGCATTAATTACACTGAAAACTAGGTAGCTAAATAAATCTAACTAGAATTAATAATTGCATACTGCAGTGCATTGTAACAATCTGAGACATAGACTTTGCTACAAATGGAATTTAAGATTGTTAGAGTTCATATATAAGTGAATCTGCTTTATCTAATTATTGCACTTTGCTTTCTAGATAGTATGCAAATACTGTACGAGGTGGCAACAATGCTTATATTTGTTAGCCAATTTTAAGTGGCCTTCAAATTTCCCTTGGTACCCTGGCCCTGAAGTAAGATAATATTGTGTAATTGTGGATGCCAACATAGCCACAATTTAAGGAGTGTTTTTGTCTAAATCCATTTTTCTTTTGTGGTCCAGTCTTTATCAGCTGAGATATGTGAAGGATGGATAAATCAGTTCAGAAACATTCTCAGTAATTTAACAAGAAAGGGCTTTCATCTCAAGTCCTATAAGATCCAAGTGAAAACGAATATTTATGCTGCAGAAACAAGGTGGGGTGGAGAGAAGCAAACTTCCTTCTTTGGAAATCGCTACATCATATTTATTTTGCTTGGCTGTTTTCTGTCCCCCTTCCTTGTTTTTTGGATTTTGCTCTCTATTTTTTTCCACCATTCATTGCATCAGTGGGGAATTTATGCCTTTTGTTGTTGGCTGGTTTGCCAGATGGTTATTGAGTTATTTGATTTGCCAGATTACTTTGATGTGGTCTGGCTATGCGTTTAGGCAGGTTGGCTTGTCTTTTGGACATGTTTTAGTATTTGTGTTGTGATTTCCGTACAGTCATTAGATCCCTTTGCAATAGGCATAGTACAAACTGATTCAATTAATAAGTAACAAACGTTACCTTTGTTGTGAAATGCTCAGAAAGCTGACAACCATTTCTATGAACTGCCCCAGTAACCTCACAGCAGGAGGGACAGAATGGGGCTCTGCAAAAGTCCATAAGTGAGAACAAGAAGGATTATTAATCAACCTGACTGTATTTCTTCTGAAATGAGGACAACCACCAAGAACACTCCTGCCCACTCCTAATGGTGCCCCGACCTGATATCAATGGCTGCTGAAATAAGGATCATCAGCAAGGCTCTTTCCTTACTCTCCATTGCTAACGGAAGATCACCTTAAGCCACGTTGTGTGGCATGAAATGGCCTAAATCCTGAGTAAAAAAATATGAGGAAACCTGTGCGTTGAACTAGCCAGTCACAAGCAGAGCTGGGCAGAAAGTGGTAAGGATTGTCCATGAAAATTTGGAAAGAAACCAAGGTTTTTCATAATTATTCTTGAGAATTTTTAGAGATTTATTTTTTGATTCAAAAAACAGAAAACGTTTTGGTATTTTCTTGAAAAAAAAACCCAGAAAAATTGGAAATGAACAATAATTTTCATTTGCAAAACAGCTCATTTTTCAAAGAATTTCAACCAGCTGTAGCCACAAGCTTCCGAATAAACTTCCCCAAGAAAAAGTGGGAGGTCAGGGAGGTTAACTAAGATGTTTAGACAAAGAGCAAATGATTTAAGCAATGGAAGGCATCATGCCTTCTCAGAATGAGGCATTTAGCCACCTTCCCCATGAGTGGAGCCTCTGGTCTTCAGCGTCCTGGGCCTGCTGCTTAGGGCAACTGAGTACAGCAGTATTGAAAATCCTGGTAATTCCACTGCCCTGACAATTCTTCTAGGCTGATGGAGAACTAACCCTAGCTGGAATGCAACCTATCAACCCTGCCCCCACAGCAGCAACCAGCCAGATCTCTGGGCTACAGAGGAGATGGAGCAATATAGTGCTCAGGTCTCCAGGGCCTGCATGTATTGAAGAGCACATGGACTGTGGTGTTGGGGATTGAGGATAAAGTTTGTATGGTGCTAAGGGATTCACAGTTACATAGTTTCTCCAGTACTCCCTCCCTCTGGTGGGGGCCATGTAAGGGGCTGCAGAACATACTCTAGCCATTAGGCAAGGGCAGCTTTTTGTGGACCAGCTCTGTAGCCAATCTGCAGCCTTGGGAGAGACCCATCCCCATGCCCTTTGCACGTCTGCATGGCCCCTAGCCAGGCTCTTTGAACTGGGCATTGGAATTGACGCCTTCATGCCCAATTAAATATTTTTAAATGTATATGAAGTTCATTGCATTTTACCAGGGTTTGTTCTCGTTGTAGTAAGTGTGGATTTTATATACATAAATGCCATCACTGTTAAAGAGGTTACTATATGCCTGGAACAAGTTCCCTTTCTTTGCTGACAAACTAGCTTTCCTTTCACCCCATTTTAAAATATCCTTTCATCCTGAATCAGGACAAAATGTCAAATTTTACAGCATATTGAAAATTCTGAAATCTTTCATTTCAGAAACATTGAAATGACCTTATCAAACCATTTTGTTTCAATAATGTCAAAACATGATAGTATCAAATGTGAAATATAATGTACAAATGTAAAATATTAAACAAAATATATCCAAATTATAATGTAATAAATTACAAGGAAAGGGAAAAAAGTTTAAAAAAAATCAAAAGTTTAAATGATATGGAAAAATAAAGTCAGAATGAAGTGAAACATGAAAGTCAAAACAAAACAAGAAAGTAAACATGATTCAAAAGGTTATGAAGTTTTTCCATCAAAAATTTCATCAAAATTGACAGATTCCCATGAAATCTTTTGATTTTGATGAAATAGCATTTTCTGACAAAAATATTGCATTGAAAATATTTTGATTAGCTCTAATACCTAGAGATATAGATAAAGTAAGAGCAAATCTATGTGTTCAGTTTAATACATTTGCAAGAGACTTGTGCTTAAATAGCTAGAAACGGATACCCCCATAGATTATTATTACATACCCTTAAGAAAGTTTTAAAATTGGCTTTCTGTGCCACTGACTAGATACAGTTAGGCAAACTTCATCTCCAAGAAGCTACTAATATATATGAAAGAATCAGGGTGCTGTTTTGCTTTGGATAATTAATTTACCCAATTAGTTAAAGCTTGTACAGTGCTTTGATGGCTTAAAGAGCTAAATAAATGCCAGTTATTCTTTCTGTTTGACAATTGTGACCAGATATGATACTGCAAAATAAATCTTCCCTTAAATAATCCCTTAATAAATAGTTTATTGACCTTTGCATTATAGTCACAGATAGTCTTTGTCTGTGTCTGGTAACAGATATAAAAATGAAATCATGTATACAAATCCTCTTATTGGGGAGCAACTCAGACTTAGCACTCTTCTCTCACCAAAACACCAGGGGGATGATGACATAAATGTCATTTTGGGGCATAGTCTATGTTTTCCCTGTATTCCTTTCCCAGTCTCCCTGAGACATCCCCTTTCATTTCCTTCCCAGCTCTGCTCAGTCAGAACGAGATCAAAATACAATGATCTAATTCTGAATTTTGTTTTGTCATTTTAATGGCTCCATTGCTTTCCATGTTATAGGATAGTGTATAGCTTTGCTAGTGGGGTGCCTACACATGGCTTGTAGGTGAAAGGATTGGGCATTCTTAGCAGCTGGCTGATTGCTGCAGGACTCCCTTCTACAAGGTGTGAAAATGACCATGGATCCACCTTCACAACACAACATAAGACCTTCCTCTTAACGTTAACTTTTCTGCAATAACTACCCAGAAGGTGAGCAATAACAAACAAAGAACAAAGTAGTACTTTTCTTGGTGTTCCATGAACCAATCTTCAGCCTGATTAATTGTTCTGTGTAGGACTGGATGCATTCAGTTACCGTGATGAAATGGTGAGATTTGGGGGTTGTGTTTTTATGCTGGTTCTTCACTGGATGAAGAGAAAGCAAGTTTGCAAACGAGAGAGTACAGCTTGGATGAGGAATGAACATCAGCGCATGAGGGAAAAATTGTGCTCTGCCTCTCATAGGGTGCATAATGTAAGAGAAGTTGCAGGCACAATGGCAGAACTGGGTTCCAGACTATTGCCACTGTCGGCAATCTCATCTCCAAGTAGGGAAGTATGAGCAGGGCTCTGCCTCACAACTCGCAATACAGCCAAGACTATGTCTTAAAGCACAACTGAGCCCTGAATCTCTGATGTGCAGCTTGCAGAAACTTTCTTTAGATCCTTTCTTTTCTGAAAAAGTTAATGTTTAAATGGTCCTAAATATATTTGAGGCCAAATTTTCAAAGGTCATTGGTTAAGTAACATCTGCAAAATTTGAATGAATCAGATGAACACACAAACCAAATATTTGAGCATGCAAGTGAACATTTACACATGCAAAAATTGGCAATTGTAGAGATGGAACAAGTGGCAAAAATCTGGATCCAATTGTTTTGGGCAATGTTTGGGTCACGGTTTTGGTTTTGCCTGTTATAAATATAGGAGTCACCTGCAAAGCTTGGATCTAGATCCTGGATCTGAATGTAAACACCCCCATAGCTGAAGGTAGAGGGTATGGTGTGGAATTTTTGTTCTGATGATTTTCTAATGGGGCCAATATGATAGCATGCATAAGTAGTTTATTTAAGGTAGGCCTAGTGGCCCATTAAGCACGTCACACCTCTTTCCCCCCCTCTGTTCTCTCTACATTTGGGCCCTGGTTTAAAGTGACAGTCACTTATCAACTTTTTTTATGTCTCGTCAGAGTAATCTGAGCCACAGAATTAATGCAAACTGCAATTTCTGTAACCCTGGTTTTATTGGCCCAGTCTATACATTTGGGCACAAAACAACCAAGCAATTTCTTCTTATAACTGAGCAATCTCTTGTTTGGTTATAGTTCTCCAACATATGCAGCTTCTGGTGCAGTTGACCTGCACCTTCCCTTAACTTCTGGTCATCCAGCCTCCTCCTTGTCATCCCAGTCTGCCACTCTTCTTTTTAAAAGGCACAGTGCTGTTTATTATCTGGCATCCAGCACCTCCGGATGGTGAAAATTGGTAAAAACTCCACAAGGGGATCATCATGAAGATTTCATCCCCAGAAATCCATCCCTTTGGGTTTACTATGGGAAGAGGTAATCTGGGCCAATGGATGTAACGACCAGTTATTACATCATATTGAAAATATTTTGTTTGAGCTTTGTAGATGATCTAATACACTGGTGTATTAAAATTTTACAATGCATCCCATGCCCTTGTCACTCTCTCTCTATATATATATCTATAATTGAAATTGTGTGATGCAGAACAAAGTTGTGAGTTAAAGAAGAAACAAATCACCAGAGTTTATTTTGTTCTTTATTTGTTGTACTTCAGCTTTGAGAACCCCAGCATCAAAGTGTCAGAGAAATTTCTTCACTTTGCTTTTTCTCTTTCTGGACATTAAAGGGCACTTTCAAGTTAAACTTATAACATGCTTGTGTGAAAAGGATACTTTATGAAGTGCATCCTAGGCGAGTTGACCAAAGGGATTGTGAGGCTTCAAATTTAGCTTTTCACTCTGAAAGAGAAGAAGTCAAATCTTGCAATCAGAGTGAATTATGGTTCCATTCCTAAACCACCTTTCACCAGCTACACAAAACACCCATGTTTGTGTTTGCCACTAGTGTTTGGGAGAGATGACTGTTCCTTTAGCCTTTGTTTGCTTATGTGTGGCTTAAGGCTTATGCAAAAATTGGCGCATAAGTATAAAATAGTTTCCTGCACAGCAATACCTCAAGGTTTTGAAGAGAGGTCAGCTTTTAGGCTTTACTTTAATTGTTGCTCTTGTAATCCCAAGATGCTGAATGCTTTTTTTATTGCAGACATGGGCTGGGTAGACAAAACTTTAAAAAAACTAAGTACGGTGCTAAGCTTCTGAATGTTTTCACAAGACACCTCAGGGAATGTAGAGCTACAGTAGCTTTTAGCCACTTCGGTTTTGTGAAAATTTGGTATTGTAAAGCCGTTCTCCAGCTGTTGAGGTTGAGAATCTCATTGTTGGGGATTAGTATCACAATGGAGCAAAGTTACTATCAGAGATCTTAAAGAGCAGTGTCTTTTTTTGAGGGGGGAGGGTCCCAAAACACAATTCCTTTAATTATACAGAGCAGGATGGCTTTTAAATTTCAGCTCTGAAGTTAAACAAAAACAGTTAGATAAAAGTTCCAGTGAACACTCAATCTTAAACAAT
Source organism: Natator depressus (assembly GCF_965152275.1). NCBI lineage: Eukaryota > Metazoa > Chordata > Testudines > Cheloniidae > Natator > Natator depressus. The sequence goes on from NC_134235.1 coordinate 245,250,813, forward strand.
TGATCTCTGGTTTTCCAACTTGTCTTGGATTCTAAGGCAAATGTCAGGGATAAAAAGTCCTTTCTTTTCTTCTCACAATGTATGTATCTTCATTCAGTTCTCTCTTTAAAATACTGACTTTATTGTGGTTTACTGAAAATCTTCTCACTTCAGCATTTAGCTATAACATGAAGAAGGCAGTTTTATTAGTGGATCAATCCTAACAGAGCTACAATGTGCTGCAGCCTTCACTGTAGGATGGGCTGGCTCAAGGATGATCTTTATTCTGAGATGCTATATGCTGCTGACTCTGTATTATAAAGCCTTCCCAATACCTCCTCTTCTCCTCTCCTTTCCTTTGGAGCAAAATGGCTTCAAGAAGTAGCTATACCATCTGAAAACCTGATTCTTTAAGGTTGGTTGCATTTCCTGCTGACATCCTCACTATTTAAAATTGATTGATAGACCTCAGCAAAAGAATGTTTTGCATGCTACACTGATCCCTTATTAAACCAGAATAATTCTATTCATTTTCTCCAACAGATATTTTTCTCATAGGTGATGATATAAGAATCTCTCCCACTGCTGTGGGCCCAATTTTTTCAGTCCTTACTTAGGCCAAACACCCTTTAATTTCATTTCCTCATTTATGATCTTCTAGAAGAGCTATTATTTGTACAGCACTGGGGGGTCCTGCTCCATGATGAGGGCTCCTAGGTGCTATGGTAATACAAATAATAATAATACCAAAATATTTAGCTGAAGATTTGAAAGTAGGATTTATAAATATAGGGTACAGGCAAAACTTGACTTATAAATATAGGGTGCTCTAGAAAGAAAGGTTTCCTTTTATTTTTCATCATATACCTCTTAGGAGCTAGATTGTGCCCTTATTTCACTCAGGTGAGTAAGGTCTCCTTACGCAGCTAACCTGGATCTTGAGTCTGGGTCTGCTGCAGATCATGATCCCTGCCCTCCAGCTACTTGCAAATAGACTATTGGGGGATGGAGCAAAGACAAGAGTAGCTGGCCAGGTGTGAAGGGGGAAGTAAGCTGAACTCTTTCAAGAGTTGCAATAACTTACATCCACCGCAGAGTGAGAGAGGAGGAATTGTGCCCCAAAGAATTGTCTCTGAGGCACAATGCCTTCTGGGGCTACTGCTCATTCATCAGCTCTTGCTCAGGGCTAAGCCTAAAGGCACAGTTCAGCCCTTTTGTGGGTGAAAGTGATTATTGATTTCAATGGGAGTTAGGTGCCTAAATACCTTTGAGGATCTGGGCTGAGGTGTTTGAATGCCCAACTTTAGACACCCTAAAGAGGCCTGGTTTCCAGAAGTGCTGAGCACCCATTCCCTGAAAATCAAGACTCTTCTAACATGTCTCAGGTTGGCCACTGGAAGCATCCAAAATCACTAGTCAATTTAAAAAAAAATTAAGCCATGCATTCCTACACGTTACTTCAATTGTATTATTTTTGTAGATAAGTTCATGGAGGATACGTCCAGCAATGGCTATTAGTCAAGATGGGCAGGGATGCAACCCCATGTTCTGGGTGTCCCTAGCCTCTGGCTGCTAGAAGCAGACAGTGGACAACAGAGGATAGATCACTCAATGGTTGCCTGTTCTGTTAATTCCCTCGGAAGATCCTGGCACTGGCCACTGTTGGAAGACAGTATACTGGGCTAAATGGACCATTGACCTGACCCAGTATGGCCATTCTTATGTAACAAATCATACAGGTATTTTGATGCATAAGGCCCTGATCATTCAGGGTGATTAAGACAGGTGAACCTTGCTCCTGCAAAGTCTCATTGAAGGCTCCTCCTAGGAACAGAGATATTGACAAATGCAAGGGTCCACCTCACTGCAGCATCAGGGCTGCAGTCAGCATTCACTGTGTGAACGTATCCATTACCTTCCATCGCTCTGTGTATGCTAAACATTCTAAAGCTGCAATCATCTGGAGGAAAGTATCTATTTTAGGCTTATGCTAGAGCTGAAATCCATCAGGGTGCCTGACAGTAGTTCATCGTAGAGCTATGAATAATGTATTACATATTTTACCAGTGGTGAGGTAGTGTTAACTGAATTAATCCTGTTTGATTTCTTTATATATAAAAAAACTAGTTTCCTTTTAGATCTTATTCTTCCTATAGTGAAACAGGTATTTGAGTAAAGTAAGTAATTTTTCTTCCTGTCTCCTTTAGAAAAAAATACTTGTGGGTTCTTTCTCTTTGACTTAAACACATTCATCCTCCCTAAAGCTTTTAAAAGAAGCAGAGCTTTCAAGATCAAAGATATTCATACAACACCTGTACTAACACTATTTTCAATTGCTGTTGACCATTCTTTGTGATATTGTTTTATGCAGGTGCTTTGTCAGTTAAATATTTAGGAATACAAAAAGTATGAACACTGAGTATCTATGTGTATCTTCTTATCAAACTTACAAAAGAAGAGCTTGTTGATTAATCAAAAAATAAATAGATGGATATAATCGCTTCACTCCACTGCTATTTGTGGGTTCATATTCTTTGAGAATATTCATATAATCATGAAAATGGTTGTGAATCCTGGAAGTTTTGCAGATTTTAGTCATGAATAATTTTTAACAAAATTTGGACTGGAAGTATGTTGTTTGGATTTGCCAGTCATCCTGTCTTATTACTCCTTTTAAAAATGTTTCAGTTGGCCAGTCAGAGATCAGAAATAATTCCATGTGAGTTAAGTTACCAGTCATACACAGCATGTAGAGGATGTTGTGTATACTCAAGGGAGCAGTTTGCAAGAAAACCATAGGCTTAACATTGTTCATGCAAACTAGTTAGCAAACACTCATGAATAACAAATCAGAAATCCGTATCCCTTCACAAACAATCCATGAACAGAAAAAAGGGATAAACTCATAGCAACTATTGATCACAACAAATGACTCAACCAGTTCTATTTGCAAGTATATTGAATTTTAAATCATATCATGCTGAGGCAGAAACTCCCTTTTAACTTTTATTAACAGTAAACCAGCTAGATTTCAAGAATGAACCTAAGAAAGGAAACTAAATACATTAAAGAGATGTCTACGTTTAGGATCCATTGACCATTGAAGTCAGTGAGAATCTTTCCATTGGCTTCAATAGGCTTGGGCTCAGGCCCTTAAAGAAGGAACTAAATCTACTTTCTCACCTGATATGAAATTTGCACTTTAGAAAGAGTTATTTGTCAAAGAACACATTTACTTTCTTTACAAAATCTAACATGAAGTTTTGCTATGTTGGGGTTAACAGGTTTGTCTAGTTTAATTGGCAATTTTATTGTATTGCCCAGGTCCACCTAGAAGCAGGACAAGAATTGTTTAAAGGGAGAGTATGGGATGATCTAGCCCCAGGACAAGTGCTCAAACATCAAGGTGATGGGCACCATATGAGGCTCTGAAGAGAACTGAATGTTCATACTGCTGTGCTGGGGGGTTGGAGGGGGGGACTGCAATACATGCCAGTTAAAGGCAGAAAAATGCTCACTAGAAAATGGAGTGATATAAGTTTCAAGAAATTTTATTTTGTGCCTCTTGTTGCTGAAATGGCAGTGAGAAGGCAGGAATCACTATTTACAGTACATCACATACAATAGCACAGACTGAAGTAACGTGAACATGTTCTAGCTTTTATGCAGATATAATGGAAAGTGTCTTTTTTTGTTGTTGTCATTTTTTGGATGTAATGAGTAGCCCTCTGCTGTGTCCTGACACACTGTGTCAATCCTGTTGTGACAAAAGTACAAACTGGACTATGGGACCACTGTGTCCCTTTTAACTGTGGATCAGGGTACCTCTCACACTGCTCTGCTAGTGACAAGCAGCCCCTTCAGGCTTCACTTTCACACAGCCATTAGCATGTGAAGGCACACCCAATGTTACATGCAGGCTTGCACAGTCACTCATTAACTATACACAGGCAGACACCAGCAAATCCCCCCAGCCCTAGTCTTGCACCCCCCAAATGGACCGTTTTACACTGCTCAAGACTTTCTCTTGAACAATGCAAGCTCATTAATTAATTTGCCACTTCATCAAGGGATAGTGGGCATGCACCAGCCATTGTAATCTGAGCAGATTACCCAAGCACTTTAGACAAACTCACTGGTAAAGACAAAACAGTAAAATAAGTTTATTAACTACAGAAAGATAGATTTTAAGTGATTGTAAGTGTTAGGCATGGAGGTCAGAGTTGGTTACATAAGAAATAAAAGGTAAAATTGAAGTCTAAATCCTAAACTTTAGCAGGCTAAGCAAGATTTGAATCAAACTTTTTCTCACCCTACTGGACATTGCAAGCAGAATTCAGTTCACAGTTCATACTAGCTAGAAAGCATTCTAGCTAGGACCATCCCTTCCTCCCCAGTTCATGAAGGCTTCTCTTTGTCTTCCAAAGATCTTGTTTCCAGGTGTTGAGATGGGGGAAGAGAGAGGTGAAGTGGTGATGCCATTCCCCCCCCCCTCGTTATACTCTCTTCCAGGTGCTGGAAAGATCATTGCTGTGTCACAGGGGTTAGACAGCCCCCATTGTGTACATGCTCTCTTAGGAGTCTCTGGGAGGGGCCCATTGGGAAAGTAGATTCTCCTTAGTGGGCCACCAACACATGGCTGGCTAGTACTAATGTAAATCTGAGGAGTCAGTTTCTCCTTTGTTGCCACTGAAGGGCTATCTGTGGGCATCTACCAGACTCAAACATATTTCAATAACAACCATATAACAAAATATCATAACTCCATATACAATGATGTTATGCATATTTTGAGAGAACAATGAGTTTCAGCAAATCCTGACTTTTCATATATCTTACAAGGCATTCTTTGTACAAACTATCATAACCATATATAGCAGCGGTGAATACGTGGGTCCAGGGTGCTATTTTCAGATACGTTATGTCATACCTGTCTTAACAATAGCTGAAATCGGAGTTGGAGCACCACTAAGTGTAAACCCCAGCTCCAGTCACTGAAATAGGTTATACAGATGGGGGTGGGGAGAATTGACTCCCAAATCAGAAACCCTGTGGTTTTTATTCTGAAAGCTGAATGTATAAAATAGTCTAGACACTAGAGTTGCACAAATTTCTCCAACAGGGGGCACATTCCTCCACAGTATATGCTGAGTTCTCTTGACAAATGTTATCCTCCCCCACGTGCACTCTTCAGTCTCCCAATATTTCAGAATACAAACCTCTGTCTCTATTAAATAAACTGTAAGAATCAGCCAGGAAACTTCACAAATACTGCAACACCTACACTCTGTTGCAAATTGTAAAATGTGTCAAATGTCTATATGCAAATAGACTTCCTGACAACAACCCCCGGTGGGGAAAATACAGACCACGAAACTGATTGAACTCCAAAGGTTATTTTCAGCAGCTATTATTTTTACAGTTTGACGTATGGTTTTTATAAGAAATTTGGAGGTAGGCGTGTGTGTGTGTGAGAGAGAGTGAGAGACAGAGCAGGAGAGTTTGTATATGGGAGAATGAAGAGAGTAGCGACCGGCCACCAGATCAGAAATGGACAGTAATGACAAAGGGACACAGGGGTTCAAACACAATGTGCCACTTTATCCTTGGTGGGTCATACTGGCCTCTGCCACATACCAAAGGGGTCCTTTTCTTGCACTTTGGCAAGGCTTGTATAGCTTGTCAAGCCAATAAAGTCTCACTGAATTGAATTGCATGTGAGTTGGATGGTGAAAGATATAGATAGATAGATAGATAGATAGATCACATGAAAGATAAAAGAGGTTATAATAGCTCTTACACTGAACTGATAAGACCTCACCTGAACAGCTGTATTCATTGCAGGCCTTTATATTTTAAAAAGGACAGTTTATCTAAAGCACATGCATTGTGCTCTGAAGAACACCAAAACTTGGCTACGGCAAACCAGCACAGAAAGTGAATTGCACAAGAATCCTCTGTCACCGTCCTAGAAATGTTGATCCTTTTCTTGTAGACAATGCAAGGGAAAGTGTCACTCCTCATTCTTATGTATGAGTTCCGCTGTATTCCTTTTACTGTTGCTGTGATGTGTTGCAGGGCACTGATGGAGCACAATGCCATATATTTCACCATGACGTCTGTTTTGTAGAATGTCCTTCAAGATCCAGAGGCATAAAGTGTAAGTCGTATTTATTCAAAATAGCCCCATATGGCTGATATTTGGCTCTGTATCTGCATTTGAACTTTTTCAGGCTTCAGGAGTTTTGTCTGGCTTATTATAGAACTAGGAATTTACCATGAAGTTTACATCCAAATTCTGGGTTGTTCATATCCAGAGTTTTTCTTCAGAACCATCTCTGGGTTTGTCTATTTAGTGACTATGCGGCAAGCCAAGGTGTGAATGGACAGCACTCCAGCTTGCCATGCACTAATGTATAGACACTGATACGGTGCACTGAAAGTGTACGGTGCACTTTCAAGCCTAGCAGTGTCCATTCGGCACGTTATTGTGCAGTACGCTTCTATTTACGGAGGCCAGGTCTACATGACAAAGTTTTGTGAAGATAGTTTCCAACATGTTCCAGGTTTGCTGGAAAATGGGCTAGCTTTACTTTTTGCACACAAGTGGGCTGAGGTTTCTGTATGTAACAAAACACATTCCAGTAGCTGGGTTTGATCTGTGGGGCTTGGAATTTCATAAGGAAAATTTCACCCAGGTGCAGCCCGATGAGTGAGTTGCACTATGAACACAGTTTCAGCTTTACCTAAAAATGTTTGCCTTTGAGGTTTTAAGCCTCACCCTTAGCCATTATTTGAATGCATGTTATTTTATTTGTGTTTTAATATAGCATGTCCAAGATGCAGGTGTTGTATTGAAATGATGTCTTGTACACTGCCTATCTTGAACCTGTGTGTGGGAGGTGATCTTATGAAACAGTGCCTGTCTCTTAATACATGTAGGAAGGTATGAAATTGGAGCATAATAATCATTAATACTTTGCAACTCTAATGCCTTCCATCGAAAGATCCCAAGTGTTTTATGAACATCAGTTAGCATAGCGTCCAAGTGTCCTATGGAGTAGGTATTATCACCCTCGTTTTACATATAAGATGAGGTACAAGGAGGTTAAAGCCAAAATTTTCAAGCATGAAATTTTCAATCCAGTTGTGGTGACTTAGAAGAAATTCCTATAGTTCAGAGAAGAATCCAGGCTTCCAAGGAGGCAGCCCTGTCTCGTATCTACAGCAGGGGATTGGGAGTTTATAAAGAGCTGTGAATAGCAGCGAAGGTTTGTGTTCTGTTTCCAGCTCCTTATAACTATTCTCATCCCCATCTGTGCCGGTTACATTGCCGGTACCACAAGATCTGACACCTGGTAAGGAAGCAGTAAATTTACTTTCAGTGGGAAGGGAGGTGGGAGTGGCAGCAGCCGGAAATGTAGGGGAAGACCAGGCCTTACCTTCTTCAAAGTTGCCTCTTCACTTTCCCCTGGGGAATTACTAGTCCTGTTGAAGGTGTGAGGAAGCCAGCACTCTCTTCCTTTGATTCCTTACATCCTGTGGGCCCACAGCCTGCACATCAACCAGCCCCTCCATTGATCTACCTTCCACGCAACCATGCTTTAGGATAAAACGCCACACTAGCCATAAGTTGTCTGAATGACAAGCAGCAAGTAGCTCCCAGCAGCCTGAGAGCCAACAGGCGGCCTGGTATCCAAAGGCTGTCACTCTGTGGCATCCAAAGGCTGTCACTCTGTGGCAAAAGCAGGACTGGAAGTAACTAGTAATGATTCAAAATAGTTTCTGTGGCATACTTTCAGCCCTAGTGATCAGTTTACATTCTCTCACTTGCAGTAAGAAGGGTTTGTGGTGGGGTGTCATCTTTGACTCCTTCCTTTCTCTTATCTCACACATCCAGGACATCTAAATCCTGCTCTTCTTCCTTCCTAACAACTGTGATGTCTGACCTTACCTTTCTGTCTGTGCAACTGAGACTCTCAGCCGGGCCCTCACCGTCTCCCAGCTTGCAACCTCCTCCTCTACACTCATATCACACCCCTTCAATTCATGCAAATTGCAGAAATTCCACCCTGCCTGATCATGTCCCCCACTTTGTATCCTCAGTTTTCCCCTCTTTTCCACCATACCAGCTATAATCTTCTTGTCCTCACATTGCAAATCCTTTACAACTCTTCCCCCACATTGTCCCCCACCACCTCCACTCTGTTGATGATACCAGCCATCCCCCATTTGTCCATTTTCTCTGTTGCCACTTATGTGTGGAATGCCCTATCTGAACAAGCTCACAAGGCCACTACCTGTCTAATCCTTCAGATCCCTCCCTGAGACCCACTTCTTGCCTACAAGAAGTTTGCTAACTAATACCAATGGGGTAGAGTCCAGTCCAGGATAGTAGATATTTTTGTATTTATAAAATAGACTGCCTGACTATATTTTGTGCCTCTCCTCTACCCTTCATTTATCACTGATCTGCTTAGATCATTAGCTTTTGGGGGCAGGACCGTGTTTCAGTGTATTTTTACATAATTCAAATAAACAATAAGTAACAGGCACCTAATTCCCGCTGAATTTTGGGTACCTCACTACCACTTGTGAGTTGGAAATCTACCCCACTGTTAATAACACTTGCTGTACTGGCTGACACAATATGCTTTAAAAGTGTTGTGGTTTTGAAATCTTTCTCCCATCTCTTTTTATTTCCCATAAAAATAACATGATTCAACCCTGTCGATGTTGTGATGTCCCGTCCCTTTAAATGGTCAGTGCAAAGCCTCACTTTTATGTTAGTTTCAGTTTTGCAGCCAGAATAATAAAGTTGCCACAGCAGACAGCTGTTTCTTTCAGCTCCCTCTGTGTCTCTTTCTGTCTGTCTGTCTGTCTGTCTATCTCCTTCTTTGCTGGCTCCAGAAGTATAATCATGATGATGAGAAATGTATTGTGTCCAGTGCTGCCTCTGCCTGAAGAAGACGAAGAAAAAGAAGGAAGCAAATAATACTGTAAAACATGGGGACAGAAGTCCATGTAGAGGCACAGGGTGACAGACTGCTGTTGTTGCTGCTGGGACCTTGTGAGCCAGCCAGCTAGAGATGGGGAAATAGGAAAATAAAGATAACACAAAGGATAAGAGTTCTGCAATTACTGCCAGAATTGTTCAAACAGAGCAGTGAAGTGGAAGCAAGCATTCAGCTTGACTGACCATGTGCATGTAGGCAGAGAAACAGCTTAGTCAGCATTGAGGGTGTGTCACCAGCAGAGGGAGACCAAGTACAGACAAAGGAGTGTGTAAGCACACAGCCAGCAGAGGGTGCTGAAGCCCAGATAGTGCAGTAACAGCAACAACAAAATTCCCCATGGCAAAGGCATACAAGAGGCATGAAGTCCAACAGGAGAACGGAGAATTGGCACCTTTTGTGGGTGCAGCTGGTGAGTTTGATGAAAACCACAAACCATGGATGGTGTACCTCGAATGTTTTGAGCAATTTGTAATCTGCAACACCATTCCAGATGGACAACGAGTTTCAGCCTTGCTGACAGTGATGTGTCTGAAGGCATACAGAGTGCTGTATGACCTATTGTCTCCCACCGTGTCTGGAACTGCCACGTACACTGCAATTACTGCAGTAATGCAGGAACATTTTTCTCCTATCCCGTCGATGACAACACAATGATAGTGACTTCATCCGTGACATCAGGGAAGTGGAGAGTCAGTAGTGCAGTATGTTGCTGCTTTAAGGAAGTTATTAGAGCATTGTCAGTTTAGACAAACATTAAGTGATGCCTGGCATGACCAATTAGTCTTTGGATTATGCAATGACCAGGTCCACAAGAAGTTACTGATTGTATCAATGCTTACATTCAAGAAGGCTGTTGAAGTAGCAGTTGCAATGGAGATGACAGAGAAGGATTCTCTGGAATTTAGTGTGAACCAAGAAGTTTGCCTCCCGCATTGGTGAGACAGAAGACCATCGGAACATAAGGAATTTCCATGTGGCCACTGTGCACAAACTACGCATGCTGAGAAGGGCTGTGGGGCATGCCAGGTTATTTGCAGAAAGTGCCAGAAGAAAGGACACATCACTGTGACCTGCCACACAGTTCAACAACCATTAACACAGAGAAACCATACATCCAAGAAGACACCTATGAACCTAAGAAAGGATGAAAGTTGGGAATTCATAATGTGGAAAAAGACAAGAGCTCTAGTGATTTAATTGGGGATTGGTCCTGCTTTGAGCAGGGGGTTGGACTAGATGACCTCCTGAGGTCCCTTCCAACCCTGATATTCTATGATTCTATGATTCTATGACACTGACCAAGACCTAACACTACAGTACATGTGTTATCGGAAGCTGAAGTGAGAGAGAGCATCTGGGTCCCACCTTTGATCAAAGGAGTTCAAATCCAAGAATGGTGCTTGATACCGGAACTGTTTCACTGATTTCTGCATCTACCTATCACCAGACACTCCAGGTGAAAGTTCAACTAGATGGCCAATTAGTCATTGTATGCTGATATGTGATTGATGGAAAGTATCCACCATTATTTGGTAGGTCTTGGCTTGAGAAGCTCAAGATGAACTGGACTGAGATCAAGGTAATCACAAAAGCACCATGAAATTTTCAGGAAATACTGGACAGACGCTCCAAAGCTTTTGAAAAAGAGCTTGGACAGATGAGTAACATATCAGTGAAGCTCACTGCTAAGTCTGACAATCAGCCGAAACATTGCAAGCCCAGAGATGTGCCTTATGCTCTGAAGCCTCTGTTGGAAGCTGATTTGGACTGCTTAGTGAACATCAGAGTCTTGTCACCAGCTACACCCATTGAACCAGTGATCAAGAAGGATGGCGCAGAGCAAATTTGTGGAGATTTCAAAGTGACACTGAATCCACTTTTATGAGCAGACCAATATCAGCTACCATGTATTGAAGATTTGTTCACTACCCTTAGTGGTGGACAGTGTTTCAGGCAACTGGATTTGCTCAGTGCATACCAATAAATGGAGATTGATCTGGAGTCTCACAAATATCTCACAATCAACACACAAAAGCTTGGTTTTTCACAACAGGTTGCTTTTTGGTATTGCATTGGCACCTGCTCTGTTCCAGAGAGCCATGGATGAAATTCTGAAGGGACTGAATGGAGTTCAGTGCTATTTGGATGACATCCTTCTTGCAGAGAAAGATCAAGAAGATCATGTTTGAAATTTGAACACTGTCTTGCAACGTTTGAAAGACCATGGACTCAGAGTATGTTAAGACACATTTGAGTTTTTCAAACATTCGTTTGAATACTTTGGACATGTAATTAAGCCACGGGCTTAAGGAAATCACCAGAGAAAGAGAAGGCAGTTCTTCAAGTACCACCACCAGAGATCATGTCCCAAGTTACATTTATTCTTAGGACTGCTTAACTATTATGGTAATTTTCTGTCTAATCTGGTAACAGTATTGGCACCTTTACATGAACTGTTACAAGCAAAGAAAAAAATAGAAATGGACTAAAGAGCTTGAGTGTGCATTTAAGGGGAGCAAAGAAATTTCTGATAGCTAAAGTTCTTACACATTTTTATGCTTTGCTGCCATTGCAATTGGCTGGTGATGCTTCACCAGAAGGAGTTGGTGCTGTTCTTTCCCACATTTTTCCTAATAGTGTGGAGAAACCAACTGCCTTTGCATCACAAACACTCACTACTCCTGAGAAGAACTATGCACAAATAGAGTGAGAAGCTCTCAGCATCATCTTAGGAATTTGGAAGTTCCATACCTATCTGTATGGCAGACATTTTAACTTGCTGATGGATCATCACCCGTTACTTTCCATTTTTGGCTTGAAATATTCCATCATTAGCTACTGCTCCTTTGCAGCAATGGGCATTGCTACTTTCAGCTTATTCCTATACTATTCAATTTCATAAAAGCAGTTGGCACAGCAATGCTGATGGGCTGTCGCACCTGCCATGCCCAAAGAAACTTCAGACAAAGTGTTATATCTCAATTTGAAGGATAGGTTGCCCATCACGAGCACCCACATCAATAAAGAAATTGCTAAGGATTATGTGCTTTCTCTTGTGAAAGGGATGGTACTACAGGGTACAGTGTCGGATCAAAAGAATCCCCAATTTACACAATTCATACCATGTCAACGTGAATTATCTGTGAATAATGGTTGTCTCTAATAGGGAATGTGAGTGATCATTCTGAAATCACTTCAATCTCATGTTTTGGAAGATTTTCATGAAAGTTATTTTAGCTGCACCACCATCACCATGTTATCCCAAAACAGCATGAAAATCAGTTGTGCACCTGAACTTAGAAGATATTTAGTCAGTGATTTGCTATTCCGGGGCAGAATAATCTCCTGCAATTGAAGAGTCTGCAATAGTCCACTTGCAACTTTTAGTTAGGTTATGTATTGTTTCATGTTAGCCATGTAAATGATAATATATATCTACATGTTTGGAAAGTTTTTTTAAAGTAGGATGGAGGAATGTGATGTCCTGTCCCTTTAAATGTCCAGATGGCCCTGTGCTCTCCCACACTCCTCGGTGCAAAGCCTCACTTTCATGTTAGTTTCCGTTTTTCAGACAGCTACCACAGCAGATGGCTGTGTGTCTGTTAGCTCCCTCTGCATCTATCTACCTATCTCCTCTGCTTGCTCCAGAAATATAAGAGATGGCCTGTCATGGAATCCTGAGAAGCAGTGTCTTTTTTATTGTTAAACCAACATTTTCAAAACTGACTAGTGCTTCTGGATACCTCCATTTTTGGGTGTCCAACTTGAGATAGAGAGATAGAAAGAGAGGGTGGATGCCTTATATTTTCTGAGAAGGTATCTCAAGTTGAAGAGCAAAACACTGAGTCACTCACCAACACCAGTCAGTTCTGAAAATCCTGACCGTAACTATTAATGACACACTTATCCCCATGGTATCTGAGCCCCTTTGAGAGAATTTCTGTAGTAATCAGGAACACTAGGAAATCTTGAATGCAGCACAAAGTTAGCTCTGTAATTTTCTGGTTTTGGTTGCCCTTTGTGGTACTGAGCCCTGCTCGAGAGCATTTTTCCTTCCAACCAAATTGGCATTTCCAGAAACCTTGTCCACTGGAAAACAAGGCTTCCTCATGCACCCAGGAAAAAAGGAGGAGATGGTGGAGGAGGAGTGGAATGGAGGGTGTATGTGTGTGTGTGAGTGAGTGAGAGAGAGAGAAAAAAACAGTGGAGCAGTTGAAATAAAAAAGAGGAGAATGAAATAAGGAGAAGAAAAGACGTACAAGGAGAGAAATCAGAATAGGAGTCAGGGAGAAAGAAAACTTCCATTATCCAAGATTACCTATTTTAGGTTAAAATTACCTCATGTACTTATCTCCTAAATATTGAGGGTGCCATTACTACTTTAGAAGCTACCTACTACCTTTTGTTCCAAAGTCCAAATTTTCATTCTGTTCCCTTGCATAGTGCCTACTGTATATTTAATCTTATAGATGTGTGTGACAGGTATGAAAGAAAATAGGTCAACAGTACTTAAGATAAGTAATACTTTAATCAATTTTAACGTAACTTCTGATGGCTAGTGAGTGATGATAACATACTGCCTTCACTAATTCTCCTTTAAAGTAGCCGGGACATTAAAAAAATCCTATTGTATAAATTGCTTGGAGGACACAAATTATCTGTTTTATATTCCCAGAGAAGCTATAATATCCAGTGAGATAATGGTAAGGACATGCAATATTTTTAGTATCCACCCTGATTATTATTGATATACAGTGTACATGTAAATTGAGCCATCTTCAGTCCTGTGCTGATGAATCATTAATGTATAATGGAGCTGATGACACTGAAGACCTTAATGATGAGTTGAGGCTGGACTTTCAGGACATTTACACATTTTATGCTTACTTAACAGAGCTCTGTGCTCATCTTTTTCAGTACAACCTTCTAAAGGAGCTCATGTGGGGCTGGAAACAGTGCCTGAAAAACAAAGGGACTGGTGATTGTTTTGGAAATTAAAGATTTTAAATTTTGTATCATTATTGCAATTTTTAAAAGAAAATGCACATGAACTTTCAGTACGATCAGCAACTGCAAGGGATGGACAGTACAAATGGCTTGTAAAGCTAATATTCTCACTGACGAATATTGGAACCAGATCTCCAGAAGAATAAATCAACATGGCTCCATTGACGTCAAAAATACTTTGCTGAATTTAACCCCATTGAAGGCAATGGTGTTATGTCAATTTACATCAGACGAGGCTCTTCACCATGAATTCAGTTGAGGTATGCAGCTCTAGGAACAAGGAGTGTAGGTCACACTTACAAGATGGCAGACAGTATCCTGGAATGCAGTGACGCTGAAAAAAACTAGGGGGTGATGGTAGACAATCAACTGAACATGAGCTCCCAATGTGATGCTGTAGCTAAGAGGGTGTATGCAGTCCTTGGATGTATAAGAAAGATAATATTCAGTAGAGTTATAAAGTATGGCATTAGTGAGACCATTACTGGAATACTATGTCCAGTACTGGTGTCTATACTTTCAAAAGGAAAAATTGGAAAAGTTTCAGAGAAGAGCCGAAGAATGCCTCAAGGTCTGGAAAACATGCCTCGTAGTGAGAGGCTTAAGAAGCTCCATCTATTTAGTATATCATAGAGAAGTTTAAGAGGTGACTTGATTATAATCTACAAGTACCTACATGGGGAAGAGATTTCTGATAGCAGAGGGGTTTTTAATCTAGCAGAAAAGGGCATAACAAGATCTTCTGGAAGCTGAATTTACACAAATTCAGACAAGAAATAAGAAAAAAAATTAATAGTGAGCTTAATTAACCTTTGGAACTGCTGACTAGTACCAACAGTACCATCAGTGGGGCAGGATTTCATTCCACGTGTAGACAGCGCCTCGTTAATTTTTTCTACAGACTCAAGCAAGACATGCTCCCACAAAGGATGTTCTTAGAATAGTTTTTTACTTTACTTGTATAACTAATTAATTTATCTAAAGAGAAGGAAGATATTATGTATAAAATATTATTGCTGATACTATACGTTTTGATACTGTTCTCATTGTACATTCCAGACAAGAGACACTGCACTGCAATGTAGACTTTAAAGTTGCATATGAATTTTAAAAATTGTTAGACCAAATTTCTTCGGACCTACTTTTGTTTTGACATTTGAATATGCTATTCATTTCTACCCTTGTACATGTGTTTTGTGTGTGAGTTTTGAAGTTAAAACATGAAACTCTTCATCGGGCAAAATCGTTATGCGCTGAATGTAAATGCCTAGTGTCTTAAAGCAAAAGGGAACTTTTCTGCAAAACTCAACTAATCGTTTAAAGTCACTGTGTGGGGTATAGTTCACATAACTTTTTTAATCCTACTGAATACAATAAAAAAATTCTAAAGACACTTTGGTCTATTTTTTCCCTGTGTGTGTGACTTGGGCCTTGCAGAAGTCAGTCTGAGAACAGCTAGCCTATAGTAAAGTGAGGTGAGTTGTGCTTCTCTGTTCTAGGGAGCAGCCTGCTTTGTCTCTCGCTGTTTTGGGGTGCTTGTGTTTTATTGCTCTGAATTCTAAGAAATAAAGTAGTGTTATGTTGCAACCTTCCAGCAAGGGTATTTATATTTTTATCTGTGTGAATGCTGTGAACATACAGTAACATTTGTTTCAGGAGGACTCTGCTGGGAGATGGGGAAGAGCTGCAGAGCTAATCCACAGCCACTGCTTTCTGTCTATGGCCCCCACCACTGGGGTCACTGAACTATTTTCATCCTCAGGTAGTAGTCTCTGCTCCACATGCACCTACCTGTAGATGGAGGAGAGAGAAACAATAGTGAAACCCTGTGGTCACAGATACTCCTGCCTTTTCTCTAAACCTCTCCAGAAGAGTCCAAACGGAGCCACAGGATACCACATCATGGATGAGGTACATCTGCCCTCTAGAGGGTTCTCAACATCTTGTATATTGTAAAAGACTAGTTTCATTGAGGACTGGAGTTGCCATTACCTACCTGCCAGCTTCTGTCTCTCCTGGTTTTTATTCAAGACATTTATGATGGAACCACATGGAGAAGAAGGCCAGTTTGTTCATGTTTCAGAGTAGCAGCCGTGTTAGTCTGTATTCGCAAAAAGAAAAGGAGGACTTGTGGCACTTTAGAGACTAACAAATTTATTTGAGCATAAGTTTGTTCATGGTTCGTGCTAGATTTGTGTTTGCTCTATCCAGAAAAGGAAGGTGTTCCACTGCCAATGAACGAACTATTTTCATTTGAGTATTAAAAACACCATTCTGATTGGTAATTAATGCTTAGAGTATTGACTGGTAGTGACATCTCCTTAAGATCCCAGGCATGGAGTATAATTAATGTGAATGGGACAAATTAACCTCCATTTAACATTCAATGGAGCTACATCAGTGCTGGCTGTGGCTCCAATGTCTTTTTTTATTTGGCGAAGAGGAAAAAAAATGAAAACCCCTAAATTGTGATAAACTGCTGTGACAGTGATTTTTTAAATTGTGAAACAGTTTTGGTATAAGGTGTATATATTGTACATTTTGCATACACACAATAATCATATTTATAAAATATACCAAAATATTAGTAAATTTAGAAAATAGGTTTTGGTATAAAATAGTTTTATTATATATGCAGTACATACTGTATGTGCATCTACACATACACACACACACACTTTGTTCTTCAGGCTTTGAGGCTGCTGTTTTAGTTTAAGGTAAACTAAGAACCTTTTTCCATTGATCTTTTTATTCCACATCCATAAAAGAAAATGCTAGGCCTTTGCAATTGATTTTGCCCCCTTCCCCCAGTCTGTGGTCATTAGAAGCAAAAAAGAGGACCACACTTCTACCTTTTAATTGGGCATTTAACAGGACAATGTTTGAAAGCAATTAATGGGAAAAACATTTTTGTCCTCTTTTATCAATTGGTCTCCAAGAAAAATGCTGCCCAAAGTAACAATTATGTGCAAGCCAGGAAACTGTTGTCCTTTTCAGTTTTTCCCATGTCACAATTTATTCATTTAATTCAGTTCTCCAAAATTACTGCAGTGCCAATTATCTCTCTATGTGTAGAAAATGAGTTTGGCCTACTTCAGCTTTTCCTTCATTTTAGGCCTGTTTTCTGCTATTCTTCAATGAGTGAGTAATGTGCTATGTGAAAAAAGGGAGAATCTTCAAAAATATGTGAAGTGTCTAGAGTGGCTTTTTGGTACCTGTGAAGAGGCCCCTTGAAGAAGCTTAAAGGACAATAGTATATTGCGGCTACCAGTGGTTTATTTTGTCCACATGATTCATTTCACACGCACCCAGGCAACAGATGAATGGAGGATTAACACAAGTTTTCACCTTATTGAAATGAGTGATTCAAAGCAAACAAATAGGACTAACCAGTTTGGAATATGAAATTAAAGATTCCCTGAGTCCTTTGTTATAGTATAAGTCACATTCAAACTTAATTTAAAAAAATATGATGGCTTTGGAATTACACTTAACTAATTTGGTTAAATAACAGTGATTTTAATGTTTGTTATTGTCACACCATCCACTCATCTTATTTATAAAGGCTTCGTGGGACTGTTCAAATACATTAAAAAAAGTAGTTTTAAAACAAAATGAAATACAGCGTATATGTCTACAAGTATATATCACTCCCTCTTTGTGTGGCTGTGTAAATATATACAGCCACCTGCACAAAGACACACACACAAAGAGAGTGCATCAGATGCTACTGTGATTGATAGAGAAATATACAAAGTACCTACATGAGCATTTATACATAGGTGGGTAAGTAGATAAAATAGAAATATTTTAGATACTATATTTTGTATTAAATTATGCAATGTATTCAACTCCTACCGTTATAATTCTATTATAATCTGTTGGCCCAGTTCACAAACTCTGATTTTATATTTTGCTAAGTTACATGGTTTGAAGTTACATAGGTCAAACACTCCAATTTAAAATCTCAGCAACCTCTCTTAAGGAAAAATTGAGACATGATAGTATCCTTTTTATACTGTATTTGTTGTTCTGGCAATACAAATGCCCATCAGTCTAGACTGTCTTCATTATTCCCTTCAAGCATACACCAAATGTATGGCAAAACTCCCCACAAAAGCACAAGTGCACCTCACTGCTCATGCATTTAATGCATTTTTTTATCATTCCATGTTCCTTCAGTCTCTGATTCAGCAAGGTGCTTAAGTACATGCCTAATTTTGAGCACCTGAGTAGTGCCATTAACATCAATGGTGGGGTAGTCTCATTAAATCATATACTTAAAGTTATGCAGAGCTTAAGTGCATTGTTGAATCAGGGCCTACCTGACCTTAATACCATTGTCTGACACTCTAAAATAAATATATTTACAATTTACTCTAGGTAATTAAAAATACTATTTAAATTAGGTAGGAAGAGGGTGGGGGTGAAGGGGAGAACTGGGACTAGTTGAGTGCCTACATGGGAGTAGAGCTCTTATCTGGTCAGGAGTAACCCCCAAAAAGTCATGTAATACAGGAGCAGGGATTTGAACCATATTTTGAGAGTCTCGGGCTAATGCCTTAACCACCTTTCGTTAGTGGACTTATCACCACAGCTTCAGTTTCTAATGGTCTCAAATGGGGATGATAAGGATAATACTTTCTGGGTGTTGTGAGGATGAATTAATGTTTGTAGATGAAAAGCTCTTGTAAGCAATCAGAATTATTTATTGTTCATGTATTAAAATTGAAATGGGCTTGGTTTAAAGAAAGGCTTGACTGGATTCACAGGTGAAACGATCAGTGCTGCTGTCATACCCACATACGAGCATGGGTGCTCCCAGCAATGCTAGGACTTAGTGCTGGGTCACAATCATAGAATCATAGAATATCAGGGTTGGAAGGGACCTCAGGAGGTCATCTAGTCCAACCCCCTGTTCAAAGCAGGACCAATCCCCAACTAAATCATCCCAGCCAGGGCTTTGTCAAGCCTGACCTTAAAAACTTCTAAGGAAGGAGATTCCACCACCTCCCAAGGTAATGCATTCCAGTGTTTTACCACCCTCCTAGTGAAAAAGTTTTCCTAATATCCAACCTAAACCTCCCCCACTGCAACTTGAGACCATTACTCCTCGTTCTGTCATCTGCTACCACTGAGAACAGTCTAGAGCCATCCTCTTTGGAACCCCCTTTCAGGTAGTTGAAAGCAGCTATCAAATCCCACCTCATTCTTCTCTTCCGCAGACTAAACAATCCTAGTTCCCTCAGCCTCTCCTCATAAGTCATGTGTTCCAGTCCCCTAATTATTTTTGTTGCCCTCTGCTGGACGTTTTCCAATTTTTCCACATCCTTCTTGTAGTTTGGGGCCCAAAACTGGACACAGTACTCCAGATGAGGCCTCACCAATGTCGAATAGAGGGGAACGATCCCGTCCCTCGATCTGCTGGCAATGCCCCTACTTATGCATCCCAAAATGCCATTGGCCTTCTTGGCAACAATGGCACACTGTTGACTCATATCCACCTTCTCTTCCACTGTAACCCCTAGGTCCTTTTCTGCAGAACTGCTGCCTAGCCATTCAGTCCCTAGTCTGTAGCGGTGCATGGGATTCTTCCATCCTAAGTGCAGGACTCTGCACTTGTCCTTGTTGAACCTCATCAGATTTCTTTTGGCCCAATCCTCTAATTTGTCTAGGTCCCCCTGTATCCTATCCCTACCCTCCAGCGTATCTACCTTTCCTCCCAGTTTAGTGTCATCTGCAAACTTGCTGAGGGTGCAATCCATACCATCCTCCAGATCATTTATGAAGATATTGAACAAAACCGGCCCGAGGACCAACCCTTGGGGCACTCCACTTGATACTGTCTGCCAGCTAGACATGGAGCCATTGATCCCTATCCGTTGAGCTTGACAATCTAGCCAGCTTTCTATCCACCTTATAGTCCATTCATCCAGCCCATACTTCTTTAACTTGCTGACAAGAATACTGTGGGAGCTCGTGTCAAAAGCTTTGCTAAAGTCAAGGAACAACACGTCCACTGCTTTCCCCTCAACAATGAGTGGGTTGAATGTACTTGGTTGGTTGTTGGGCTTAGTGTGAAGGTGCTGGGTAGGCTTGGTGACCTGTGATATACAGAGGTCAGGCTAGAGGATCTGGTTGTTCTCTTCTGGCCTTAAACTCTATGACTCGCTTCTACTTAGCGTTGTACTCATGGGTGACATCTGTACACATGTGCAGGTATATGCTGTGTTACCAACACTGACTACTGAGGGTCACAATGAATTCTCACAAGAAAGTCACTCACTGCTTTAAAAAAAAACCAAAACAAAGAAGGAGGTAAATTTTTTTTGGGTGGATTGGCCATAGTGACTAATGTCATACACAGTGGAAAACAACCTATGGACTTTAGGCACTACTGCAATATACAGGTTAACTTTTTTCCACTTCTACTTACTCAATGCCCTGAACAAATCAGAAACATTTAAAACACAAAATTTAAAATGTACCTAATCAACCATATGAGGAAAAGACTTTCCCACCCCCAAAGCTAGACTCCTTGCCATCAATGCCTTCCCTGTCCCCATCCATCACCTTACCCCCAAGCCCAAGAAAAGCTAGGAGAACAAGCAACATTTCCTGCATGTCCTGATGGTCAGTTCTGGGCTGTGCTGAACAAAGGGGGAAAGAAAATACCATAGCCAAGGATCCAAGCTCACCCTACTTATACCTGCCTCACATTTTAACTGGGAGACTGATTGCATGAGTCCCTTGGCTAATCAAAACTGTTGTGATAGTGCACAGAGAGAGGCGGTCTCGCAGGAAGCTTAAATCTAATCCATTTATAGGGCAAAGGCCCCAGACTTCACTTGGAATTGACTGGCAGCCAATGTACTGTAAAGCCCATGCAATGTAATGTGCTCTCAGTGGGAAACACTGTTAATAATTGAGCTGCTATATTCTCCACTGACTGCTATTTCTGAATGGTGCAAAGGCATAGCCCTATTCTGAGCACACTGATCTATCCATGAGTGTGCAAAGGCATGTCTAATCATGCATTCAGATGAAAAAGAGGTAACCTTCTTGCCCATTGTGCATGTGTATTATGATACACAGTCAAGCTTAATACGGGCATTTCCTAACTTTTAAGAGCTCGTACTTGGCAACCCTAATGTTCTTTTAATGTAGATTTTTAGATGTCATTTCCTAATTTAATGTAAAAATTGAGAGAGAGGTTCCACCAGGTGGAATTATACTGATCCCCAGCCAGAGTCATCAGCAGGGTTCAGACCTTTAGATACACGGCACAAACGTATACCTCTTGAGCTAACAGAGTAACTGGTCGCAGTAAGAAGCTGTTATCCACTATGTGGAGCACCCACTAGAGGAGGATGAGACACACACTTTGTCTATTTGCTGAGAGCAGAGGAATGTAGAGTCTCAAGACTGGTGGGCTCAATTCCAGGTTTTGGAAGGGGGGAGTGTGCACTTGTAATTATAAACTTTTCTGCCCCTGACCCCCAAGCCTGTCTCTGTCCCCTCTCTCCCACCCCTTGTTCCTGTTCATCCCTGCCTCCTGTCCCTATCCATCTCTACACTTATCTGCCCTTCCATCCCAGCTCATATCCATCTCCAACCTGCTGGCTCCTCCCCCTCCCCCTCTGCTCCCATCCAAGCACTCCACTGACCAACTTCTATCATCCACCCCAGCTCTAGTCCCATCCCCTATCCAACCCACATCAGGGCTCCTGGCCCCATCCCCATTTGCTCCTATTCAACCCACCTTGCTCCTGTCTGCCTGCTGCTGCTTTTCTCCACATCCGCCCTATGCCTTGGCTCCCATCTCCCCTTCTGCACCTACATAACCCCAGTCCACTGTCCCTTCCCTCTACTCCTGTCCACCCTCCCTGATGCTCCTCTAAGCCTCTCTCCCTCTGCCATCCCTTTTTCTCAAGTCTCTGCATTCCAGTCAGGTTGTTTCCTCCTTCCACTCCTTCCTGCCTGGGCACCAGCCATTGAGAGCACAAGAGAGACTGTCCACAAGAGGGACTCTCAGGTCCTCTGCCCAATGCCACTGTTACCCCACAGCAGCTGGAAGAAGCACGTGCTGGGAAAGTCTTGCTCAGCCCCAAGATGGAGCCTGTCCAGCAAACATGGAAGTGTCAGAGAATTTAGCTGCCAACAGCTGGCTACTGAGCGTGTCTGAACTGTTATTTTTCAGAGACTTTTAACTTGGCCACATTTGGACAAATTTTCACTGGGACAGCAAAAGGCAAATCCCTGACACGCAGGTGACCCCTGATGCCAAATGTCAAGTCCCTGTTTCAAAGCCTACAAGAGATATAAGAGAGTCTATAAAAACTTATGGTTTTTTTAATGTGGGTAAAACAATGTATTTTCCCTACTCTCAATCTCGGAAATGTCTGAACCATTTTAGCTGAAACTTAAAAAAAAAGAAAAGAAAATCAGTCAGAAGCAGACACCTGGAATGGAAAATTTGAGTCCAAAGAGTTTAAGTTTGGCATAACTATGAGCAACTGAAAACAGAGACTTTATCATGGAATGTGATAGGCAGCCTTCACTAGAGCTGGTTGAAAAATGGAATTTCCTTTCTGTGGGAAATTCTGACAATTTGAAATTGGTTTTCATTCATATGGGAATGAAAAAACAAAATTTGGAAACGTCCTACAGAAGGATAATGCCAAAAAATTTGAACCATCGAAACATTTTGTTTTGATAATGTCAAAACATAATATAATATAAAATACTAAGCACAGCATATTATATATCAAATATCTATATAATATTAACATAATATTTAATATAATATAAAAGTAAAACTGAAATGACTTGCAACACTAATGTTACTATGAAACATTTTTACCTTATCAAAACAAATGGTTTGATATTATTGAAATAAACCATTCCAACATTATCAAAATGGTTCGTTTTGACTTTTTTCCATTGAAAATGTGGTCAACATTTACAAGTTCCCTCAAAACATTTATATTTTGATAAAACTGAATTTTCAGATGGAAAATGTGTTCAACTGAAATTTTTTCCATCAGCTCTAACCTTAGCTATAGGTGGTGCTATCAGATCTGCATATAATAAGGTTGCATGCTTAACAAGAGCTGCTCCCTGAATAGCTATTAGTAGCTGGAGATTCAACAAGTCCCCTAGACCGTGAACCTTAGAAGCAAATGGCAGACCAACCCCATTAACTGAGGGCAGATTTTATAATTTCTGCCATTTCTTCCAGTTACTTCCCTCATGCTATAAACACTATCTGAGTCTCGGCTGGGCTGAGCCTCCACCAGCTAGCCACAGTTCATGCCACATTCTGTTAGACGCTGGTTAAGTCTTGCCACTGAACTGGTATGGTAGGAAGAGATAGAAGTATACATCTACTGAAAACACCACAACCCATCCTTCCCCACTAGGGCCTGATCTTACTCCTATTTAAGTCAATGGAAAGATTTCCATTGATTAAAGTGGGAGCTGAACTGGACCCTAATTTTCCAAACAGCCCCATACACATGTTGAACAAGACGACCAGAAAACCAGCCCCCGGTGGTATCTGTGTGAGAGAGCCCTCAAAGTGGCTAATTCATGCTACGCAGGGACTGAGAAAGAAAGGGTTGCAGCCACTTAACAGCAACTACTCTCCAAGTGGCTCAACATAGTCCTGAAGACAATTGATTCTTGTGCATGCCATATCATAGCCTCATCCCGAATCAAATCATGGATGGTAACAATTTTATTCAGTATTGACCTTGTATATAACAACATGAATATAGAGCAGGATCTCTGTCTGCAAGCATCTCAAAGTTCTGTGAAGGACCCAAGGTGTGACTAGCAGGCCCAGTATTAAATCCTGTATTTCCTATCCATACCTCCTTTTTGGTCTAGAGCTGCTTAGTTTCCCAACATGAAAAAGATCAAGGGGCCCGAACCCTCAGACAACCATTGTTTCCCCGAAAAGGTGGCCAGCAAGTGGATGCAACTGCTACAGCCATATGTCCAAATAAGAGCTTCCAGGACAGTCTGCAAGAAACAACTGACCTAAGCAATCTTAAATTTCTACCCAGATCCTCACCCTTCAACTACTCATATATATCTCCCCACAGACCTCACCAATTCTCACTTTCTTGCAAGTCACATGGCTTTCACATCCAGAAAATTAGATATAATCCTTTTCTACCCACCCAATTTATCTAAATCCATCATATCTGTCCCTACCTGGGAAGGAATGGTAGTTTACTGTCACTTAGGATCACTTTACTCTCCTTAGGATCACTTTAGATAAGCTATTACCAGCAGGAGAGTGGGGTGGGGGGAGGTATTTTTTCATGCTTTGTGTGTATAAAAAGATCTTCAACACTTTCCACAATATGCATCCGATGAAGTGAGCTGTAGCTCACGAAAGCTTATGCTCAAATAAATTGGTTAGTCTCTAAGGTGCCACAAGTACTCCTTTTCTTTTTGTGAATACAGACTAACACGGCTGTTACTCTGAAAACTGAGGGACAAATGCTTAGTCCCACTTATGGCTACGCTGCAGAGAGTCCACGTGAACCTTTATGCCAAGGGTGGGAGGCAGCCTAGCCAATGTGCATTGCAGTTTCTAAAAAGCTGTTACTACTGGTGTATACTAGAGCATCCTAAAAGCTGTTGTAGATTGCACTGATGGACAGCTTAGCCTCCTCCAGCTCCAGGTTGGGGCACTAGAAAAGCAGCTTGGATCCGACCAGGAGTAAGGACATCAAGATTTGACTCAATGGTATTTTGCCAGAGTACGTACTAAGTCTGGCCCAACAGTGTTATAGGACCGGAATCCATTTTGTATATATCTGATAATGTGAATATATGTGTATTGGTAAATTCCAAAATGGAGAGAGATTTCTAAACATCTACACCATTTGGCCTGTTGTGATTTGATTGGACAATGGCGAGTTGATGAGATAGATATGTGATTTTGAGCTGCCTAACATAACATAAGAGATATGATCTATGGGAACTACTGAAGGTTTGTCCTCTGGATTTGTAGTTGATTGGACTCTAACGTGGCCCTTGGAAAGCTACTCAACACATTGACATTATTGAGCTTCTTTGGATTTTTCTTCTTTTGCTTTGAACTCCTTTTTTCTCTCTTTTTAAGCTTTCATTTTTAATTCTTTAAATTTCACAAGCAAGATGTTCTTGTCCCAGATGATGGCTAGAAAAGACAAGCCTAAAAAATAGCTGAACACAGCAACAGAAAAAATGGATTAAAAGCACACCTTAAAATAGCTACCAATTGAATGACACAGTTTTGAGTAAATTTAAAGAATAGATTAACGAGAGAAGAAAGGATAGTCTCCACTACACGATTACAGAGAGTTGTACTTTATTACAATAATAATCACAATAAATATCATGCACAGAATTATGCACCATTCAACACCAGTTATTAGCTATTAATTTGCAACAAAAACATGAAACTGGGAGGAAAATTAACACAAACAAAAAATAACTAAGTATAGGATTTCGATTTAATATGACAATGAGTCAGCACTGTTAAGAAGCTGATCACAATCCATTCCCCTCTCCCTAACACCATGATATCATAACTCTTAAATGACCAGACACCCCATCACACTGTCTTCATCTCAAGCCTTCCACAAATGCATCAGCAAAAAGTATGGACCGAGCAAATTCCAACCCAGGGTATTACGTTCTGTCTCTTTTATTTTCCTCCGACAATTTGAGCTGGATGCAGTATTTCCCCTGACTTGCTGTCCTAAACCACTGAACAGTGTTGCTCTGCACTTTTAACCAGCTTCTGCATTGCAGACCACCAGTGACAGACTTTCAGTGGGGCAGTAATGGGATTCCTCTCTATATAATTTGTAAAGTGTTTTGGATTCCCTCATGATGAGATCTACTATACTATATGTAAGCTATATTGCCAGAGCCTGAGCCACAGAAAGACACAATGGACCCTTTTGGGTCCTACTGAAGAAGAGGATCTTTCCTGTGGATTTAGGGGAATGACTTGCCTTGTCTATCATCCATCTCCAAAGACTGGAAATGGGGGAAAACAGATCAGCTGGTTGATCCTGCAAGAGCCCAGGAAGAGGACAGCCACCTGCCTCAATGAAGCTGGAGTTTGGTGAAGAGCTATAGAGACCACAAGGCTGCCTCTTCCTAAAACAGAAAAAATTCAGGAGGTTTTGTTGCCTCTGTCAGGGATAAAGTAGATGCCAGGGAGAGTACGGGGATAGCTCCAGATTTAGCGCAGGTTTACTGAAGAGGTGCGTGCAAACCTTGGCCAAGATTCTTTGAAACTTTTGCTGAAAGTCTTACACAGCTCTGCCGAGCATCTCTGATTCACATTTCTCTGCCCTAATGCTAGTCACCACCCCCCCAGTCCAAATTGGGGAAGAGCACTACGTTTCCGTCTGGCTGAAGACTATAAAGATGCTACATATTTCAGCTGTGCTTTGTGATGACTAGTGTGCTGATTATGGACCTACCCAGACACATGGAAACTCCACAGGAAAAGCTCCCCAATAGGCACACATTTGTAATCTCTTGTGAATAGAGCCCTAATGCCCATTAACTATTGCTCAATTACACGGGAACTCTACAGAAGTAAATATGGCATGCACATGAATATCAATTAAATCCATTATGATCAGTGCACTTGTGAGTCAGGAGCAAAATGTGCACAATCTTGACAAAGCAATGAAGGCATGCATATTTTTACACATGTGGATTAAAATAGAATGTTAAGCTAATAAAAGCTTTTACGTTTAAAACAATAGTTTAACAAGCCCAGAATAGTTTTGACTCATCCTAGCTTGAAATTTCAGTTTTTAAAGTTTGCTGTGGGGGTTATTTGTGCAACCACCTTCTTCTATTGCACCAAACACTTCTCAGTTTCTCTTTTCTGATTCTACTGTTTAGATTTCATAATACCACTAATCTATACAGTGCTTCACTTATACAAACAACAGTATTATTTAACCCTGTGAAGCTCTGCATATTTGTATTAAAGATGTTGTACAAGTTGTATGGATGAAAGACTTGAGTAAAGTTCAAAGCTCTGGCCTAGGGGAACATTAAATTGATGTCAATGGAGCGATCACAATTTACATCAGCTGACGATTTACTCTCTGGGTTCTTTCCTCAGCTTTGCCATCAACATACCGTGTAACCTTGGGTAAGTCGGAGGTACTGCCATTATTTCTCTTCTAAGTGTATGTCTGCACTTGATAGACTATACTGGCCTGGCTAGGTTGGCAAACCCCAGAGTATAGATGCAGCCTGCACCCAAGAAGGGGTTTTCTGTCTGGGTAGGACCACCACCTCTCAGAATGAAATTGGCTATGTTGACGGAAGTCCTGTTGCATCGACATAGCTGCATCCACACTGGGGGTTTTGTCAGAATAGCTGTATTGGTCAGAGGTGTGGTTTTTGTCACACCCCCTGACTGACGTAGCTATACCGATATTACTTGTCAGTGTAGACCAGTATAGGGTGAAAAAGTGTGGCATCTCACAAATACCACAGTGTGGTAACTATTGACAAATGAGGACTTTTCAGTGGTGATCTTTGTACTGTAGCAGCGGTTGTTGTGGGAGGAGACGGTGAGGTGGTGTGCAGGTGCAACAGCCAGAAACTGGCTGTTTTCAGCTGAAATTCTGGACATGCACCAAGTGGCGTTAGAGCGAAGGTGACGTGTTCATTTCAACTTTAATGGAACCTTAATGGCAGCCTGGAAAGCTTCTTATGCAATTTTTTTGATTAGTCAAAATTGTCAGTTCACTTTCCTGAATTTTTGGGAGTATGTTTGCTTGCAGGGGAGAAATATACTGCCAAGGCCACTAGTTTCAGGATTCAGAGTCCTGAGTCTCACCTTTTAGGAACCCTTTTGCATGGGTTCCAAACAACACACAGGCACCAAAAATTTGGTAATGGCTTGCAGATATACTTACTTTGGTGCAGAATGCTTTTGAAATCTTGATTATGTATTGCAATCAACCACATTGCCTTGAGAGATGGGAGTGTATGTATTGCTTTATATTAATGAAAGTTGCATTTCAAGCAGTTCTTTTAACACGGAAGTGGATTAATCAGAATTTGGGGAAATGTAATAATGCTTGGCTGAATTCAGAAAGAAGACATAATAAGTGAATGATAACATAGTATTGATATATATGAATCAGAGGAGGTATGCCATTAACCCTTGGAAGCTGTAAAAGCGGGTTAACAGAACAAAGTCATATTTAAAAAAAACACTCTGTCTGGCCTCTGAATTTAATGCAAATTGGAGCTTGTGATAACTTTCGGGAAAACAATTTTGGACCCAACCTGCACAATGCTGAAGCTGTTTAGAATCATTGTACTGGAAAAAAGATATAGATATAGATATAGATGATTAATTAACTTAAAGTAACAGACGCATGAAGAGAAGTTTCAGTGCCATAAATGTATTTAGGGTATCTGTTCCTATGTAGGCTACATACAGTCAATCTTGAACTTGAAAAAGTTATTTATTAGTCAAATGCTGAAAGGACTGAGTTATTAGCAAATACGTTTTATGAAATATGATCCAACGAACAAAACTCAAATGGCCAAATTTTTGAAAGCAGCTCTAAGCTAGAGGCGACAACATTGTACATCTACATTTCTTGGTCCTGCTTTGAGCAGGGGGTTGGACTAGATGACCTCCTGAGGTCCCTTCCAACCCTGATATTCTATGATTCTATGATTCTTCACTTTTTATGCAGAAAAACTCAATTTGTTTGTCCAGAGACATTTTATTATGAAAACTGAGTAGTTTAGGCCCCCATCCAATGACACTTATTTTGACGCAATATGCTTTTGAGTTGGGATTATCTGTAGCAGAAAGTACAGTGGACAGCACAAAGGCCCTGACTCGAGCAGTGAGTAGTCCTATGCTCTATGAAGGAACTGATGCATATGTGTAGCTGAATAAGGATGGACTTAAGCAAATGCTTAAAATGCTTGGAGGAATTCTTAGTGAGCATTTAACAAACGAATTTGCATGGCGCTAAATTTTCCAAGTGAGGTACAAGCAATAGAGGTTGGGGAGGGACACACTGCTTAAATTTCCCTAGTGACCTTTGAAAATTCAGGAGACAGTTGTGTCCATCCAGTGTAATGGTCCTATCTTAAGAAGGGCCTGACCCTACAAGATCCTGAACATGTTTTGTGAGGCAGCGAGTACCCTTGCCTCTCATTGATTTTAACTGATTTCAGTGGGAGTTAATGGTACTCAGGAAATGCTCAATAGCTTAATATGTAGCCTTGGGCAGGTCACTTAACCCTTTGCCCTTGCTTCCCCATGCTGTACAGAAATTGTAATACCTGCTTCACAGGGATGTTGTGAGACTTAGTTAGTTAATATTTTGTAAAGCACTTTGAAACTGAAAAGTGCTACTCTAAGTAAGTGCTACGTATTATTCATCATTATTATCAATTATTATGTCCTTTCTTGGTTTTCATATGCCAGTCCAACTAAAAGGCAACTGAAAACTTTTTCCTGATGGACATGGGTCTGCAGTTTTAAATTCAAAATTAACATATTTTAAATATATTTAATAAATGAGATCACTATCATTTTAACAGTCCTATAGTAGGTGAGTGAGAAAAGAGGAAGTGAGTTAATTTAAAGATGCAGAGACAAAACATGAATAGGAGACAATCTGGGGACAATTTTTCCAAAGGAAATTATTCTGTTGGCAAGGGTGGCTAAATAAAGCTTCCTACAGGAGCTAGGTAATACATATAACTTTCCTTGACGAGGCTGAGGGTTTTGTCATTGTCTGTGAGGAAGGGGGAGACTAAAATAATTAAAGGTGCTTATGCTGGTGCAGTACCACAGTAAATGAAGTATGCTCGGATTTTCTCTTCACAGGAGTTAAATCTGTGACCTTCTGTACCAGAGGAAAGAGTCCTTTGTGTTCTGAGCCTTAATAACCGTACCATGATTTGATTTCTACCAGAATCCACAAACCACTGGTTATATTTATTTTCATTCACTCCACCCTTTTTCTTTCGCAGCGTGATCTCATTTTAATCTTTAAGGAAAGAGTGAATTGTTTTTGTTTTTACTTTGATTATCTTTATGTCCTAATAGCTTTGGTTTATCACATATGTTTCAGAATGTTTCTTTTACCTTGTGGAATACCGTTAGAAGTCTCTGTACAAAGGCAAAAGCTGTGGTTGCTATAGCAATAACCAATCTGATGAAGCTGTGACCTAAATCATGACTGAGAAAAATAGTACCTTGTCTATATCACTGCGGTTACTGCTTCCTGGGATTATGCTACCGGAAT
This sequence comes from Natator depressus, assembly GCF_965152275.1. NCBI lineage: Eukaryota > Metazoa > Chordata > Testudines > Cheloniidae > Natator > Natator depressus. Next base: position 245,281,144 of record NC_134235.1, read on the forward strand.
GCAGGATCTATTACCTAAAATGAACTCTTTAGTATACAAGAAAAGTAAAGTGATACTTCCCTTACTATAAAGTTTGGAAGGAACATAGACAACTTAAGCCTGTGCTAAAATTTAGAGGTAGGTTGGAATTTTATTCTCAGCATCTTGGTAACCCACACATGCATGTAGTTCCTGGTGCATTACAATTTATTTCCTGGAAGTCCAGTGACAATATTTTAGGGAATAGGGTAATATGTCCTTGGTTACTGGAAGCTTCTTAAATCAGGACACTGAGACTTGATAGCTAAGTACACAGCACTAAGGTCTAATGATAATGCTAGTACTGTATGAGTATTCTCACAAGACTTCCTAAACTCACAAAGTCCCATCACAGTACACATTGGTTTGAATGTTAAACCTAGGAAGCATTCTCTGGAGCATTTTCTTCTTTGGTTATTATAGTTATTATTCCAAGGAGAGTAGTGGGGGCAAAAAAACCCTAACTTGTTTCAAGACTGAGCTTGATAAGTTTATGGAGGTGATGGTATGATGAGACTACCTACCATGGCGTGTAGCTGATCTGTGACTGCTAGCAGCAAATATCTCCAATGACCAGTGATGGGTCACTATATGGGGAAGGCTCTGAATTACTACAGAGAATTCTTTCCCAGGTGTCAGGCTGGTGGGTTTTGCCCACATGCTCAAGGGTCTAACTGATCGCCATATTTGAGGTTGGGAAGGAATTTTCTCCTGGGTCAGATTGGCAGAGACCCTGGGGTTTTTATGCCTTCCTCTGCAGCATGGGGCCTGGGTCACTTTCAGGTTTAAATTGGTGTAAATGGTGTATTATCTGTAACTTGAAGTCTTTAAATCATGATTTGAGGACTTCAGTAACTCAGCCAGAGGTTATGAGTCTATTACAGGAGTGGGTGAGTGAGGTTGTGTGGCCGACAAAGTGCAGGAGGTCAGACTAGAATTGATCATGATGGTCCCTTCTGGCCTTAAAGTCTATGAGTCTATTACTGATATTATAGTAGTGCCTAGGAGCCTTAGGCATGGACCAGGACCTCCCCCCCGGCCACCCGTGCTGGGCGTTATACAAACACAGAACAAAAAAACAGGCCCTACCCCAAAGAGCTTACAATCTAATTACAAGACAAGAGACACACATGGATACAGACAGACAGGGGAGCACAAGGAAACAATGAGACAATATTGGTTAGCATGATAGACAGTGGTCTTAGCACATGAGCAGCCTACCTGTTGTCAAGTTTTGTGTAGGCTTCATGACAGAGGAAAGTTTTAAGGAGGGTTTTGAAAGATGATAATGAGTTAGTTTTTCAGATGTTTATAGGGAGCTCCTCCCAAGCATGAGCAGCAGTATCAGACAAAGCATAAAGATGCAGGTGGCTGATGGAGGCTGGCACCATGGGCTGATCGGAGCTGGCAGTTGACCTTTATTATTACAAAGTTCTGGTCAGAACCCTAGTGGGGGCATCCCCAGAACATTACATGAGGTAATAAACTTGGTGGTCCTCATCAGTTAATATGCCTCTGGCCAGTAGGTATATCTCTTGTCCAATGGGACCCATATTTATTTGGTAATTTCTGCAACAACATTGTTTAAACTCATGAAAATAGATAGTAACATGTCTATAAATTGGAGTTATTGGGGCCAAATTTTTGAATTTTTATGAAGAAAAACTCAATTTGTGTGTCCAGAGATATTTTCTTATGCAAACTGAGCAGTTTAGGCCCCCATCCTAATGACCGTTACTTCAACGCAATATGCTTTTGAGTTGGGATTATCTGTAGCAGAAAGCACAATGGACAGCACTAAGGCCCTGACTCCAGCAGTGAGTAGTCCTATACACTACTATAGTAAAGATAGCAAGATAACTATAAACATAATGTTACCTACTCATGCACCAAACAATGCAACACATCAACTATGGATAATAATTCTTGGTGTAACAATAGGATAGCTATAGGTTGTATGGGTCTTTAGCTCTTACAGTAGTAGGTTGGCCTGAACTCTGCCAAACCAGTATTGACTCTAAGAATGACATATTCCTGGAGTGCAGGAAAGTAAGGGCAGAATGAAATAATATGTAAATTAGTTGTACTGAAGTAGGGGGTTAAATGGGAAAGTTGGCAGAATTAACTAAATCAGCTCCACTAAGCAGCAGACACAGGCTGGCAATTCTGACTGCATTTTGACTGACAAGTAGCTAGCTAAGAGGTACTTGTGCTGTTATTACCCTCTCTCTCAGTACCTCTCCCGTCCTTCTGATGTAAACCCAAGTGGATAAATCTTAAGTATTCAGAGACAATTACATACCCTTGATGATGCTCATTGGGAAATCAAAGTTGCTATCTTTGCTGTCAGAGATTTAGGCTGGAGATGCACAAACTAAAGAATCATGGCTGCTGAACTATTTGGAGAGAGCTAAAATTACTCATTTCTTATGGCCACCTGGTCTCTTCAACATCTGCTGAGTGTTTGGCTCAGATACTGACTACTATCTGAATTCACAACACATATGACATGATGTGTTAAAAGTAGTGTGACACAACAGCAGCATTTTAAGGGGAAATAACTTTTATTTTTCAGAGTTATGTATAGTTGCCAGTCCATCATCTTTCTGCATGTTCTCCCACTGCTACCCCCCGAGATGTTCAGTGCCAAACAAACTCCCAAGAGTTCAGATTGTTCACAGCATAGAAAATGTAGTAGCTTGTAACAAACTATTTTCAATAGCCTTGAGTTAATTCATTACTGAGTATCACTAGTTTCCTAAGTTTTAAGTAGGAGTTTGTGAGTAGCAATCAGAAGAAATCAAAAGTTTCATAAATGTAGAGATCCATTTAATTTTCCAAAAGCTCTTTTACCTCCTCAGCACTAGTATCTGATTGATGATGGTGCACTTTATGAACTAGAAATGATGTGGCTACTGGCCAATATGCAATAATATGAAATATTACAACAAGAACACTTAATATTTCATGGTTGATACCTAATCCATTGTGAAGGAATGGACCTCTGCTGAAAATATCACCAATATATAGTTCAAGCTGAGAAAAATAATCCGTGTGACAAAATAATAAAGATCAAGCACTCAATAGTTAACTGAAAGGGAATTATTAGTAGTGGGCAAATCCCTAAACTGAACTCCTGATTCAGTTTTGAGTAAGGCCTGATTAAATGCTGATTATGGACTTCAGGAGATGGGTTCCCTATTTTTGTGGCACTAAATGCTTCTAATAAGGTTGCCATGACAAGGTCTCATGGCACCGGTAGCCAGTAGGTTTGACTGTGACTAACTTTTTTTCTGGATTCCCCCAGAATCCCTTGCTTAGTTTATCTTTTATTATTTCTCAAACACTCAATGGTGCAACTTCCATCAGTCCAGGTCTGAGTACACCAGCAAGTGACTCTTCCCAGACTCTATTAATACTGCTGAATGGTGTCTCTCAGTACAACGCTAGTTACTACCTCCTCCTGGGTGATGAGTGTGCCATCTCTGCAGCATTATTATAATCAGTAGGTCATCTGTTTATTATATTAATTGGCCTAGTATTCATCCTATTCTGTTCTCAACTACTTTTCTCTCCACAGTCCATCAGTTTTTTGCATATCCATGTGCAGGTTGTGTTGCCTTCTCTGCCATGAAATCTAGCCATTTTAAAATATTGTCCAGTGACTTTTTTCCTTTGTTATTTTCTTCTCTGTGTTGTTCCTGCGCCATTATGGAGCAATTCTGTTAACAAATATTTTGACTTCTTAATCCCACATTCTCTACAATATGATATACATAGCATTCGGTTACAGCTTTATATTACAAAGCCTCAGTGCTTTTCTAATCTGCTGGTTTTGACTGTATCTCTCTCTCTCTCTCTCTCTCTCTCTCACCGCCCTCCCCCCACGCTATATATAAGCACAGACTGAATCTAGGCATTTATCAGCCTTGGTTTTGTGATTACAAGTCCTTTTATGAACCCTATTAGTCTTTACATTTCATACACGTGAACACAGAACATGCTAATGCCAACTTTCTAGCGGAAACTGGGATAGTCCATTTCTTTACATTGTGGATTTAGAAATAAAATTTCTTTCCTTGTTCAACCTCTCTATTTCCAGTTTATATTGTGGCTGCAATATACCATTGCAGAAGTGTCATCACCTTTATCTTTTTACATTCTGATGTAGTCTGTAATCAACACTAGCTTCAGCTACTCTCATTACTAGCTCTTGAAGTGATTCTTCAGACTCAGCAAGAACAACATCATCATCAGATTACAGCATCTGCTTCCTCCAATTTCAATTTTACCACTGTAGAACCAACAACAATGCACATTTGCATTTCAGTGTACTGAGAGAACTGATGCTGTGCTATAATGCTGGACTCCCTTCCTGCTATTCAACTCCTGTGCAGTGCCCTTTGTGGTTCTTTCTTACTGCTTTTTTTCTGGTCATGACTGAGATAGCACCTACAGTCCACCAGGTACAGTATGTTAAATAAAGGCACAAGAAAGCCCATGCAGATGTCCTGAGAATTGTGTGGCTGATTTAAATGTCTTTTTATATTCTATTGCACACACTTATTGTAGCTGTTTATGCTTTGTTTTTTCCAGGACTATTCTGAGTGCTGATTTCCAGTGTGGTCACCTCTCCTGTAGTCTATGGTTTGCTGATACCATGTTTACTTCTGCTTTCATATTCTTCAGTCTCTCTCAGAAAACCAAGTACATTATATCTTTTGTGTTTGAGTAATGAATGCAGTTGTCTGGCAATGTGCACATTCCCCTAGGCTTCTTTTTCTTTGTTAGGGGAATGAGTTTGTTAGGGGAATGTCTTGCACTAGTCCCGTGATCACTGCCCACTTTTCCACAGAAGCTTGAAGTTCTTGATACCTGTCTAGCAACAGATAAAGTGTTCAGTACAGGTACCCACAAAGCCAGGCAAATGTGCTATTTAAAACATGTAAGGAACAATGCTATAGTTAATGGCTGGTTGTCCCCTATAACTGCTTGAAAAAATAATATGCAGAATAAAGATCAGATAGGAGTTCTTGGCACAGCAACCAATGTTCTAGTTTTCCTATCTGAGAATGACATAAACCCACTTTTTAGTTGGTTTACCTCTACTCTAGCAAAAGGGAAAAGGCTTGTTTGAAACAATAATATAGAAAATAATACAGGCCTTAAAGAGAATCCATTTCTATATAAGTGTTTAAGAGGTGAATTCCTAGGACAGTAACGAGTTTCCAGGCTTTATTGCATTATATCTTCAACTGCACTGAAAACTTGGGCTGCACAGAGGTTTTGGGGGGCTCAGGGCAAAATCTGAAGCTAAGGGTCCCCGCCATTCCAAAAAAAATATTATTGAGGGGAGGCCGGGGGAGGGGAAGAAGGGGATTACAGAGTGAGCCCATACTGCACTCATCCGGCTGCAGCGGCTTGGCTCCTATCCTAAGGGTCTGGGCCTGGTTCTCCGCTCCAGGCATTGCAAACTGGTGCACAGGTTGGCAATGCTAATCAGATTTGGCCCAGTGGCCCCTCCTTCATGATGGAGGGGCCAATAGGCCAAATGAGGGCTTCTAGGCCAAACCTATGACCCCACATGCCAGCTCATGATACCAGTTGGTTTGGGGGTCCTCTCAAAAAGGGAACCAGGACAAGATGCCCCTTTTGCCTCTGCTCCCCCGCAAGTGGCCCTTCTGAAAATCTTGTAATGGAATGTTTCAATGGTCACAGCATTTAACCAAAGGCCCCTGTATGGCAAACCAAAGTACACGTATGGTCTGTGGCACACTGAAAATTCTGCAGCAGCTTCACTTCAGTGCTGTTTGCAAACTCAGGAATCACAACCATAAGTTGATCACATTTTCAAGGTTATCATAAGGATCAGTAGGACTGGAATCCAGGCCTTCAGGGCTATTAGGCAACCAAGAGCCCCACACTTGCAGTCAGCGCCGCCTGTAAATAACCCCACACCACGACCCACAATCCAGAGAGGCTACACATTGCGAGAAGTCCCACTGTCAGTGATCTGACTGACAGTTGTCTTAGTGATCCCTGATTGGCTCCTTGATCCGAACTAAGCCCCTGGAGGCATACCAGAAAGTGTCCTGGCAACAAAGTGGATCCCTAGCTAGCTGCCATGACCCACTTCTCAACTCCTGATATTGACCCCAGCTTGACTCGGATTCTGACTCCTGATTGTGGCCTGGAACTTCAACACTGACTCTGATTTCTGACACTGACATTGGCTCTGACCCCAGGCTTTGGATTCTGGCTCCCACTAATCCTGCCTACCTTCACCCAGGATCCTGAAAATTATTTTCACAACCATACAAGCTAGAAACATCGTTTCTTATATACAAAATTGTAGAACTGATTAGAACAAACGTAGTGGGTCAGACTATGTGCATCTAGCCCAGTATCCTGTCCTCTGACAGTGGTCAGTGCCAGGTGATTCAAATGGAATGAACAGAACAGGCCAATTTCTAGTGATCCATCCTCTGTTATCCAGTAGCAGCTTCTGGCAGTCAAAGGTTTAGGGGCACCCAGAACATGGGGTTACATCATTGACTATCTTGGCTGTTACCCATTGATGGCCCATCCTGAATGAACTTATCAAAAAAAATTGTTGAACCCAGTTATACTTTTGTCCTTCAAAGCATCCCCTGACACTCAAGGATTAGTCAGAATGTGTTAAGGATTAATTACAAATAATTGTACCTTTTGATAATTTATGTGGCCTCTTTGTTCTGTTAATGAAAATTCCTGCCCATTAGAAGTAAATTAATAGATTCATAAGAAGATAAGAATGGCCATACTGGGTCAGACCAAAGGTCCATCCCGCCCAGTATCCTGTCTACCAACAGTGGCCAATGCCAGGTTCTCCAGAGGGCGTGAACCTAACAGGTAATAATCAGTGATCTCTCTTCTGCCATCCATCTCCACCCTCTGACAAACAGAGGCTAGGGACACCATTCCTTACCCATCCTGGCTAATAGCCATTAATGGACTTAGCCTCCATGAATTTATCCAGTTCTCTTTTAAACCCTGTTATAGTCCTGGCCTTCACAACCTCCTCAGGCAAGGAGTTCCACAGGTTGACTGTGTGCTGTGTGAAGAAGATTTTTTACATCATAGATTTTAAGATTAGAAGGGACCACTGTGATCATTTAGTCTGATCACCTGCATGACACAGGCACAGAATTTCACCAACTGATTTCTGAATTAAGCCCCAAACTTCTGGTTGAGCTACAGCATTTCTTTTAGAAAAGTATTCAATCTTGATTTAAAGCTTTCAAGAGATGGAGAATTGACCACATTGCTAGTTAGTTATTTCAATGATCAGTTTAAAATTATTAAAAAGTTAAAGTTGAAAAACTGCACATTATGTCTAGTCTGAATTTGTCTAGCTTCAGCTTCTAGTACTGGATCTTCCACTGACATGAAAAACCACAACTGCTCACTTTCAATGGAATGCCTAATATAAGGAATTGCAGTGAAATAATTAACTGGAACAAACCAATTCCAATAAACTTAATTTTTCAACTTATTTAGATTTGTAACAAATATCATGAGAAATGCCTTTATCCTGGACTCTAGATAGCTTTGGAATAGTTAAAAGTAAAATAATAGAAAAGTAAACTTGTCTAACCTTGGGATGACAAAAGTATGGCAGGAGGTTTTGCAGATAAAGGAAATAGTCACTGGGGCCAAACAAAACAAAAACAAAAAAAACTTCCTAGACACTGCTGTTATTTGATCATCCAACAGCTGAGTGGATATCTAACAATACACAAAATGAAAACCCAAGTAACAAATGGTAAATGCACATCCTCAATTAATGGGGCAGGTATAACCCCCCCCCCATATCTTCCAGTTTCTTCCCTCAGTTTATCAACACCAATTTAGTCTTATCTGGATTGAGATGCAGCCAACTAGCTCTTATCCATGCCCCAATCTCTTCCATACTCTGGAAAAGGCATTCAACAGCCCTGTTAGGACTGAATGAGTTGCAGAAGTAGACCTTCCCTACTAACCTGCTCAACAGCCCTGTATGAACATTGAATAAGAGGGGGACAAGATGGAACCCTGCAGAACCTTGCATTAGAAAGCCCTTAGAAGAACTACTGTGTACATATACCCCCTGGAACCTTTCTGAGCTATCAGAATCTAGTCACTCAAGGGCACTCCCACCTTCGCCTTCCCATGATGCACTGGGATGGCTCCGCTAGAGGGGAGACTGTGGTGCATCATGGCAGATGTAGTCCAATGAAAGAGCTCATCCCATTGCAGAGAATGAAGCACCTGAACTACAATTCCCACGAAGCAACAGCAGCATTTTCAAATACAAAAATTCCAAATTTGGGCCAATAGTGCTGGATTTTTTTTGCCAAGAAGTCACAATTTTCTATTAAAGACACCCGCCTCCCATTTTCTGATAGTTCTGCTCTGTCGACAAACACAGTCATTTTCTAATTGATATTTGTCATGGCTTCACCAGGCGATGCTCTGGAACTACTCCCTACAAAGTTAGTCAGGACTCTGGGGGAGCCTCCTCTCTGTGAGCCAGCTATCTCCAGGGCAAAAAGCTCGTACAGCTTCCACCTGCCTGGGTCTGACCTCGGAACATTCACCGTCCCCTTCCACACCGTGCGCTTCCCACGGTGAGTCCGCACAGGGGGGGCTCCTGGGGAAGCTAGGGGGTCCTGCCCCCCAATTCCACAGCCAGATGCGACTCTCAGCCAGCCAGTAAAACAGAAGTTTTATTAGATGACAGGAACCTTGTCTAAAACAGAGCTTGAAGGTACAGAAACCAGGACCCCTCAGTCAGGTCCATCCTCGGGGGGGCAGGGAGGCCAGAGCCCCATCTGGCCCTCCCTCCATTTCCCCATGGGGGGGCAGGGATGCCAGAGGCCCACCTGGCCCTCCCTCCATTTCCCCAGCCAGCTCCAAAACTGAAACTCTCTCTAGCAGTCTCCCCCAGCCACCTCCTGGCTCCTCCTCCAGCCTTTGTCTCTTTCCCAGGCCAGGAGGTCACCTGATCTCTTTGTTCTCCAACACCTTCAGCTGGCACCTTTGCAGAGGAGAGGGGCCCAGGCCATCAGTTGCCAGGAGACAGGGTGTCAGTCATTCTCTGTGCAGCCCCTTTAGGGCTCTGCAACAATCACACACCCTTATCCCACCACCTAGGTACTTAAGAACTGAGGCACCCACACAGTATTCAGAGAAAACATTAAGAAGATTCCTGCTTTGTCACAATATTCTAGGAATCAGCAGAAAGCACAACAATGTGGACAAAGGACAGATCCCAGAATGTTTTAATATTCTTGGAAAAGGGGTACAAAGCAAACAAAATAATTCAGCAAAATCCTGTAAAAATGTGTGATTTCTGAACTCTTTATTCTTTCTGTATCAATTTATTTTTCATCATAATTCAAATTGTGCTCAAAGTTTATATTCTATGTCTTTTATTTTTCCATTTAAGTTATATTTTCACAAAAGAAAGTTCCGGTTAAATCTGAACTCTGTAATTCAACCTTAACTAGCACTGCAGCATAATACTTTCATAGAGGTAAATTTCTCATGTTTAGCTATCAAATGCCTCTTCTCTTTTAACTTCCAGCCAGGCTGGGAACAGAATTAGATCCAGTTTTAGGACATAAGCACTACAGAAGCTGATCACCCCTGGCCAGTGTTCTTATGTAGCCATGTCCACTGGGAAAAGGATGTGCTTAGAAGAGAGCTAAGTTTAGCAATTTATCTTCAGTATCAACCACTTTACAGGGAGCTGGTTAGTTGTTTCCAGGGGAAATTGCAATCCTAGTCCATTTCCAGCCACGCGCTATATTAAAGGTACATTGATTAATAGTTAATAAAGGGTTAATAAATGATGAATAGATGTTATAAGCCTGTGAGTAGAGTGTGATAAATAGTTATAATCATGTTAATAGACAGTGTTATAGATGGTTATATGACATGGTTATAATCAACCTAGTTACCTGTTGGATTCTAATGTCTAACAATTGATTAACCATTTATTAAAACAGCAACTAATCATTTATTAACCCGTTATAAACTATTTATAAATGCACTCAATGTACAATGTGACCCCATTCTCCTTTACAGCCAATTTCCTGCAGAGAGATTGATACAGGAAGAAAATGGATTATTTCCCTCAAGAAACAGCATGGTAGAAATATAAAGGAGTAAAGACTGAAAGAAGGAGAGAAGAGATAGAAGAGAGGGAAGAAAAGCGATGAAGAGAAAAAATAGAGGGGGGAGGGAGTGCAGATGGAAAATTACTACATCCTAGTCTAGTGAACCCTTGCAGCCAAAGTACTTTTGCACAAGGATGGAGCTTCACAGTGTAACTGATTAGAACCCAAATCAGTTTCCCTCTGCAGCTCTTTCTTTAGTAAAGCTACTGCTGTGATCCTGCAGAGAGAGAGGTGGGGAAAACAGCATGGAATCAAGTAAAAAGGAAAGACTGAAAGAAAAAAAGAACATATTTAGGAGAAAGAGAGAAAAGGAGGGACAGAACAGAGAAAATGGAAGAGAAAGAAATACAGAAAGAAGAAAGGAGAGGAAGAGGAAAACTACGTAAAAGAGATACACATGCATGTGAGGCACCGCCTCTTATGCATAAGCGTGTGTGTGGAAAACACCTCTGTAAACCATGCAAGGAGTTCTGGGATGCCTTTGGCAGAAAACAGGAATGGAGGACCCCAAATCCAAACTTTGCTTAAAGCTCTGTGACTCCTAAACTCAGCTCTGAGTGGAAGTGTCATACAGCAGACTTGTTCTTTTAGACTTTTTGTCATGAAAAGAAGGAAAGACTTTCAAGAAGCTTGCTGCCATAGGCTTTCTGGCCAATTCTGCAGATTCAAGAAGTTTGGGTAAGGTTCAGATAAGCAACCAAGTATTTGTGTAACCCCAAATGCAATATTTTTGTTGTTTACCCATCTTTGTAACAGCATGTAGTCGTTCTCTAACAGACCACTGACAACTGGCAGTCTGGGGATCTTCAAAAAATGGAACTGCATTCTGGTTTTGTGCAAGGTGTTACGTTTCTAGGGCCACATTCAGATCTCAGGGATCTTGATGTAAATCATGAGTTACCCCACTGAAGCCAATTAAATTATACTGGTGTAAAATGTGTGATAAAAATTAGTCCTATTAGATTTATTTGGGACATACAGAATAGCAACTAAGCTGGTTTGTGGGATCAACGATTTACCAAGAATTTAAATACTTAATCTACCTAGAATATTCCATCAAATTGCTCCGAGAGATGCTGAAGGAAAGAAAGTGGTTGAAGCTGTTTGCGATGGTAACATTTATACTAAAAGGCTACGAGATGACAAGCTACATTACCAAAAATTTCAGAACTTCTTTGTGCAAAGGCTGATTGGAATGTTGGACACATGAACAAACTCAGCTAAGTAATCTGTGTACAATAGGAAGACAAGCAGTTGTTTGGAATAGGAGGGTGCATGGGGTATACCCATTAACTAGAGTGATTGTGCAAAATGACAGAAAGAGGTTATGATGCGGTTATAAGGGCAAATCCTTATTGATCATATGGTCTCACCTGGACCTTAAGGTTTCAGTGTTAAAATCAATAACCTTATTTTATACCAGTTTTACATCACTGAAATCAATGACATCACACTGGTATACAGCTGCTGTGATGAAGTCTAGAATCAGGCCCAATCTTCATATGTGGTAGGTGGGGTTAGGAATGGAAGGTCATGGAAAAAGAATCTTCTGGGTCTTAATGGCAGGTGTAGATTAAAATCTGATTAATTAAAAAAGATCCTTCCATTCATGACCCACAATAAAACCAGAGCAGAAGAGTCTTTGTCAGTGCATATTAATATTTCTTTTTGTCATTTGATTATTATTTTAGTTTCTTTGCTGTCAATAGGAGATAATATAAAAATGGAGCATAAAATTTATAACAAAAAATGCTACATATGTTATAATGCTAGCTAGAGTAACAGTTGGAGACAGTCTATATAGACGTGGGAAGGGAAAACAAACAAATAAATATTAATTCATTAATGGGCAGAGAGCTCTGTGTCTCTTTTTAAGGCAGGGACAGGAGGAGATTAAGGGGACACAATTACTATTTTATTATTATTATAATTGTTTTGTGGTAGTGTGGTGGGAGTCCTAGTCATGGATCAGGATCCCATTGTGCAAGGTGCTGTACAAACACAGAACAACAAAATGGTCCCTGCCCCTGAGCATTTACAATCTAATGATTATGGTTTGATAGGGAATATTTTACATACTAAAGATAAGTGTAAGTTTGAAGGATTCAGAACAATCAGGCTCTGAATAGCGTCAACTTTGGTAACAGCAGAATTTTATGACTGTTACCCTCATCCTCCTTCCCCACCCTCATGTTGTCATGCTCCCATGTTGTATCTTATATCAGTATTGCCAGCTCTTGAGATTTTATCGTGAGTCCTGCAATATCAGGTGTTTGTCTTAAAGACCCCACTGCTGGAGTCCTGTGACTATGTGTAACTCTAGCTTGCTTTTTTTTTCTTTTTTTTAAAGTAAGGCTGTGTATATATGGGAATGTTTACCAATGATATCAATATAGCCATCCCACTGTAACCCACCTCCCTCTTCTGAACACTATTGTTGTGGTATGAGTGCCTTTTTTGGTTTAGGTTAATCACCTTACCAAGTGACATAAACTAAACCAAAGATATATATACTTCTATACTGGAATAAGTGTCCACATGGGGCTAAACCTGTATAACTATATATATATAGTTAAACTATATAAACACAGTTTAAATGTGTTCCAGAGACAATAAAATGATTATTAAAAAGGCATGGAAATACCTATTCTAAGTGACAGTTTTGAAAATGAAAAATGGATTCTCAGGGGCCAAATCCTCACCCAATGCACAGCCTGAGTGGGCCTTGGTTCCTCCCAAAAATTGTGTGAATCTGTGTATGGGAAGATTGTCCATACTTTGACTGCATCCTCTCCCAGGCCCTTCATAGACTGTGTATCACCCTGGGATTGTAAGCTCTTTAGAGCAAAGACCATACCTTTCTGTAAGCTTGAATGGTGTCTAGCATACTGGAACTGCCAGGGCCTCCCACCTTAGCGTGACCTGTAGCCGCTGTCGCAATCAATAGAACTATTAAATAAAACAACAACAATAATGCAAGGAAAATGGTTCTTTACATCTAACTCACCTGAGAGCAAAAGGAAAGTAAGACAATCAGCATGCCAGCCCTTACTTCTTGCATAACTTTCCTATGCTGTTCACCACTGAGTGAAATTTACCCCAGTGCAGAGGGCTCACAGAAGGCGCTATGCACCACTTGAATCATAATTAACCCCTTAGCATGGAGTTTGAATGGTGCATAAGACTCTGTGCAAGTACTGTGTTCCAGGAGTGAATTTTCCCTAGTAGTGACCATTATTATTGTTTCTATAGTAGGAGTGCCAAGAGGCCCCATAGTACAGTCCTGCACATTCACTGATGTTAGAAGTTTTAAAATATACTGAACCAGAGCCTCAGCTGGTGTAAATCGGCATAGTTCCATTGACTTGGATCTGACCCACTGTCTTATGACTGGTATCATGATGTAATCTGAATGATGATCGATGTAGATCAAGAGCCAGGATATGTACAAAGGAGGGACCGTCTTTGTTCTGTGTTTATTCAGTGCCTAGCAGAATGGGATCCTGGACTATGGTAATACAATGATAAATAAGAATATTAACGAAAGACCTCTAACTGGAATTTAACAAATTACATTACATTTATCATATTCTACAGATTCTGCAATGGATGAAAACATTCATTTATTTTATGTTAGATGGCATACATAAGAACATGAGAACATAAGACTGGACATACTGGGTCAGACCAATGATCCATCCGGCCCAGTATCCTGTCTTCTGACAGTGGCCAGTGCCAGCTGCTTCAGAGGGAATGAACAGAATAGAACAATTTTGAATGATCCATCCCCTATCGTCCAGTCCCAGCTTCTAACAGTCAGATGCTCAGGGAAATCCAGAGCATGGTGTTGCATCCCAGACCATCATGGCTAATAGCCGTTAGTGGGCATTTCTTCCATGAATTTATCTACTGCTTTCTTGAGCCCAATTACACTTTTGGCCTTCACAACATCCCATGACAACAAGTTCCACAGGTTGACTGTGTATTGTATGAAGAAGTACTTCTTTTTGTTTGTTTTAAACCTGCTGCCCATTAATTTCATTGGATGACCCCTGATTCCTGTGTTATGCAAAGGGGTAAATAACGCTTCTCTATTCACTTTCTCCCCACCAGTCATTTTATAAACCTCTATCATATCCTCCCTTAGTTGTCTCTTTTCTAAGCAAAACAGTCCCAGTCTTTTTAATCTCTCCTTGTATGGAAGCTGTTCCTTATCCCTAATCATTTTTGTTACCATTCTCTGTACCTTTTCCAAGTCTAATATATATTTTTTGAGATGAGATGACCAGAGCAGTATTCAAGGTGTGGGCGTACCGTTTTATATAGTGGCGTTATTCTATTTTAAATGTTATGATTAAATACATTTCCCTGGAGAAAATGTAAGTGAAAGTATTGAGAAAAATCTTACAGTGTTACTGATCTTATTAGTCCTGTTGTCATTAATGGTGCTGCATGTGTGAGTAAGGTGAGAAGGAGTTAGCCTAATATTTGTACCAAAAAATACTTTCAAAAGATACTTCAGATCCAATAAGGAGCTGTTTCATGGCTTTAGTCATGAGACAAAATTACCTTTTTGCAGCCTTTGCATTGCAGAGAACAGCACTAATAAACAGGTTCAGCAACGTTTTATTCCTATTCATAACAAGTTAGTAAAAACAAAAATTAAAGGTAAAGCGTTTGTTACAGTACATATATCAACGTATAATCAGTTTGCAATTCAATGTAATGATAGTCTGCCACCCTTTCATTTTTTATGCTGAACTCCTAGCAAACATTAAAGGGTGCAAAATTATCAATCCAGATGTTTCCTTTAATATTGCAATTTTATAGGACTTATTCTAGTAATTCAAACTTGTTTAGGAAACTTTAAACCATATATTTTGTACCAGACTAAATAGGCACAGTTAATATAAAGAACATTATACATTAAATAACGTGTTGATGAACTCAGCACCTTTTTCTATTTCAGAATTCCCCCACACTTTATCCTTCACTGAGCACTAAAATGGCTTTATTTTTAAAACCTTTCTAAACAAATAACTTATGGCTCTAAGTCATCCTGGTCCCTCAGCAAAAGTTATTGCAAAGACCCAACGAGCAACCCATTTGATAGTGTGCTGGCAAAGCACTAGGCAGGGAGTTATTCACATGACTCCTATTACCAGTAATGATACAGTAATTCTTCTCCATGCACTGCCGAAAGCAAAAGCTTGTTCAGTGTATTTTATAATTATTGTCATTAAATGTGATTTTGGTGTGTCTAGGTGTTATGTTTGGGTGCCAATGATTCCTTTAGCAATAATAATTGCTGGAATTAAAATGTCAAAGCTGCCATTTAATTCAGTGTTTTCAATTATATAAATTAATTTTTGATTTGACATTCTGTAACTATCCATATTAATTAATGGGAAAAGATGCTAAGATGAACTTGTTTCAGTGATGAACCATGAAAGATGACATTTCAACAATAACTTTTTATTACCAATCAATATTTTCCTCTCCTTCCATTTTATGTCTCATAATTGTCACTTGCTTTACATTTTCTAAACCCACTTCGGGGCTTTTACAAAAGACACCAATGTCAAGTTGTGGCTGTCCGAGAAGAAAGAAATATTTTCTGATATCTTCCTCAGGATCTGAAGCCTTTCTATAACTGAGATGGGGAACAATGTACAGCTTGTTGGGTAATCATTTAACTCACAAATGTTTACTGGCCAATCCCAGACTCATGGGGCCAGATTCTCTGCTGTATCCATGGGGTGCAGCAGCACGGTAGTGAGAGAGAGAGAGAGGCCACAAAGGAGCTCGTTATGGTTCCTTGACTCTAGGGTTGGTTCTGTGTTGTCCCCAGCCTGAGCATAATATAGAGCAGCCTGTAGGCTGGTTATGGCTCACAAGGGATATGCCAGCCAGAGATTTCCTGAACTCAGAAGCACTTTCATGATACCCCCTTGCACACCCGATACACACACTATGTGCTGGGGGGCTGCAGAAGGTTGCATGGGAGCCAGCTAGGGACTCCCCCTCACTGAAGGAATCCCAAGTCAAGGAGTTCGGATAGCTTTCTGACTTCTTTGTGCCACCTAGGGGATGGAGCAGGGAAAAGAAAACTGGCCCATAATTTATAGGATTGTGAGACGTTTTAGGATGGGACTAAGAGAAGGACTAAAGCGAGAATCTTACTAATCGTGAAATCGTGTGAAATCTAGCCAGTCGATGTGAAGGGTATACACACTGTACAGACATTTTGAAACTGTATTTATTTTATGTTTTATGTCAGTAGAAGGCACAATGATGAGACATTAGCATTTACCTTCAGGCAAAAGCCCTCTCCCATCGAGTTGTGCTATCACTTCTGGAACTACAGTACTGCCTCTGCATAGAAACAACAAGGCACAGGTAACTAAATGCTGGTCTTACCTATGGGTTCAGTAACAACAAGCACCTGAGTGTTTGCAGGGAAAACTCTGATATATCTATTTATGAATCACTGCCTCATCATCACCTGTTCTCATGCCAATGCACATCCTGTGGAAATTGGCCAAATCATTGGGCCTTCATGTGCCAAGATGTGGAAAGTTAATTTCAACACTTTGAGAATAACACCAGTGTTTAAACCTTTTGATCTTCAAAGTGCTGTGCAAACATTAGCTAATTAATTAATCCTTAAAACACTCCGCTGCATTATTATCCCCATTTAGCAGATGGGGAAATTCAGTCAGGGAGGTGAATTGACTTTCCCAAGGCAACAGAAGAAGTTGACATCAGAGCTGTAATGAGGAATGATGGGGAATTCCTGGTTATGAAGCTGTCAGGGCTATCATGGGGAATTCCTGGCTCCTTCGGTCAGGGCATGGAGCAGTGTGGAGACTTTCTGTGGCTCCTACTGTGAACCTGAAGCTGCAGGAACCCATGCTGCTTTCTCAGCAGTGCTCTGAAGGAAGCAATGGTTGGTGGATCTGCACAGAAGGGGATCCACAGGCTCCTAGCTTCTAATCCTCTTTGCATAGCAGCACTTAGGGAGTATCTAATGAGCTAAGCTTTGCAATGTGCTAAGGTCTGTGCACTGGCTTGGGCTCCCCAAAACTTGCTTTTCCCATCCCATGCAATGGATTTACTAATCCAGCTGTGCTTGGAGGCCTCTGTAGTTCCAAGGGAGAGCAGAGGCAGAGGGGAATGTATTTTCCTCTTTAAGCATCTATGCAGACATCAAATTGATTCAGCTAATTACAGTTCATAATTATACTTATCCTAATAGTCCTACATTTAATAGGATTTGGCTATGATAATCCCTTGTATTGCTCAAAGAAAATTAGAGACTGTTGCTCAAGATCCAGAAAAAGTTTGGGATGATAATCTAACACAAATGAATAAAATCATAAAAAAAAAAACTGTCTTAGCTTCTTTGGCTCTATGTATCCTGTCAAACAATGCATTATTACCAGACAGCCAAGATGAAAGAGACCTACGGTTTCACTAAAAACTAACAGTAGTTAAAAAAAAATCTAGGTATGCGGTGGAAGTTTATAAAGGGTCACAATAGTGAAAGAATTGTTCTCAGGTTAATACAATAATGTGGTATGAAATCGGAATCTAGGGATGAAGAATAAAATGGAATATTTCTTTGTGTGAAATCTCTCATTTCTAAGTGATTATGGGAACCATTCCTGAATTATACCAAGAGGAAAGGTTAAATATAGTAAAATAGGCCCCCAAATGCATGAGACAAACACACAGAGATCATCTAGGTACAAAACAAAAATTAAAGGAAAATTACTTCTTTTTCAGTGTTCAAATGTTAAAAAAACCCACCCTGTGTAATGAAATATGCTAGTTGTTTAAAATGGCAATAAAGATTCTTTAAATCAAAATGGAAGGCTGGTGTGAACAATCAATGATGTGAATTTCTTTCAGTGTATTGTTAAGAGCTGGTGTAAAGAACAGCCAGGGGGAGCCATTTGTAGTACACAAGTTTTACTGGTCCTGCAAAACTCCTGAACTATGCTATGTATTTGTGAGTGGCATCTGCTGGAGCCTTATCTGTTAACTAGCTATTTACCTATATACAGAAAGAGCACTCCTGTAACAAGTAGAACATTCCTCTGCCACCGTCTAGGTAGTAAATGAGCATCAACACTGGGAGAAGAAAGGCAGAAATTGTTGGTTAACTAAGTGAGCTTATGTACACTCTACTCATTGGACCAAACTGTGTTGCACTCTCAATGTTTTGCGCTGCTCTGACTGTGCAAAAGGGTTGGATCTAACCAGCTGAGAAATTGCCTCACATGAGGAAGCTCTCAGCTGGCGTGGACCTCTGTATCTGGTTCCGGGCATCACCCCCCTCACTAGGCCACAGCATAAGGAGGTGTGTTGGGTGTAGGGATGTGGCTGTAGCTTGCTGCCCTCTGGTGGTCCCCAGCTGGCATACCATCTCCTGGGGACTATTGTCCCTGAGCATAGATTAGAGAAGCCTGGAGATGCACTGTTTATCCTACAACTGGTGCCAGTGCAGAACGAGGCCAGAGAATCAAGGAGCCATTTTCTGAGTTGAGCAGAAACTTGGTCACACATAATCTGGATCATAGTCACCCTGCTCCATGTGAAAGCAGCCGTAGTCTAACTGTCCCTCATCAGAGGCTTCTACTGTGTCTGCAGGGATACATTACCCAAAAGGCATCCAACCGCCTCGCTGTCATCTGACTCAAGAGGTAAGGAGAACCACTTTGCCCCTGTGTGCTTCATCCACGCCTTTAAAATGTTTAGGCAATTGCTAGGACCCAGATCAAGTGGGTCTCTCTAATTACTAAGGGTCATATCCTGCAGCCTGCGGAACAACTATGGAAGGATCCAAAGGCATCACAGCCAATGTGGGGTTGCTGTGCACTGTGGAGATATGTCCAGGGGCAGCTTTCTCCATGCCACCCAGCAGACACAGACATGGCATGGCAGAGCAGTGCATAGGAAATAGGCTAGCAGGACTGTAAATAGGGATGTCCACTCGCCAACCCCTGCCCAACACAGGAGCAGGGAATGCAACACTGTGGCAAATTAGGCTGCAGAGCTCATCTGCTGGTGCTTCCCAGCCTGAAGGCAATGGATGCTGTCCCCTCGTGGCCCTACAGAAAGTGCCCTGGTAAAACCCAGAGTAAATGGCATTTGCGCAGATGTCAGGGTTTGCACATAGAAAATATGTTTCCTTCTGGTATCCATTGTGAGACTGGGTTAGCTGAATTAAGAGCTGCTGCTCTTTCCTACGGTACTATACAAATAAAGACTTCAGTTGGTATAAAATGGCTGCAGCAGGTACATATAGGTTATCTCTACACTTGTGACTGTACACAGTTGCCTGTGTGTTATTCTGCCATAACTCCCCACCCCTTGACCACATCTGAAGCTCTGAAGCACATTCCTGCAGGAGACTGACGTAAAACTGTGGCATGGCCCTGCACCTATCCTACAGTGCAGTGTGGATGGGGCCAAGCGGCATGTACCAGGTCGTAGGTATCAACAGTCCTCCAGGGCCATTCCCACAATGCATTGATCCCTTTGCTGCTTGGCCTTTGCCCAAAGGTAAAAATGTCCGCCCAATTAGCAGTACTAGTGACCTGTGCTGAGCACCTCAAGGCAGCTCTCCTGTGAACTCTGTTGATGAGCACATCGATCATGGATCATGTTCCAAGAGCTGCTGCTGGTCTGTGGAGCGCACCTGGGTGCTGATCAATGTCAAAGTATGGTCAGGTTTCAGAGTTGCAGCCTTGTTAGTCTGTATCCGCAAAAAGAACTGGAGTACTTGTGGCACCTTAGAGACTAACAAATTTATTTGAGCATAAGCTTTCATGGGCTAAAACCCACTTCATCGGATGCATGCAGTGGAAAATACAGTTGGAAGATATATATATACACACAGAGAACATGAAACAATGGGTGTTATCATACACACTATAACGAGAGTGATCAGTTAAGGTGAGCTATTACTAGTAGGAGAGAAAAAAGTGTGGTCAGCGAACCCCGTCCTCCACAATTTCACCCGGATCGGCTGGAACATACTCCTGAACTGGGACATTTCAGGCAGGCTGGAGCAGGTGGGCATTCCAGTGCCGGGAGTGGATGAAGCACCACCTGACGCTCCTGTGCTGGAGGGTGAAGGACTCCAAGAATCACTCCAGGAAGGGACATAGCATATGCCCATGCTACAGTGAGCTGGACTGGGTGCTCTTCAGGCCTGTATGTACGGAGCCTGAAGTGTCTCATGACCCCCCTTTTCAAGCCTACATGTCTCATCCTACAACTGGACGCTGATGAGGGACAGGGCCAGGAGGCACCAGGGACCTCAGATGAAGTCCCGGAGACTCTGAGAAAGAGGAACATCTGCTTCTGCACCTCTACCTGGCAGACCCAGTTGGGGAAGCCCCTCCCAGAGTAGCCTGAGGAGGACCCCCAGGCTGCTGCAGGAACCAGATCCCAAGGCTGATATGTTACAATACCATCCCACTCTCACCAGAAATATCCCCTCTTGCTCTGGTACTACATGCCTTGAAGCTGGCCCCCACCCTGACATGGTCCCTGAGCAAGACATGGCTGTAAAACAATGTTTTTATTGAAATCCTATGAACCACTGTAAAGCATTTAGGAGAAGCTATACCAGATTACTAACAAGTAGTCACTGTGCCCGTGTCTGTGTATTACTTTGCCAGCACTCTGGCAGCAATAGCTCCTGGGCCGTGCAGACTCAGGGAAAAAGGGAGGGCGTGGATGGGCTCTGAAAGATGCTGCATGGGGAAAGAACAGTTTTATGACACCTATGGTTGTGCAATGACCCAACATCACCCTTCTCCCACCCCCAGGTCTTTCCTTCCCCTTACCAATGGGAGACACAGGGAAGAGGGTTTGGGGTACTTGGTTGCTTGTGTGAAGGCAGGGAAGTTCCTAGGTCCAGGAATGGAAAAGGAATTGTTTAGTTGTCCAAGGAAAGTCAGAGCAGTCCATTCTTGCTGTGATCATTTCAAATATTAATTATGGTTCCCTGTCCCTGATTTCTGTCCCCTCCCTGTACTGAGCCACTCTGCAGAAGCCAGGAGAAGCGGGGTTGGGTGGAGCATCCCCTTTGGAGGTTGCACAAACACAATGCTGTGTCCCTCAGCTGTGGAGGGGCGACTGGCTAACAGAGTTAATCCAAAAGTTCATGGTAGAAAATACACGTGTGGTGTGACTGTTTCCCTGTCCCTTTCATTGCTGTTTCCTGGGCACAGGGGCCAGACCTTTTGGTGAGGTGGGGGATCTAGGGAATGGGTGGACATTTTCTGTGGATCTCTGTTCCTCTTCCAGAGGAACTCCATCTCCTAGCATAGAATACTCATAGACTTTAAGGCCAGAAGAGACCATTGTGATCATCTGGTCTGACCTCCTGCACATCGCAGGCCACCGAACCTCACTCACCCACTCCTGTTATAGACCCCTAATCAGTGGCTGATATACTGAAGTTCTCAAATCATGATTTAAAGACTTCAGGTTTTAGAGAATCCACCATTTACTCCAGTTTAAACCAGCAAGTGACCCCCATGCTGCAGAGGAAGGAAACCAAACAAACAAAAAACAAAAAAACCCAGGGTCTCTGCCAATGTTACCCAGAGGGAAATTCCTTCACAACCCCAAATAGATGACTAGTTGAACCTGGTATGTCAGGAAGACCCAGCAGCCAGACACCTGGGAAAGAATTCTCTGTAGTAAATATGGGCTTGTCTATATTACCCGCTGGATTGACAGGCAGTGATTGATCCAGTGGGGATTGATTTATCGCATCTAGTCTAGACGCGATAAATTGACCGCTGAGTGCTCTCCCATCAACTCTGGTACTCCATCAGGGCGAGAGGCGCAGGTGGAATTGACAGGAGAACATCAGCTGTCGACTTACCTCAGCAAAGACACCGCAGTAAGTAGATCTAAGTATGTCAACTTCAGCTATGTTATTCACGTAGCTGAAGTTGCATAACTTAGATCGATCCCCGCCCAGTGTAGACCAGGCCTCAGAGCCCTCCCCATCTAGAGCCCCATTTCCAGCTATTGGGTATTTTTGCTATAAGCAGTTGCAGATGGGCCGCATGGTACTGTAGGCAATCTCGTTGTACCATCCCTGCCAAAAACATATCAAGCTCAGTCTTGAAACAAGTTAAAAAACAAGTTTTTTGCCCCATTGTTCCCCTTGAAAGGCCGTTCCAGAACTTCACTCCTCTGATGGTTAGAAACCTTCATCTAATTTCAAGGCTAAACTTGTTGGTGGCCAGTTTATAGCCATTTGTTCTTTTGTCCACACTGGGGCTTAACTTAAATAACTCCTTTCCCTCCCTGGTGTTTATCCTTCTGATGTATTTATAGAGAGCAATCATATCTCCCCTTCATTTGGTTAGATTAAACAAGCCAAGCTCCTTGAGTCTTCTCTCGTAAGGTAGGTTTTCCATTCCTCTGACCATCCTAGTGGCCGTTCCCTGCACCTGTTCCAGTTTGAATGTCTCTTTCTTAAACATGGGAGACTGGAACTGGACACAGTATTCCAGATGAGATCTCACTATCTCTACTGGAAATACCTTGCCTGATGCATCCTAAGATTGCATTAGCCTTTTCCACAACTGTACCACATTGGCAGCTCATAGTCATCCTGTGCTCAACGAATACACTCAGGTCTTTCTCCTCTTTTGCTTCAATCTGATATGTCCCCATCTTATAGCAAAAAGTCTTGTTAGTCCCTAAATGCATGAGTTTGCACTTTGCACTATTCCCATCTCTATTACTACAGTTTTCAAGGTCATCCAGATCTTCTTCTATGATGTTTTGGTCCTCCTCCGTATTGGCAATACCTTCCACCTTTGTGTCCTCCACAAATTTTATTAGCACACACCTACTTTTGTGTCAAGGTCATTAATAAAAATGTTAAATAAGATTGGTCACAAAACCAGTCCCTGAGGAATTCTACTAGTAATCTCCCTCCAGCCTGACAGTTCACATTCCAGTATGACCCGTTGTAGTCTCCTCCTTAACCTGTTCCTTATCCACCTTTTAATTCTCATATTAATCCCCATCTTCTCCAATTTAACTAATTCCCATATGGATCTGTACCAATTGCTTTTCTGATATCCAGGCAAATTAGATCTACTGCATTTCCTTTCTTTAAAAAAATCAGTTATTTTCTCAAAGAAAGAGATCCGGTTGGCTTGGCATGATTTACCTTTTGTAAAACCATATTGTATTTAATCCCAATGACCATTTACCTCTATGTTCTTTACTTTCTATTTCAAAATTTGTTCCAAGACTTTACATACAACTGAGGTCAAACTAACAGGTCTATAGTTTGCTGAATCACTTTTTTCCCTTTCTTAAAAATAGGTACTATATTAGCAATGCTCCAGTCACAGTGTACAGACCCGAAGTTTCCAGATTCATTAAAAATACTTGCTACTGGGCTTGCAATTTCATGTGCCAAGTCCTCTAACATTCTTGGATGGAGAATATCCAGCCCCCCTCCCACATTTGGTCCAATTAAGCTGTTTGAGTTTCATTTCCATCTTGGATGTGGTAGTTTCTACTTCTATATCCTTATTTTAATTAGCCGCCCTGCCACTACCCCTAATCTCCTCATTGCCCTTATTAAAAACTGAGGCAGAGAATTCATTTAGGGGTTGGGCTATGCCTAGCTTATCCTTAATCTCCCCGCTCATCCTCAGTGTTTAGCGATCCCACTTCTTCTTTCCTTGCTTTCTTTTTATTTATATGGCTGCAGCACCTTTTACTATTGGTTATAATTTCCTTTGCAAGGTCCAATTCTGCTTGGCTTTTGGCAGTTCTCACTTTATCCCTACAGTTTCTGACCTCCAAGGGGTAGATTTCCTTGCTTATCTGTCCCATCTTCTATTTCTTGTCAGTGTTTTGCTTTCTCTTAATAACCTGTCTGAGATGCTTGCTCATCCAGTTTGGTCTGCAACCCTTCCTTAAGAATTGTTTCCTCTTGTTTGGGATGCTGGCTTCAAATAGCTTCTACGACTTTGACAAAGTAATTCCAAGCCTCCTCCACATTCAGATCCAGTCCAATCCACCTCCCTAATTCCCTTAATTTTTTAAAGTTTTTTAAAGTCTCCCCTTTTGAAACATTTTAAAAACAGCATTGCAGGTATCGTACCATTTTTATCCTCAGCTCCTTCTTCGTGGGCTGCACAAGTAGTCTGAAGGAAGGAGGCTGTAACAGTAGCATTCCTGGGATGCTAAAGGCACCAATATTGTGGGCTTTGGAAACATAATTACATTATATGGGGGATATTTCCCTCAAAGGAGAAATGAAATATAACATTAGCCTTGTCTTTGACTTGCCACGACATTCTGAGGTTGACAGGGAAATTATTCTGTCAGTAGGGCAGGAACAGCACCTCAGAGATAGCAGAGGCTGATGGAGAAGGACCTTGGCAGACTTGCTGATTGTCATTGGCCGAAGGTCTCAGGAACAGTTTGAGTTCTTTAGGGCAGGGGAGGATTGGACTCTTAGGCTGGATGGGGCACTGCTGAACTGGTTCATGGATCCTCAGAGGGAACAGGACCATGCACTTGTGCAGTCACAGGTACAAC
Source organism: Natator depressus (assembly GCF_965152275.1). Classification (NCBI taxonomy): domain Eukaryota; kingdom Metazoa; phylum Chordata; order Testudines; family Cheloniidae; genus Natator; species Natator depressus. The sequence continues at coordinate 245,305,971 of NC_134235.1, forward strand.
TGGTGGCAGAACGCTTTGGGGGCCTGCCCACTGCCATGGCCACTGCTTCTCTCCTGGAACAGGCAGCACCTCCTCCTCTTCTTCCTCCCGCTGGTCATCCTCCTCCAGCTGCTGCCCAGGCTGCTGCAGAAGCAGTGAATCCACCCATCCCCTTCCGCCAAGGGGGAGGAACATGCTGGACACCAGGCATATCATCCACTGGCACCCAAAACCCCTCTCAGGGCAAACCCCCTGAGCATGCAGGAGGGGAATGAGGTGACCTACCCAGTCCCTGTAGCTCAGTCTGTGTTTGGCCCCAAACTCCATGCAGAAGACGTCCCCATTTCTCCCCCCGTACAACATTCCACAGCCATTCCCTGCTTGTTAGGGCAAAGGAGAGGGGAAGGGCAAGAGACAGTAATGTTTGCCCCCCTTTTCAGGGAATTTGAGCAGGTATTTGTTGATTTGTTCCTGTTGCAAATGGCTTTAGCTCTACAGTCAATGTATGTAAATAAAAGTTACTGTTTGCTTCACTTGTGTGTGCACCTTGCTTTCCGAGTAAAATCAATTTGATATTTCCTACACATTTGGGTTTGGTCAGCAGGATTCACAGTACATGATTGTGAGTTCTGTAAATGTGCGGCGCCAAAGAAATGCAATTAATTCTGTTCCTCCCCTGCCCCCTTCCACCCAGCCATGAATTTCCTACTGTTTTTGTTTTTAAAAAATAGAGTTTATGACAATAAAGCAAGCTGTGAAACAGCTGTTGCTGTCAAAAGCATCAGAATGCAAAACAGATGCTAACTGAAATGTCTTTATGGCTTTTTAAACAACTTAATTGACAATATAGATAAAGGAAACAAAAGGAAATGAGCAGTGACAAAATCTGATACTGACCAGTGCTTTTATGGTCCCTTCTTCCCTCACCCCCACCAAAAGTCACCACTGGCAACCGTGGGAGTACTCATGAATAGCACCTGATAAGTTCTGTGAGCAGTGCTGTCAGAAAGCATTGTGAAGAAGGAATTATGAGGCCCCTCTCCGAAAACCTTGCAGAACTGTTTTTAAATTTCTTTAACAATGCTTAAGTGCATCCATAAAGCACCCTGAAACAGAGCAGTTAACATATAACAAAAGTATTGCTTAATAATGGCATTAAAGTACAGACAGTCTCCACAGCTCAAAACTGTGGCCAAAGGTTTTAACCTTGAGGCCCCCTCAGCCACTTGTCTGCTTTCAGTTAGTACGTTAAGGTTAGCTGCAGGGGATCAAATCCCATTGTGGTGTGTCACAACACAAGCATGTAGCAATGCTCAATTGAGCTTTTGCAGCAGCACCTTAGTGTCCCATGTCAACTTCTGGCTCCACCCTGATTCACAATGTGCAACCAAATGGCATCATGAATTTCCCTTGCCCACTGGGAACCAGGAACAGCGTGCATGTGGTGGGATCCATCTGCCTGTACAGGCAGTGAAAAACAGATCTATCCTGGTCCCACTTGCTTTAGCTTCACATATGTTGTGTAAGGCACAGAACACCACAATAATGTGAACCGCACTGGCTACGTTGACATCCAGACAGGTCTACAGGCATTGACAACAAGTTTTCAGATGCCCAAAAGCAGACTCCACTACCATTTGGCAGCTGCTCAGTCTATAATTGAATTCTCTTTTTCTTGGATTGGCAATGTTGGGGTATGGCTTCATGGGTCATGTTAGGAGCCGGTATGTGGGGTCTTCCAAAATAACTGTGGGGACAGAAACACCACACAGAACCACATCAGTTGTGGAGAAAATAGTCCTTTCTTCTCACCTGTGGTACAGATGAACACCCTGGCATCAAAGACCTTTCCCATGTGTCCAACATTGATGTCCATGAACTGACCCCTGTGTGCCATGAAGCCTCAGAGAATTAGTGAATAGTAACTTTTTGGTCCACTTATTCACTTGCCCCTTCTGGTGGGCAAAATATTGAGATGTGTGTTCCATCAATGGCTCCTCCACAGTTTGGAAACCCCATCCTCTGAAATCCCACTATAATTTCAGAGGTGTCAGTTATGGCAACCCCCCATGGGTAGATGGCAGTATTGACAGCATTGCAAACCTGTGCAACCATCACCTCGACAATTGACTTCCCATCCCTGAACTGGTTTTCAACTGACTGGTAGCTGTCAGGTGTTGCCAGCTTCCAAAAGGGCAATAGCCAACTGCTTCTATACTGGTATAGGTTTCCAAAAAATAAGTGGTCAGGTGCTGGAGGGTTGGTGCAAGCTACTCACACAACTCAATGAAAGGCTACTTCCTCATTTGTAAATTATCATCCCAGGTTACTAAGAAGATGTGGTCCCACCACACCAAGCTGGTTCTATAGGACCTGAAGTTCCAGTCCACCCACTAGCATGCCATTGCAATCCAGGCATTCAACACATCTATTCCATGGGACCCCAGTGGATTTTCATTCACCCTCTTGGTCAGTTATCTTTGGCGTCTCAAACTTTTCTGGACCCATTCTGTCCTGTATCCAGTAGTGGTTCATAGGAACATTTGTTCCACAAGGAGTAGCAGGAGCACAACCACATCATCATGGACTTGATCCATGTTTTGAAAGCAGTTTGACAGAAGGAAGAAATGTCCAGGAGCTGCTGTTGCCAAACATGTGAAGGCGGCATAATGTACCAGCAGCACTCATCCAGGCAGATTCCAGAGTGTCTCCTGTGAGTCTGCAATACTGTCCCTGAAATGGTAACACTATTATTTGTACCAAAAAGGGGCAGTGTGGACATGGTTAAATGCCTGTGCACATCATACCTCCATGCCCAGCACAGTATATGTGGACACTCAGTGCAGGTGCAGGGTACAAGTATTAGCAGCATATGGCCAAGTACTCCGGGACGTGTGCACGTAGCCATAGAGTAACACATGCATAGTACTGGGGAAAGTTAGTATTTTCAAAACAGACATACAGTGGGTCCATGTGTCTCCAGATATGGAGAGATTTTTCTATGTTTTTTAATGTTATAGTGGAGCTATAGGGAGTTCAATATGTTTATACTTGAAAAGAATAGTTCATGTTACTGGCAAAAACAAACTGACCTGGGAGTTTCCTTTGTAAGGAATTAAAGGACCTCACAAAATTATTACTAGCTGGACATCTTCATGGTACTAGTGTGTTTTGCAATAAAGATAAAATATAGTAAAGGCTTCTAACATGGATTTGGCAAGCTCTCTGAAGGGAAAAAAGGTTCCCATTTGCAGATTTATCTTTTAAGCAAAAGCATAAAATTTAGCCATCATTTACCCTCAGTGTTGTCTGATAGTGTTTCCTGTAATGAACTCTGACAGTTCCATGATTAAATGAATGGTGTGTATTCTTGTTACTCAAGGGTTAAAGTAGGCCCCATAAATAAATTATGGATGCATTTTTAGAGCACTTTGCTAAGAACAAGAATGGCAGAAAATATCACAGGGCTGTCAAATCAGATTAAAGCCCATGTGCTCTAAGTAATCTGTGGGGAAAAGTAACAAACTGTATTTTTGTCACGTATTAAACATATTTTTTGAAAAAGCTGATTGGCTGAATGGATGTAAAAGTCCACAATGCTTTTCTCTCCCTCTCTCTCTCTCTCTGATAGGCCTAGCTTTAAAGTACTACTTACAAAATAACTTCAGTGAGCCATGTATCCCATATAGGTGAAAAGAATCCATTAAGGGCTATAGGAGTAAGGAGAGCACTATTTTAAATGTAAATGTGTGCATAAAAAGCCACACAATCTATGTAAACTACCTTAGTAAAGTTTTCTACCCAATAGCTCGAGCTTGCCACTTATGATGCCTTGAAAACTGTCTTTACATCCTCTGCTGATGGCTCCATGGCATATGCTTGGGCAACTGAACAAAGGGTTCATTCCTGATCCTCACATGCTTGGGTCAGAAAAATCAACATACGTCCCTCCAACAGACAGAACTATTGCTACAGAAGTCCCCAAGCTACATATCAGTTAAGATAAGGAGCTAGAGTTTGAAAAAGGAATCCTACAAAAATGGAAAAGTATTATGTATACAGAACAGAATCCTATCATGCGTAAAACAAACAAAAACAAAACAAACACAATAGGGATGAGTGAATGGATTTAGGAAGAAAGGATAAGCAAATCTTCACCTCTGTCTGCTCCATGAGGCTCCATAACATGTCTGTCTCTTTCCCATACCCTCAACAGAACAATTACTTTTTCTAAAATTATATGGGGGTGTCAGAAGATCAGGAAAACTATGCTGAGGCCTAATGAGGTCTTCCAATCTCATGGCCTTACTGGGGTCAGAGGCAACAATGCACTTCAGATTTAAGGAAGATACAAAATTTGAATGTGATGGACAAGCAAAGTTCAAAAGTCATAGAGAAAATGAGATAATTGGGAATCCTTGATGGAATATCACCTAAGATAGGGACTCTTAGAAGTCAGGAAATCTAAGGACGTGGTGATCAGACCACTTGTTGAACACTGAGTGGTACAGATGCCTGAAGGCCTAGTTGGGATCAGAAAGAGGAGCTGGAGATTCAAGGAAGGGAAAGGAAAAGATTTTGCTTGGATTGAGAGGAAGTACGGAAGGAGAGAGTGAAGTGTCAGATAAGTTAGAAACAAAGTTAGGGAGAACCAAAAAGGAGAACTTGAAGATAATTTTGGATAAGCATCTGAAAGTTGGTTGATTTCTGAACCTTCAGTATCCTCAAAGAAGCACTGAAAACAAGGGGCCACTCTGAACAAGAACGCCAAATACAGGTCAAGAGCCAATTCTGAGATAAATCCTGAGTAGCTGTTAACTTCAGGGGAATTGCTTTGGATTTTCATTGGCAGGAGTGAGAGCAGAATTTGTCCTCACATATGTATAGTGGATACAACAAAAACCTTTGATCCAAATGCTCGAAAGATTTGAAATCCTTGTCTGAATCTGAACTTTCCCACAGTTTAGAGTGTTTGAATTCCACCTATTATAAGGTTTGAGTGGTGAATTTGTAACCAGATCTGAGGTTTTGGTTTGGGTCCATCATTATAAGAATAAAATCAAAACTCTTAAAGCAATTCACTTAGCTTTAAAAGATACCTTCCAAACAATGAGCCTATATGTTGTCAATTACTTGCTTCCTTGTAAAGAAATGAATCCTAAAATTTTGGAAAAGTCAAAGAGAGAAAACCCCTAATGTTAGTTTATCTTGTAAATTGAAGCATTTGTTGAAGAAAAAGGGAAAGCTAAAAAAATAGTAAATAGCTTTCAAAAACTGAAGTACTCTGTATATCACTAGCTATAATAAACCTCCTTTTTCCTAAAGCCACTGTTCTAGTGTAGTGCGTAAATTACATCTAATTTTGTTGCATTGGCCTCAATCTTGCAAACACTTGTGCGTGTGATTAATGAACACATACCTGACAAAAGTCCGAATGATTTCACCCGTTACTTACCTGTAAAAATGTTAGTGGGATTAGAGCCATCACCTGTAACTTTGCAGTACTTTAAATACACTGTCCCTGGATTCTCCCACTTTAGGATATAAATCTTGTTGCATACTAAGTTCAGATTCCAATGCTGCTTAATTCAAAGATCAACATAAATGTCTGAAGCGCAAAGGTGAATAGAAATGTCAGTGTCTCCCAGATGAAACCTGATGTCATGGTATATAGATCATTTAGGCCCCCATCCAACAGAGCACTTAAGTAAGTGTGTGCTTAAAGTTAAAGACATACTTAAATGCTCTGCTGGATTGGGGAACAAGTAAGGTTACTGTGCTGCTTTCTATAATAAGATACAGACTTGAATCATATTTTGTTTTCAACCCAAAAGGACAGTAGCCATTACATCTTCCTTTCCTGTACCTTGAGACTTATGATTAAAAGCTTGCATATTTTCACATACTAAAAATCTACTGCCAGTTCAAATAATCCCAGTAAACAATTATTTTATATAACCATGAATATAAAAATTTCTACAACACATATAATCAGATGTTTAAATACTAAAAATATGAACACAAAAAGGAGACTCTGAAATGCAAACAAATAAAAACGATCATTAACAAATGGCGACTAGTACAGTAAATGGCTGAGAATACTCAGCATTAACAGTGAAAAACATTAATTAACTAGCATCTCTTTAACATAGGGAAAAAATCCTGCCTTAAAGTAATATTTTAATTATTTCAGCTGGCATTTTCCAGGTTATTTAAGACAAATTCACATCACACGAACAGATTCTTCAAGTAATTTCTCTTGCAAACTTGTTAAAATATTAAAAATTTGTAACCTCATAATCACCAGGAAGAAATGGAAAAAATATTGAAGTAAATGCTAGTGCACAAATACAGCAATGGCACAGAGAAACATGCAAGTTTTACTTAGAATGTGTAGCTCAGGTTAATTCAATAGTCGCCAGTATTCCTTTCCTTGTACTTACTAGAGGAAATACCCTGAATGCTGCACTGACTAAGGTCAAATGTTGAACTACAATCACTACCAAAGAAATTTATCAGCTATGAAAAAGGTAATAGCTTGGCATGGAAATGCAGACTACAATTCTAATTAGAGCTGGATGAAGCCCAATTCCAAACAGATAAGTATTTCTGAACTTCTTCAGCATTCAAATTTGAGTTGAATATCTCACAAGAATAGGCCACATTAGGACAGCAGCAGCCATGAGTTAAGAAGCAGAAAGTCACATCCTCACATGCCATCTAAATAACATCAAAACAGTGTAATAACATCAATAACGTGCTGTGAAAAAGGCGCTCCCGACTTAATAGCACCTGCCATCACCAGATAAAGAAACAGATCTTAAGATGTTTACAGAAAACTTTGCTTGATAGCATTCTGTTTGGCAAGGAACCACTTATCAACAGATGTGATTGTGAAATCTACACTTCTTTATTGTTTTGCCTTTATGGTTCCTACTTCTCTATTGTTTATCTGTGTGGTTTCTGTCTGATTCTTTACTTGTTTCTGTCCGTTGCATAACTAATCTTGCAAGATTTAAATCAACTAAGGTGGTGGGGTATGATGGGTTAAAGAATTGTTTCATGATGGGCTAGGAATGGTGAAAAATACTCTTTTGTAGTACTTTGGTTTAAAATTATTGGTTAAGGTCTAGCTAAGCAGGACTCAAGTTTTACTATATAAATTGGGGTCCAAAAGGAAGTTCTTTGGAACCTAACTCTGGGACACAGCCCAAGATCAGAGCTGCCAAACCTCAACAGGCAGCTGTCAACTATATCGTGCAGAAGCTGCAGTCCCTCGATGATCTAATCTTGACTGGCCACCAAGAAAAGTTCATCTGCCTTATTGGGAGTGGTGAGCACTGTATGCTTAGCATATGTATTCTGTTTTGGTAACCGTAAATAAACAGAGGTTAAGGATATTACTGTACAAGGCTCTTTCACTAGTAGAAGGCCCCGCAAACCCACAGAAGATTATGCCCTGAGCCCTAGGAACGGGGTAAAGGTGGGGACTGACATTAACCAGGTTACTCCTTAAGCCCACAGAAGGGTGAAGGTGGGTGCCATAGAGTGTGTGGGTAACAAACTACTCACAGTACGTAAGCTTAAACATGTGAGTGCATTTCTGTAGGCTTCAGAGGTTCCAAGGCCAGAAGGGACCACTGTGATCATCTAGTCTGCCCTCCTGTGTAACATAGGCCATTGGACTCTTCTTGTTTGAACTAGAGCAAAACTTTTAGAAAAACATCCAGTTTTGGTTTTAAAATGTCCATTGATGGAGAATCCACCACAGCCCTCAGTAATTTTTTCCAATGGTCAATTAGCCTCACTGTTTAAAATTATTTCCAGTCTGAATTTGTCTAGCTTCAGCTGCCAAACATTGGATCTTGTTATACGTTTGTCTGCTATATTGAAGAGTCCATTGTTAACTTTTTGTTCCCTATGTGGGGACTGATTGGTTACCTGTTAAACTTCTTTTTGTTTAGCTGAATACATTGAGATGCTTGAGATTATCACATGGATTGTTCTAATCATTTAATCACTCTTGTGGTTCTTTTCTGAATTTAGGGCTTGTCTAAATGAGGACATTTAGTGGCATAATTATGCTGCTATTGGGGCTGCTTGGGAATTTTTTTACAGAACATTTTTTCCATCAGAAAATGTTGATTTGTCGAAACCAACATTTTGCAGAAATGTACTGATTTTAATTAAACTTTCAGTTTCAAAAGATTTTGGTTTTGTTCCTATGCAAAACGAAAATAATTTTCAAATCCTTGAAACTTTTCATGAAACAGAATTGTATTCCAGCCAGCCCTAGCCAGGCTACTCAACGCCGAATTCTCACTATTTAAAATGTGTATATCATGCTATAGATGAGCTAGTGCTTTACATAACGAGTAAAGATATGGCTGTTGCCCTTAAATGTTTTCCACAAGAATGATATTAAGTGGGATGTGGGGAACCAAGGGAGTGAGGATGGAATGCCTAAGACTATGCTTGGGGTATTGTTTAGACTGAAAGCTCTTTGGGGCAGGGACTATTTTTTTGTGCTGTGTTTGTACAGTACCTAGCACAGTGGGGTTCTGGTCCATGCCTAAGGCTCCTAGGCACAATGGTAATATAAATAATAATGGCTAGCTTCTTGGCTGGCATAGATTGACCCAGTGCCCTCCACAGCAGAAAGCATAAGCACCTACAGCTTCACTACAGAACCAGGGCGTCTGTCAGTGGGGGCTGGAACAACTCATACCCTAAGTGGTTTGGCACATAGGGAGGACTTGAAACACACATTTACCAGTGGGTTACACTTGAACAGCACAGTAAGCATCAGGTTAAGTTCCTAGCTTTTTGTTGTTGTCATTAACTACATTGTTAATTTATTTTATCATTTTTGGGAATTAAAAGGTTGCTGTCTGAGGGAATTATAAAAAAGGTGGGGTTTTAGCAGAGATTTGAAGGATGAGAGAGAGGTTGGATGGCATACATGGGGAAACTTCCCCAAATTTGATGGGTGCTTGGATTCAGAGTTTTAGTTTGGGCCCATCTCTATTTCTGTAAATCGTTTCTAGCATTTTCTGAGTCAGTAACAAAAGGCCTTGGTGAGGAAGACATCAACATTATTTATCTGCACTTCAGGAACATTCTTTTAAACATATTAATATGCAAAGTCAGTTGAGACAAGGTTTTCAGGTGATTACTGATTTTGTTGCCTCATTTTTTGCATACCCATCTCAGACACCTTAAAAGGGGCTTGATTTTAAGATTCCTATAGGTGACTCAAGTCAGTTACTGAAAAAGTGAGGCACTTTTGAGAGTCTTATCCTAAAGTAGGATTTTGGGAACATGCTAGGAATGAAATATGATATTTGTGCATAGCTGTCATTTAAGATGGAAGCAGATGTCTAGTGATGTAGCACTGCAAAGTAATGACTAAAGGCTAAGTGTATCATTTACTACCACGTGGAATGTTGTACAAGCTAAAGTGTGAGTTACATTTATGTGCATGTGATTGTAGCTTGCATACTAAGGATATAAGGTCTAATGACAATATAGATAATGGAAAGCCTCTTTTAGCTAAGAGTTAGAGGGCTGTGATTTTTCAGGAGTTCTAATGCCTTGGACAACATGAAATTCAAATGGTCATGGAGACATTGTGACATTCCCCAGGGTGCAATCTGAACTGCCGTGTCCCTTTAACTCTCCTGCCTGAGATGCCTTTTACACTGTTTTGCTGGTGAACAGCAAACCCTTCCAGGTTCTGCTCACTGCCATAAGCATGTATAGTTGCTCCCAGATGAGTGCATGAATGCTATACTCAGACATCCATGAATTGTATACAGGGTGACACCTGCATATCCTCAGTCCCAGCCTTGCTCCCCAGAAATGTGCATCTTATACTGTTCAGTACCCTCCTGGACAGTATAAGCTCATAGATAGTCTGTCATTCCAACACTGGGAATGATTATTCATCAGCCTTTGTTATCTCAAGTAGAGGTTTCCCAAACACTTCAATCAAACACACTGGTTTAGATAAAACTATAAAAACAAGTTTATTAGGTAGAGAAAGATAGATTTTAAGTGATTACAATTGTTAAGGCAAAAAACTCAAAACTGGTTACAAAAATATAAAAGGATAAACATGCAAGCTAATTCCTAAACTTTACCAAGCTAACAGGCTTAAAAGCAAAAAAGTTTGTCTCTCCATGAGCTGAAATACATTTCACAGGATGCGTCCTTTTCCAGCCTGGCACCACGCCCCACTTTGTTCAATACTTTGAGAGTTGTTGTCATGAGCAGAGAGATGGAAGAAGGAGAGACGTGGCTAGGGACATGGGTGTTCTCTGCCTGGAAATGTTTGGTTTTCAGTTTTTCACTGATAATCTGTAAAAAGTCAAAGACAATTTTAGGTAAAAAAAAAAATTTTGTAGAAATCATTTCCCAAGCAGCCCTAATTATCTATATCTAATCTATATCTATTAAGTATTTACAAAGATCAGTACTCTATCCTGGTGCTCAGCTCCAGCCTCTCTGTACTCCATTGGTGGTGCAAAGGGGATAAAAAGCTGCCTTAACAGGGCAGCCCGGGATTCCCTTGATGATGTAGGGGGAATCACAAGGTGGCAGACAGACAGCAATGTCTCCACCCCCAAGAGTAGAAGGCATACATAGACAGAATGGGAATGGAACCAGAGCACATTATACTCCAATGATTCCCAACTAGTGGGCTAGTCCCTGGAAGACTTCTCTAGAACCTGTAATTTACAGCAGGCCTTAGCGTCAAAAATCAGAGGAGTGGAAAGGTAGTTTAAGGTTTGACTGGACTCAGGGATATGGCTCATAGAGTTGAAAAGGGCATTAATCAGGGAGACACAATTAATATTAACAACAATGGGGATGGACTGCAATCCAAAATAGGGAACGAATATTTAGATAACATAGATGTATTCAAGTTGGCAGGGCCTGATGAAATTCTCCCTCGAGTATTAAGGAATGAGTTGAAGTAATGCTGGAAACATTAGTGATCATCTTTGAGAGCTCATGAGGATGGATGAGGTCCCGGAGGACTGGAGAAGGGTAAACATAACACCTGTCTTTAAAGAGGGGAAAAAAGAGGACCCAGGGACTTGCAGGCCAGTTGGCCTAACGTTCATACCCGGAAAGCTACTGGAACAAATTATTAAACGAACTATTTGCAAGCTCCTGGAGGAAAATAGGGTTATAGGTAATGGCTAATGTAGATTTGTCAAAAAGAAACCATGCCAAACCAACCTACTTTTTTTCTTTGACAGAGTTACTGTCCTAGTGGACACAGGGAAAGCTGCAGATGTGATATATCTTGATTTAAATATGGCTTTTGCTACAATCCCCCAGGACAGTCTCATAACTAGGGACATGTGGTGTAGATTAAATTAGCATAAAGTGGAGGCACAGTTGGTTGAAAAGACCGTACTCACAGAGTCAGCCTGGGATGATATATCTACTGGGGTCTCGCAGGGGTCAGTCCTGGATCCTGTACTATTCCATATTTTCATTAATGTCTTGGATAATAGAGTGAAGAGTATGCTTATAAAATTTTCAGATGACAGCAAGTTGAGAGGCGTTGCTAGCACTTTAGAGGACAAGATCAGAATTCAAAACAAGCTTGATAAATCAGAGAATAGGTCTGAGGATTAAAATTAATAAAAAGACAAATGCAAAATACTACACTTAAGAGGGAAAAATCAAATGCACAACTACAAAATGGGGAAGAATTGGTGAGGTGATAGTACTGATGGAAAGGATCTGGGGGTTATGGTGGATCACAAATTGAATATGAGTCAACCATGTTGTGAAAAAAGTCTAATATAACTCTGTGGTATATTAACAGGATGTTTTATACATGACACTGGAGCTAGTTGTCCCAGTCAATTCAGCAGTGGTGAGGCCTTGGCCGGAGTACTGTGTCCAATCCTGGATGCCACACTTCAAGAAAGATGTGGACAAATTGGAGACAGTCCAGAGGACAGCAACAAAAATGATAAAAAGTTTAGAAAATGTGCCCCATGAGGAACGGTTAAAAAAACTGGGCATGGTTAGTCTTGAGAAAATAAAACTGAGGGGGGACCTGATAGTTTTAAAAGATGTTAAGGGCTGTTATAGATTCATAGATTCTAAGGCCAGAAGGGACCATTGTAATCATCTAGTCTGACCTCCTGCATAACACAGGCCATAGAACTTCCCCAAAATAATTTCTAGAGCAGATCTTTTAGAAAAACATCCAATCTTCATTTAAAAATTGTGAGTGATGGATAATCCATCACAACCCCTTGCAAATTGTTCCAATGGATAAATTACTCTCCTCACCATTAAAAACGTATACCTTATTTCCATTATAAAGAAGATGGTGATCAATTGTTCTTCATGTCTGCTGAAGGTAGGGCAAGAAGTAATGGGCTTAACCTGAAGCACTGGAGATTTAGGCTAAATATTAGCATAATTTCCCTAGCTATCAAGATAGTTAAGCACTGGAATAGTCTTCCAAGGGAGGTTGTGTAATCTGTGTCATTGGAGATTTTTTACGAATGGGTTAGACAAACACCTGTCAGGAATGGTCTAGCTTTACTCGGTCCTACCTTAGCAGAGAGGGCTGGACTAGATGACCTTCTGAGGTCCCTTTCAGCCGTATATTTCTATGATTCTATGCTATCTTGCCTTTTCAGCATGTCCTGTTCTTCAGTGCCTCACAGCAACAAGACTCTTGCCTCAGTTCTGGTATCCTGCACAACAAAAGCAACAGTGAGATTCTAATTTTCCAGGCAGGTTATCCTTTTCTAGGCCACTCTGCCCAGACTCCATTCAGACATATAGTGGCTGGCTTTGTTGGTGTTTGGGGGCCTTTTTGGAACTTACAAATTACCATATTATATCAGACAAAATTACCACATTGGATCAGACCTATCTAGTCAGGAATCCTACAGCATCTAGTACCGGATACTTCAGAAGAAGACATAAAACTTGCAAAATGTACCTGATTATGTAATACTATATCACAATTTCTTCTTGATCCCAGCTGGAGATCATCTTTTGCCCTGAAGCATAAGAGAGAGAGAGTTGCACACACCCTTTTCAGAAAGTCCTTTTCTTCTTAAGTCTGCTCAGCCCTCATCAACTGCCACTCCTTACTTTATTTTTAGTTTTCTAAGATGCTTTCCCATTATGGCATTCCCATTTGGAATCATCTCAGCAAAAGGCATGTATGCTTGACTTGGACAGGGTCATTTCCCTCTTCTCTACTGAATGATAAGCTCATCTCTGGCAACCAGGATGAACTGCAAAGATAGCTCAACTAGGTCAGGCAACGATACTCATTGGAAATTACATTTTTAAATTGCTTTCTTACCATTTTTACCTAAGGAAGAGAATTTACAGTCAAATTATTATGAATCTGAACACTAATGACCTTTTACCAGCCCTCTAAAAAAGTGAAAGAAATACTAAAATGTGAGCTGAATCCCTAATATATAATAAACTATATATTCAAAAAGCAATGTAGATACAAAATTCAAAGCAATCTTCTTTTCAACCCATATTCCCAGCATGTAGACCAATGCATGTAACATTTACATCTATGTAAAAATATTTTACAAAGAATAAAGTATTTAGGGGGTGAATCAGAGCTCTTTGACCCCAATCAGCTTTAACCCTTTATTGAATTCAGAGTAGCAGCCGTGTTAGTCCGTATTCTCAAAAAGAAAAGGAGTACTTGTGGCACCTTAGCGACTAACCAATTTATTTGAGCATAAGCTTTCGTGAGCTACAGCTCACTTCATCGGATGCATAAAAGTGGAAAATGCAGTGAGGATATTTTTATACATACAGACCATGAAAAAATGGGTGTTTGTCACTTCAAAAGGTTTTCTCTCCCCCCACCCCACTCTCCTGCTGATAATAGCTTATCTAAAGTGATCACTCTCCTTACAATGTGTATGATAATCAAGGTGGGCCATTTCCAGCACAAATACAGCAGGATTGTCTGGCTATGTAGACTCCCTCCTCAGGCCCTACGCTACCAGCACTCCTAGCTATCTTCGAGACACCACTGACTTCCTAAGGAAACTACGATCCATCGGTGATCTTCCTGAAAATACCATCCTGGCCACTATGGATGTAGAAGCCCTCTACACCAACATTCCACACAAAGATGGACTACAAGTCGTCAGGAACACTATCCCCGATAATGTCACGGCAAACCTGGTGGCTGAACTTTGTGACTTTCTCCTCACCCATAACTATTTCACATTTGGGGACAATGTATACCTTCAAATCAGTGGCACTGCTATGGGTAACCGCATGGCCCCACAGTATGCCAACATTTTTATGGCTGACTTAGAACAACGCTTCCTCAGCTCTCATCCCCTAATACCCCTACTCTACTTGTGCTATATTGATGACATCTTCATTGTCTGGACCCATGGAAAAGAAGCCCTTGAGGAATTCCACCATGATTTCAACAATTTCCATCCCACCATCAGCCTCAGCCTGGACCAGTCCACACAAGAGATCCACTTCCTGGACACTACAGTGCTAATAAGTGATGGTCACAGAAACACTACGCTATACCGGAAACCTACTGACCGCTATTCCTACCTACATGCCTCCAGCTTTCACCCAGACCACACCACACAATCCATTGTCTACAGCCAAGCTCTGCGATACAACCACATTTGCTCCAACCCCTCAGACAGAGACAAACACCTACAAGATCTCTATCAAGCATTCTTACAACTACAATACCCACCTACTGAAGTGAAGAAACAGACTGACAGAGCCAGAAGAGTGCCCAGAAGTCACCTACTACAGGACAGGCCCAACAAAGAAAATAACAGAACGCCACTAGCCATCACCTTCAGCCCCCAACTAAAACCTCTCCAACGCATTATCAAGGATCTACAACCTATCCTGAAGGACGACCCATCACTCTCACAAATCTTGGGAGACAGGCCAGTCCTTGCCTACAGACAGCCCCCCAACCTGAAGCAAATACTCACCAACAACTACATACCACACAACAGAACCACTAACCCAGGAACCTATCCTTGCAACAAAGCCCGTTGCCAACTGTGCCCACATATCTATTCAGGGGACACCATCACAGGGCCTAATCACATCAGCCACACTATCAGAGGCTCGTTCACCTGCACATCCACCAATGTGATATATGCCATCATGTGCCAGCAATGCCCCTCTGCCATGTACATTGGTCAAACTGGACAGTCTCTACGTAAAAGAATAAATGGACACAAATCAGATGTCAAGAATTATAACATTCATAAACCAGTTGGAGAACACTTCAATCTCTCTGGTCACGCGATTACAGACATGAAAGTTGCGATATTACAACAGAAAAACTTCAAAACCAGACTCCAGCGAGAAACTGCTGAATTGGAATTCATTTGCAAATTGGATACAATTAACTTAGGCTTGAATAAAGACTGGGAGTGGCTAAGTCATTATGCAAGGTAACCTATTTCCCCTTGTTTTTTCCTAACCAACCGCGCCCCCCACCCCCATTCCTCAGACATTCTTGTTAAACCCTGGATTTATGTTGGAAATGGCCCACCTTGATTATAATACACATTGTAAGGAGCGTGATCACTTTAGATAAGCTATTACCAGCAGGAGAGTGGGGTCGGGGGAGAGAAAACCTGGATTTGTGCTGGAAATATTCCACCTTGATTATCATACACATTGTAAGGAGAGTGATCACTTTAGATAAGCTATTACCAGTGGGAGAGTGGGGTGGGGGGAGAGAAAACCTTTTGAAGTGATAAACACCCATTTTTTCATGGTCTGTGTGTATAAAAACATCCTTACTGCATTTTCCACTTTTATGCATCCGATGAAGTGAGCTGTAGCTCACGAAAGCTCATGCTTAAATAAATTGGTTAGTCTCTAAGGTTCCACAAGTACTCCTTTCCTTTACTGAATGTAACTCATACCCACTTTACCTGATACCGCTGAATTGGGCTCGTTGAGTCTGAATATAAGGGGGACTATATTCGTGTAGCCTACTTGTTAAAGCTCAGCAGAAAGGAGCACAGCAGGAAAAGTAAACAGGAGAATGTAATAACATGTATATTAAAGTCGGTCACCCCTGAGCACAAAGACTGCAACTGATCCTAGTCCTTGTGTTGGCACACTTTTTATAATAAAGAGAACACCATCTATTGAACTCACCTATGATCCCCGGGAAATTGGAATGGGTTGTTAATTTGTCATATTGAGTTTTTCCATCCCTAATGTTTATGCTATTTAAAGCTTGCTTCCTCTTTGTATTAGAGTGATCTCATAAATAAGACTGTAGGAACTTCAAGGGAAGATAAATGTTTCTTTTACTCAAACTGTGATAGAGATCCACCCAGATATTATACTGTAGGTATATATATATATACATAGTGGCTGAGCTTTTAATTTTTTATATACATATATATAAAATGAAAAGCTCAGCCACTATTTTTCAACAAGAAGACACTATATCTGAAACAATAAAGAAAATTTTTGAAGTCTTCAGAACAACTGAACAATCATCAATTAATCAGTTCAGTCTAGCATGGATTTTTTAAATTTGTGAATCACTTCAGTGCTGGTAAAAGCAGTTGTAGTCATAGCCCTGTAAACTGATTTTCTGCTACTTGCAAAAAGAACAGATCCAGTATTAGCAAGAGACAATGCAAACTTCCCCACACGGCTTCAACAGTGTTCTTGCCAAGACCAAGTTGGGGTGAAAGGGTGGTTTTGGCATCTCTCGGGAGACTCCAAGTGAAAGCTCCCATGCAGGCCCCTTGACAGCAATTGCGGGCCCCAGGGCAGAATAGTCAATGGGCCCCCAGGCCTGGCGTGGCATCGCCACATGAGCATGGAGCTGGACCACGTGCGGCGGCTGGCACACGCACGCACAAGCCGCACCCACGCAGATGTGGTCCACCTGACATTTGGGCGGCGCTGCGCCTGTGCTGGCTGGTGCCCAGCAAGCTGCTGCCGGCTGCGCTGCTGGACGCGCTCTTCCAGCCTAGCCAGGGCTTCCACGTGCCTGCCCAGCTGCCTTCGCCGCTGCCGGTACCACCCCGCAGTGCCTAGAAGCCCTGGGGCCCACCCGGGTGATTTAAAAGGGTCCAGGGCTGCTGGCCGATGTTGCCATTATTGCGGCTGCAGCAGTGGACAAGCCCCCCTGGATCATTTTAAATCACACAGGCCCCTGGGCAATTGCCTCCTCTGCCCCCACCCCGTCGGCGGGCCTGCTCACATGTGATGTAGACACACATTCACTAGGAACTGGATCGAGACCATTAATTCACTCTACATAGACAATGAATAGCCCTCAGACAGTAACAATACTTTGGTTCAGATCAGTTTGGGCTGGCTTCAAGCTGGTTACTTGGAGGTGACAGACTCCATAGCCAATTACCATCCCCCTGAGCTATCCAGTCTCTCGTTAAACTAGTTATGAAAGAACAGAATAATCCAATTCATTAGATATTCAGCGAGTTTATGATCATCATGTAGGCTTTGAGATTATGCAGCATACATGATACATATGAAAAGATGTGTTGGAATGTCACCCCCATGCTTGAATATATTTGTCCGCAAATGCTTCCATGATTTATAATGACCAAAGTAATGAAATCCCAAGAGCCCCTCATTATCAACAAATAATCTTAATAAATGACCTGAATTTTATTGAACTTTGTTGACTGAATTCCAGAGCTATGGCCCATTAACAATAGCTTAAAGAGAGGAGGGGGACAGCTATGATGTATAGACATTGATGAAGGCACAATCTACCTATCACATTCATTCAGAGATAATCCTATTATGGAATGTAGTAAATCTGCAAAATGCACTTTCTAGTTTGAATGTGAGGTATAAAAAAGATCAAGAGGGACAATTCACACTGGGGGGGAAATTCTGTGCAGAGATTTTAACATAGTGGGTTCTAACTACCAAAGTCTCCTGATTTATTCTTTTAACTCTCTCCTTTTCAGAAAATATGAGTTACATCTTCACTATGGGATTGATTCTCCACTGCATCGAAACTCTGCTCTTGAGCACAGGGGAGTGGGAACCACTGGGGTCAGTTGTAGCTCCTCGGGTCTTAATCATCCAATGCTCAAGACTCAGGGGAACACCTTTAAGTTATGCCACTCATATGAGGTGTCTCTGGGACCTCTTGCCAGTGGAGAAGCAGGAGTACTGGAGTCTTGCGCTGTTGTGCCCCCTCCCTTCTCTACTGCTTCCTGGCACCTGCTGCCAACATGCCCCTTCCCTGCCCTTCCCTTCCAGGGAGGGTGTTCTGGTGCTGGAGGTGGTGAAGCCGGTAGCAGAGTGGTCACAGGAGACAGCAGAATCACTTCTGACACTTTTACACTGGCAGAGATTTCCCCTTACACAGTGAGCATCCTCCAGAGGCAAGCTACTGCTGCTGTAGGTTTGTATGGCACAGAATGAAGAGAGAATCCAGTCCTCTATAACTCTCCATACATGATATTGCTGGACTTGTGTGATACCCACTGTGATATACATAGAGTATTATTGCTTTTAAAGGGTCATTTGCAATCCCATGTATTTATAGGGGCTTTCGGTGCACCCAAGATGAGTGTATACTGCCAGCAATGTGGTCTTGCTGAGCTGTTTCCTCTCCTCATCCTACTTTCAAACCTACATCTATGGCACTCCCTATGAATGGAATACCCTCCTGATCCCAGCTCACCAAGCCAGCACCCTCTCTTCATTCAAGTCCATCCTAACAGTTAACTTCTTCCACAACAACAACTCCCAATACCACCACCACCAAACACACCGTCCAAGGGCCAGAGCCAACAACCACTGAATTCAATGGCTGCATGTCCATTAACTTCAGTTTGAGCCCTGGCTCCAGCCTCATGTTATTCACTCCTGGATTTCCAACTCTGTCCTCTCTTCTTGTGTCTGTCTCATAGCTTGAAAACACCTTAGGGCAGGTATAGTCTTCACTTTGTGAACATACTCTCAGTGCTTAACAATTAACAATTAATAAACTAATGACAATAAGATGATATAATACAAATCTACTGGTTTATGCTCTTAACTTTTATTTTTTCTGTTCAGGAACTTTTGTATCATGCCTTTCACATTATATTTTTAGTTCCAAGACATCATAAAAGGTTAAGTTTACAATAATCCATAATTATGGGAAACCAAGGTACCTATGCCAGAGTAACAAGATTAATACCTTTTTGACAGAATTTAATAATATGGTTTTATAATATTTAATTTTGTTCCTAAAATCTCTCTCAGTGGGAAACTTTTTTTTTTTACTTACCTAAACATTATTGCTTTAAAACAATTTAATTCATATTTCCTGGCACAAAGCATTTATTATGCAGGCTTGTTGGGAACTGATTTTTATAGGATCGTGAAAGGATTAACTTCAACTTAATTTGGACATTCAACCAATTTTGACAAGTATAGCTCTCTGAACCTGGGCTAATAACAAAATCCTTAATTCATTTTCCTCTTTTAAATGCCCCGAGCGCTTTAAAATCTTGATTTATATGTTGCTTTGGCTAACACAAAATGTTGTTGCTTTTGTTTTCACTCATGAAATGAAGAGCACAACAATCAGTGAAGCTGACAACATTTTCCACTCTCCTTGGGCCAAATTACATCCAACTGGGGTGAAAAATCAGTGAGAATATAGCCCCCTCCTCATATAACAGAGTCCAGCCTATTAGCCAAAAGTTTAACATAGTACTCCTGCCAGACTTTCTAATCATTGCACTGTGGGGCAGAAAACACTAATGTAAAACTATACATGTGTGCTACTATGAAGTTATCTATAGTGCAGCAAAATCTGTATCCATTATGATGCACACCATTGAGCCTGCAAAGCGCTTTCTAAAAGAAAAGAGAGACCTGTGTCTCTTCACAGTTGTCATATGGGGCAGAAAATTTAATTTCAGCTCAGATCCAGCCCAGTTTTGTTGTGACTGAGCATTTTGGTACCATTTGATGGTTGTTTGGTGGCCCATGTGGAATGACTGGGGTGGTCCCATTCCAGTAGATCACTCATTGGTACCTCTGATTAGATTCTCAAGGGGTATTCTCAAGGATGAAAGGGGTATAAAGGCTGAAATTGACTAACCTGATAGCAGGGCAGGGGTCTGACTAATCTGTGGGACAAGACAGTTCCCACTGAATCTGACTGTGCATAAATAGCATTACCCAACATACTGTAAAAATCTGAACAAATCCACTAAGTGTGCAGTTTATATATAAATGGGATTTATAACTCTACTTTCAGTTATAGAAAACTACTGGCAGATGCAAAACACCAGATGTGAATCACAGTTACAAATAAAACCACAAACCACAACGCAGTATTTTGCAGATCATACCTACTGCTATCTACCCCTCTCTATATTAATCTAGCATATAGTTAACACTGTCCAAAAATAGGCAAAGGTAAAGAAGAAAAAGGGATTGGGCAAAAGAAAATAAATGTACATCAGATTGTCCAGTGATCAATGATCAAACAGTAGAATTTTCACTAGCGATAAAAATAACCTGCAATCCTTCACTACTGCTTACCTGTCAAGATGCCATTGTCTGTTCCAGAGACTTTCACTCCACTTTTCTTCCAGTTATTTTCTAATCAACTTCTATAGAGCAGTGACAGATAATCTTCCATTAGGTCACTGTACTTCCACATTCTAAACTAACAGAAACTGTGTGATAAAATGGATGATCCAAAGTCACTATGCAGTTACTGTGATCACCATTCATAAACTTTGCAAGTAGATAACGATAACACAGTATTTACTTGCAGTGATACCATTTTAAAGATTTTAGTGACATCCACTGTACATAGTCACATATTCTAACAATCTCATGCAGAGTTCCAAGCCTGTGGGTGCTGGACTGCAAGAATTAGAGAGACAGAGGAGTTCGTGAATCAACAGGACAAGAAAGAGGTAAGCAGAAAAACAAATCAGTGTGAGGAAAAATAATTGGCCCTTTATCAGAATGTATCTGAACATGTTTGGCTAGAAATTTTATGAGAGAAAACTTTAATAAGAGCATTTGTCTAAGTAGGGTGCAAAAATACAAAAACAAGTACCAAACTTTTTTCCAACCCCATAAAATATTTGACTGAGATCCAAATTTTGGTTGCAGCTTTAGATCACTTCTGTTTTAATGCAATCCTGTTCACACATTCCTTAGAGCAATCACACATTTCTCCTGTAACATACTTTTAACAGAAGTGATACCGATCAACATGAGATTTTTGGCAATGCTTGGCACTTCTTAAAGCCTGCATGGGCACACAAGGAGGGGATTCCTTCTGCTCATATTTGAGAAACACCTTTATACATAGTTAGCCAACCCTTCATAAACTTTTTGCATATTTTGAAGGCTCTCATTAACAAATAGGCTTCTGAAAACCGTCCTGCCTGGGTGCCCTGAAACACAGTAAAAATGAAGGTATGGGATGCCAACAAAAGTGAAAAACTGATTAATAAAATCCTTGCAGATGGGTAGGTAACTTAACAAGTGAAGAGCAGAATCATCTCATTATATCTGTTCAGAGAATTATGCTGTGTGTACGTCTGTGCTTTCTTTTCAGGTGGGTTTAACTTTCAAGTTAGCAGTATACTAATGAGTCTGGTGGCACCTTAAAGACTAACAGTTAAGGTGCCACCGGACTCCTTGTTGTTTTTGTGGACACAGACTAACACGGCTACCCCCTGATACTTGTCAGTATATTAATGTTATTATTAAAACTGCACAGGCCTCTTCCAAAGCCAATATATATTTTAATTATGGCCACTTCTGTTTAAGCTTTCTATTGTATTTTAACATCTTTGCTTCTTGGCTTACTACTAAGTAGTATGAAGGTCAGGGCTTAATGTAGACTTGCAGTAAATTACACTTCTTCAATTGCACTTTCAATGCAGCTCCGTCGAAAGTCTTCTAGGAAAACTGCCATTCCCACTAATGACACATTTCATATGCTGCCTGGTCTCATTCTCACTAGGGTCCATTCAAGGCTCGCATTCAGAAAATGACTCAATTAGTGCAGACTTACAGATGCTTCTGTGGGAGATTTGTGAGGAAAAATACCAGTAGATAAATTTATGTCTTTCTTCAGCTCAGACGAGTTCAGCTAGGATTGCGCAAAGTGATTTCACTTAATTCATAGGGTTTTTTTTTTTCAAAGCAGGCAGCAGGTGAATAATAAAGGGTCATCTCAGCAATGCAAAAATTGGAACAAAAAAGTAAGTGATTCTCATTAAGGTGGTTCAAACTTGAATAGATTTGCAAATATCTTTGCAAATAAAAGGGCACTGATTTGTGAGGTCATATTGTTTATTCAGTGCCAGTTTTCACACAACTACTGTGTGAAAATGCTAGTGAATCCCAAAAGTTTCATGAATTTTGGTGGAACTTATGATCATCTATCCCAAAATTCATACCAGAAAAGTGTTATTTGTTATTCTCCTGTTTGAAAAGGTTAACTCATCCAGTCTGGGAGCAGAAATAATATGTAACTTAGAAGACAGACCACACAGCATCCATAATGAATGGTGGATACTAGAAGTGAACAATCCAACCAATCCATAGTCTAAAAAATGTTGACCAGAACTATCTGACAAAAACTTATATTGATGAATAAAATTGATCAGTTCACAGACTATTCACTAGACAAAAATGGGAATAAATTTGTAATGAATATAGTTCATTGTGAATAATTCAGCCACATCTTTTTGCCATAATGAAGTCAGCATTTTCCCACATTTGCCACATAGTTGTATGTGACATATTATAATTTTTCCCTCTGCAGTACTTTGAATAAGTATTAACTGTTTGGTGTGCATTGGTAAATGTTTACATTTTAATGGTAACCACTACAGAGTACCTGTTCATGGTAAATTGGAAAACAATTCAAATGCCACAGGGGTAGCACAGCACCAATGTAGTGAGCTACTATCATTGGTATAAACATTGAACCAGACCCTTGGCTGGTATAAATTGGCACAGTTCTGCTGACTTCAATGGGGCTGCATCAATTAGCACGATTTGAGGATCTGTCTGAAGAGCAACCTTGGAATTCCCCAGAAATGAATATAAAGGGGCAATTTAAAGGTAGCAGATTAGGGTCATGGGAGTACGTGAAGAGGATCAGACTGAATAAAAATGACACTCTTCCCAAACTTCACATAAAACTCTAAGTGAGCCAACCCTTTTATTGAGTTGTGAAATCGGTTGGTTCTAAACTCCCATCCCCAAACTCTTATTTTTCACTTTTATCCATGTCCATATTTGACCGCAAAGTGGGAGCACTGATATATGAAAAAGCTACTCTAATAGTATCCTCTATTTCTTTTGTAAAGCAGGAGCTCCTGGAAATCAATCCAGTTTTCCAGACTCTATTTGTCTGAGTAGTCTGAACTTGTGTGATCTTCTTCAAACCACACCAATCACCCATCATGAATAAGCAGAATCTTCTCATTCATATGTAAAATTCATATTTTGATACTGATTGAAGCTCTATTTAGAGTAGCCCCCATTGGTTCAGTCCTGCAAATATATTAGTGAGAGCCTCCTCTTAGATATCTATACACAAATGCAAGGAGTAAAAAGAGTAAGCAGGGAGAACTGGAAATATTAGCACATAAATTAAATTATGATGTAACTGGCATCACAGAGACTCAGTGGGATAAATCTTATTATTTAAACATAGAAAGAAGAGTGAACAAAGAGGACACAGGGAATTATAGACCAGTCAGCCAGCTTTGATACCTGGAAAGCTACTGGGAAAATGTATTAAACAACAAACGTGTAAGCACCTAGAGGATAATAGGGTGAGAGGAATAGTCAGCCTGAATTTGACGAGAAGAAATCATGCCAAACCAACCTAATTTTTTTCTTTGTCAGGGTTACTGACCTATTAGATAGGGGTGAAGACATGATATATAAGGCTTTTGACACAGTCCCACATGATATTCTCATAAGCAAACTTGTAAATGTTGTCTAGATCAGTGGTTCTCAAAGCCGGTCCGCCGCTTATTCAGGGAAAGCCCCTGGCGGGCCGGACCGGTTTGTTTACCTGCTGCGTCTGCAGGTTTGGCCGACTGCAGCTCCCACTGGCCGTGGTTTGCCGCTCCAGGCCAATGGGGGCTGCGGGAAGGGTGGCCGGCTTTGAGAACCACTGGTCTAGATGAAATTAGTATAAGGTGGGTGCACGACTGGTTGAAAGACAGTACTCAAAGAGTAGTTATCAAAGGTTTGATATCAGTCTGGGAGTATGTATTTAGTGGAGAAGCACAGGGATCCATCCTGGGCCTGGTATTATTCAATATTTTCATTAATGACTTCAGTAACGGAGTGGAGATCAAGATTATAAAATTTGCAGATGACACCAAGAAGAGGTTGCTAGCACTTTGGAGGACAGGATTAGAATTCAAAATGAGCTTGATATATCCAAACTGGTCTGAAATCAACAAAATGAAAATTGAATACAGACAAGTTCAAAGTACAACAGTGAGGAAAGAAAAAATCAAATGCACAACTACAAAAGTGGAGATGAGCTGGCTACGCGGTAGTACTGCTAAAAAGGATCTGGGGTTATAGTAGATCACAAACTGAACGCAAGTCAGCAATGTGATGCAGTTGTAAAAGATTCTAATATCCTTCTGGGGTGTACTAACTGGCGTATCTTAAGTATGACACTAGAGGTAATTGTTGCACTCTATTCAGCACTGGTGAGGATTCAGCTGGAGTACTGTGTCCTGTTCTCAGCACCATATTTTAAGAAGATGTGGACAAATTGGACAGAGTTCAGAGGATAGCAATAAAAATGATAAAAGGTTTAGAAAATATGACCTATGAGGAAAGGTTTGAAAAAGTGTCATGTTCAGCCTTGTGAACAGAAGGCTGAGGGGCGGACCTGATAACAGTCTTGAAATATGATAAGGGCTGGTATAAAGAGAATGCTGATAATTTTTTTCTCCAAGTCCACTGAAAGTAGGAAAAAAGTAACAGGCTTACTCTGCAGCAAGGGAGATTTAGGTTAGGTATTAGGAAAAACTTTCTAACTATAAGGGTAGTTAAAATCAGGAATAGGCTTCCAAAGGAAGTTGTGGAATCTCCATCACTGAAGGTTTTTAAGAACACGTTGGACAAACATCTGTCTGGGATGGTCTACATTTACTTAGTCCTGTCTTAACGCAGGGGGCTAAAACTTGATGATCTTTTGAGTCCCTTCCAGCCCTACATTTCTATGATTCTGTATGGATGTGAATTCCATCCACCTAGTGCAGAAAAAGCTGTTAGAATTTTGTTGTAGTAGCCGGGCAAGGTATGAACAAACTTCAACCGGACTTTATTTTTTAAAGTGGAAACCTCTTTTCCAAGCTGCTGCTACACCCTCAGTAGCTCTCCCTCAGCCTCTTCAACTCCTCCCCCCTCCTTCCAGTTTCCGGTCCTTTCAGACTCCCAACAGCCAGTGCTCCCAATTCTAATAATTACAAGCAACATCTAAACACCACAGTCCCTCCTCTCTTAAGAAACTCTCCCAATTACAATAAACATTGCTGTTCTAACCACAGGAACAAATAGGAAACAAGGCATTGTACTGTTGACAGAATTATTACACTAAAAACACTATAGATACTACATAACATAGTCTCTAGGCCAGACAGTCTCTCAAGCCCTGGTTCCAGTGCAATGTCTTGTTGTGTTGGTACTACGGTGAAGTCATCCAGTGCAGACTGGCTGTTGGCATAATCTCCTCCTGGTGCATAGGCTGGTGCAAGATTAGAAGCATTCCATACCTGCCCATCAGAAAGTCGATAGGTGTAAGGTCCCTTCTTCTCTATGATTTTAAGAGGAGCTGTGAATTTATGGTCCCCTTTGCATAAAATTCCAGGTTTTCATATTCTAACGAAGGAACCACACTGAAAGTTTGATTCCTTAGCACCCCGCCGCTTGTCTGTAAAAGCCTTAGACTTTGCTTGGTTCTGTTCAACTGTTTTTCTCACATCATCCTCGTTTGGGACCTCAGGTCGTGCCTTTAACAATCCAGCAATGTTCAGTTTAGTATTCATCTGTTTCCCATGCAGTAACTCTGCAGGTGATCTTTGTTCTGTGGCATGTCGTGTAGCCCGGTATGCTTGCAAGAAATCAGTAGGGAAGGGTACCCACAATCGCCCTTCCAGTTTAGCCATTTCCAAACTCTCTTTCAAACTTCTGTTAAACCGTTCGATTTCCCCATTGGCTTGAGGGTAGTATAGGGATGACCTTCTGTGTAAAATGTTCCTCTCTGCTAGAAAAATTTCAAACTCTAGGGAAGTAAATTGACTACCATTATCTGAAACCAGTTCTTTGGGGTTACCTTCCCTGCTAAAAACCGAAGAGAGGAACTTAATTACTGTAGCAGAAGAGATTTGCGATGTAAATTCTACCTCAGGCCATTTACTGAAATAGTCTATTAAGGTGATGGCATAATGATAGTCAATTGGAGCAGTATCAAAGGGTCCTATGGTGTCAATTGCCACTTTTTCCCAAGCAGATTCAGGAAGAGGAACAGGCTGTAATGGAGGGGTACATGTCACTGCTGTCTTATCATGCATTTGGCAAGTGACACAGGATTTTATGAGTGCTTCAGTTTGAGAGTCCATCCCTGGCCACCAATACAGATCCTGTAGTCATTGTTTGGTTCGGACAATTCCTTGATGAGTATCGTGTGCCAGGTGTATGAGTTTTGACTGTAATTCTTCTGGCACACGTAGCCGGTGTGTACCTCGTAGCACACAGCCATAGAGCAAAGAAAGTTCATCCCGAACTCTAAAATAAGGCAGCAAAACTGGGTCAAGGTTTTTAGGGTGACTGGGCCATCTCTTTGTCAGAAATTCCCATAGTTTTTGTTGAATTGGATATGCTGAACAAGCAGCTTGAAATTGTTCTCTTGTAACTGCAGTAAGAGTACTTATAATAAGTACAACTACTACATCCCCATCTCCGGTGGACCATCCGGTGAAGGCAAAGGCAGGCAAGAAAGGCAATCAGCTACCACATTTTGGTTTCCAGGCTTAAATTCCAGTTCATAATTGAAAGAAAGTAGTCTTACAGATCATCTAGCAATACAATATCCTGCTCTTCCCAGTCCTTTCATGGTGAGCAACATCGTCAAAGGGCTGTGGTCTGTGCGCAACTTGAACGTGTGGCCCCACAGGTAAGTTCTCCATTTTTCAGTAGTCCAGACACAAGCAAGTGCTTCTTTTTTGACTGTAGAATATTTTCTCTCCACATTACTTAGTGTCCTTGAAGCAAATGCAACAGTCCTCTCTGTGTTGTCCTCATGCAGTTGTGTGAGGACAGCCCCAAGTCCATAATCAGAAGCATCAGTAGCTACAATTGCAGGACTGAATAGTGAAAGTACTGGACTATGTACAATCAAGTCTTTCACCGTTTCAAAACTAGCTTGTGCATCCATTGTCCACACTAAGGTTGAACTTCCCCATAGTAATTCTTGTAACGGTTCAATGACAGAAGCATAATTGGGAATGAATTTTGCATACCAGGAGGTAAGACCCAAGAAGGAATGTAAGGTTTGCAAATCTGTTGGAGGAGGAGCATTTGAAATTGCCAGGATATGACCTGGATCAGGTTTTAGTCCAGCCTGTGAAATTGTATGCCCCAGAAAGGACAGTTCAGTTTTTCTAAATTTGCATTTGGACCAATTGAGCTTGAGGCCTGCTTTGCTGATGCAGTTCAGTACCAGACTGCAGGTTATTGTCATGCTCCTCTGAAGTATTTCCAGACACAATAATATCATCCAAATAGCACTGAACTCCATGTTGATTCTTCAAAATCAATATCATTTTTTGGAAGGCACTTGGAGCTGATGTGAGACCGTATGGAACATGTTTAAAATGGAATAGTCCCTCATGTGTAATAAATGCTGTGAGGTCTCTGCTATCTTCATGCAACATAACCTGGTGGTATGCGCTCTGCAAATCAAGAGTAGAAAACATCTTTGCTCCATGGAGTTCTGCAAATACTTCTTCTATGTGAGGAAGAGGATGGCTGTCAACCACAATAGCTTTATTTGGCTTCCTTGAGTCCACACAAAGGCGAATGCCTCCACCCTTCTTCTGCATCACTACTATAGGTGAAACCCATTCTGAGGAGTCGATCTCTTCAATAATGTCCTCTTGAACAAGTTTTCTAAGTTCCTCTGAAACAAACAGCTTCCCTGACTGAAAATGGTAAGCGCTGTAATTTCTGTTGTACATAATTACAGAATTATTCCACATTTTAACTTTATGCAGAAACCCATAAGCACAGCTGAGTTTCTCCTCAACCTGGTGTTGGGTCCCAGCTGAAACTGGTGTGTGTACCGCAAGAGTGCTTTGCTGAGGAAGATCAATTCGTCCATTAACTACCCTGAGATTTAAAGCAGCCAATAAATCTCTGCCGAGGATAGGAGTGCCTTTGTGGACAATGTAGAACTCTGCAGTTACACAGCAATCACCAAAAGTAACTATTGATGGCAGGCAGCCACGTACTGGAATATGGTTTTTCAAATAGCACACCAAGTGAAGCTTGGGTTCAGGAAGAGGCACATCTTTAAAGTAATGCAAATAGATGGAATCAGGTAGTATAGATACTGCAGAGCCAGTATCCAACATTAGCTGAATAGAGTGTGATTTGCCTGCGGGTATGGCGGAAACATTTACCGTGCACTTTATTTGTTCTGGAATACATGCAGTAGTGATTTTGTCCGCGCTCAGCACAGTAATATCTGGTATTGTAACTGCATGCACCTGTTGATTGAACTCGCTGCTGCGACATACTTTAGCAAATTGTCCGATCTTTTTGCAATGATTACACTGAGCTACTTTTGGCGGACATCCTGTGTAGCTTGCAAGGTGTTGTGGGGATCCACAGCAAAAGCATGCTTTTACTGTATTTTGAATTTGGTGATTTGGTGGTTTTTCATTAGTTTTCCTTTTGTAATTGTTTGTCTGCAGTGATAGTGAACTTTTCTGCAAAGGAGACACAGCCTGTACTGTGCCTACTCTATCCATACTCATTCTTTTGGCTTCAGCTGTAGCTGACTCAATCTGGTTAGCAATGGTTATTGCTTTTTCTAGTGTAAGTTGTGGTTCTAGAAGTAAATGTTCTCTTACACGAAGCATGGTTGTTTTCTCAATGAGCTGGTCTCTAATCAGCTCATCTGCCATATTTCCAAAGTCACAAGTTACAATCAGACTCCTCAGAGAAGCAATATACTGCATTATAGTCTCCCCTGGTTTCTGCTCACGCTGGCGAAAATGTAGCAATTAGCTACTACATTCACTTTTGGTACAAAAAAGTTCTTTAATGCAGTGAGTGCAGTCTCATATTTATCGTCTGCAAGGGGAAAAGTGTAAAATATACGCTGCCCTTCTGCTCCAAGGCAGTGGATTAGCAGAGCACACTTTCTTACTTCAGAAATCTCTGTAACACTGATTGCAAGCAGATAAGTCTCAAACATATGGATCCAGCCAGTAAAAGCAATTGGAGACTCACCTGGGCTTTGCAGAAAGGGTGCAGGTGGGTTCAGAGGCAGAAGATCCATCCTCGTTGCCAACATATTGTAGTAGCCAGGCAAGGTACTAACAAACTTCAACCGGACTTTATTTTTTAAAGTAGAAACCTCTTTTCCAAGCTGCTACTGCACCCTCAGTAGCTCTCCCTCAGCCTTTTCAACTCCTCCCCCCTCCTTCCAGTTTCCTGTCCTTTCAGACTCCCAACAGCCAGTGCTCCCAATTCTAATAATTACAAGCAACATCTAAACACCACAGATTTGAAGCAGCAGAGAGAAAGAAAGAAAATGGGTGGCTTCCACATATTCAAGAACTTGGGGTGAAATCTTGTCTCCACTGAAGTCAATAGGCATTTTGCCATTGACTTCAATGGGACCATGATTTCGCCATTTGTATCTCACCCTATCTAGGATAATTGGAAAGGGTGTATCCGTCACAAAAGTAGCCCTCTCCCCATGCAAACTTGAAACCTATTTCAAAAGACTTATTGACAAACACGGAGCCTGATTAACCACAATTGTGCATCTTATGAAGTCATTTACAGCTGTGCAAAATGGGTAGATGAGTTCCAGATAAAAATGATAGCATTTCACACCTACGTTGCACAGATGCAAATACAATGAATCAGGTCCATGTTATCTTGTTCAGCAGCTATTCATAAAAGTATTTAACCTTTTGGATTAAATAATGTGTGAGTAAACTTAATGATTTCGTGCTTATAGAGCTTTATAGGTTCCCCCCCCCCCCCGCCCCAATGTCCTGTCTCTATTACAAAAACAAAATTATATTCAAAACATTATGGAACTTTGCATCCAAACTACCAAAAATTGATCCCATTTAGCTATCCCTTGTGGATGTTGTTGTTTTTTTAAGTCGGTGATGAGTTAAGATCCATTAAGTCCATAACTGTGGAACAGTGCAGCCAGTTTGTTTGAATGACCTTGCTGATTCCTCACAAATCAAGCAACTTATATAATCAGACAGATGACTGGATAAAGTCTTCATTTATATCACTGAAAAATTGGTTGAGTGACTCAAATCTAAATATGCTGCAGAGCTCTGGTTGTTTGTAAAATCAATTCAACATCTAGTTGCATGTATTGGGAGACACAGATCTGTGATCTTTATAACCTCACCAGACTTATACTGTCACTATTAATGTCCAATCGGTGCTATTTTCACCCTTTGTTCTGCTATTAGAAATGAAATGAACTTAGGCATTAAAGTAAACATATTATTAAACCAAGACACTTCTACTAAGTATTCAACTTTGACAAAAAGTTAGGACTATAAAAAAAAATCCTTGGTATTTTTTATTTACTGACACATCTTTTTTTTACTGACCCAAGTTAGTATTGTAAGGGAATGAGAAACAGACATTAGAGTGCATCGTAAAAGTCTGACATGGGATATTGAAAGAGGCATAGAACATAGTACCTGTAACTAGAGATGACTGAACAATTAATTAGACATAATATTTATTACTAACTTAGGCCCATATCCTGAAATGTAGACACTGAAAAACCTTTGAGTACCTGGGCCTTGGTCCCTCTCTTGGGTCTTGATCTTGCAACATGTAACATGAGGGCAGACATCAGTGGGGCTCTGGTGGGTATAGCACCCTACTTGCACACTAGGGCAGAAAGGTGGTCCAGTGGGTCGGACAATAACAAGGGATTACTCAGGAGATCTAAGTTCAATTCCCTGCTTAACCACAATTTTACAGATGGCAAACCAAAATGGAAAGAGTAAGTGATTTGCCTAAAGCCACCGAGGATGGTGTCAGAGATCATATCAATGGACTGAACTCAGAAATCCCTGGCTCAGTCCTGTGGACAGGCCAGTAGATCAACTGTTATAGAAAGGTGAGTGTAGTTCCTTATATCAAAATCACCAACATTTCCAAGAACAATCTGGACAATTAAGAATTAATTTCAACACTGCACAGGGTTTTGGCCATGTGATTTGCAACAACTTGACTGCAGTGATAAAATTCTGCTGAGCTTTGGACATACGCTCTCAGGCCATCCACTTACTACCCCAGACAGGTTTGACAGAGCTTCCATGCCATGGCCATTTTAGCTACCTTCTGACTTGCTCCAAATTTTGCTTCACACAAGAAAACAGATCCAAAGCTTAACACCATCTATTTCTCTATCCAGCCTTAACCATCACAGCAATCTCTACTCAGAAGGGAGATGTGATTTGGTGGATCCAAACCCTAGAAATAACTTCCGGGGGAAAGAGTTACTTTACCCTTGTTCTGTGCGACACCAATTTAGAGGGGGATGCTCAAAGCGGTAGAGGCAGTACAGACCAGAGGACACTGACCCTCCAGTCAGCCTACAGTTGGTGATGGCGCAAACTAACTTTCATGGCACAGACAAATCTTTCTATGTGTAAGTTAGGCATTATTTAACTCCTAGCTAAGGGGCAGGGGGAACATTAATTAAAAGACCAAAAATACAGAGCAACAATCAGACTCCAGGGAGCTACAGTGAGTGAGTACAACCTCCAGGAAACCAAGTTCAAGATTAAGAGCATGGAGAAAATGCAAGTTGAATAAGGCTCATTTGATTTTAAAAAGGGGGATTTTCAGTACTTCATGTGTAAAATAGGGATATTAACACTTCCCTGCCCCACAGGGACATAGTGAGGATAAATACATTAAAAGATCGTGAGGCGCTCAGATACCACAGAAATAGGGACTATATATAGAACCTACATTAGATTTAGTCAGAATTAGACACATTGCAAGATTGGGGCCTTAGTTAACACATGGTTTGTGAGCTAGACCCAATGTTCTTTGAATGTTTTGGTTACAAATATAAGGATTTACTAAACAGTTTGGACAAATAGGGGCACATTGTGCGCTTTGACTGTTCACTTTTCGTTAGTTGTGTTGTTTGGCTGATCAACCACATGAAGTCATGATATTTTTTCTGTGTGCTGCTGAGATGACGGAATCACTAGGAGAATAATGAATAATAACAATGGCAAATAGTGCAGTAAAAATTCCTGGACAAATAACCATTCATATGAAAACTTGTGAAATGTTCAGGATTCATGGCTGGTTTCATGAACACTGAAGTTATACAAATATTCATGAATACAATCGCAGCGACCTCTCACAATGAACTGGATTCTGCCCCTGGAATCACAAAAATATTTGTGAATCAGGTTTTGTTTGTTTGCTTACACTGCTTGATCAGCCCTACTTGTACCATACTTTAAGTTAGGCTAGCCTGTCCATAGGACTAGCCTGTCATATGAACTGTAAATTAGAAGTGTCCACAGGGAGTCAGGCCCTCAGCTGTGACTGCTGAGTGCTTCTGATGTCCTAACAAGCCAGCCAGGCTGCCTGAGGGACCATCCTGCCTGATTAGCTGAGGAAGCTAACAGTCCAGTTCTTAAACCCAGCAGTAGCACACACCCAGGGACTTTCTGCCTCCCTGTGCTTGTCTCTCCAAGCTCTGCTCCTGTTTTGCTCCTCCACAATTCCAACCCAGATCCTTCCCTGAACCCAGCCTTGTTGCCCTCCTGTTCCAGCCTTGCTCCTGCCTTCCCTGGTTCCTGGCAATCCGGTTCCAATCCTTAGCTCTGGCTCCTGACTCAGATGCTGCGTCAACCTTTGGCTCTGGCATTTGGACTCTGACCACTAGACCTGACTCCAGCTCCAAGTGGTCCACTGACACAGGGCTGCATACAGTCAGAATTCATGGGTGACGACCAAATTGCATGCAGTATATGTGGTTTACTGACGAAAATCCAAGAATTTTGGTTCTAAACCCAGAGGCACCTATTACAATCTCATATAGTTATACTAGTATTAACATTTACAGCTTGTGTGGGGGTCAGACTCTGGAAGTAAATCATAGAATCATAGAATCATAGAATATCAGGGTTGGAAGGGACCTCAGGAGGTCATCTAGTCCAACCCCCTGCTCAAAGCAGGACCAATCCCCAATCAAATCATCCCAGCCAAGGCTTTGTCAAGCCTGACCTTAAAAACTTCCAAGGAAGGAGATTCTACCACCTCCCTAGGTAATGCAGTCCAGTGTTTCACCACCCTCCTAGTGAAAAAGTTTTTCCTAATATCCAACCTAAACCTCCCCCACTGCAACTTGAGACCATTACTCCTTGTCCTGTCCTCTTCTACCACTGAGAATAGTCTAGAACCATCCTCTCTGGAACCACCTCTCAGGTAGTTGAAAGCAGCTATCAAATCCCCCCTCATTCTTCTCTTCTGCAGACTAAACAATCCCAGCTCCCTCAGCCTCTCCTCATAAGTCATGTGTTCCAGACCCCTAATCATTTTTGTTGCCCTTCGCTGGACTCTCTCCAATTTATCCACATCCTTCTTGTAGTGTGGGGCCCAAAACTGGACACAGTACTCCAGATGAGGCCTCACCAATGTCGAATAGAGGGGAACGATCACGTCCCTCGATCTGCTCGCTATGCCCCTGCTTATACATCCCAAAATGCCATTGGCCTTCTTGGCAACAAGGGCACACTGCTGACTCATATCCAGCTTCTTGTCCACTGTAACCCCTAAGTCCTTTTCCGCAGAACTGCTGCCTAGCCATTCGGTCCCTAGTCTGTAGCTGTGCATTGGGTTCTTCCGTCCTAAGTGCAGGACCCTGCACTTATCCTTATTGAACCGCATCAGGTTTCTTTTGGCCCAATCCTCCAATTTGTCTAGGTCCCTCTGTATCCTATCCCTGCCCTCCAGCGTATCTACCACTCCTCCCAGTTTAGTATCATCCGCAAATTTGCTGAGAGTGCAATCCACACCATCCTCCGGATCATTTATGAAGATATTGAACAAAACCGGCCCCAGGACCGACCCCTGGGGCACTCCACTTGACACTGGCTGCCAACTAGACATGCAGCCGTTGATCACTACCCGTTGAGCCCGACAATCTAGCCAACTTTCTGCCCACCTTATAGTGCATTCATCCAGCCCATACTTCTTTAACTTGCTGACAAGAATACTGTGGGAGACCGTGTCAAAAGCTTTGCTAAAGTCAAGAAACAATACATCCACTGCTTTCCCTTCATCCACAGAATCAGTAATCTCATCATAGAAGGCTATTAGATTAGTCAGGCATGACTTACCCTTGGTGAATCCATGCTGACTGTTCCTGATCACTTTCCTCTCGTGTAAGTGCTTCAGGATTGATTCCTTGAGGACCTGCTCCATGATTTTTCTGGGGACTGAGGTGAGGCTGACTGGCCTGTAGTTCCCATGATCCTCCTTCTTCCCTTTTTTAAAGATTGGCACTACATTAGCCTTTTTCCAGTCATCTGGGACTTCCCCCGTTCGCCACGAGTTTTCAAAGATAATGGCCAATGGCTCTGCAATCACATCCGCCAATTCCTTTAGCACTCTCGGATGCAACTCGTCCGGCCCCATGGACTTGTGCACGTCCAGCTTTTCTAAATAGTCCCTAACCACCTCTTTCTCCACAGAGGGCTGGCCATCTACTCCCCATGTTGTGATGCCCAGCGCAGCAGTCTGGGAGCTGTCCTTGTTAGTGAAGACAGAGGCAAAAAAAGCATTGAGCACATTAGCTTTTTCCACATCCTCTGTCACTAGGTTGCCTCCCTCATTCAGTAAGGGGCCCACACTTTCCTTGGCTTTCTTCTTGTTGCCAACATACCTGAAGAAACCCTTCTTGTTACTCTTGACATCTCTTGCTAGGTGCAGTTCCAGGTGCGATTTGGCCCTCCTGATTTCATTCCTACATGCCCGAGCAATATTTTTATTTTATTTATTGAGAGGTGTATGGTTATATTTTAAATATAACCATACACCTCTCAAGAGGTCTAACATTTAGTCCAGCAGAGGGAAATGGTGAATCTATTGTGATAATTGGGCCTACAAATTTATCTTACTTGTGAGCTCAACTATAAAATGTGGGTGTAAGTTCAAAAGATGCTGTTGTAACCTATGACGACACATGTTGATGGGAAAAGTACGAAAGGGAGACAGAAAGACTGAATTAGTACAAACAAAAAGGCCTCCTGATATAATTAAAGGACTGTGTTAAGATCTTGCCTGGCAAACAAGACAGTGTGAGACTGAAAATCTCCAAAATTAAGGTGGCAGAAACCAGGCCTAACTGGTGGAAAAAATAATGAGGGGATGGTCTATTCCACCCATCGCTCCCTTTTGGGGTCATTAAAGAAAGAGACTTTGGGAGAAAAATTAGCTACTGGAGCTCACCATCATGGCTGCCACCCCCACTGTCTTCTGGGACTCTGGACCTTCTTCATCCCGATCCCGAAAATCATCCTGACCAAACCAGGCCAAAGAGAGGGAGCCACATGACATCACCACCTCCAACAGTTCCAGCTAATGCCTGAACACCACCTGGGATGTGATACTTTGTCTCTCTCTCCCCTCCCCCATGTCCTTTTCCTTCCCCAGCTTATTTCTTCTCTTTCCTAACCCTTTTTCCTTCTGTCTAATCTTTTCTCTCCCCTTTCATGTGTGTTTGTCTTGTTTGGTCTCCTTAGGAAATGGGATCAGACTTTAACAACAGCAGCAACAACAGCTCTATCTCATCTCAGCTAACTTCTTCTCTTTCCCCCCATCTTCTCTTTACCATCTTTGATACCATCTAAGAGACTGTCAAACAAGGGGGTGGAGGGGAGTTTCCTTCTAAAAACTCTCTCCAGCAAGGGAAAATGTTATTAAAATGAAAGCCTTATTTAATCGTTTACATTTCAAATGTTTTAACTGGTTTTCCTTCTTTTCTGTATCTTCAATAAAAGGATAAAAACATTTAAGGGTGTGTTTGCCATGGCACTAAGCAAATTAAGGTCTGATTGACAAACCCTGAATCTTGTTTTAATACTGTTTAATGTTAGACAGTGACTGGGTGATGTTAACACCTTTGACCATTTATTTCATCTAAATTAATACAATAAGCCCTGCAGATTCTCTTTACCAGAGTTGGAGAAGGATCTTCATGGAGGAGCCACAGCATCCAATCACTATGCCCCACGCTAAGCTAATCTCATCAGTCAGTTTTTGTGACCCTGGCCTGATGTTGGTGATCTCAAAGATTAATACAGCCTGAAGAGAAACCAGAGTAAGGACCTCAAACCCACCCTGACATTGGGCGGATACTTTATGAACATTTTGCACACACATCCTGAAAGAATGAAAGAGATCTGATTACCCCAATCCTGTTTGAATCGTTCCCAAAGGAGTGTAAAGACCGACTTGAATTCCCTGCCTCTACTAACGAAAGCGCATAACGACAAGTTCTCTCTGCTTCCCGTCAGCGTAAGGCCCTAAGGACTAGCACTGACGTCGCCCTGACATTAGAACTCACAGACATCAAAAACCGAAAACAGCACGTAGTAGAGTGAAATAAACATTCCATAATTGCTAATGTTTCCTTTTAGATAAGTAAAAAGCCTGAGCACATTAAATAAAAAAAAAAGATTTAATTTCTAGTTTAAATACAGCTGCAGTAATTCTTATGCACCACACAGCTGTTCAGAGACCTGGCAGCTGTCCATATCTTATATGTCCTGTCATGCATTTTCCAGTATTGTCTTCTTGACACATAAAGAACTTTCTTTAAATGTTTGGAAAAGAGTTTATTCATTTTCAGGTAGACTCTGCTGCTCAGTTCAGGTATCTGTAGCTCAACACCTATGGCTTTTGCACCTGTCAAACTTCTTTAATAATCCACCAGTGACTATGTGGTTTTTATAGAAGAAGATAATTTGTTTTTGCCACTTCTTTCTGATACAGCCCTACATGCTGACAGCAGACTCCAAATTGTACACTTGTTTGTTAGACGCAACACAAAAATCACAGATAACACATGTTTCTATTGTGAAAACAATTAGGATGACAAATGTAAAGACAAACAGCAACAGATGCGTCAGTCCTCGTGCCAATGTACAGTGGGCAAATAAAACAAGTTATTTCTGCCAATACATAATGCCATTCTGGGACTAGAATACCAGTTGATACAGAAAAACGGGGAATGATTGAAGAATATTTCAAGCAGTTAATTTGAGCATTTTTGTAAATAAGCTTCAAATTTTTCCTGCCAACGGTCATTAAAAAACAAATACATAAATAAATAAAAATAGATGTTACCACAATACTGTTGTTCAGACTGCACAGAAAACATTTTATAATAATAAAATAATATTTTGCATTTCTACAATGCTCTTCTTGCAAGGACCTCTGAATGCTTTATAAATATTAATTAATAAACCCTCAAAAGACCCTTGTGGAATACAATTAGTGTGAATGTTCTCATTTTACAGGTGGGGAAACCGAGGCACAGAGAAGTTAAGTGAATTCTCCAAAGTCACACAGCAAGGCTGTGACTGAGGTAGGAATAGAATTGACAACTTCTGCTTCCCAGCCCTCTGCTTTACTATCTAGACAATACACCTGCTCATATTTTATACTCTAAAATTACTAGAGTGAATGCACAGCAGAAAAGAATGATGAGAGTATATTTTAGTGTTAGGCAATATGGTTTTAGGTAACTTTAGCTCCTTTATTATTATTAAATGTAAAATGCATCAAGGGATCATGAAGACTGTATCGTTAAGCACTCATAGTTAATTCAGGAAATGCCAACGTTATATTTAAGCATACAACCAGAGCTCTGCCCCCTTGTGCACAAACATTACAGTACAGTTTTCAATTACATCGGTCAATTTTTTCTAGAGCCATACATACAAAATGGTAGCATATGGTAATCCCTCTCTCCCCACCACCCCATTCTTGTACACTTAAACTAATGTCATTGTCCTACAATTCCAGTATATCAATTTAAGACTTTTTATACGAGTTCTCTCCTCTCCAGGATATGCATTTAAATAGCTTTCTTAGTGGCTTGTGTACTTTCACTATTACTGTGTTATGATACTTCACCTGTGGTTTGCTGTCTAAGTAGAGATGCCTGGAATACACAAAATAGTACAAAGAACTACAAACGCTATACCTGCATATCTATGGGTTTAGAAAAAATATATTAGTTGAGAAATGGCATGTCATCTAGACTATATTGTAAGGCTTATACAGAAGGGGGGCAAAGTTAAGGTTATTCTTTTAGACTTAACTTTTAATCCAAGTCTTTTGAATGTTTAGCTCTCAAATCTTGAGTCTCTTAACAGAATTTTTAATTTCCTAAGCATTTTGTTGTTTTAAAGAGGGAAAAAAGAGGGAGGGGAGCAGTTCAAAAGAAGGATCTTCACTTTCCTTGATTTGAAAGCTTTGATGGTTTCCAAAAATCGCAAATAGAAGGTAAGATCCACTGGTACATTGTGGCTGCTCTGTGCCAGGCCTGCAAAGCAGACAGTTGTAAATCTAGCTCACCTGCCCAAAGGGTGAAAGTCCCATAACACAGAACTGTTGGGCTAGATCCCTAACGGAACAATGTCACCCACTGGAACCAGGCCATCCAACTTGAAAAGTGTGTCTAGGCCAGTGGTGAGCTGGAGCCGGTTCACACCAGTTCGCTGGAACCGGTTGTTAAATTTAGAAGCCATTTTAGAACCGGTTGTTCCGCAAGGGACAACAGGTTCTAAAAGGGCTTCTAAATTGAACCGGCCAAAAGTGGCGCCTTATGCGCCGACTCCACGGGTCCTCCAGCCCTGGAGCACCAAGGGGAAAATTTGGTGGGTGCAGAGCACCCACCGGCAGCTCCCCGCCCCACCCCCGGCCCCAGCTCACCTCCGCTCCGCCTCCTCCCCTGAATGCACCGCCTCGCTCTGCTTCTCCATTCCCCCCCCCCCTGGCTTCCCACGAATCAGCTGTTTGCGTGGGAAGCTGGGGCAGACTGAGAAGCAGGCGGCGGCTTCACGCTCAGGCCCAGGGAGGCGGAGGTGAGCTGGGGCGGGGGGGGGCACGAGGAGGGCCGCCCGCGCCGCAGCAGGTAATCCGGGGTTGGGGGGGGCACGCAGGGGAACCGCTCCTCCCCCAGCTCACCTCCGCCACCCTCGGCCTGAGCGGGAAGCCGCCGCCTGCTTCTCAGCCCTCCCCGGCTTCTTTTCGAAGAGCTAATTCGTGGGAAGCGGGGGGGGGGAGGCGCACAGAGAAGCAGAGCAAGGTGGCGCGTTCAGGGGCGGAGGCGGAGCGGAGGTGAGCTGGGGCCGGGCGCGGGGCGGGGAGCTGCTGATGGGTGCTCTGCACCCACCAAATTTTCCCTGTGGGTGCTCCAGCCCCGGAGCACCCAGGGAGTCAGTGCCAAAGGTGCCACTTTTGATGTGATCAGTGGGGGAGCGGCCGCTCCCCCTGCTCCCCCCCAGCTACACTTCCCCACCCCTAGGAGCCAGAGGGACCTGCCAGATGCTTCCTGGGAGCTGCCCCAGGTAAGCACCTCTGGGACTCCCCACCTCACCCCCCGGCAGGTCCCTCTGACTCTTAGGGGTGGGGTGGCACCCACTATGGTGGCCCACGAGACCCTCCTGCCCAGTTCTGGGGGCAGTCAGGGGACAGGGGAGGGGGCTGGATGGGGCAGGGGTCCTGCGGGGGGGCATCAAGGAACGCGGGGGGGTTGGATGGGGCAGGAGTCCTGGGTGGCGGGGATGGGCATCGACCCCCTTGGGGGTGAGGAGGGAACCCGTTGTTAAGATTTTGGCAGCTCATCACTGGTCTAGGCCTATTCAGGGAACCCAAAGGACTAAAGGAGATCAGTGTGTGCTTAGTTACTGACATGTGCGCTGCTCATCTTTTCTTAGAGCAGACTTAATGAGTGTAGCAACTATCTCCACTGCACAGGCTCTGGCTGTGATTTTTCAAATGCTCACAAGCTGGTAAATGGAAACCCAATTCCTTCCAGAAGAAAGCTGCACACTCTTTCTCACTCTGAGATATTTCCACGAACTTTTAAACTTCAGCCATTTCGTCTCTAGTCCTGTTCAGGTCACACTCCATAAGAGTTGTGAAATAAAAGGAATTATGAGGGCTTCTTGGTGGAAGCCACGGGGACAGAAGTTGGCCCGAGGCTACTTTCAAATCACAGCCATTTCAGACCAGTGAGGTCGCAATAATTTGTGTATCCCAGGAAAGAATTTTTTCACTCACACTCAGAAATGGCTACATCACAATTGCTCAAACTTTCAAACAAATTTTAGACCAGGATGGAAAATTGCCTCCCAAAAGGTGAATGTTCCACAAAGTTATAATTGCCTGAAAGTATATCATAGCTATGTTTTTGGAGCCTTTACTAATGGTCACTTCCAAATGTCTCACTATTACGTTTTGCTTGATATTCAACCAGTATTTTCCTTTTCTTCATTTTTAACTGATTGTTCCCATACATTCCTCCTTAGGCCATTATAAGCAGTTCCTCTCCCTTTCTTGGTACTTACACCCTCCACATACTTATAGACATTTATCATGTCCCCCTTTAGCTATACATATTTAGCTCTTTTAATCTTTCATCATAAATCAATCACTCCACTGCTTAATCATTTATCTTACTCTTCTCCAAAATTCTCTCCACTCTATCTCTCTCTTTCTAGCAGCGTTAGGTGCCCAGAACAGAACTCAGTATTCTAATTGCATGATCAGAAACAGAGACATGATCATCTCCTTGCTTTGTGATGGGAGGTGGCTAAACTAATAAGAATTTTTAAAAACATCATATTGGCCAGTGCACCATAGTTGCGGTTTGCAGCTATCAGCCAGTGATTTAGTTTTTGCCTTAGAAAAAGTAGTGTCAGTGCAAGGGGCTAGTGTCAAATTTCAGAGATGGATCAAACCACTGGGTCCGAAATGCTACAAAATTCTGGGGAATCCAGATCCAGATCAAAACTTCACAGCTCAGACCGATCACTCAAATTTATTTTTGAACGCAAGGGATTTTAATGTTATAACTAACTGAAAAAAAGACTGCACAGTCAGACAGTCATTCTCAGACCAGAATGACATGTTTGTTCTTGTTACCTTGTACAATGCTGCTGGCCGCCCTAGGGTGCTATGGCTCACCTTGTCAGAATCCAATCTTGTGTAGGGGCTGCTGAAGTAGCTCTCACACTCTTCTGCTGATGGAGACTCCCTCCACTTACAAAATGATGCACCAAAGGCAAATTATGCATCAGAATTGTACAGGTCCCAACTCTGAATCTTCAGTTATGGGATTTGGGATCCCAGATCCATCCAGAGTTTTGTAAACCAAGATGGTTTGCATTGTACTGTAAATAAACGACAGACGAAGAAAACAACTCAAAAGAAAAGCAAGTAGATAATAGGAGGAGGACTCAGAGGTTTAAATATGCCCTATTGCAAAAACCATCGTTTTACATTTTGCTGTAATGTTCTAATAGGGAAAGCAAATAAAACTAATGAGCCCGCTGTCCCACTCTGCTGCTTTAGGATGAGGCCTGAAACGTTCATATACTTCCCCCATTTTTTGGTGGGGAAGATTAAAGGGGTTGGTCCATCATTATTCTCATTATCATATGTTCAGTGATCTAAAGTGGGTTTCTGAACATGCACAGAAGTTTTTATAAACCAGGATTCATGCAGGGAGAAGCCATGCAGGCTCAGTAGCAACAGGGCCCAGCATTTGGAAAGCTGCTAAAAGCAAAACACTAGTGCAGAATACAAAGAGAGACTGAACTGGCGAATTTGAACCCAAATATCAAGTCTGACAGAGGAGCTACTCCTGGTGGTTTATGTAAGCAAGGCAATTTTTTTCCCCTTCAAAGGCAAAACAGAAGCCAGGATACTCTATTTATAATTTGGGGGATTTTTGAAATCATAACTCTTTCATTATAAAATGCCTTAAGCCCTCAGACATAGCAATCAAACGCAGTAATATCCGGTGTCATATAACAAGCACCTTCTGTATTTTAACAAACATCATCAAAGGGCTCAAGT
This sequence comes from Natator depressus, assembly GCF_965152275.1. Taxonomy (NCBI): domain Eukaryota; kingdom Metazoa; phylum Chordata; order Testudines; family Cheloniidae; genus Natator; species Natator depressus. Next base: position 245,348,412 of record NC_134235.1, read on the forward strand.
CTAATTTATGTTAGTTATAAGAATGTGCTGATAATGTTTAAGATGGGTGAATTTGCTTATCAAGAACAGGACACCAAAGAATTTCATAACTGTAGATTATTTTATGTTACTACTTTCATAACGATCTTCTAGGTCCCTAGTTCAGGAAAGCATCCTGAATCAGGAAAGCATTTAAGCACATGCTTAACTTTAATTGTAGGCATAAGTCATTGAAGTCAATTGGGACTAAAATGTTGATTTTTACAGCACGACAGGTCTTTTCAGAGATTTTTGTGGACACGTATCAAACTACCTGTCCCCCTCCAAAATACTTTATGTAGTCTGTGCTGTAGTTGGTTTTCCAAACTGTTGCTTACCCCAGAGATATTAGAATGCCTCGAGAAACTTCCATCCAAAAGGTATCCAATCACTGAGGCCCTGATTCAGATAAACACTTAATCATATGTTTAAGCCTATCCCTATTCAGGAAAGCACTTAAGCATGTAAATAAGTTTAAGCATGTGCAACTACCAATAGCAAGGTACGTATTCCTTCCTGTGCTTTTGGATCAAAATATTTAAACAGGCCTCAACCTGCCCTATAGTTTTGTGGGCACAAGTTTGGGTCCACCATTAGCTGCAAGCTCAATAGGTTATCTGCACAGTTGGTAGGATCCAGCCCACTAACTACCCCAGCCTGAAAAGTGGGGAGAGGATCATATCCTATCATCTGTGCCCGCAATTCACTGTGGGGTGCAAATATGCAGATATAACGAAGTTCAGGTACAAAACTGAGCCAGCAATTTTCAGACAGCCTATTTATATCAAGCTCTTAAAGCAGAAGAAATTCTTCACTAAGTAAAAATTCTGCAGTGTAACAACTGTTGACTTTTTAAGGCTAGTCTACACTAGAACTTTTGACGGTATAACTTATGTCGCTCAGGGGTGTGAAAAAACACCCCGCTGAGTGACATAAGTTACACTGACAGAAGTGCCGGTATGGACAATGCTACGCTGGCAGAAGACACTCTCCCGCCGACACAACTATCACCACTGGTTTGGGGGGGGGGGTGATTTAATTATGTCGATGGGAGAGCGCTCTTACAGCATCGCAGTTCCTTCGGTACAGCTGTGCCATTCTAATGTCTCTAATATAGACATGGCCAGAGCGTAAGTATTGCACTCCAATGTACAATAACGTTAAGTTCCACGCAAGCTGAGGTTAATTTTCGCATACACTGTGTTTAATATAAACCTTTAGAATCCATTTATGAAATAGTCTCATATTCTGGAAATTTTCCCCTGCTACATTAAATTGTTGGAGGGTGTAAAATATTTGGAGTACCTCGACAAGATCTGATGTAGTGTCATTCATATGTGATTTACCTATCCTTTATTGCCTTAGAGACCTGGATTTCAGGAGTGCTGAGTACCTACAATTCCCATTGGCTTCAACCTCTGAAAATCAGGATACTTTTAGTAACTTAAAATCGAAGCAGAAAGATGTGATATTTGAATGGTACAAATCCACACGTATATGACTGGCAGGCTAGCCAAGTGTATGCCTACTGTAAATACTATTAATTGGAAGCTGGCTTCCTGAGAGGAGATGGAGCTGCATAAAGAAGCAAGCTGTGACGGTGTCTGTCACTTGACAGACTGCATGCTAAGGAATATAACACTTACCTGTAGCTGGGGAAGAACTATTTCAGTTTGGCTTGTTGTTTGTCTGGGATCTTTTACTGCTTGTTTTTGTTGGACACCTTCCTGTCTGTTACACTGATGGTTAGAAAGCATAGTTTGATTTTTGGGTCACTAGAATGCTCTACTTCTGATAACCTCTCTGAAGGTTGTGCATTTCAGTAAAATTCTGGCAGACTTTCAGGTAGTTTTCAAGATTTCTCTCATATGCAAAGGGAATCTTGATATGATGATTAAGGCAGATTTATAGCAATGGCAGCAGCAGCAGCACGGATTTAAGTATGTGTGAAAAGAAGAGTCTGTCGTTTTTTTATTGCATGGAACTGAACTGACATGTACAGAATGGTGATAAATTCAGGGCTGATTTCTCTCTTTCAACATCTATAGTAATTCAGGGATTTTTAGGAGTAGCAGGAGTTTTAAGTACAGGTAGCAAATACATCTGTTCTTTTAATGCTGCTTCTCCCTATATGGACAGGTGTCACTTCTAGGCCAGTTTCACTAATGGGAAGAACTGAAGCTTCCTCCCTGCCCTTTCCAGATGCATCTGTCTCAGATTTTTGGACGGCACATCTGCTCAATGAATACTTGCATGCAATAGGTAAAAGGCTTAGTGACTCACAAAAAGAGTTGGTTTGTACCATCCTAGGGCAGGTCTTCAGCAAGAGCTCAGGATTCACTCTACCGACATGCCAATTTTTTATGAGTCTCTCTCTCTTGTGCCCGAGACATTTGTCTCCTACACAAAAAGTCTCTCTTTCCTGGCTACTCAACCTGCCAGAACTACCACCACACTATGCTGGGTTAACTTATACACCAGTATAAATCTGGAGTGCTCCACTGAAGTCACTGAAGACATTTGGTCCATTTATTCTGATTGTAGACCACTTTAAAGAGGGCTAGATGCTCAGCTGGTGTAAATCAGTGTAAATGATCTGATCTATAACTTCAGTGGTTTGGCTCCTATGTAAGACTGTGTTTTCATGAAAATAGAATCCATTATAATTAGATGATGCACCAATTATATCTGATACAATCATCATCAGTCATCAATAAATGGATTAAAGGTTTGTGAGGCTCTCAGATACACTGGTGATGGGAGCCACATAAATACCTAAATAGAAGTGGCCTTTTTGTCTTCTCACTTATATCAGTGTAAAACTGGAGGAACCCAATGGGCTTCCACTCACTTAAGAACATAATGGGTCATTAGCTATCTTCCAGTCATTTGGTACAGAAGCTGATTTAAATGATAGGGTACAAACCACAGTTAGTAGTTCTTGCACTAAATGTTTAGTGCCTCAATGACTTTAATGGAGTTACCCCTGATTTACATAGGTGTACGTGAGAAACAGGCCCTATATATAACTGATACTACAGAATAACTGACACAGAATCCCCATTTTTTAACATTTGTTGTGGACTGTAACAATGAATAGATAGAAGACAAAATTAACATATGTAGTCTTGTTAATTGCAAAGGGCCTGATTCCGGAACCCTTAATTCATTCATGTTGAGAGAATTCATTGGCACTAGTCCTATTCAATTTGCCCTCCATGCCAAATAGAAAAAATTCTATCCTTCTTCATGGGCTCCTTTGTTATCTACAAATAAATTGTGTCTAGTTCCACTGGATGTTTAATGCCTGTTGCATCAAGCAAATTGAGGACACTCAGCACCTCAGCAGGATTGGACTGTATATTAGAGCTAACTCAGATATCGATTTTATTTCCCCAAGATGGCAAAACCAGTTTGAGCACACTCTAAATTAGTCAACTGCCAAATTAAGTCTCTTTAAGTGCAATTTTCCAATCATATCTGATGAAAAAATTGTGCAGTCTGATGTCCAGGTGGAGGGAAGTGAATTGCCCCAAAACCAGAACATTTTTTGGGAAAAGCACTGAAAATCAAAAAAGTTCAGGCTGAAAAACAAAACATTTTTTATTTTCATTTTTTTGATAAAAAAAAATCCCCCGATAGTTTTGTTTTCATAGAAATGTTATGCAGGAAAAAAGCCATTTTCCAAGCAGCTCTAGTCTATTCACATGTACCAAATCCTCAGACCTCCTTATTGTACTTTATTATATTGATTTTTTCAAAAAATCTCTTTAAATGTCATGGTATTTCTTACAAAACCAGCTTTAAAATCATTGAAAGAGGCCTCCAATGACACTGGGAAGAAAGAGAAAAATCGTCAATGCCAATCATGGGGAAAATTATGCTTTCAAGCAAAAACCACCTGGATGAATTCTTTGTCTCCTAAGAGCTTTGACTCGTTACTATAGCTTAGGCCACATATTTGACCCACTAAGAGTTTCCAACATCTCTTCTCTCCCCAACAACACATCTCTATTTAATCACTTTTCTTTCTTTCTATTTATATCCTCTCTATATATTTCAATCGCTTCTTCTTTTCCTTTGCTCCTCTCTTCTCTCTCCTTTCTTATTGCTGCTTTATGATATTCACTTCTGTCTCCCACCACTCAGGCTGGTCAAATAGAACAAATAGACAAACAAACCAAACCAAACCTGATTCATTAATACTTATATGGAAAAAACCCAGAGTTCTAATCTCAATGGTTCCTGAAGTCATGTCATTCAAATGGCAGGCACATGTTGTTCATCCCTTCCATTTTCATTTATTTTAGCATAAATGTTTCACTCCTCAGACAGTTCTAAGAGGAAGTGCAGTATTTATTCCTCTTAGAATATTTATTCCTCAGTATATATCCCAGGCTCTCCTATTTAAGAAGTTTTAGCCATCCAATGAGGGAATGGAAGTACTCTGTGATTCAGGTGACCAATCCACAACATCAACACTAAACATTCTCACCAAATTGTTCATGAAAAAATCAAGAGTCTGACATTTATTTGTTGAGCCCTCCGGCAAATATGAATGAGTCCATTTGCAGAAATTAGGATTGGTTTGCAAATGACTCACTAACCTAAAGGGGGCTACATTTATAACTAATATAATTCAAACTGAATAATTCATCAACTCCATTCCTAACTCCCCATTGTGCTAGATGCTGTATAAACAATTAACATGAAGACAGTCCCCACTCCAGGCAGCTCACCCCAGAGGGCAGTAATATCAGCTTGTCACTGGCCTAGTGTGACATGCTGTGCCTCAAAATAGCACCCTGTAACTCCCAAATTCATTATTCATATATGATTGTGATATTTCATACAAAGCATGCCATGTAAGATATCATATGAAAGGTCATAATCTGCTGAAACCCATTGTTCTGTCCAAATATGTATATCATTAGTGTGTATGAAGTTACGAGATTTTGCTGCATGGTTGTTACTGAAATGTCCTGTAAGTTTTCTAGTGACATACAAAGGATGTGATCCCCATGCAGGAGGGTGTCCAATGACCCATTAATCAGCAGGGGAGTTGTAATCAAGGAATTTACAATTCAATGAGGGCTGCCCAAGCACCACAAAATGGGGACTGCTCAACTCTCTGATCCAGTTGCACAAGACCATATGAAGGGGATTGCTCAACCTGGTGACTCAGCAAAGCCCACGAGGACATGGCTGGGCAAGTGTCTTCTAGGCATATGGACTAAGGATATAAAACAGGGAACAGTGGCAGCAGGCCTTGGCCTTTCTCCTCCCCCACCTACACTGGAAGCAACAAGAATGCTGAGAAGACGACAACTTCACCTGAGGAGACTGGTCCAGGTTTAAGAGGGAAACCTGTGTATTATGAACTGTAACATCCAGTGGGGTAAGAAAATTGCTGATCTAAATACTGCCTAGTGTAATAAGGTTTAAGATTTAGATTGTGAGCGTATCTTTTATTTTCTTTGGTAACTATCTCTGACCTTCTATGCCTACCACTTATAATCACTTAAAATCTGTCTCCCTGTAGTTAATAAATCTGTTTTATACTTTACCTAAAACTGTGTATTTTGGTTGAAGAGCTTGGGAAACCTCAGCTCATGTTGGTGCATGTCCTCTCTACATTGAGGGAGGGGCAGACTGGGTAATAAGCTTACACTGCTCAGGCTTCTTACCAGGGCAAAACGATACAGCTCAGGGGTGTCAGGCTGGGGAGCGGGGGGGTGGGGGGGTGAATTGGCTGGTGCCTTTCTTTGTGTGATTTGTGAGTGGCTTTGGGAGCATTCATTTAAGATAGCTGTGTGTAGGGGTCCACAGTGTGTTGTGCTGAGTGATAACAGCGCCCGGGGGGATTTGCTGCTTGTCACTAGCAGAGCATTGTGAGAGACAGCCCAGGCTGCAGAGTTAAGGGGGCACAGCGGTACTCCAGTTCCAGGTGCTACTTCAGGGAACCTGTCACACCTAGCTATATACGTTATCATTCAAAAGGGCTCAGTGCACTTGGAGGGTAAATTGCATAGTCAAAAAAGTGATCAACTTGTCAGCTGGTGGCTACCTCTGCATTTCAAAGTGACTTGAAATATTCTGAATCAGTTAGCCCCAACCCTATGGGTAGCCAATATGCTGAAAAAATGATAGCTTTTCCAGGGTGCTGATTTAAGAGGCAATTTGACTGCCTGTTTTGTGTTTACTAGGCAGGCTTTTCAATATGGGCATAGCTCAGGGCCAAGGCAAGAGTCTGACTTGGCTCTCTGTACATAAATACAGGTGAGTCACTGGATGTGCCTGTGCACAGCTTGAAAGAAAAATACCTGAAGTGATCACTGTGACTGCCAGGAACTAGTGCCAGAATATTCTCAGTGTCCTTTGCTCTTCCTTGGCTCATCCTCATTCACTAATACAGTGCCAAGATAGAGTCTACCCTTCAGCTCATTTCATTGGCTGGCTCTGTGCTACAATAAGCATATTTTTAAATGAAAGGTGGTTTACACACACGTAGACACATATGCACACACACAGTGATTGCTGCAGGATCATCACCAGAATTACAGTTCTTAAGAACACGTTTCAGAGTAACAGCTGTGTTAGTCTGCATTCGCAAAAAGAAAAGGAGGACTTGTGGCACCTTAGAGACTAACCAATTTATTTGAGCATAAGCTTTCGTGAGCTACGGCTCAAATAAATTGGTTAGTCTCTAAGGTGCCACAAATACTCCAGTTCTTAAGAAAATTTTCAAATAGATTTTAGGGCTGGTTATCACACATCCTGAGACAGTTCTTCCAAAAGCTCTGTGGTGGTCTGTGTATGCTGACAACTGCATGCCCATGAGCTTTCCTGCTTTTGGTTATTACACAGTGAATCTGGGGATCTTACTTCAGTGTCTGTATACCTGCTGCATGGAACCTTTTCTGGTGTTTGAATTAATGTACATTAAAGACGAGACTGACAGCAACACACCAAGGATTCCTACAGGTTAGATAGGTAAGTTGTTAAAGGTAAAATTCACCCAGTGCTGAAAACCTACACAAAGAGGCAAAATCTGATCTCAGTTACTCTGGTGTAAAGGTGGAATAATGCCACTGACATCGGTGGACCTATTCTAGATTCACACTGAAGTAACTGACACCAGAATTTGGCTTACAGCCTTGTGCAAGACTTAAATGTCACTTAAGGGCTGTAAGCCAAATTCTGGTGTCAGTTACTCCAGTATGAATCTAGAAGTGGTGTATGCAGGCCCTTTACACTAAAGCATATTTTACTCTTGAGGAACTAAACACATTTCCAAAGATGGTGTTACATGCGGTAACGTTTGAGCAGTGTACAATTGGGGCTTAACTGGAAAAAGCTGCACTTCTTTGCAAAATATTTTCCTCCTCTGTATAAGCAGATTGCCAAAGGGAATACATGCTACCGTTACAGCCAAAGTTACTGTTATAGCCAAAGGATGTACAAGTGGCTGTGTAAGTGGGTTGCCAAAGAGTGTACAAGCTACTGTTCAAAGTTACAGTAGAAAGGGCATTCTGAGCTTGAATGTGTATGATATCTGGGAGGAGTGGTAGATACGCTGGAGGTAGGGATAGGATACAGAGGGACCTAGACAAACTAGAGGATTGGGCCAAAAGAAATCTGATGAGGTTCAACAAGGACAAGTGCAGAGTCTTGCACTTAGGACAGAAGAATCCCATGCACCGCTACAGACTAGGGCCGAGTGGCTAGGCAGCAGTTCTGCAGAAAAGGACCTAGGGGTGACAGTGGACGAGAAGCTGGATATGAGTCAACAGTGTGCCCTTGTTGCCAAGAAGGCTAACGGCATTTTGGGCTCTATAAGTAGGAGCATTGCCAGCAGATTGAGGGACATGCTCATTTCCCTCTATTCGGCATTGGTGAGGCCTCATCTGGAGTACTGTGTCCAGTTTTGGGCCCCACACTACAAGAAGGATGTGGAAAAATTGGAAAGAGTCCAGCGGAGGGCAATAAAAATGATTAGGGGTCTGGAGCACATGACTTATGAGGAGAGGCTGAGGGAACTGGGATTGTTTAGTCTGAAGAAGAGAAGAATGAGGGGGGCTTTGATAGCTGCTTTCAACTACCTGAAAGGGGGTTCCAAAGAGGATGGAGCTAGATTGTTCTCAGTGGTACCAGATGACAGAACAAGGAGTAATGGTCTCAAGTTGCATTGGGGGGGGGGGGTTTATGTTGGATATTATGGAAAACTTTTTCACTAGGAGTGGTGAAGGGAGGTTATCTAGATTACCTAGGGAGGTGGTGGAATCTCCTTCTTTAGAGGTTTTTAAGGTCAGGCTTGACAAAGCCCTGGCTGAGATGATTTAGTTGGGGATTGGTCCTGCTTTGAGCAGGGGGTTGGACTAAATGACCTCCTGAAGTCCCTTCCAACCCTGAGATTCTATGATTCGATGATATTCTTACCCCATCAGTTAAATGTGGGGTTTTTTTCAGATGGCTGAGGCAGTTCTTAATGGGACATGTTGCCTATTCCAGTGCATGCCCTTAAAAAAAGTTTCCTTTTAACTTTTTACTCTTATGCAAGGTATTAATGGTACTCATGGTATTCACCATTCTAAGTTCTATCGGGAATACCTGCTCATACAAGTAATAGCTTACCTAACAGAAAAAAGGTAGAGGGAAAGGGTGCCCGTTGTACTGCTAAGACACTATTGTGAATATCTCCCAGGCCAGTAATGGCTGTTCAATGTCCTACTGTATATGAACTATATTCATACACGTTGCTGCGTCCTGAATTAACTGTAATAACACTGGACGCACACTTGGATATATACTGAAAGCTGCAATGAAAATACCTGCTCAGTGTGCAGCGGTGGTACAAAAATAAAATAAAATAAACAGCACGTCCAAAATGTTAGAATGGAAAAAGAACGTTGAAAAAATAACACTGGGAATTAAGTTGAAAGTTTTACATCAAAACACTATGGGAGAAACAAAAAATGTCACGTTTAGTATCTGCTTTCCTTGAAAAATTTCAATTTTTCACTGAAAAATTCAAGACCCCAAAACTGAAAAATTTTGGCTGAAAACTGAAAATTTTTCCATGTATAAATTTTGGTGGGTTTTTTTTTAAAAAGAATTTTCCTGTCCCCCTCCCCCAACACACATTTTTTGGACTCTCTCTATAGGCATGTTATTATTCCATTATATAATTTATGGTCTCACTCTCTCAATTGGTAGTTTCTTACAAAGTACTCCAGCACCATAGCATCTGAGCACCTCTGGCATACCTTCACCTGGAACTTTGTTCAATTCTAGTCAAGTCTATATTGAAAAGATTGGGACAGTTTAAAGAGGAAACTAAGTGCCTAAGATAGAAAATAAGAAGTGACTTGACAGAGGTATATAAAATAATAAATGATTTGGGGGAGGTAAAGTGAGTGTGCCTATTTACCCTCTGAGGAACAAGGGAACACCCAATGAAATTGTAAGTAAATCAATTTAAAACCAGAAACAGGAAATTCTTACACAATGCACGATTAACCAATTGCCACAAGATTTTGTGGCATCCAAGAGCTTAGCAAGATTCAAGAAAGGATGGGCTATTTATATGGATAGCAAGAAAATCCATTACATTAGGTAAGATAAAATAATATTTGCAATTACTGTATCCGGTTATGGGAAGGCAGTAAAAATGAATGCCTATTTTGTTGTATGCAAAGATCTATGCAAGTTCAGCTGTTGACCCTGTCATCAGTCACTGTATGTGGGGGGAGGAAGAGGGAAAGAGTGCCTATACCTCAAGCCTATACTGGATTTCTGGATGTACAGCCATGTTTGCCTAATCCTCAGAAACAAGCCAGAACTTGCAGGTGAAAACTGACATTTTTCTTCACAATTTGTTTAGAATTTGCTCCCTATGTTGCAGGTACAACGTTACATCCCTTTTATTTGTTGAAATGAAATCGCCTCTAACTTTCTCTTTTATGTCTTCCACTTTTACATGATGTTTCTTCTGGCAATTTCAGTCAACTTTCTTTATCTCATTCTACATTCTGACATTGCCAGTATTTTTGTATTGCTAACTTTTGCACATATCCTCAGGAGTTTTTCTGATGATTCTGTGAACAGTAGACCCTGGATGTTTACCAACTCCTAACTTATTTATCATACCTGGCTTATTTCCTAGGACAAAGTGAAAACAGCATCTGTTCTTGTTGATTGCTAAACAAACCATATAAGGAAAAAGTCCTTTAGTATGTCTAGGAACATAGCCTCTTCCTTGGGGACCCCACAGCTGCTGTCAAAGCCAGCACCTGCAAAATGACTGTTGTTTGATTTTTTGTACAAGCCCCTTTACCTACATGTACATTTTTGATTAACATTTTCCATGTTACCCAAAGTACTGCCAACTTCACTTTCCTGAGATTGCCTTTAATCTTTCCTGGGTTTTCCCCTACATTCTCTTTGCTGCAGTAGCTAACTGCATATATTCCTTATTTTATTGTTTCACTCCCCCATAGAACCACATCTGTACCAGACTTTCAGTTTAAGAATATACATTGTGTAAACTCATCAGGGCAGAACAGTTGATATCCCTAGAACAAGAAGTTCCTGATCCTGATGACAGGTTTCAGAGTAGCAGCCATGTTAGTCTGTATTCACAAAAAGAAAAAGGAGTACTTGTGGCACCTTAGAGACTAACAAATTTATTTGAGCATAAGCTTTCATGAGCTACAGCTCACTTCATCAGATGCATTCAGTGGAAAATAGAGTGGGGAGATTTATATACATAAAGAACATGAAACAATGGGTGTTACCATATACACTGTAACAAGAGTGATCACTTAAGGTGAGATATTACTAGTCTCTCCAACGACAGACTGCTGAATTGGAATTAATTTGCAAACTGGATACAATTAACTTAGGCTTGAATAGAGACTGGGAGTGGATGGGTCATTACACAAAGTAAAACTATTTCCCCATGTTTATTCCACCCCCCACCGTTCCTCAGACGTTCTTGTCAACTGCTGGAAATGGCCCACTTTGATTATCACTCTCCTGTTGGTAATATCTCACCTTAAGTGTTCTCTATGTATATAAATCTCCCCACTGTATTTTCCACTGCATGCATCCGATGAAGTGAGCTATAGCTCACGAAAGCTTATGCTCAAATAAATTTGTTAGTCTCTAAGGTGCCACAAGTACTCCTTTTCTTGATCCTGATGAGAATCTTTGCATATTACTACTATGCACATACTCTGAACCCTACTGTGAATATCCACCATCTGGCATAGACTGCGTAATGATATGTATCATGTTACTCACACGCAATTGGCTATGCCAATTATCAATAGATGTGTTAAAGACTGAGCATGCCCAGTGTGAAAGAGGACTCCAATTTTCAAAGCTGCCTAAGGGATGTGGATATCCAGCTCTTATTAAAATCCCACCCTGGCTGTTCTCAGAAGACTTAACAGAGAGCTCATGTCGATAATGGAAGTGCTGTGCCTTGTCTCCAACTGGCCTGTCCTTGAGTGCTTCTCAGACATTACAGCCTGCATTACCCTAATCATATCATCTAGCTCTTTATATATCGCTGCCTAGCAATGTGGCCTTTTATACTATTCACATTCAGTATATAGCAAGGAAAATCAGTTTCTATTTTTTATATCTGCCAAAAATTTTCATTTTCTCATTTACAATTTTTTCCACTTTTTTCCTCTCTTAAAACTTTTATTACTTTACCAGAGCTGCTGTCTGTAGGCAAGGACTGGCCTGTCTCCCAAGATTTGTGAGAGTGATGGGTCGTCCTTCAGGACAGGTTGTGGATCCTTGATAATGCATTGGAGAGATTTTAGTTGGGGGCTGAAGGTGACGGCTTGTGGCGTTCTGTTATTTTCTTTGTTGGGCCTGTCCTGTAGTAGGTGACTTCTGGGTACTCTTCTGGCTCTGTCAATCTGTTTCTTCACTTCAGCAGGTGGGTACTGTAGTTGTAAGAATGCTTGATAGAGATCTTGTAGGTGTTTATCTCTGTCTGAGGGGTTGGAGCAAATGCAGTTGTATCGTAGAGCTTGGCTGTAGACAATGGATCGTGTGGTGTGGTCTGGGTGAAAGCTGGAGGCATGTAGGTAGGAATAGCGGTCAGTAGGTTTCCAGTATAGGGTGGTGTTTATGTGACCAGCCCCCCAACCTGAAGCAAATACTCACCAGCAACCACACACCACACAACAGAACCACTAACCCAGGAACCTATCCTTTCAACAAAGCCCGTTGCCAACTGTGCCCACATATCTATTCAGGGGACACCATCATAGGGCCTAATCACATCAGCCACACTATCAGAGGCTCGTTCACCTGCACATCTACCAATGTGATATATGCCATCATGTGCCAGCAATGCCCCTCTGCCATGTACATTGGTCAAACTGGACAGTCTCTACGTAAAAGAATAAATGGACACAAATCAGATGTCAAGAATTATAACATGCATTAACCAGTTGGAGAACACTTCAATCTCTGGTCACTCGATTTCTGATCTAAAAGTGACTATTCTTCAACAAAAAAACTTGTGAATATTATATTCTAGGGTGAAAGATAATCATCACTTATTTATTTAAATGAATATCATTTATTTTGAATTGCAAAATTCACCCAGGAAGGGAGTTGGCTATCCATAAAGCCTACCTTGTCTAAACTCCAGTGTCTTGATGCTATGTGGCCATTTAAGTCTTCCTCATTTGCACCATAACCATCTGAAATTCACAGACTTTAATCTTAAATAACCTAAAATCCATGGGAAAAAATATGCACTGATTTTTACACCCATGAAGTTACTCCCTTCAAGTCACCCATGGAAAAGTTGGAGGTAGAAATGTCTTGTTGGGTGGACAGAATTGAATGAAGAGGTGAACAGGGAGAAGAGAGACCTTAAAAAGTTTAAATCAATGTCCAAACTTCTAAGGCATTTCCTGGAGTAAACTTATCATCTAAATCTTAAAAAAAAAGTATTTGCCAGTTTTTCTTTAAAGACCTAACTCTTCTCATCACTCAAATAAAGGGTGCAAAGCAGGTATCCTGTACAATCAGTTTTAGGTATTGACTTTGCTGTTTTGCATGGTAGGCCAGGACTTGGACCTATGTTTATTTTTTAAAACAATGTGCCCACATTTACCCCCATTTTAGTCCTTTCAAAAAAATTTTCACACAGTGTCTCACAGTTCCAAGTCATCACCAACTTTTATTCTGCAACTATTTGCTATTGCTTTCTCAGTTGTAGACTTTATTCTCAATACCTGCAATGTATCTCTAATAATACCTGAAATCATTTATTTTTTTTGGTCTGTCTGCACCGTGTGATTATGAATGGAGGAAAAAGGATAGGTTTTTTTTTAAAAAAATTAATACATAATGTACTTTTCTAGTTTCACAAAAAGACAAAACCATTCGTTTTTGGAAATAGAGAGATTTACCTTAAAATGCAAAAGCCTCCATTTTTTTTTGAAGTTTGGTTCAGCTCAGACAAGGCTACAAGAATTCCGATGCTAATCCAGGCAATTTAACTTTTTTCCCTCTTTCCATCCCTGTCCACATTCCCCTTTCGTTTTGGTTTTCTATCTGCTTATATAGCCCCATCACTGTAGTATCTGAGCCTCGCACAAACATTCATGAATTTATTCTCTGACATTTATGGAAATATTAGTATCCCCACTAAACAGATGGGGAACTGAGGCACAGAGAGATTATGAGACTTGGCCAAAGTCACACAGGACATCTGAAGAAGTGGGTTTTTTACCCATGAAAGTTTATGCCCAAATAAATCTGTTAGTCTTTAAGGTGCCACCGGACTCCTCATTGTTTTTACAGGACATCTGGGCAAATCTGAGAAGTGAGATTCCAAGTCCACATCAAGTGCCTTAACCACAAGACCATGCTTCTGCACCACCATTTTCTAGAAACCCAGCTTCCTCTTCCCAGTTCTTCAACTCCTAACAGGTCTTTTGATCCTTCCAGTCACTGTCTCTAAGCTCCAAAGGCAGGGGCACACTCCATGTGATCAAAATCCCCATTACACAGTCTAAGGTGTGAAGTCTTCCCTGTTTTAGTCATCTCTGACTTGATGAGAGAATCATGTGGTATAACTGTATAGCTTCCTAATGTGGTTTCTCTTGTGCAAGCTTGTTATTAGAGAAAAACATGAGTTGGTTAAATATACCGTTCATAACATTCTATCTTCCATATGAAGTATCCACATGAGCAGTTGCTCTGTCTACTGCATTCTCTCTGCTCCAGAAGGTTTAGTGCCCTTTCCAGTAAGAGGCTTCCTAGGTGCAGTAGAAATTCAGGAAGAGTGCCTGCAGTTGATATGAATAGCCCAGGAGTCCTAGAATGTGATTCAGAGACACTTTGAAAAGTATCCTTAAATAGCGAGGGAACTTACCAGGGGTTGGTAGTATTGGTAGTCACATCCCAGTTCAATGACAGGGTCCAGCACAGCAACCCAAACCATCCATAGCCCACTGGCTGGAAGTCTGGGCCTAGACTTAGCACATAGGTGCTCAAATGCCATCTTCTTGGGCACAGGATAGCTGCACAGATAGGAAATATAAAAACATCAGAATGGCCATAGTGAGTCAGACCAAAGGTCCATCCAGCCCAGTATCCTGTCTACCAACAGTGGCCAATGCCTGGTGCCCCACAGGGAGTGAACCTAACTGGTAATGATCAAATGATCTCTCTCCTGCCATCCATCTCCACTCTCTGACAAACAGAGGCTAAGGACACCATTCCTTACCCATCCTGGCTAATAGCCATTAATGGACTTAACCTCCATGAATTTATCCAGTTCTCTTTTAAACCCTGTTATAGTCCTAGCCTTCACAACCTCCTCAGGCAAGGAGTTCCACAGGTTGACTGTGCACTGAGTGAAGAAGAACTTCCTTTCATTTATTTTAAACCTGCGGCCCATTAATTTCATTTGGTGGCCCTAGTTCTTATATTATGGGAACAAGTAAATAACTTTTCCTTATTCACTTTCTCCACACCACTCATGATTTTATATACCTCTATCATATCCCCCCTTAGTCTCCTCTTTTCCAAGCTGAAAAGTCCTAGCCTCTTTAATCTCTCCTCATATGGGACCTGTTCCAGACCCCTAATCATTTTAGTTGCCCTTTTCTGAACCTTTTCTAATGCCAGTATATCTTTTTTGAGATGAGGGGACCACATCTGTACGCAGTATTCAAGATGTGGGTGTACCATGGATTTATATAAGGGCAATAAGATATTCTCCATCTTATTCTCTATCCCTTTTTTAATGATTCCTAACATCCCGTTTGCTTTTTTGACTGCCACTGCATACTGCGTGGACGTCTTCAGAGAACTATCCACGATGACTCCAAGATCTTTCTCCTGATTAGTTGTAGCTAAATTAGCACCCATCATATTGTATGTATAGTTGGGGTTATTTTTTCCAATGTGCATTACTTTACATTTAGCCACATTAAATTTCATTTGCCATTTTGTTGCCCAATCACTTAGTTTTGTGAGATCTTTTTGAAGTTCTTCACAGTCTGCTTTGGTCTTAACTATCTTGAAAAGTTTAGTATCATCTGCAAACTTTGCCACCTCACTGTTTACCCCTTTCTCCAGATCATTTATGAATAAGTTGAATAGGATTGGTCCTAGGACTGACCCTTGGGGAACACCTTTAGTTACCCCTCTCCATTCTGAAAATTTACCATTTATTCCTACCCTTTGTTCCCTGTCTTTTAACCAGTTCTCAGTCCATGAAAGGGTCTTCCCTCTTATCCCATGACAACTTAATTTACATAAGAGCCTTTGGTGAGGGACCTTGTCAAAGGCTTTCTGGAAATCTAAGGACACTATGTCCACTGGATCCCTCTTGTCCACATGTTTGTTGACCCCCTCAAAGAACTCTAATAGATTAGTAAGACATGATCTCTCTTTACAGAAGCCATATTGACTTTTGCACCACAATTTATGTTCTTCTATGTGTCTGACAATTTTATTCTTTACTATTGTTTCAACTAATTTGCCCAGTACTGATGTTAGACTTACCGGTCTGTAATTGCCAGGATCACCTCTAGAGCCCTTCTTAAATATAAGATAAAAGTATAAAAGTATATGGAAGCCTAGATTGAGCTTCCAGTATCATGCAAATTTGAATATCCAGTGCAGAATTACCTAAAGGTCACCCAAGTTGGATAACTGGGCCTACAGTTTGTTCAGTTTAGACAAAAAGCTCAAAGACTGGCACAAACTTCGAGTCCAATGCTGTTGCTGTTTACCATTTCTTTTCTTTTTTAAAACTGGGGATTCAGGGGCAAATTCACCTTTGGTGTAAATAGGCATAACTACTCCATAGTCAATGCCTCAAATGGACCAAAATCTCTGGGGCTGGTGAAGCTTAATATTTTGTTTTTCCCAACCTTTCTACTTCATGAGTTCATGAGGGGTGAGGAGTGGAAAAACCAAGCAGTTTTGGCTTCTACTGTTATCTTTCAGGCCAGTTAACCACAATTGAAGTAGGTTAGTTATATAATACTTTGGGTTGGTTCATGAAAAAAAAAATCACACAGCTATTTTGGGTCTTTCTCTTGTGTGCTCTGATGCACAAATTAAGCCACAATTCATTGACAGGACTCCTGAGTTATGACAAACTGAATTACAGCATGAAAATATTTGCATAGTGCTGCATGCACATTTAAACATGGACCTCAGGAGTGGCTTTTTCTTGAACACAAACATTTTAAGCATAACGCAAGTGCAAAATGTAAGCGATTCCTCATTTATCGTGATGTAAATGGACAGACTGTGACAGGGAATCAAATGATTCTATTGAGAGGCCTCAATATGACAAATAACTTTGGGGAAGAATTTTCAAAGGCAAGTGAATTCCCAACTCCCTTTGAAAGTCTCCCCATAAAAGACAATATTTGTACTGAAGCTGTGTCATCAATGGCAAGGATACAACCTAAATTCAGAAGATTCTTAAATAAGTCTAGAAGTGGAGTAACAGGGTTAGCATTGCGCATAGCAATGAGAAAGGGACCAAGCGAAATGTTTAGTAAACAACCTAGAGTCAAGAATGTCAAGAGAAAAGGTAAAGGGTAAAATTTTCAAGAGTCCTTTAATTCCATTTTCAAAAGTGACTTGGGATCAGATTTACAATGGTATTTAGGCGCCTAAAGATGACGCTAGGCATGGATCACTTGATGATAACCTGTCTGTTCATTCCCCTTGGGGCACCTGCCATTGGCCACTGTTAGAGGACAGGATACTGGGCTTGATAGACCTTTGGTCTGACCCAGTATGGCTGTTCTTATGTTCTTAATGGGATTCACTAAGTAGGGTAGGCACTTAAGTCCCATTGAGATGGGGCACCTCACTGCTCTTTGTGCCTTTGAAAGCTTAGGCTCCTATATCACTCAGGCACTCTTGAAGTTTTTATCTCAAATTGTTTTGAGTATGAGCACTTGGCAGTCTGATTCTGCTCATTATAATTATTTATTAATCCAATTACACAAGGGTTAAATAGGTTTAAATCTATATTAGGCGTTTGCAGCAGTTTAACTAGATCAAGTTAAAATCAGTTTAGTTAAACCAGTACAACTCTTCTCCAAGGCCTCTCTCCTTTAGCTCCCCCAGCCATAAAATGAGGAGAGTAATATTTACATACCTTGCAAAGGTATTGTGAAGATTAATGTCTGTAGGAAGAAAAGGAGTACTTGTGGCACCTTAGAGACTAACAAATTTATTTGAGCATAAGCTTTTGTGAGCTACAGCTCACTTCATCGGATGCATGCAGTGGAAAATACAGTGAGGAGATTTTATATACACAGAGAACATGAAACAATGGGTGTTATCATACACATTGTAATGAGAGTGATCAGGTAAGGTGAGCTATTACCAGCAGGAGAGAAAAAAAACAACCTTTTGTAGTGATAATCAAGGTGGGCCATTTCCAGAAGTTGACAAGAACATGTGAGGAACAGTATGGGGGGAAATAAACATGGGGAAATAGTTTTACTTTGTGTAATGACACATCCACTCCCAGTCTTTATTCAAGTCTACTGTAATGGTGTCCAGTTTGCAAATTAATTCCAATTCAGCAGTTTCTCGCTGGAGTCTGGTTTTGAAGTTTTTTTTTTGAAGACTTGCCACTTTTAGGTCTGTAATCGAGTGACCAGAAAGATTGACGTGTTCTCCGACTGATTTTTAAATGTTATAATCCTGACGTCTGATTTGTGTCCATTTATTCTTTTACATAGAGACTGTCCGGTTTGGCCAATGTACATGGCAGAGGAGCATTGCTGGCACATGATGGCATAAATCACATTGGTAGATGTGCAGGTGAACGAGCTTCTGATAGTGTGGCTGATGTGATTAGGCCCTACGATGGTGTCCCCTGAATAGATATGTGGACACAGTTGGCAACGGGCTTTGTTGCAAGGATAGTTCCAGGGTTAGTGTTTTTGTTGTGTGGTGTGTGGTTGCTGGTATTTGCTTCCGGTTGAGGGGCTGTCTGTAAGCAAGGACTGGCCTGTCTCCCAAGATCTGTGAGAGTGATGGGTCGTCCTTCAGGATAGGTTGTAGATCCTTGATGATGCACTGGAGAGGTTTTAGCTGGGGGCTTCAGCCTTCAACCTTCAGC
This sequence comes from Natator depressus, assembly GCF_965152275.1. NCBI lineage: Eukaryota > Metazoa > Chordata > Testudines > Cheloniidae > Natator > Natator depressus. Next base: position 245,367,082 of record NC_134235.1, read on the forward strand.
CCCCAACTAAAACCTTTCCAGCGCATCATCAAGGATCTACACCCATTGTTTCATGTTCTCTGTGTATATAAATCTCCTGTATTTTCCACTGCATGCATCCGATGAAGTGAGCTGTAGCTCATGAAAGCTTATGATCAAATAAATTTGTTAGTCTCTAAGGTGCCACAAGTACTCCAGTTCTTTTTGCGGATACAGACTAACACGGCTGCTACTCTGAAAAATGTCTGTAGGGTGCATTGAAAATGTAAGGCAATATAGTAAGTGCTAAATATTATTAGTACATGATGGCAATGTACAGCCCATGTCACTAATGTTCCTCATTTATTAATTCTAAGCACCTGCAGGCCAATTATATTTTGAACAGCTGTTGTAATATTAGCCACACTGGAGAATTCTGAACATACTGAGACTTTTCAGGCCAGCTCTGATAGCCCATATTCAAGCAAAGCTTTAAATGGGAGTTCTGCAGTCAAAGGAACTGTCCTTCTTCAGGATTTTATCTTCATGAATTGGTAGAACTTGCACACTCTTGCTAGTTCCTTTTGGCTCAGGCCCCCTCATGCTGATTATCTCCCTTGTTATATGCCGAGTAAGCCATTGAGAAAAATGCAGTTGTCGGATAATTGACTCAGAAGAGGCTCCACTGTGCTCTTTCCTAGCAAATGACAAAAATCCCATGTAAATGGCACACAAGGTATAGATGACTAAAGTCCTTTAAGTTTTTAAATAATGACTTATGTTTCCCAGCCATTAACCTAATTATTGCTGGAAATGCCTGGCCAAAACATTCTTTTTGGTGGGTAATTAAATAATTCTGATAGATAAAGCATGTGATATTAATTTTTGAAGAAAAACAATTCCTGCTGTATAATATTTCCAAGGTTAGCTGTGTATCATTCAGTTAGGGGGCTGTGCATCTTTAGGTCTAGACTGTTACTTATGACCTCTGGCTATGCAGGATAGCATCAGAGTCAGAACTTTCCTGACAGCCCTAGCTGTCGCTAACCTCCTCCCCAGAACAGTGGGTAAGGCGAGGCAGGGAAAGCCAGGACATGAACAGAACCTTGACTCCACTCTCTTTTGACTGGCCAGCACAGCTGAGCCTGTACAGGATGGTGGGAGGAGGGGTAGTGAACCACTTCTGGTGGTTCACTTTGCCCTGTAGCAGAGAAGAAGCAGGAAGAATGGAGCAGGAAACAAGCAGGGGCAGTCTTATGACTCAAGGGCATGCCTTACTCAGAGCTGTGCCTAAAGGCTGAACTAAGGTTTAATCAAAGTGTTTTGCACTGTCCCCTCTGTCCTAGTTTCTTTGGTCAAATTAATGCCCAGTTCCCATTAACTTAAAAACTATTCTTTTAAAGTTCTTCCTGTAGTTATTTTTGTATCATCCAAGTGAAAGTTATATGGTAGTAGAAGTGTTAACCTCATCAACACTAGAAGCCACATCTCTGATACTTTTTGCAGTGACAGAGAATTCACAATAATATGGCTAAGATATATTTTAAAGAATGCTTCAGGATTGAATGGTTCAGGGGACTGGTAATAGGATCCACAAAGCCTGCAAGCTCTGGGTTACCATTTTAAATGTGGCCGAGGTCAGTTGTGGTTGAAAGTCATTTTTCTTTGACATCTCTTTCCGGTGTACTGTGTTGGAAAAGAGCTGATAGCCTAGTCACATCCAAATCCCAAAGCCACCACCGTCATAACTAGGCCATCTCAGGAACAGCAAAGAACAGAATGGACATAAAGACAATGAAAAGACCAAAAAATCAGCTTTATGATCCAGGGATGAATTCAGTGTAAGTGAGGGCTTGCAGATGAATTAGTGCTTGATTGGGGTTCATTGGCATTGAAATACCATGAGCTGCTCTTACTGAGCTATTTCTATTGCACCTTTGACCTTGGTATCTATGCACCAAATAAAACTCCTGGAATTCAAGAGATCTGAATTCAATTCCCAACTCCTCCGCAACCTTCCTGTGTAACCTTGGGCAAGTCACTGAATCTCTCTGTGCTTCATCTGTAAAATGGGAATAAAATGACTGTTTCTTTGCCACCCTTTGTCTGTCCTGTCTACTTATACTATAACTTCTTAGAGGCAGGGACTGTTTCTGACTGTGTGGATGTACAGGATGTTAACCCAATGGGCCCCTGACCTCAATAGGGGCCTCTAAGTGCTTCATTTATAAAAATGCATGAATTAATAAAACAATAACTGTTCACGGTCCATGTTGTGCCATCAATATTCTCGGAGCTCCCCAATGAGTTCAATAGAGAGTTCTGTTTAACAATCAATGCCGGGACACAGCTTACTATTTCTGAGTCCTCTTTTGAATGCATAGTAGCACTGGATCCCACTCCTGTTTGCAGAAGCATGACTTTGCCTAGTACTCTGGCCAAACCCATCACTACTTTGTATCTGTACACACAGTACTTTATCGTGTGAAAATTTGCTCCATCCAAACAATGTGAATTAAAGGCAAAGCATGTCTAGAGAATTCCTTCTTTGTAATAAGTTATCCATTAAATACCACTTGAGCTTTTCTTGTTTTAAAGCATATGTCAACATGATCTCAAATACTTTTTATAAAGTGTGAGTAGTAAGTCATTAAAAAATGACAAAAATGTCTTTAATCTATAAAAACTATTTTAATTAACTAAGATCTTTTTCAACACAATAAAATAAACACAGTCCAGACTGGGCTATCTACTGTAAAGTCATCCCAGTGTGAGCTGAAGATTAGGTTGTCAGTATCACCAGCGAAACACCTTACATGCTTAAGGCATGTTTTCACCACTTTTGTACACTATCCCAGTTTCACTTTAAATATTTATAGATGTTAAATATTTATGTTTGTATTTCCTCTGGGGAAAATGTTTGTACTTTCTGAAACATGATAGGACCCAGAAGCAGGAAATAAAGTCCTCGTTAGCAATTAATCAAAGGTAACAGTTACTCAACACCCTTCCTTAGCACCCATTCACAATTTCCCTCATTTTATCAAGATTACGAAGACAGGTAGTCTGGGGGAGGGGCAGAACTTAAGCAAGAGGAGACTCCTATGGAAGTGTACTGTAAACATACAGTGCTGCAAATGGTGTTCCATATATCTGCCTTGATACTATCTGCATTTAGCACACTAATTTGTATATTTGGGGCATGAAAGGGTTAAACACTCACTTTTCTACTGAGATCAGTCCAAGCAGCAGAGTTCTGGACTGGAACGGACTGTAAACTTCTCCCAGGTTTGGGGATGGAACGGATTCATTGTTCTGGTTTGGCCCATCTCTCTACTCTTTACAGAAGTAATGCCACGAGCTCAAGGCCAGTCAAAAAAAGAAATCAGCCTTCCCAATTCATCTTGAGCGTTTGCTGATTGATTTGTCTATCACGGCTAGGGTAGAAGCTCCTAGACATATTTCCTTTTCCATTGTATCCAAGGGTGGATTGCTCTCTATAAATAGGGCCCGACCAAATTCATGGCCATGAAAAACACATCACGGACCATGAAATCTGGTCTTTTGTGTGCTTTTACTGTGTACTATACAGATTTCACAGGGGAGACCAGCGTTTCTCAAGTTGGGGATCCTGATCCACAAGGGGGGACACAAAGTTATTTGGGGGGGGGGTCACAGTATTGCCACCCTTACTTCAGTGCTGACTTCAGAGCTGGGTGGCCAGAGAGCGGCAGCTTTAGCTGGGTGCCCAGCTCTGAAGGCAGTGCCCCGCTGGCAGCAGCGAAGAAGTGAGTGTAGCAGCACCACAAACCCCCCTACAATAACCACCCGCAAATGAGTGACAGTAGCTATGTCAGCGGGAGACGATCTCCCAATGACATGGTGCTGTCCACACCAGCACTTAGGTCGGTGTAACTTATGTCACTCAGGATGGTGGCTTATTCACACCCCTGAGCAACATAAATTATGCTGACATAATTGGCCTAGACTGATTAGGATACCACCTCAGGGGTGGGGTTGATGGCAGGAGGTAGGGGGACCATGGTCCACCCTACTCCACCAAGTACCAGCCCATTGCCCTAACAGTGGTGGGTGGCCCCATCACTGGGTCAGCAGAGAAGCCACCAAAACACACTGACTCATTTCCTGGAAACACAACCAGATTAATGTCTCATTCCTCTGGGCTACTTCCTACCGCTCGTCCTTGGCATGGCTCCATAGTCCATGGGTCCTCAGTCTCCTTGGGGTAAATGGAGGAGGCAGCCCCAGCAACTCCTCTTCCTAGCCAGCCTCCTTCAGGGGCAGGGCGCTGCAGAGCTTGGTCTCTGGTCTGGAGTTTTTCAGCGAGGCAGAAACATCTGTCTCCTTCTCTGGCTCCAGCCCAACTGAGCTGGAGGGTCCGCCTCTTATATTTCCTGTCCCAACCCTCTGCTTCCCCTCTCTGCCCACTAGAGGGCATAGGGTGGTCTCTCCCCTTCAGGCTCTGAAGGAGGCCACTCTGCCTCACTATATGTATATTAAACACGTCAGTAAGGGGGTGCATGAGGAAGGGTTGCAGAACTGGACCCTAGGAGCTATATGATCTTGCTTATGAAATTCAGTCCTGGAGCCTTTCCAGGACTCTGTTCAGTCCTTTAGGCCTTAATAGACCTCTCCATGATGTTTTGTCAACTTAAACATAACTCTCTACTAAGGTCCATAAATCTGATGTGTAATCAAGATCTTTATACCAGGCTTCTGTGGTGATGATATCTATGTAATCAGCTGCAGAACCATGTGACATGGCATTTATTGTGCATCTTCTTGTGTTTCACCTGCACTCAACCCCTAATCCGTTGCTGCTGGGACTATTTCTAAGATTCCAAATTTCTAAGCAGCTCTAAACAACTATCCTTAAAAAAGTAAAATCAATCAACCTACATAAAAATTACACCCAGGATAGACCATATTTAATCTCAGCTAACTGGCAGGCTTATTATTCACTATCTTGTGACTCCTTAGGGATATAAACAAAAGCTCTGTACAGCTAAAAAGCCGGGAATTCCGTTGTTTTTCAGGTAAGATATTGGATCATGGGCAATCAGACTTTAAAACTGCAATATTATCTTAAGAAAAGCTACTTCAGTACAGTCAGAACATCCATTTTGTCTCCTTCCAGACAGTCAACATGGAATCACTATGCAATCATAGCACTAATGCACCTAGTCTTGCAAATGGAGGGATGCAAAAAAATAGCACCAATATATTTTTAAAAACTCAAAAATTTCTGCAATTGCTTTCTTTGTAATATATGTGGCACATAGAGAACCCATAATAATGATGTAGTAGAAAGGTTTTATTGGCATTCATTTGGGATGACATGTATAATTCTCTTGTGGCTTAATTCCAACAAGTCTTTTTAATTGAGGAAGGTTGGTCTTGTCATTAAATCACCAGAAAGGGAATCAGCAGGTCTGGATTAAATTCCCAGTTCTGCCCCAGCTTTCCTTTGTGACTTTGGGCAAATCACTTAGGCCTCAGTTAGGCATGTGCCTGACTTTAAGCATGTGCTTAATTGACTTCAAGGAGGTTGAAAGAAGCACATGCTTATGTGCTTTGCTGAACTGGTGTCCATCTGTGTTTCAGTTCCCCATCAATAAAAAGAGATTCACTCTTGGCTACCCTTTGGCTGCCTGTTCTATTTAAGATATCCCAAACTGACCCTTACTCATACTGAGTAGTACCTTACTCCTTATTTTCTGATTTCAGTGGGACTACTTGAGGAGTAAGGTAATACTCAACGTTATGAAGGGTATTACAACCTGACCCTGGATTGTAAATTTTTGGGAGAGTAATTGACTCTTAGTTTGACTAGACAGCTCACAAGAGGAGCTCTCTCTAAGTCGCAACACAAATTATCCATACATTCTGCTTTTCTCTCCCCTATTTACCTCACTTTAAAAATGGAAACTTTCTCCATCTCTTCAACATTCTGCTTACACCAGAAACGCTTACAGTACATTATTACTATAAAGGATAACTGCCATATCTCCACTGTAATTCAGTAGGTAGGCCTCCATGTGCTGAGCCACGCAGTGGAGCGACTGAATCAAAAAATGTCCCATCTGTTTTTAGGGTTTCTCTAATTCAAGCTGATCTGTGTTTTATATGATGAGACCACAAGATAAAACAAGACTTGGAATAAAAGTTTATTGTAATTATGAGCACGGTTTACAATGTGTGTTTGACCTCCATTCATGTTCCATATTTTGTTTTATGACAATTACCAAATACTGCACTACCTTTTTATGATCTGTTTCCTTTCATGCCTCTTAGAACTGAACAGAAGAGACCTAAAGAAGGATTTCTATTATTTAGCTGTATAAATGGAGCTGGAAATCTCCCTGTGATACTTCCCCATGTAAATATTTGCTGAGCTTTAGTGATCATGCTGCTTAATAATGGGCAGCTTATATTTTCATTCAGATAAATTTCAAAGCTGAATTTCATATGCCTCTATCATTTTAAGTAGTTTTTCTAGGGTCTCTAATTTACAATCATGACAGTTTGGTCCATCAAAGGAGTCTAGTCAAACGTGAGGACTGATCTTTTTACTCAGTGCCCAACATGTACTTCATATTTTACCAACTTAAAAATAATTAGGAAGCCTCCTTTTTGTTATCAATTACTGTAGAAGCCAAAACTGCAGTTTTAACTGAATAGTTTTTATTTAGGCACATTATTTAATTGACTTCCTTAGAACTATGACAATTGAATAATTCTAGCAGGATCAGGTCCATAGACTGAAGATCATTCTCCTAAAGGCCAAATCAAGACTCAATCTGAACAGCATTGCAAGGAAGAAAACGGCCATAAGGCACCTCCTTGCTCCAGCTATACAAATCACGGGTCGCGGCATGAGAGGAAGCAGGCTGTGCATAGCTGCTCTGTCGTGCAGGTGGGTAGAAGGGGAAGGACTGGGTGGAGCCTTGACTCTGCCCCCCATCCAGTGCTGTAACTGCACCAGTGCCCATTGCAGAGCATACACTGCCCACGGTATAGACCTGGTGCAGTTTACTCCCTCCCTGGGGCAGCAGGCTGACCAAGGGGGAGACTGCATCGCTAACAGCTCCGGGGCAGCATAACATGCTGCCCCTTACTCCAAGAAGATTGTGAATTCACAATCTAGCAGTAAGAAATCAGAGGGGCGAAAAGGAAGCTTTATTTTCTTATATTGTAGCTTTTGCATTTCATACCAATCAAGTAATGAACCTTTTCCCAGGGCAGTAGTCTCATTGATGTGAGTAGGACTGCTGGCTAGCGAACAGGGCTAGGTTTGGCCCATAGTCTTGAGAGATCCTTAATTGTTCGGTGGGAATATTGTCAGTGCATGCGGGGCGGGGCAGGGCGTTACATACATACAAACAAATACAATTCTCTATCAATATATAGGGCTCGATTCTCATTTCGAGTGTAAAGGGGTCTTAGTGTAAATGAGAATCAAACCCATATTGTAAAAAACATATTATATATGTGGTCATGAGATTTTTTATATTATGAGATATTTATTTTTCTATACAGACCATCTACACTGTATTAAACATTTTCTTATACAACAGGTTGCTCAATTATAACTCGCTTGTCACTAAGGATTTGCTTTATATGTGGGCTATTTCAGTATAGTTTGCTGATAATATTTTTGATAAAATGTGACTAGTCAGTAGTTATAATATCTTCAGCAATTATATTTGTTCGAATTACTTATTCACATATGAGTTACTATCAAGGTCCGTTCATAGAAAGATAAAAGCTTTTTTTAAAAATGGTATTAAAATAATCACCTTTGGACTGGAAAAACTACTACAAGTAGCTCCTTTTTCAAAAAACAAATCTTTCAAAACTACTCAGACCCTAATTTCATTATAAATTGGACTTGTACAAATCCTTACAAGTATGGTTGCCCTTTGACAGTTCTTCCTGCTTCAGTCTTAGAACAGCAATGGGAACAGGACTCTTGATCACAGCAGGAATGCATTTATGATCATGCATTGCTCAAGTCTGTTTTTATTTCTCGTTTTATGTAAAATGCTGCAGTAATCCCTTTAGAATTCGCCTCAGCTTAAATCTCAGAGACTGTTCAAGACTGCCTCTTAATGTCTCAAGAGCACTTCAGCTCACATAAGCCTCATATTCAACAGGTAAAGCCCACTTTGTTCTATAGAGATGGCTAGAAATAATGTAAAATTAAAGATTTAATCTTTGTGGTAACTCAGACTGTCCTTACTCCTACACAAAGAAGCTAAAAGTCTGCTAACTTTTAAGTAAGTAGAAAATTCTTTGATTGACAGTGGCCTGGTGTATTGATCCCAAAAAGTATGCTGCTACAAATTTTATTACAACAATTGGGTAAGAAGACTTACTGCACACTTTGAAAATGCAAGGGGATTCATTTCACTATTAGCAGATTTTTGCTATTATAAACCCTAATTGACAGGATTTAACGGCTATTAAAGTCGAGACCAAACATTTTGGACAAATTAAGTATTTTTTAAAGCTAAATTAGACTGAAGTAGTCAAAGGAGCTTGGGTGCTTGAGGGTTCAGATGATTGGCAATTATATTAAATGGAATATAGCCCGTACAATCTCCTTCTCATTAGGAGTTTCACACAGGAGCTTATCCCATCCTAGTCTCCAAAAGTTTGTTTCCCCAGTTGGCATCCAGACACTATACAAGAGACTTTACCAATTAATAAATTACCTGGTAGCTGGGGACATCCTAGATGTCCACATAGTTAACAGTCAGACTGCAACTTGTATAATTCATTAGCAGCAGCTCTTTTAGGTGATTTAAAGAGCCTAAAGTGAACCTTCCTTTGAGCATGCTGGACTTAGGTTTCTGAGCCGGCAGCCACTTTTTGAATGTTCTATGTGAAGGTACACAGTGAATTTGCCAAGACAACAAGAACAGAGTGCAGAGTTGACTCTAAAGAACAGTGCTGGTTGAATATTATAATTTCTATCCTGTGGGAAATTCCATATATGTATATATTACATTTGTCATCAATATGGAATAATAATATCTATATCTCTATCTATTACATTTGTCATCATCCAGAATTGGGACAAATGTCAAAATATCACCATTTCTCAGAGTGCAAAGTTCTGAAAAAAAAAATCAGTTTGGAAATGTCAAAATGAAATGTTTCATTTTTGGTCAGTCAACATTAATGTTTCCTTCTGAGCTGCTGCAATGCATCATGGTAGATGTAGTTTGGACAATTTGTGTCAATCACAGTACGCTTGACAATTTTTAATTACTTTGGTCCAGATTTTGAAAGGTATTTAGGTCTTACTCCACTCAGTGATGACATAGGGTCCTACGTCGCTCAAAACTTGCAGTGCTGAGCAGAGTAATGCCAAAACACCTTTTAAAATCTGGGTCTTTGTCTAGCAGTGTGCATTCCCTTTCATGATGCAACGGAAATGTATTATAGATCTCTCCAATGCTTTTAGGCTTGTCACAGGTCTTTGTATAATGGCACAGAAGGACTAATCTGATTTAGTAGTCTATTTTAAAATTATGGGATGGAAGCAGCCATGTTAAGTCTATCTCCCTGTTGAAAGTTTGTTGCTGACCTGACACTGGTATGTTTTAATTTATTTGTGTCTAATTAAGTGTTAATCTTAATAGGCAGATCACCTTATCTGTCTGTACCAGTTTTCTCATTTGTAAGAGGACTATAAAAGATATCCCTCTTACAAAGAAGTGTGGATTACCACAGAATAATTTTCTGATTAATCATTCTTTAGAAGTGCCAAGTAGTATAGCCTTTCTGTGCTTGTTGTACCTATCACACTATATTAAGAGATGGACCCAAGCTGAGAAGTTCAGATCCATATCAAGATCCAAAATTTCCTAAATTTTGACATGTTTGGATCAGAGGTTCTGGCTCAACCCACTGCAGAGACAGGGAATGAGCCACAAATTTTGCATCCACGTCTGAACACTACCCAGCTTTGGAAAATTCTGATCTGGGGAGAGGGGAGGGTTGGATAATCTCATTTGTAATTTCAGTATATTAATAAACTCCTGATTATAAATATGGGTACAAGATAAAATGGCAAAATCAACAATCAAATGCAGCCTTTAGGTATGTAAGAGCTGCCCCTGCAAAGGAACTCTGGTATCAGAGGGTCAGGAGTTCTCTCTCAGTATTGTATTGTAAATGGAATTGGTAGTAGGGCTGGTTAATTATTTGAGTTTCCACTTCTCAAGATAACTGTTTTCTTCCTGCATGTGTTTAGAAGGCTATTTTCCTTTCTAAATTTGATTTCCAATGTCCCCTTTTTTGATCAATTATTTAATGAATTGAAAAATGTCAGAGTCAATAATGCCCTAAAATGGATGTTGCAGAAAAGTCTCAAAAATCTACACAGCCCACTTGGACCTTGTGACTCAAAAAGCTCTGCTTTTTTGAGGGGGGTGGGCAGGAAGGAGGATGCGGTAGTTAGAAGCTACATTCAAATCCATGTGCCTGAATTTTTGCCTCTCACATGCTCAAATTTCTTTATTCATACCTTTGATTTCTGTTGAAGTCCTATGATGTGGAATAATGATGAACAGCAATTTCACCACTGGAGACCACGATTTTAAAATTCAGCTCAAACTGAAGTTAGCTAAATTTGGCCATGTCATTTCACTGCTATTGATCCAAGACTGCAGGAGGGGAAAGAAATAACACCATCACCTACAGGAGAACTGCTGAAGCTGTAAAATGTAAAAAAGAAAAAAAAATTACTTTGCAGCTTTCAGTAATTCAATTAATTAACCCTTTAAAATGACAAGATACCAAACAGCATCAATTCATTATTATAATGTGATAAAACAATATACAGCCTTGTCATGAAGGTGTTTAAGCATCTCCTGTGGGATTGATGGGTGCCTTTATAGTCTACTGAGCTCTCAGCACATTGTAAGATCAGGCCCTCAGTCAGTACAGTGTTGGAGTTTAAAGAACTTGCTGAAAGGGTACAACCACAGACCAGTTCTTTTTTCAAATGTAGAGCCCCAGAATGGTGCCAGGATAAACTGAGGCCTGTATTTATTGACAGGAAAGGCAAAGCAGAGGCAGTGCATATTTCCCCTGCAATATGGAGGACCAGCATAAAGAGCTAGTGCCCATTCCATGCTTGGCTATTGTTTGTTCCACCATGTCATAGGCTCTCCTTGTCAAAAAGGACCTTCTTACTGAGATCTTTTGCACACTCACCGATAGAAGGGCGTAAAAGTAAAATGATGCTCTAGTTAAAGCTGACGGTGGGGACTCAGAATATGACCTACAGACCTCAATTCCAATGGCCAGTCAGGGCTGCTAATTATTTTTTGTTAAGTGCAGCTGAGTTCTTACACAGTCTTGACCATATTAAGACACATTCCCTAAGAAGCTTACAGTCTAAATGTAAATCCCAAATTACCCATGTAGTTGGTACTGCTCTTTAAGGGTGATATCCTGACCCCATTTGAGTCAATGGGTGTTTTACCACTGACTTCAATAGAGCCAGGATTTCATTCTAACTCTTTACACCTATTCTAAGCACCTGCAGAATTATTACCATCTATGGTTGGGTAATTTTAGAGTTAGCTGGGGAGTCAAAATATTCTTCATGCTCCAGCTAAAATTTTTAACCAAGTCAAAGAAAAAACCCTCCTGCCTAATAGAATTTTCTGTTCTCTCCCCCCCTCCTCTCCCCACCTCCCCTTCAGGAAACCCATTACATTTTGACACATGACAAAAGATATCTACCAATTGCTCATATCAAGCAATGATGAGACAAACAAAATGATTCCTGCAGCATATGACGGCAGAGAAAAGATTGCAGAACTGCATCCTCATAGCAATGTGGGGAAGGCTTCAAACCAACCCCAGAAGAAAATGAACAGTGCATGTAAATTACTTTGTCTAAATGGATTTTCATTAGAAATGGAACTCTAAGGAGTTCAAAAATCACTAATGTTCATTGGCAGGAGCCAAACGGCTGAGTCAACATCACTTTCAGTCTTTAGTGCCTCTTCTCTATAATGCTGAACCACTGAAATAGTCTGATCAAACTTGGCACAGTACTCAGTGCACAGTGCCAGATCAGTTAAGTCATAGACTGACTCATCCTTGGGCTATGACAAATGGTAGATCAGCCTATATTCCTCTGGGTTCAGTACCCTGTGAGACTTGCACACAACCAGTAGGGGCAGAATAACACAGGGTGGCTCTACCATTTGCAGTATCTATTTCCTCTTCTCCCGCCCCCCACATCAGTCTGTCATTTGATCCCCAAATGCTAATTATTTTAGCCATTCTATAAAGGAGAGGAGCTCAACACTCATTGTGTTTCAGATCTGTCATCATAACCTTGTTTTTCCTCTATCTAACAAATTAATTGTGATCAGGATTTTGGCATAGTCTCCTATAGCAATATTTCTTTCCTGGGGTAAATTCTTTCTTTGGTTGCAATGTTGTAGTGTCGGCGCTGGTCCCAGGATATGAGAGACACAAGGAGGGCGGGGCAATATCTTTTATTAGACCAACTTCTCTCAGTGAAAGAGACAAGTTTACACAGAGTTCTTCTTCAGGTGATGTGAAGAAGAGCTCTGTGGCACTCAAAGTTTGCCTCTTTCACCAGCAGAAGTTAGCCCAGTATAAGATAGTCCCTCTGCCACCTTGTCTCTAGATGCTTTCTGTAACCCCTGGCCTTTCACTCAGTGACATGGCCTTTTGATTTAAGATTTTTTGCTTTTATTGGCCCTAAAGCATGACTTTGGACATGACTGGCAAGTAGCAGTATATGGTATTATTCCAGTCAAATTTCAAGGCAGTTTACCTTGTAGTGGTATTCTGTTATCACACTATCTTTATACAGAACTGCCACAACTAACACAACCAGACCTGGAAAGTCAATGCTTTTAAAGAGAAAAAAAAACAAAAAACCCTTTGTGTGCACATAATGTATCTGAACGTTGTAATGTATTGTTAAATTATTAATCTGGTGAACTATTTTGTTCAAAATATAAACTACCAGATTTGCGAACCGATTTGGATGAAGTCCGGGTGAACACAACTAAATATGGACACACTAACACATCCATCCAGGCTACACTGGGCACAGACCTGCTGTCATTCAGGTGCTCTCACCCTGGACTGCTGGCAGCGTGTGCAAGTTGGAGTCTTATAATTCCCAGCAGCTATCTGTCCCCACTTTCCTCAGGTTAGACCTTAGGAGAACCCTGGTACCTCTCCTCCTCCTCTGGTCCTATGCTGTCAGCAAGTGGCTGATAGGCAGCCATCAATTATGTGCCGAGTTCTTCCTGCTCACTGACTGATGGTGTCCGTTCAAAGGATCCTGCCTTAGTCTACCCTTAGTGTACTTCACTGTTGCAAATTATGTACCTGTTACCCTCCTTGGTTAGAAGTTTTCCACAACAGGTGTCTAACTCAAAATTAATACCACAAATAGTAAGGAATCTAAAAAATTTGAAGGGTGACCTGGTAGATCCCAAATGAAATAAAGTTTTATTAAGTCAGAACACACCATGAAACTTGGCAAAACTGGCAATCTAGGTCCAGGTCTGGTGCAACCAGAGGACAGTGCCTACCACTGTGTCTTGGTCCATGATTAGGGCTCCTAGGTGCTATGATAATACAAATTATAAGAAGAAAGGATTGAAGGGAATTTGCAGTGCTGTACAGGGATGTCTGCTTCACACCTGCTAGTTAGCAATAGCAATACCTTGTTAGTTAGCAATGTCAATCCTTCACAGCACTAGAGCGTGCCAAATTAATTAAATATAAAGATTTGGCATAACAATATTGCGACTCCCATTATGTAGTTTTGGGAAAGGGTATGGGAGGAGTGTAACAGGATAACCACTGCACCCTTCTGGATTTGGCCCCTTGGCCCCTCTCCTCCATGAATCAGGGACACTTGAGTCGGGTGCAACACCTGTGTTCTTTATTTGTGATCAGTTTCCCACCTCCAGTTTCCAACTATATAAAGGCTTTAGAACTGCTTGGCCTACCATAGGCCTGGCCAGCAACAGACGAGGAGGAGACTCCTACTCCGTCTGAACCTGACCTCCTGCTCTTAGTCTCAACCCCACTTTCTCTCACTTCCTTCCAGCCTTATAGCTCCTGCTAATGAGGCTGGCACGTGTCATCAAGTTACCAGGCAAACATAGGACGGTTCACCCAGCCCCAATCCATTCTCCATGATTGGGGCTGGAGTGGCAGGAGCTGATTAAGGGCTTCTGAAGCAGCACCCTACCAAAGTGGGGAAGTGAGGATATCTTACAGTTCAGGAAGATCTAAGATCTTTTTAAGAATGCAGATATAACTCTAAAGTTGTCATCACTGAACCAGATTCTGCTTTAACTTTAACTCTGTGAAACTCCACTGATTGCAACAGAGTTATACAGAGTGTAAGTCAGGGCAGAATACTGGCCAGTAAGTAAAGGGTTGTTACTAATGATGCCTCCCTGAAGCAGTGAAATAGTGTTCAGGATGAATGCTCAGTATAAGATCTGTTAGGCACAAAGATGTCATGTCTCACTAAAGCTAGTAACTAGACACACTTTACTTAGTAAGTCAGTCAGGAAAGATTGTGGGGGGGTTTAAAAACCATAATTTCACAAGTGTTCACCCAATATTATACACAGACACCATCAGCTGACACTTTTGTCCACTGAATAATACTTAGTACTTTCCATATCATTTTTCACCCTCAAAGCACTTTCTAAATATTAACTAATTCATTTCTTTGAAGATGCCAAACAATTATAAGAATTCATATATTTCACAGATATTTGTTGCTCTTTCCAGAGTAAAGGAAAAGATGCACGCTTCTAATTAGATTTTGATAAAGACACCACTGCTTTTCCCCTCTCCTCATCTCTGTTTTCAGTCTCATTCTATTTCCAGGAATCTCTCTTGTTCCCAGTCAAGAGTGTCTGCACCTGGTGGAATTATGGCTTTTAGTTGCCTTTTAAAATATAGATAAAGAATTGTTGCCAAAATAAATTCTCCTCATTTGTCTCAAGCAATTTTTAATGTCATATCCTCTCCCTCAGCTAACAGAGCATTATCAGTTAGCAAGCCAGGAGTCTGTTTATTCCTGAATTAAGGTCAATGTAATATCTTCCTTTGCCTTTCTTTTAGGTGTCTATACAGAGTTTCCTTGTTTCGTGCTAATACACAGTCTCTCAAGCATTTATTAATTGAAGGAATTCTAGTTTCCTGTTTCAGTCAATGTTTCAGCAAGTTGTTGAAACATGGTAGCTCATTTCAGGGTTTTCATGCCTTGACAGAATGCCTAAAGAATACATAATGTATATTATATTTAATTGACATTGCTGCAATTATTACTGGCTGTGGCAAGTTAAAAGCAGATTTTATAAAGTAACAAACACAACATATGCATTGCTATCATTGTTTGGCAGGAAAATGAAGCTCACAATGGATATACATGAGGGTGTATTTGTAGTCTTTACAAAAAAGTATCTGCTGAAAACTGCTGGATCAAGTTAAATGAGAAAGAAAATAGCTGCATCTCAATGTATAAAGGTCACCACACTTATCAGACAGTTACAGAGAGTTGAGATGGAACAGCTTGTTGGGACATCTGTCTCTGAGCCTGATATTGCAGGATAGTCCCTGTAGTGCACTTTACAGTGTCACGGCTAGTCTAGTCTTAAATGACCTAAACAATGAAATTCAATCCAATCAAAGGAAAATGATGGCAAACTAAGAAAGGGACAGTCTCTCTATGCCCAGTTTTGCCCTTTTGTTCTAGCCTATGTGCATTCTCCTTGGTGAATACATCCTTCAGTTACAGAACTTGCAGGCAGATACCATATTCTCCATCAGTTGTCATTACTGAACTATCTATATATGTACAAAGACGTAAGGGAGATCCCCACAGATGAGCCATTCATTTTAGGTGACAAATCAGAGGAACTGTCCCAGATTGAGGTATCAAAAGAGGAGATTTTGGAACAAACTGATAAATTAAACAGAAGTAAGACATGGACCAGATGGTATTCACCCAAGAGTTCTAAAGGAACTCAAATATGAAATTGCACAACTCTTAACTGTGACATGCAACATATTGCTTAAATCAGCCTCTTTTCCAGATGTCTCGAGGATGGCTAAAGTTAATACCAATTTTTTAAAAAGGACCCAGAGGCGATCTTGACAATTACAGGTCAGTGCACTTAACTTCAGAATGAGGCAAATTGGTTGCAACTATAATAAAGAACAGAATTATCAGACACATAGATGAACATGATTTGTTGGGGAAGAGTCAGCAAGGCTTTTGAAAAGGGAAATTGTGCCTCACCAGTTCTTTAGAGTTCTTTAAGGATGTCAACAAGCATGTGGACAAGGGTGATCTAATGGATACAATGTACTTTGAATTTCAGAAAGCCTTTGACAAGATTCCACACCAAAGACTCTTATGCAAAGTAAGCAGTCATGGGATAAGAGGGAAGGTTCTCTCGTGGATCAGTAACTGGTTAAAAGATAGGACACAAAGGATAGGAATAAATGGTCAGTTTTCACAATGGAGGGGGGAAATCGTAGGGTCCCTCAAGGATCTGCACTGGGACCTATGCTGTTCAAAATATCCACAAATGATCTGGAAAAGGGGGTGAATGGTGAGGTGGCAAAAATTGCAGATGGCACAAAATTACTCAAGATAGCTATGTTTAAAGCTGACTGCAAAAAGTTACAAAGGGAGTTCACTAAACTGGGTGACTGGGCAGAGGAAATTCAATGCTGATAAATGCAAAGTAATGCATATTGGAAAACATAATCCCAACTATACATAGAACATGATGGGATCTAAATGAGCTGTTACCACTCAAGAAAGAGATCTTGGAGTTATTACCGATCAGTCTCTGAAAACATCACTCAATGTGCAGCAGCAATCAAAAAAAGCTAACAGAATGTTAGGAACCATTAGGAAGGGGATAGATAATAAGACAGAAAATATTATAATGTCACTATATAAATCCAAGGTACATCCACACCTTGAATACTGGATACTGTTCCAGTTGCTCCATCTCAAAAAAGATATATTAGAATTGGAAAAAGTACAAAGAAGGGCAACAAAAATGGTTACAGGTATGGAACAGCTTCCATATGAGGAGAGATTAAAAAGTCTTGGACTGTTCATCTTGGAAAAGAGATGACTAAGTGGGGATATGGTAAAGGTCTATAAAATCATAAATGGTATGGAGAAAGTGAATAAGGAAGGACCCCTTCACATAACACAAGAAACAGAAATTAATAGGCAGCAGTTTTAAAACACACATAAGGAAGTATTTTTCACACAATGCACAGACAACCTGTGGACTCATTGCCAGTGGATGTTGTGAAGGCCAAAATTATAACTGGGTTCAAAAAAGAATTCGATAAATTCATCGAGGATAGGTCCATCAAGGGCTGTTAGCCAAGATGGTCAGGGATGAAACGCCATGCTCTGGGTGTCCATAAACTTCTGACTGCCAGAAACTGGAACTGGACAACAGGAGATGGAACACTCAATAATTGCCCCATTCTGTTTATTGCCTCTTAAGCATCTGGCACTGGCCATTGTTGGAAGACAGGATACTGGGTTAGATGGACCATTGGTCTGACCCAGTATGGCCTACTCTAATGTAGTTCTTCAGTTCCTAATTCAGCAAAGTAATTTAACATGTGCTGAAATCCATCTCTGGTCAGCAAACATTTTACTATGTGCTTAAAGTTTAGTGCCTGAGTAAGGTTGAGTACATGGTTTGCTGAGTAGGGATGGACTGCTGTATCAGAACATTAGATATCTTTGAAATGCTTCTCCATCCAATACATTTCCAAATTATTAGAGTGAATTCAGAAAAAAGAAAACTAACCCCACTATTTGTCTTAATCATTCTGGTATGTAAACATCCACTCCCTTGAGACAGTAGATTCTCCCATCAATCTCTGAAGTGCAGGTATCAGCAATCATGCTGAATTTTATAAGGACTATAGAAACTGCTACATTGAAAGAAGCACTTAGCTTAGAAACACTTGCAGGAGACATCATTGTCTTGCTAGTGCATCCTCCAGTGAGCCACTATTTACTTTTCTGGCATTTTAGAAGGACGAGAAGTTTGAAAAGGGAGGGCTTTTTCAAAAGAAAAAGAAGTGATAAAATTACAAACAAGAAGAGAGAAGAGGATTTTAAATGGGAAAGGGATTTGAAGAAAAAAGAGGGGGCGGGGGGAGAAGGTTTTCAAGGGGAAACCATTTAAAACCCGTACATGTTTTTCCCAGAGAAGCCATTTACAGAACAAAAAGCCCACTGAGAAACCACAGATTAAAACAGCTCATTTGAGACATGAGACAAGACAACTTACTTAAAAGAAACAGGTTCAAAGCCATAGGTGCTTTTACATAAGGCTATTTCAAAGATCTGCACACAAGGGAAAAGCCATTTGAATGCTGGAGATGGTTCAGGGCACTTTGGCTCACTCTCATAACTGGTTTCTCCCTTTGATGTTATCATGCTGGTGCTCTCCTTAATTCTTTAGAGTTCTCTTCCCAACATGCACCATTGTGGTACCGTTTTCCTCTGCCCTACAACCTTCCCAAAAGGTTTTCAGGAGGGGACTGTACCCAGACTAACATAGATCAAAACTCAGACATAAGCTGTGAAGGCGAACAGCGCCCTAGAAAAGAGCTGCTTCCTCTTCCCCCTTCTCTGAGGATGGTTTTTCAAAGTAACTGGCTAGAAGGAGGCTGCCTTGTGAAGCAAGCAAGCACTGTGCGGGGGGTTGGCTGGGGCAGTCAGCAGAGAGCAGTGCAGCTAAGTGATTCAGAAGGGGGAAAATGGAGAAAAACAGTAATTTACAAGTTCTGTTGAGAAGGTTATTAGTTGTTTGTCTGTTTCTCTTTGCTTGTCTTGTATAGTTACACTACAAGCTCTTTGGGGAAGGGGCTGTCTTCTCATGGGCTGTGGAGCCAGGGGAAGGGGAGCTATCCAGGCCTGACTACTTTTTGGCCAGGTCACAATGCCACTCACTCAGATTTGGAGGGTTGGGTGTAGGGGGTTATGGGCCAGAGGGGATCAGGCTGCGGTGTGGGGGGGAGGCCATGCCTGAGACGGAAAGAGGGTCAGGTGTAGTGGGGCAAATCTATGCCTGACCCTCTTTAATGGCGTTCCACAGCCGCTGCTTCTATTCTAGTTGTGTACAGCACCTAGCATAATGAGGCCCAAGCCCAGACAGGGGCTTTAGATTTCAAATAAACTAATTGTGATCAAAACTATTTCAGAATTAAGGTTACACTTAAAAGAAATCCAAACGTGTTAAGATAAGACAGACCCATCTAACTCTTTCTTGGTCACTGAAAGGCACAAAGGCTACATACTTAGTTGATGAGGGGACAGTTCCCATTGACATCTGTGCCTTGGCATAGGACCTGTCTGTCTTGTCTATCTGCTTTCATGGCTGGCTATCGTTTGCTACCTTCCACTGGGATCTCATATGACCAGGGCTCACTTATGGGTTTTGTCCTTCATGGCATTTTCTTTCACTTTGGTTGCTCTGTTTGGGAGTGTGAGAATAAGATCCAAATTCTATATAAATTCCCTCTGACATGCCTGTGTCAGGTTTGCTTTGAGTTTAAAAGACTCTTTCCAATACCTATATTTAAATTATGGAGGTAGTGACTCAGTACTCAGTTCTGTTTTGCACTGAAGCAGGGATTCAACTTCTTTGCTTTGTATGTAAAATACAGAATATCCTCCCTAAATTTGCAGCACTTACTCCTTGAACACAGAAAGCATTTTCTGAGAATTCCCAGGAACATTAGTTTATGAGTTAAAACTAAGTTAAAAACTGGATTCTTTAAGAAATTTAGTGTCTAAGTTAGTCTTTGCACTGAATGAGCTTAACAATGGAATAAACACAGACTCTTCTAACATTCCACATAGTCAAAATTAACTGAAATCTTGTGCATAGCCATCTGAGTAGAAATTAGGTTTAATTAAGCTTATTAATTACTGTTGTATCTAACTGTTATGGTTATATGGGTCACTGGAAGGCTCAGGTCAATGGTTCACATAACTCTTAAGTTGGGCCATTGTGACAGCAAATGTCATTCAACCAATCACCACCCTTCCTTTACAGCTAATTTGCATGCAACCATTCTATTTCTTCTAATGATTTTTTGGTCTGAGGAAGACATGTATCAAGAGTTCTCATTGGTAGATTACTTGGTGAAACTGTCACTGCTCTTTACAGATTCCATGGCTGCATAGTACCACTACCTTGGGTATCAGTGTTGAAGGGTTCCTCATAGCACTGTTGCCTTGGTTCCACTGCCCACTGAGGCAGTACTGCCGGGGAACTGAGCCAGAAGCACAGGGGGATAGCTTTCGTCACAGTGAGGGACATTGGGAGCCACAGACTGGACTCTCCCTAATCCTCTTCACAGAGCTCTAGTCTCATTAACACAGCTCTCTGAATTGATATATCAATTGAAAGTTAAGGACCAGATTTACCAGTACTCTTCAGCTGCTATACACTGCTCTGGAGATGCAAAGCAGCTCTAAACCCATTTTAACCAGCCAGTGTGCTTTGGTGCACCAATGAATCTGTCCTTTAAAAGTTCAGATTTTAAAAGAGTTATTTAAGGTTGAGCCTACATACCTTAAAAACATTCAAAATACCACGTGATCACATTGTTTTTGAGTTTCTTGTTTAGCATTTGGATATGAAATTTTAATAATTTTTAAAATCTCAAGAGTTCCCGGACTAAAATCTGTTAAGATAAAGTTAAGCTTGATAGTATATATCTGTAAATTAAGGGTTAAAAAATATAGGGATGTTATAATTAGCCCAAACCAAACATTACAAACCCAGGAAATTCAGAATTAAGGTTACACTTACAAGAACCCAAACATGTTAAGGTAAGAAATATACACAGGTAAGGCACCAAAATAACCTTAATTCTGCTCTTTAGTGACACAATGAGAGGAAAAAATATTTAAAAATAAAATCTAATATGTCCTTAAAAAATCAGTTCCATCTAATCCTGGACCACAAATATTAAAACGTCTCAATCATAAGCATATAGTTATTGTATAACATTGCTACAGGGCACAGTTAAGGTTGCTTGGGTTAATAGCGTTGGGTTTTTGGTTAATCACAACCTCCCAACCAACCGTCACATTTTACAGATGTCAGGATAGAGATGTTAGTTATGTTAAACATGGATATTTTCCCTTCTTTTAAAAGTAGAACAGCAGAAGGCCTTCACAATGAGATCCCATATCACATAAGACTCCACTGGCTTCACAATTTGTTACAAACATGAAATAACATCCAGTGATGTGCTACTATATTTTGATAAGAGCTGCACAGAAAAATCCCTTCCTCCTTAACCTGAGATAAAACCTACTTACCAGGTGTCTGTATGTGCATATGCACACTGCTGAAGAGGATCAGTACAAGGGACTACTGAACCTCTGTTTAACCATTTAAACAAAAATGCTTGTCGGGGAGTGTCAGGGATTTGTCCCCATCAGAGCACCTCTTTTGGATGTTACATGGAAAATGCACTCATACAAGTCCTGTCCTTCCAGAAGGAGCATTCAGTGTCAGTCCAACAACGACAGGCTTTCAGCCCACCAGCCAACGTCTCCTTTCTATGTCTCCCATCTTCAGAGTTCAACAAGGAGTCCAAGGTCAGCAAGGGCTTAAACTCAAGAAGAGGCAGTGGGGAAAGCCTGTCAGTTCTACCCAGAATATTTAGCCTCTGTTTTCATAGGGGCCCTGGATGGGCCAGGCTACAGTCCAGTGGGTCTCCCGCACAGGTTACAGGATACATTCTCTGCCCCCTTTTTAGCACAGGGGATCTGTTCCCTTTCAGCGGGAGGAGCAATAGCCCCCTTCACAGGGCTGCCGACTAAAGAGAGGTGCTTCTTCCTTTTAAACTACTGCTCCATTCCTGGCATAACTTGCAGCTGCAGTGGGGCAATGCTACTCCTGCCCAAAGCAGCTCCTTAACCTCTTTCATGCAAGTGTGGGACTTATACACCACATCAGAGGGCGTATCAGTGCAAAACACTGAAGACATATTTTTAAGAAGCTCTGTTAGAAACCAAAATGACCGAGTTTTGCATAGCTTTATTTTTAACTTCTCACAAGTGCCACACGTGGCTTTTCAAAGCTATTCTTTGACTGCACTTGTTCCTTCTAAAGACTCAGTGTGCATCATTCACTGGTTGAAAATGGGCGATGAGGGAGGAATGGCAGAAAAAAAGAGTCACTTCAGACCTACTTCCTCTTCCATTAGCAATAAGTAATGCAGCTAGCATGTGGAGCTGTAAGAAACAGACCTTTATTAAACAAGCTGTCTCTCAGTGGACAGTGTAGTTTGGTGCTTCACCAACACAGGTCCCTCCTGAAACCTGATCTTTATCCAGTTCCACACATCACATTACACCCACCATCTTATACACCACTATCTGGCTCAAAGTATGTATTTCCAGTTAACTTGCAACTACATGAGTGGTAACTGGTTTTGCCACAAAATTGGGATATTTACTTGAATTTGGAGGCACAGACTTCTATAACCATGCTCTTTTCTCTCCTTTACTTGCCAAGGCAAAATTTGAGCATGGAGAGCACATGTCAGGAGTGTGCATGTCATAAGGTGAAATTTGCACAAGAAGTAGGCCAAAACCTGTTGTGTGCAAAAGCAGAAGGGCTTTGCACACCAGACTGATACAACAAAAAGAAAGAAAGAAAATTACTTCATACTGCTTAGCAAGGTTAAAAATATCTCTCAATTTTTCTTCTAGTACAGAACTTGATAACAGTTTCAAAATGATTTCAGTATCTAATCCATCCACAAGTAATTTGATTTGCAGGAAATGGAGAACAAAGAGAGTGCTTTTAAATAAATCTTAATTAATTATACACGCAAATGTCTTCAATGGATGTGGTCTTGCAATGCTGTTAGATGGCTAATTATGTTGAAAGTGTAATTCCATATTTAAATAGATAAACACACGTCCAAATGCTTGCCCAGGAGTTTGTGTGCTGAAGTCATGGAGCAGAATAATTTATTGGCCCTTTAGTGCCACCAGTTGAAAACTTAATGTGTGCAAATGGAATTGCACCTCTAATGAGATGTCCATTTGGAGGCACAATGCTCATTTTCTTAACATGTGAAATACAGGTATAATTTTGGTAACTTTAACCACTGAGATAGAAATGTTTGCAACACACTTGTAAATTGCCTCTATCGTCAATTTTTTTTAAAAAAAGTGTAACATACTGTAGGCCATTTTGATATGCAAAAGCCAGCCTTGATCTACATGTAGAACATTTATAACCAGACTGCATCTGCTTTAAAACAAATCATTGTTTCCCCTAATTTCTAATAAGTCATCACGCTTTGTATGTTCTATCAAAGGAGGCTAAGGACTTCAGAATACTGTTCCCCTCACACAAGTATTTCCTTTGTAGTTACTGTGTGCTAATTGTAGGCGAGATTGTCCCACCCTTTCTCATGCTGAAAAGTTCCTTACTCCATGTGTAGTCCCATTGAGACCAAGTTGACTACCTACGGAATAAGGGGCTTTGGACCATGAAAAGGGCAGAATTTAGGCCTGGGTGAGTAAACTGAGCAGGATTTGGCCCAATATAGCTATGTATTTAAAGCAATGTACACAACAACATACTGGGTAAGAGCCTCACCTCCGCTCCAGTCCCTTTACATCAAGTAAAACAGCTGGAGAAGCCTCAAGGAGCCCTAAAAGCCCCATATCCAGCTGGAGAAGGAAGATTCCTCCAGTACAGGCAATGCAGATGACAGCTGTAAGGCTGCCTCTCAAGGAACCCCTCAGAGCCTGCGGCACAGGGGTTGCATCAGGCTGGGAGCAGCATGTCAGGGATGGGGCCCCAGCATATAGCACTGTAAAGATTCTAGGCAGTGCTGTGGCCATAGAGCAATACAAGGGAGGCTGGTATAACAGGAAGGCTGTCTAAGTTATTTCATTTCTCAGAGGATGTTGATATTTTGAAATGTGGCTTAGTTTGCAGTCGAAATGAAAACCAAATATTTTGATGTTCTCTGCAAGAGGTAATGGAGCTCTGGGTCTGGGTTCCGTCTCCCTGGCAGGCTGCCCATGAGCCACAGACCCTGGATGTCTGGGCTCCCCAGAAACCCACCAGGAGGACTGCCAAGGAGCCAGGTGGGCGAGCTGGCAGGAAACCAAACAGATATTTCTAGGAACTTTGGGCAAAACTGAACCATCTCTGCAGAACTTTTCAATTTAACCAATTTGGAAAATCCCCATGAAACACTGCTCTGAGGGAATCTTTCCGACCAATTCTCCTCACGACCTCCACACAATATAGACACACATACACATAGGCAACATCTGTCAGTAAGAGAAAAGAGTTATAATAGAGAAGAAGGAGTTAAACCCATGTTATTAAAATGAAGTATTACAATTGTCTATGGCATCTTTGACCTTTCCAATTGGCTTCTGCTACAGATGACAGATTAGACTGCTCAAATGTTTGTCCAGGTGTCAGTTTCCACAAAATTGACAAAATAATGGGTACATCTATCTATTTAACCTCGGTTTCTAAGCATTTCTATGTAGGTATTTGCAAGGATAATAATGTATAGAAACCATCCCAAACAAACGAAAGTAAATCTTTGTCTGAAACATCAATTTCAGTGTATTGTCAACAGCATGAGCGACATTAAGTACAATATTTTTGGCACAAAATACTTCCTGTTTCAATTTTTAATCCTTTTTAAACATTATTCTTCTTCAGTTAAACATCTGTTTTAGACTTACAAGAGCTGATTCTATAGTATTATATTCAATGCCTATTATACTCTGAAGTGGAAAAAGCTTCAGAGGGAACATTAGAATAGCTATTATGACAGTAGCACTTTGTTATGGTGTAGTTTTTGTAAAAAATTTGACTCTGGGGCTTTGACAGATAATTATGGACTCACATTACACTGCAGAATATTATATAAAAATTAGAATATGTAAAGTGTCTTTCACATTTCAAACAAATGTCAACACTATTTGCTTCAGTTAATTGACTCTCTGATTTAATTTAAGTGGGTACTGTTCTCTTAGACATAAAATGTGCACTCTGTTGGTTTCTCACAATATTTGTATTGAAAAATTATTGCATATCTTGCTTTCATCTGTTATTTGGCTTTTGAGAATAAGTGTTTGGAAATGATAGAACATATTGTAGCTTGTTTGATTTTGTCATTTAGCTGCGAAAAGAGCTTATAGTATGATGCCTGAGGCTGAACCCATACTCCTCCTAACATGACTTTAAAATACTAAGAATTTCAAGATTAAGTTTATCAAATATAGAACACACATGAAATATGTTAGCAATTTTTCAAACACATCTCTGAGCACATAAGAGAAATGTTTTTTCAAAATTATAATCAATTTGGTAATAACCAAATGTCGTGTACGGTAAAGCGATTTGCTGCACCTCTCTCTACGGCTACTACATTGGCTTAAACTTTCAAAAGTGACCAGGAGCCCAATCTGAGCCACCTTTAACCGGCCTGATTTGCAGAGGGTGGGTGCTCAGCACTTTCTGAAAATCAGGCCACTTTAAGGAGTCTTGAGTTGGACACATCAAAAATGGAGACACCTAAAATGACTAGTCACTTTTGAAAATTAAAGCCTATGTGACCATTCCAAAGCATGAAAACCCAGAGAAGGCTATTATACATCTAGGGTTCTGAGCACCTGTAGATGGCAAGGGGTTTCTACAGCCTCATACAGAAGTAATATGGTAGAGATGGCAACCAGGAGAGAAACAGGTTGCTAATGAGCAAGGAAGTTATAGGGAGGGCTCACGCTCGGGTAATTTCTATTCTCACTGCCAGGGTGGGAGCAATCTATAAAGTGGCCCCTGCGATGCCAGGAGTGACCTCTTGGAACAGTCTCTGTGTCAAGGACAAAGAACTTGGTGTATGGTGCACTAGCTAGATGGGGAAACGGTATTTTAGAACATGGGCTCCAGCATTTATTTTCTATGTTAGGTACCTACTGGCCAGAATCCGGGTGCAACATTGTGGGGGGTTCTCTCTAGATGTTGTCATTACGGGCTTTTGCTATATGCAAGTGAGCCTATATTCCCAGTTGGCATAACAACATCTCCACAGTCCTTCAACGACATCCCAACATTTCAAGTTGGCCTCTTTCCACTTTCATTTCATATCGATGCCATTCGTAACCACTGCTGGTATAAAAGATTAAAATCCCACCTGCAAATACTCTATATTAACTGCGGTTTACATTTTATTGGAGGAAAAGTGGAGTTATTGAACAAGGGAGGTTCAATGTGAACAGATGACGTATATTTATATTTATTGTCACATGTTCCGATTCACCCACTGCTACTTTCAAGCCACATTTACAAAAGAATAAAGAACACCACTATATTTCAGTCCACAGACATCATAGAATTTCACTATCACACTTAAAGATGTCCCTAACAGAAAACGTAGGTAACGTGCTTAGCTTTTTATTTCTATATGAAGCTTGTTCACTGCAGCAGGTAGAGATGATAATTTCCTGTTCAAAACCAGGATGGTGATAACCCTGCCCTAAAGAGTATCCATTGATATTAAAATATAAAGAGTGCCTATTGCACATATTCTGCTATTATTTTTCAAAATATTGCATGAAGGTTTTCACTTTCTTTTTCTTTTGTTTTTTAACTAGGTACCTGTTTATAGAAATAACTGCAGTGGTTTACTGGGCAAAGAATATGCATATATATTATTCATAAATATTAAATTCACATTTGGAAGACTGGCAATAGAATACAGAGCCTCTCACATAGGGATGCACTTACTGAATAATACCTTTGCTGAACACTATGACTAATGGTGCCACTACAAATTAATTTTGGGTAATATTTGGCTGTCTCCTGGAACGAGGTTCCCACTGTCAGGTCTTTCTTCTCCACCATCTCTTATCTTTGGCTCTCTTCTAGAAGTCCAGAGTAGCCTCTCAACCTTGTGCAACACCTCCTCCAACATATTTTGTGAAAAGCCAGCTAGTCTCATCCTCTCCCATCTCCAGTCCTCTCACAAGCTAGTAACAAAATCTGTTGTCATAGATGGCCCTATCCACAGAAGCATCTTCAAGGATATTGGCCACGTGACCACACCCCCTTTCTGGAGCAGCAGTTCTGCTGATATTCAGATTTGTGTTAAAAATATTAGGACTGCCAAATTCCAGCTTCAACTGAATCCAAATACTAGCCTATTTATGCAGCCCTATAGTCCACTCTCAGCCCTGCAGTGATCAAAAATAAGTCATTATTATTGTTTATGCTGTGCCATGTGTATTTTCTTGTGATCATCCAGGTCTTGAGCCTAGTACAGGTGAGGAGCATTGCATGTATAAGCACGTTAGAAGTGATGAACAGGAACAGGCACGCAGGGGAACACAATCCTATATTAATGAGAGCACTGCTCCACAATTACCAAGTCACTCCTGCCTAATAACAGGTGAGAGGACCATATAGCAGAATGCTTCATGAGCAAGATGGGGATTCAACACAAGCCATTCTCGCTTCACAGAGGCCCATTCTATGCTCATGCCCAAACCTGTTTACCCAGTGCACTTGCATGAAAGAGAGAAGACTTGAGACTTACTGTTGCTCAGTGTGGAGGTCTACACCTCACACTTAAACCTGATTTGTGTCAACACAGCTGGGCTCCCTTGTGCCAGATGCTGTACAGAGACATAGGGTACATCTAACCCAGTGACTATCAGAAGGATTGAACCGGTTTCTTAAAAATATATCCAAAGGCTTGGAAGTAATATCAGCATTGCTAGGTTAGCTAACATTCATCCAGTCCAAACTTCGGTATTATGGATCCAGAGTCATTAGTGCACATTGTACACAGACAAATTTCTGTCTGTAAATGTATGAAACCCCTCGAGGTTTACAGAGCATGGCCCTTTTAAAACCTCATCCTGAGGCAGAGGAAGTGATGGTTGTTCCAGAGGGATGGGAGTGAAGATATGGAGAGCAACGGGGGCATGTGGGTATCTGTAGCTCCAGAGAAGAGGGCCTACAGTGAGCAGGCCCTCACCTAGCAAAGCAGCCGAGAACCAGCCCCAAGCCCAGGAGGCACAGAGGCCAGGACTGGAGCCAGGAGGAACACCATGCCAGGGAGGAATTGCCTGAAAAGGACAAACTGGAAGTGGACCCAGGATCACCAATGCCCAAAGCTGTGTGCGGCCGTGAGTACCAGGGCTTGTGACTTTGCATAGGGAATAAGGATGGAGGCTATAGCTAGTTAAGTGGAGAGTTAGTCTTTCTGTGTGGGTTTGTGGAGAGCGGCAGAAGAGGG
This sequence comes from Natator depressus, assembly GCF_965152275.1. Lineage (NCBI taxonomy): Eukaryota > Metazoa > Chordata > Testudines > Cheloniidae > Natator > Natator depressus. Next base: position 245,395,474 of record NC_134235.1, read on the forward strand.
CACCAGAGGGAATTGTTGGGGAAAATTTACTGGTGCCGAAAATGACGAGGAGCACCCTAGACCCACTGCTGGACTGGAACTCTGCCCAGGATTCCTGTACTCTGAGTGTAGATGCAGTGCTCAGCATCTATCCTTTCATATTATGGTACCTCTAGGCCCATGGATGTAACCTCATGTTGGATGTAACCCTGTTTTACCGCTCCCCCATCATATCCCCCTGTTGTTTTTCTCCATTCAGCCCTCTGTAAATAAATATTTTCCTGTCCTATATCCATTGTACTATTCCTGTGTGTGTGTGTCTGTTTACTCCAGGAGATTTGGAATAGGTGCCCCTGTGGTGGAAGAGAGTTTCCTTGCTGCTTTCCTGTGCATGCCTTTTCTTGGCCAGAGCTGCCTCCCAAAGCAGACTCCATCTTGGCCATGAGGGCACCATTGTTACATGTAATTCACCTTTACTCTGTCCAACACTAGCTGCAAAGGCTCTGAGTTACTACAGTGAATTTTTTCCCAGGTGTCTGGTTGGAGGCTCTTGCCCACATGCTCAGGGTCTAAATGTTCACCATATTCGGGGTGGGAAGGAATTTTCCCCCAGGTCACATTGGCAGAGACCCTGTGGGGGAGGGTTTCACCTTCCTCTGCAGCATGGGGTCACTTGCAGGTTTAAACAGGTGTAGATAGTGGATTCTCTGTAACTTAAGCCTTTAAATCATGATTTGAGGACTTCAGTAACTCAGCCATAGGTTAGGGATCTATTACAACAGTGCAGGGGGTGAGGTTCTGTGACCTGCAATGTGCCAGAGGTCAGACTAAATGATCCTAATGGTTTCTTCTGACCTTAAAGTCTGTGAGTCCAGAACATAAGCTATATCTTGACCATATCAAATGAAGTAGCACTTGAATGACCTGTGGATGTGGTACACCATTCTGATCCATCAGTAATATACGACGTGCTCTAAAAGGTGTGACCCTATTCGTGTCAAAGAGTTAATGTTGTGATTTGTTGAAGCTTTATCAGAGAACACTAATCTCACGAACTTGACTTGTCAATCTAATAATGTTTTCTCTGCTGTTGCGGGGGCGGAGCCAAAAGGCACAGCTGAAATGTAAAGTCTGACAAAAGCAGACAAGGAAGCTCCATTTGCTGCCACTGTCTGTTTGGTGTAAAGTTTTGGTTCATTAGACTTGAAAAGTTTCATGAACAGAATGCTTTTGGGATGCAATAAACAAACTGTAAGTGTCCTTGCATGTAACAGAACTGTCAGAAAACAGCATGGTTTATTCCTGTTTTTAAAATATTTAGAAAGTGAACAACAAAACTGAGTGATGGTCACATTTGTATGAAGTAAACAAAAGAGTGATGTGATAACAAGCTCCTAAAATTTTTTTTTTTCATTTCTTGCTCTTACAGTGTTTGTGGACCAAAAGCACAATTCTCTCTACCTTTTGCGTTCATTTTCTAAATGTTTTAAATATAGGAAAAATATGTAAATGGATGCTGGTACTTTTAAGTGCTTAAAGTTAATTTAGGGCCAAACCCTCTTTATTCATTTGATCTGAACTCATTTTTGCCTATCCATAGCTGATGCAGGGTATAGGGGCCAAAATCTGTAGTTGTCATTCTGACAAAATTCTCATTGAAGGTAGTTTTTGCACTTCATCTATATGTACATAAACATGGATTTATGCAAACCAAACTGAAGACAATGAGTTTTTCCAGAGTAAGGACTGAAGGTTTTGTATGAGCAAACCAATTCAGATCAAATAAATAAAGTCAACCTGAATCTTACCCCAGAAATCAAACAGAGTCTTATTAGAGGTTAGAGAAAATTTGTTTAACTGTCCTCAGGGCTCTTTATTAGTTCATATGTTGGCATGTTTCTGCACAAGCTGAGCGTCAGTTCAGGGCACTGAAGAAGTGAAAAATATCATAAGACCTGCTGTTGTTTCTAGTCCTGGAAGCACTGAAGTTTTTAAGGTCTGGCTTGACAAAGCCCTGGCTGGGATGATTTAATTGGGGATTGGTCCTGCTTTGAGCAGGGGGTTGGACTAGATGGACCTCCTGAGGTCTCTTCCAACCCTGATATTCTATGAAGCTGTGATGAGAAAACCTGTTTTCCTGCCATTTTAGGCTATGTTTTGTAGTGGAAAAGATTCAGTTTATCATCCAAACTTGGGTTATTAGCCATACTGGCTTTGGAAGTTTGTCCCTCTGTTGTTTCAATCTTCCTTATGTCTTTTTAATGAAATGACAAATTTTAAGAAGGCTAGCGCACTAACCTTGAGAGACCAGGGTTCAATTCCCTGCACCATCATATGCGTCCTGTGTTACTTTGGGCAAGTCACTTAGTCTCTCTCTTCCTCAGGTTCCCAGCTGTAACATGGTGTTAATAGCACTTCCCTGCCTCACAGGGGGAATACATTGAAGACTGGGAGATGCTCAGATACTACAGTAAAAGGGGGTCACATAACTAAAGGTGGTCAGCATTTTTGGATGAATCCTTTATTTGATGAAAAACGCAGTTTAGGTCAACCAAAACAATTTACAAATTTAGCAAATACTTTCAGCTAAAAAATGATATTTTTTTAAAAAGCCAAAAGATTGTTTCGATATTTGTGAAGTGAAACATTTCAACTTTTCATTTTAAAATGTTTTGTTTTGAAATTTAACCGGATGTATTTAAAACAATCTTTAAAAGGATAAAAATACCTGGAATCTAAACAATAACAACAACAAAAAAGAAAAGGAGTACTTGTGGCACCTTAGAGAGTAACCAGTTTATTGAAGTGAACTGTAGCTCACGAAAGCTTATGCTCAAATAAATTGGTTAGTCTCTAAGGTGCCACAAGTACTCCTTTTCTTTTTGCGAATACAGACTAACACGGCTGTTACTCTGAAAGAAAAAAACATTTCATTTTGGGTTGAACAAAATGTTTTGTTTGACACCACCACCCCCAATACATTTTTTGTTTCAGTGAGAAAAAACAAATCATTTTTGTTTTGAGTTGAACCAAAATTCTATATTTTTTTATTTTTTCAATTTGGCCACTGAAATAAAATGAAAAAAAAATAATGATTTCCTCTGCTAACCATATAAGTATGTAAGATCTTGGACCAATCCTGCAGCCCTTACAGTTCAGCTGAGCTCCCAGTTTCTACAATGATAATTTTGGGTGCAGAAAGGCTGCAGAATCAAGTCCCCTATTAGTAACTTTTTTTTGCAGTACATAAACTTGGATTTTAGCACATCAAAACCTGTTCACTATGAGGCAATTTTTGCTCTCACATTACTTCAGAGGAACCTGCACATGCATCACTGAGGACAGAATTTGGGCCTAAATCTTCACTAGATTAACAGCAGCACTTTATTTGCATATCTAGTACATGAGGGGTTACTTGTGTGATTATTAAATGTAACTCAGAATAAGCTGTTTGATTTTCTTTCATCATGAGCCAAACATTAGGCTTTGAAAGGAATTTCTTTAAACTCCAGTAACATAAAGGCACATGGCAATCAAAAGTTACAACTCTAGCTTAAATAAGTCAGACATAGACGTATTTAAGACTAATATTCTGTGAGTATCTTAGCTTCGGACACTTTAAAAGCTTGAATCCCTTCCTCTGGATAGATACGGGGATTTCAGTATTTACAAATGCATGTGGACTCATTTTTAGGTAAAGTCCAGTCCCTTTAGCTTTTTTCTTTAAACACCCAACATAACAAGCCACACCAGGCCGTCAGCACCTGAAGCAAGTAAAAGCAATTCCTTTATGAAGTCCCTGCCAGATATTTGCTTTGCCAGGCTCTTGGAGATAAAAAAAGAAAGCTGCTAGTGAATAACTTAAAGCAGTGTGTCCCAGTGAAAAGCATCACACATGAAAGAGATAAAGAAATGAACTCAATGTTGTTTTTTCCTGATGAAAAAGCAGATTGGATCTTAGGGCTTTTTAAAAACCAGAGCACAGGTGATCATCATTTGTTCTGTCAAAAGCATTTTCAATGACATGACTGGAACAATGCAACTGTGATTGCAAGGATCAGCATGGATTGAAAGATACCCGCAGTATTTATCAAAAGGATATTTATAGTGCTGCTCATGAAGTTCACTTTTCTAAACCGACATACAAATACCAGGACAAATTCAAAATCAGTGACTCTCTGCTGGGTTCTGAATTTGCCATGCTAATTAGCTCTCACGAATGGAGGCTGAACAAGCTGGTTCAAAAGTTATCATAATGAAGTCAAATCCAAACGCTGAAAAGGCAAATCGAGATAGTTATCATTGTGAATTTGGAAGTGAAGCACCACAGATTTTGGAGGGCAGCCATGACTTTGATCTTGCACAAATTGTTAGCAATCAACAACCTTGCATCCCAATAGCTCAGAGGGTTACATGTTTTAAGCTATTTCCAGGTTGGACAGCAGATGATTTATAGTGTTGTAAAATGACAGAAAGGACTTTTCCAAAACTTCATGTAACCAGCTAAGAAAAAAAAAAGATTTAACAGAATTTAAAGAAATTCTCATGGCAGCCAATTCACAACTTGTGAGAGTCTTTCATATTTTTAAAATTGTTTATTCTGGCAAAAAATCTTAAGCATCCAAGCATAGGAATGAGCCTACCTGATACTAAGCAACAAGACCAACTTCTCGGATAATGGATGGAAGCAGCCATCTTGGTGCCTCCCTTATCTATGCAGACACTGAATAGTGCAGGGATTGTGTGATGTGGCAATATGCTACTGAAGAAGCCAAGAGTTCAAGGGAAGAAGAGTATCCTAATGGGAAACTCATTCTCTAAAGCCAAACGTGGAGAGAGGGAGGGGAAAACAGATGCAGGGCACGCATTGAAAAGTTAGTTCTACCCATTAATGATTCACTATCAGGACACCTGCCTAGCCTCAAACTAGGCCAAAGTGGGACTTAGGGCTTGTCTTCACTGCAAAGTTCACTTGAGTTATAGCTCAAGCGTTGCCCCTAACTCAAGTCCTGTGAGCACACAAAATCCCTTAACTCCGGTGGTTCTTTTAACACAAGTTGGCTGGCCTGTCAGAGGGTACAGGCTACAGCTCGAATTAGCACAACTTGTCAGCAACTAACACAACCACATTGTGACAGGATGCAGGCTAGCTCAACTCGAGAGCTGCTAGTCCTCCAAAGCCTTCCCACAATTCCCCTCACGTACCCAGAAAGAACAGACAAATTATCCCACAATTCAGTGGGGAAACAAAGCACAGGGTGGTTGAACTTCCTGGAGTGCAAAGAATCATGATATATCTTAGTGCCATACATGAGTGAGTACAATGCCAGTGTGGACACAGCCACTCACGTGTTATTTTGCAGTGTGGCTACTCTCCCTCAAGCTAGGCTAATGGAAGAGGAGTAGCAAGTTAAATCTGCAGTGAAGACAAACCCTTAAGGGCTGCATAGGCCTTGTGCTGGCCCTCTTCATGGGTTGAATTTCACCCATAGTGAATGAAAATGTTTCTGAAATATATTAGGATATTTTCTCCCAGAAAAAGCCAAGTTGTAGGTCATTACAATACCAGACAATAATGGGATAGGACACTATTCCCTGGCTCACATTTAAGATTAAGCCTTTCTTGCCTTACTCACTGGGACTACTCCCACAAACAAAATGAATAGAAAACTAAGGTGGCCACTATAGCATAAAATTTTGGAGTATGTTAATTTTATTTTAAAGACACACTGTATAAAAATTCCAATTAATTTTTTAATAAGTGATCACATTAGGACATGATCAGGAGTTCATGCTCCATAAAATCAGGAATCAGTCACTAGCTATGTTACATTTTCTTGGTTATAATCCTCTTGATGTAAGACTGGGAAAGCAGAATACCTGAAGTGTCCTGCTCCTGCCTTTCTCTAAGCAAATAGTCCTCTATCGTACTCCTGGATGTGGAAGGCTTTTTCATACTTCAGTCCCAGCTTCAGGGACAGCTCTCTATATTTTTTTCTGATCCATGATAGAAAAGGATAAACCTATTTGGATAAAATTACTGTCTATAGCCTTTAGTAAAAGCCTGTTGTTCTCATGACATTTCATCACAGTTTTGGAGGCTCAAGAGATTCAGGTAAAATTCAGCGAGCTCTCTCTCTGAAGGACTCTGGAGTTCAGAAAGGTGGATTTAAAATGACTCAGAGAAAGAGTTGGCAAGGTCCCATGGAAAGACCAATGAGGAAGAAAAGGAGTTGAAGGGGGCTGGCAGTTCCTAAAAGATGTAATACTAGAGGCTCAACATCAAGCTATTCTGATGCAGAGGAAAGATAAGAAGAGCCACAGGAGGCCAATGTGGCTGCTCAGGGAGTTTTTTAGCTATCTAAAAATGCAAAGAAATCCATACGGGAAATGGAAGGAGGGGCATGTCACCAGGGAAGTATACATGGGAATAGTGTGAGTGCATAGGGACAAAATCAGGAAAGCCAAGGCAAAGAATGAGTTACAGCTGGCAAGAAATATTAGAGAGAACTAGAAGGGGTTCTTCAAATATGTCAGACAAAAAAGAAAGATCAAGGACGGTGTGGGTCCACTGCTCAATGGAGAAGATGATATGAAGGCAGAGCTGCTCAGTGCCTGCTTTGCTTCAGTCTTCTCACAAAAAATAACATGTGACAAGATGACTAGCAAAATTACCATAGACAAAGGGGAAGGGATGCTGTCAAGGTTCCTCCCCCACTCTGAACTCTAGGGTACAGATGTGGGGACCTGCATGAAAACCTCCTAAGCTTACTTTTACCAGCTTAGGTTAAACTTCCCCAAGGTACAAATTAATTTTATCCTTTGTCCTTGGAATATCCACTGCCACCACCAAACTCTAACTGGGTTTACTGGGAAATGCAGTTTGGACATGTCTTTCCCCACAAAATTCTCCCAACCCTTGCACCCCACTTCCTGGGAAAGGTTTGGTAAAAATCCTCACCAATTTGCATAGGTGACCACAGACCCAAACCCTTGGATCTGAGAACAATGAAAAAGCATTCAGTTTTCTTACAAGAAGACTTTTAATAGAAATAGAAGTAAATAGAAGTAAAGAAATCACCTCTGTAAAATCAGGATGGTAGATACCTTACAGGGTAATTAGATTCAAAACATAGAGAATCCCTCTAGGCAAAACCTTAAGTTACAAAAAAGACACACAGACAGAAATAGTTATTCTATTCAGCACAATTCTTTTCTCAGCCATTTAAAGAAATCATAATCTAACACATACCTAGCTAGATTACTTACTAAAAGTTCTAAGACTCCATTCCTGTTCTATCCCCGGCAAAAGCAGCATACCAACAGACACACAGACCCTTTGTTTCTCTCCCTCCTCCCAGCTTTTGAAAGTATCTTGTCTCCTCATTGGTCATTTTGGTCAGGTGCCAGCGAGATTACCTTTAGCTTCTTAACCCTTTACAGGTGAGAGGATTTTTCCTCTGGCTAGGAGGGATTTTTATATTTTCCCTTTATATTTATGACAGATGCAGACTGGGATAAGTAAAGAACACGTCAGAGATCTTCTGACCAGTTTGAATGAATTCAAATCAGCAGGGCCTGATGCTATTCACCTGAGGGTACTGAATGAATTAGCTGATGAAATCTCGGAGCCACTGGCAATAATATTTACAAACTCATGGATGACAAGAGAGGTCCCAGAAGACTGGAGAAGAGTTAACATAGATTTTGTCTACACTAAGGGGGAGATCGATCTAAGTTATGCAACTTCAGCTATGTGAATAACATAGCTGAAGTCGACGTACTTAGATCTACTTACCATGGGGTCCACACTACGCAATGTTGATGGGAGACGCTCTCCCATCAACTCCCCTTGAGCTTCTCGTTTAGGTGGAGTATAGGAGTCGACGGGAGAGCGATCTGCAGTCGATTTAGCGGGTCTTCACTAGACCCCTAGTGCCTATCTTTAAAAAGGGTGGAAAGGAAGAGCTGGGGAACTGTAGGTCAATAAGCCCCACTGATACCTGGGAAGCTAATAGAGCAATGTATAAAACATTCAATTTGTGAATACCTGGAGGACGAAGGGGTAATCCCTAGCAATCAGCATGGATTTACCAAGAACAAATCATGCCAAACTAGCTTGATTTCCTTCTTTGACAGGGTAACTGATTTGGTGGATAGGGGGAATGTAGTGGACATAATATACCTGTACTTCAGCAAGGCTTTTGCACAGTCCCACATGACATTCTGATAAGTAAGCTGGAGAAATGTGGGCTCGACAGAACTACCATTAAGTGGTACATAATTGGTTAAACAACCGCAAACAGGGTAACTATTAATGGAATGATATTGGATTGGAGGGAAGTCACAAGTGGGGTTCCACAGGGATCTGTTCTGGGTCCAATGTTGTTTAATATCTTTATTAGTGACCTGGATGTAGGAATAGAGAACATACTGATCAGATTTTCAGATGACACAAAGCTAGAGGGGGTTGCCAATACTTTGGAGAAGAAAGCCAAAATTCAGAGGGATCTTGATAAATTGGGGAACTGGGCTACAGACAGACAACAAAATGAAATTCAACAAAGATAAATGTAAAGATCTACAATTAGGGAAGAAAAACCAAATGCACAAATACAGAATGGGGGAAAACTCGCTTGGCAGCAGCACTGCTGAGAAGGATCGGGGAGTTATGGTGGATCACAACCTCAACGTGAGTCAGCAATGTGATGTTGTTGCAAAAAAAGCAAATGCAATTTTAGGTTGCATTAACAGAGGCATAGCATTCAAGTCATACGATAGTACCACTCTAGTTGGTGCTGGTTAGGCCACAACTGGAGCACTATGTCCAGTTTTGGTTACCAAAGTATAGAAGGGATGTAGAGAAGCTGGAAAGGATCCAGAGGTTAGTGACAAAGATGATCAAAAGGATGGAATGCAAGCCATATGAGAAAGGCTGAAGGAACTGGGTATATTTAATTTGGAAAAGAGGAGATTAAGGGGGGATATGATAGCGGTCTTCAGATACTCGAAAGGCTGCCATAAAAAAGATGGAGAAAAGTTGTTCTCTTTTGCCACAAACGGCAGGACAACAGGCAATGGATTCAAACTATAGCATAGCAGATTTTGTTTAAATCTCAGGAAAAACTTCCTAACTGTAAGAACAGTAGGACAATGGAACAGACTACCTCAGGAGGTTGTGGAAACTTTTTCACTGGAGGTTTTCAAAAGGAGGCTGGATAGCCGCCTGTCTTGGATGGTTTGACACAACAAATCCTGCATCTTGGCAGGGGGTTAGATTAGATGACTCTTGTGGTCCCTTCTAACCCTATGATTCTATCTGAAAATATGAGTGTTTTTGAGGATCTGCTATTATAAATCTTCCTGTTGAGTGGTGTATGTGCCAGGTACATTTCTGGAGAAATCTCATACAGAAGAATGATTTGATCAGCATCCCAAATCGGATATAGCACACTCGGTGTGTTTGAGCTGGGGAGCTAATGGATGGAGGATACTATATTTGGCCAACAAAAAATGTACATACTTTTTCCTGGTCTACAAGAACTACTCTCACATTGATTTTTCCTCATTAGGGTCCTGTGCAGAAGTTTGGCCGATGCAGCCAAGACACTTATGGGATCATTCTCTGGTAAGAATAGATATGGCTTTTTCTGATAATGTACACGCTAATCATAAAAAAAAAAAAAAAAAAAAAAAGATAGCTTTGAAACCAAAGCTTTTTACAAAATACAGATTTTTATCAACTCTGTCATAGTTGAGGTTAAATATTTTATGGAGCTAAATAAAAACCTCAGACTTCTCCACTTTCATATTACAGGATGCAGTAAAAGCCTCTTTTAAGAGCCTGATTCTGTAAGATGCTGAATGTCTCCCACGAGGTGCGGATACCCTTAGCCTCGCAGTGACTTCTCCAGTAGAAAGCAAGGGCACTCAGCACCTTGTAGGATCAGGCCCTTAAGCAGCTAGATAATTTGACAGACTGCTTCAAAATGGAACGTGCTACACAAATAATATAATATTTCAAAAGCAAGATTATTATTCCATTAGAGAAAAAGGCTCTGCTGAGGACCCACAGATGTTCAATTTCTGAGGAAACTTAGGCCCAAATTCAGCAAAGGCACTTAACCCAGTGCTTAAATTTAAGCATGAGCTTAAGATCATCCTTACTCAGAAAAGCACTTAAGCACATGCTTAAATTCCATTGACGTCTGTGGGATTTAAACACAAGCTGAAATGCTTTGTTGAAGTGGAGCTTTGAATATCTCAGGCCAAAAAGACATTGAAACCGTGCAGGCCTAAGCCATGGAAATGGCACAATTAAGCTAGTAAGCTCATTCTATGGCAGTTAAACAAGGAAGACTCACAGCAGATCATTCTAGTAACTAAGAAAGTGGCTGAACTATTTAACGGAGATGCAATTGAGACTAATATCACCACAACTCATTCCCTGCAATTTTTTAAGTGCCCTTTTGAAAATTAAAGCTCTGGGGCAGGGGCACAAAACCATTATCTCTCTTGCAGACATTGAGAGGATTATCTAATAATGGGAGAAATCTATTAGACTTGGAAGCAAGAACTAGCTGACATAAATCAAGTGATAATGATAAATTTGGTTCTCTAATTATAGGTCACCCCAACAGCGCATGGAATTTTACAGGGTGTTTCCTGGCAGCTTTTTCCTATCTCTTGTTGGAAGTATTCAGTCATATCCTCAATTCAATCACTCCCCTTGTACTCATGCATCATTACCTTAAATGTTAAGTAAGGGTGGGATCCTTTGAGGTGGTGATTATATTCCTCCATATCTAATGAACACAGGTACAGATATAAGTTACTTTTTATAACTACCGACAATAAGAGGCAGGCCCGCTGACAGCAGTTCCGGGGCCCCTGGCCAGGATGGTCCCTAAGGGGAGCGGGGCCCAGGGCGGAAGTGATGAATCCTTCACTTCCGGAACTGACCACGCTGGCCAATCAGCCTGGCCCGCGGGGCCCCCCAAAGTGTGGGGCCTGGGGTGGTCACGCATGCCTAGGAGCACTGCGGCCTGCCCGGGCAATTTAAAAGGGCCTGGGGCTCCCAACTGCTGCTACATGGTAGTGGCAGTGGTTGGGAGCCCCCGAGCCCTTTTAAATCACTCGGGACCCTGGGCAATTGCCCCCTTTTTCCCCACTCCATCAGCGGGCTTGCTAAGAGGGTGCACTTCCTCCCACTGATTGGTGCTCCAATCACTATTCATAATGTACAGTGAATCAGAAACTTCTGGTAGGTGTCAGAACATTCTCCATATCTCCATATCTTCTCCATATCTTTGAAGATTCGTCCATTACCTGTTTCCATTCTTCAACGGTAGGGTTATGCCTGCAATCCCTACTCAGGCAAAATTCCTGCTATCATCAGTAGGAATTTTGGTATATATGGACTGAAGGACTGGAACATAAAATAATATGTGTAGGGACAGGATCAGAAGATTGGGGATATGAGGTGCTACCTTTCACGGCAAAGTTACAAATTCAGATACAAGCAATGTATATGATATGTTAAGAGTGGAGAACACAGAGCAGGGCTTAATAATATTTAACTGATGTTAAATGCTACCTCCAGGAGCTCCAAAATCCTATTGTTGCAATTATTGATTCTCTCTCTCCACGAGGCAGACCTCAGTACATTGTGTACTGAGGAAATGTTCTGGTAATGGCATCCTGAAATATTTCAAAGCAACTGGGGAAGCTAAGAAATGGGCATGACTCAGCACAAATTTGCATGAAAATCATTGCAAACATCTAAATAAAATTGAAGGAAGCACCAAAGTGACATAAACAATAATGCCATTAGATAAAAGGATCCAAAAAAAGGTTAAAATGAATGGTGAGGGTCAAATTTCCAGGTCAACCTCATGTTGCTCTTTGCCACTTTTGCATGCACAATTGATGGCACCCACATATTTCAGACCAAACCCTGCCCCAGCCTCCCTCCCGCCTGGGCACAGGGATCCTCACCAACAGGCAAACTAGTGAAATTCTGCAGCTATGGGGCTATAGATTTGGGGCACTCATACGGGAGAGGGTGTGCGTTTGGGGGTGCACTTCCTACTGTGTGGATCCATTGGTCATTGTTCAAAATGGAAAGGAGAAGCCAGAACAGGGAGAGGTGCTGCAGCCAAAGAGATATAGTAGAAGCCACAAGGCAGCTTTGCTACCATTCTCAGGCCTTTGAAAGCAGGATTCAGCCTCTCACCCCGCCGTTCCTAGTGCACAATTCTGGTACTTGCCAGTGCATTTGGGAATGATTTAACCTTTTGTGCAGCTGAAAGCATGTTTGCACCTGCAAAACAGGAGTTCAGTGACCAGCTACTCCAATTTGCACATGCAAGTGGATAGTGCATGGACAAAGAGTTCACACCCAATTTATGGATGCAAATAGTTGTGCATACAAAGTTTGGATAGCTGAAAATTTGGCACTTACAATTCACTTTTTTTTTTTTTTTTACACACAATATGCTTTTTGAATGAAAAAATTACATATTGTATAATCTTACATTCCTTTCTTACAGTGAGGCAGATTTAGTAAGGGTCCTTGGAATATAACTGTACAGATATCTGAGAATTGTAGGAAAGATCAAACTAAACCTTTAACAGAAACCTCTTCCATTTAATCAGAAAGGAAACAGTATAAACTTCACATTTCCACACTCACACATTACTGTAGACATAAAAATATTCCCAGGGGATAACACAGTCAGAAATCACTTACTCAGGGGGATATGAATGATGACTTCAATAGAAGATGGACATAAATTTTAATTAGTTGGTTATTTGATCTTATGTTGTTAGTGATGGTGGATCTCAAAAGGGAATTAACTATGCTTAACACTGAAATTGCTTAGAACCAAAACACACTGCAAGGTAAGTTAGATTCCACTAAATTAAAAGAAACTTTGGAGCAATTGAAGAAACAATAAAATAAATACAGCAATTACAATTACCAAACAAAAAATGCAGGAGAGATCAAATTGACTATGGGTATAACCAAGTTTATCCCTGGCTTAATCAGACCTGCCATGCATTGTCTAGCAAAACAGTGAGAAATTTCAGTGTTCTCTGAAACACTTTCTAATGGTAGAGACATAAGGCAATTTAGGAACAGAAAAAGGTTGTCTGGACCACATTGGGTGCAGATTTTTGTTTTAGTTTTCTTCTTATTCACCTCATATACCACAAATAAATAATAGTGTCTCTTGCATCTATTTGCACACTTTACTTCACTTGTTTTCCCAAGTAATTTCTTCCAATATATTTGTTAGAGATGTTTCACACAGTGGGTAAGCACTCAGAGTTAACAGACCAAATTCTACCTTTTTACTCCTGTGCAAATCAATAGGGTTACCTGCATTTAGCTGAAGGCAGAATTAGGTCATATATCCACAAGTTTTTAGATCCCCTACCAGTATGAAAAGAAATCCTTAACAGTTCTATCAATACCATTCATTGTTTTGAGATTGACTCTCCTCTTACTCCTGGTTTACACCTTTTGTACATTGTTCCATTGAATTTCAGGTAATTATACTAGCATTATGTGATGTGAGAAGAGAATTAGACCTTTTGAAAATATCTATGACATTGCACATCACAGCCTAAACCATTTTCTAAAACCATCCTTATACAAGTTCACACAATTATTTTTACCCTTTAGGTAAACAAACATTTAACAAGGAAAATCCAAAAAAGCAGTGTAGACAATTGGCAAGTAATGAAGATCTTCCAGGTCAGATTAATGATAAAGAATAACTAAGGATTTACTTGGAAATTTGGAGATAGTCAAATCAGCAGGTGCAGTTAATATGTATTCTATGGGGTTTAGGGAATTCACTAATCATCCCACTGAACCACTGACAAATGTGCCATAGGAGGACAGGTCTGGACATAGACTATTTCCATTACCTGACGCTTAGAACGTGCCCATCCTCTCTTTAAACCTCTTCCCTAGTTTTCTCTTGCCTTCCATAGCAAATGGAATCACGTACACATCCTAGCTCATGTAGACCTTTCTGCTTATATCCTTTTTTCCCCCTTCACTCTGCCCAAGTGGCAAGACCATCCAGCCCCCTTCAGAACCTTCTCCCATGCCCACTGCATAGCCTTCTTTTATGGTAGACCCATACCTAAAACCTGCTCCCTGACCTGCACCATCATCCTCCATCCTCCTCCTTCAAGTTCCTCTTCCAAACACATTTTTACCATAGGACCTAAAAAGGATAGTCCTCTTCTCAAATAAGTGTGAACAAATTAGAGTCTACATAATCTGGAGAGGTAGGGGGAAAGATCTGTGAAGAACAATTATAAAACTAATAAGAGTCATACTAAATTCCACTGTTCAATCACTTTATATTTTTATCACATCCCCTCTCCCATCTTAGGTCCTGATCCTGCAAATACAAACACTTTAAGTCAGTGGGACGACATACCTGCTTGCAGGACTGGAGTCTTGCAGTATAAACTCTTGAAGGTAGGGATGCTGTCTTTATAAAAATCTGCAAAGAAGCTAGTGCATTGTTGGCACTAAATGTACATACACATATGCTCATATAAATAAATTAGTAGTAATGATAATTAATAACAGTGGAGAACTAGGAATGCATTAGAGGAAAACAAAATGTGCTACCAATGTCCACTTAAAATAATTGAGATATAACCTGGCTATTATAGTTTAGTATGTAAGACTTCAATCCCTAATAAAATAATAGAACAAAACGTTAAGAGAAAAAAAATCTGAGCGCATATGGAGGATAATAGAAACATTATAAATAAATAGCATGAGTTTATACAAGACAAAGATTTAAAAAGAATACACCATGCCAAATGAACTTGATTGCTAGTTTTGGTCAAATTAATGGATGATCATATTTTACATGTATTTATATTGCACAGAGCCTTTCATCTTGAAAGAGTCCAAAGTTCTTCACCAATTCATACAGAAAGTACCAATGAAGTGCATTTATATCTGGACTGGAAATTATCCAACTGTCTCATAGCATGTGACATAAAAGTGGAATGGAAAGAGGTAAATTTTAGTGAAAAGATAGCAAGGAAAACAACTCCTCTGGCAAAAATTGGCATGATGTTTTTAGGGCAAGATTTTCAAAGAAAGGTACATGCACAATAGTATGTGTGCCTAACTTTGGATAATCAAGCTCTTAATATTCATGCAGGGCAGTTAGGACCTGTGTTTTTAAGGTCTCATCCAAAAGATAATCTTTCTATGAAAATGGTAGAAATCTTATCATCACTTGAGACATTGAAAACTGAATGCAGCATTGAAGAATATACTTGAGGAATAATTCTCTATTGGCAGTGAAATACATTAGATGGCCCAGATTTTTCCATCTCTAATTGTTATGTTGTAGTTGTAATTCAACTTGTGTCATTTGCCTGAAGGGAAGAAGACATCACACATACACTGCTCCAGGGAGAGGAGAAGGATACAGCATTTCAGTGGATACAATATTTCAGATACTATTATTCCTATTGAGTTCCTCTCAGATTATGATTACTATGATTAGTGTTGTCGGGAAAGGTTTATCATCATTTGTGTTCCTACCTCTTCAGTAATATCATTGTGGTATTAAATTTATCCTACAAAAGGTATTTGTTTAAGACATTTCTTTTCCATTGTTACTCACACAATAAGTGTATGCACTGAGTTTCTAGAAGTCTGCACCAAAAAACAACTTAAGCCCAGAATCACATTTCCTCCTCCATCCTGCCTTAATTCCTCTATTGAAACTTTTTGCTGACTAGCTGAAAGGGCCGTTCACTCACTTTGCAAAACCCAATATGTGATTTATTCCCACATTTCAAAGGAAGAATGGGAAGCTTTTAAATCTCTACAAAGGAACCAAGAAATAGTGATCAAGCTCAGCTGACAAGGGGACAGATGTAGGAGTGATGAGTGAATTCTAAAAGACTCCTTAAAATTTGGATCAGTGAAGACAAGTGTCATCAAGGAACAGAATTTTTATTCTCCCCAGAGCAGCACTATTTGCCTGAACATAAATGTGACAACTCTTCTATTGCCTTTTAGTAATCAAAAAGCACATAAAAATTCCAGGCCAGGGGGAGGCGGTAGAGAGAGGCACACACTACAATGGGAGGCTATCCACATTTTAACATTACAGCACCCACGTCCAAAATGTCTAAACAACAAATGGAATCTCAAACCATCTCAATCCATTTATTATGCAGATTTCCTTTATAGTTTCCAGTTCTAGAATTCTTTACCAACTCAAGGTACATGTTACTACTTGTGCTATAAGCCCGTCTATGTTTTCTTCTAGTACTGTAATGTCTATGTTGTGGTATACTCACCATTAGAGCACCCCCTTGCATCAGGGAATGTTGCAGAAATTGGCATCTCTTGCACCACCTGGAGGTCATCTGTCTCTGTGCGTAATTCAGTCATCTGGATGAGAAGAGTCTAAGACCGACTCCTTTCAGGGCAACAATAGCCCAAACTATTAGTAAGTGTCTATCAAATCTACCCTTTCCTGTGTTCCATCTTGAATCTCCTTCTTCTGCCACTCCAGAGTCTTCTCCCTTAGCCCTGATGCCTTCCAGTCTCGCCTTCTGGCTGGGAAGCAACAAATTAGGTACATCTATTGCACCTGTACTGTAATTGATTACTAACCCCTTTCCAACCCACGATGAGGTGGCACTTCATCACAATCTATATTTTTAGAACAATTTCTCATAGAAACCTTCCAGATTCTTGCAGAATGATTTTCTAATTGCATTGTCAAAATATGAAATACACAGACGGGTTCTCTGTTATCTTCTTTAATAGCAATCTTGAGCCACA